>NW_020837986.1:16121628-16870625 GCF_003676395.1 Aethalodelphis obliquidens | reverse complement strand
CCCCGCCCGCCGCCCCGCGAGCCGCTTTGTCTCGGGCGGGGCGAGCAGGAGAGGCCGCCAGGTGCCCCCCGCCGCGGGCCCGGGCCCCAAGCGGCGGCAGCTGACGTTCCGGGAGAAGTCGCGGATCATCCAGGAGGTGGAGGAGAACCCGGACCTGCGCAAGGGCGAGATCGCGCGGCGCTTCAACATCCCGCCGTCCACGCTGAGCACCATTCTGAAGAACAAGCGCGCCATCCTGGCGTCGGAGCGCAAGTACGGTGTAGCCTCCACCTGCCGCAAGACCAACAAGCTGTCTCCTTACGACAAGCTCGAGGGGCTGCTTATCGCCTGGTTCCAGCAGATCCGCGCCGCTGGCCTGCCGGTCAAGGGCATCATCCTCAAGGAGAAGGCTCTGCGTATAGCTGAGGAGCTGGGCATGGACGATTTCACTGCCTCCAACGGCTGGCTGGACCGCTTCCGCCGGCGCCACGGTGTGGTGTCCTGCAGCGGCGTGGCCCGCGCCCGGTCGCGCAGCGCTGCCCCCAGGCCCCCAGCGGCGCCCGCCAGCCCGCCCACGGTGCCCTCGGAGGGCAGCGGTGGGGGTACCACGGGCTGGCGCGCTCGGGAGGAGCAGCCGCCGTCGGTGGCCGAGGGCTACGCCTCCCAGGACGTGTTCAGTGCCACTGAGACCAGTCTGTGGTACGACTTCCTGCCCGACCAGGCCGCGGGGCTGTGTGGCAGTGATGGACGGGCACGCAAGGCCACCCAGCGCCTGAGTGTCCTGCTGTGCGCCAATGCAGATGGCAGTGAGAAGCTTCCCCCACTTGTAGCCGGCAAGTCCGCTAAGCCCCGTGCAGGCCAAGCCGGCCTGCCCTGCGACTACACCGCCAACTCTAAGGGTGGTGTCACCACCCAGGCCCTGGCCAAGTACTTGAAGGCCCTGGACACCCGCATGGCTGCAGAATCTCGGCGAGTCCTGCTGCTGGCTGGCCGCCTGGCAGCCCAGTCCCTGGATACCTCGGGCCTGAGGCATGTGCAGCTGGCCTACTTCCCGCCAGGCACCGTGCAGCCGCTGGAGCGTGGAGTGGTCCAACAGGTGAAGGGCCACTACCGCCAGGCTATGCTGCTCAAGGCCATGGCAGCACTAGAGGGTCAGGATCGCTCAGGCCTGCAGCTAGGCCTCATGGAGGCCCTGCACTTCGTTGCTGCAGCCTGGCAGGCTGTGGAACCTTCGGACATAGCCACCTGCTTTCGTGAGGCTGGCTTTGGGGGTGGCCCTAATGCTACCATCACTACTGCCCTCAAGAGCGAGGAGGAGGAAGAGGAGGAGGAGGAGGAAGAGGAGGAGGAAGAGGAAGAGGAAGAGGAGGGTGAAGGGGAGGAGGAGGAGGAGGAAGATGGCGAGGAAGAGGAGGAAGGGGGGGAAGGAGAGGAGCTGGGGGAAGAAGAGGAGGTAGAAGAGGAGGGTGATGTTGATGACAGTGATGAAGAGGAAGAGGAGGAGGAGGAGAGCTCTTCTGAAGGCTTGGAGGCTGAGGACTGGGCCCAGGGAGTAGTGGAGGCTGGTGGCAGCTTCGGGGGTTATGGTGCCCAGGAGGAGGTCCAGTGCCCTACCCTCCACTTCCTGGAAGGTGAGGAGGACTCTGAGTCAGACAGTGAGGAAGAAGAGGAAGATGATGAGGAGGAGGACGAAGATGACGAAGATGATGATGAGGATGGTGATGAGGTGCCTGTACCCAGCTTTGGGGAGGCCATGGCTTACTTTGCTATGGTCAAGAGGTACCTCACCTCCTTCCCCATTGATGACCGTGTGCAAAGCCACATCCTCCACTTGGAACACGACTTGGTCCACGTGACCAGGAAGAACCATGCCAGGCAGGCAGGAGTTCGGGGTCTTGGACATCAAAGCTGAGCCACTGGGCCTAGCCATGCCTCCAACCCGGATGTGGCAGCACCAGCCCAGGGCAGAGGACTCTCTGGGCAGCTGTTGTGGATGGAGCCAGAGTGGGGAACCCCAGATCCTTTAGTGATGTTCTCCTGGTCTTGTGACAGGCCCAGTCACCGCGGTAGGGCCTGGGGCTGGTGTCAGCCTCACTGCCTGCTTATTGCCTCTTTCTCAGAATCCTCTTTCCTCCCTATTTGCCCCTGGGCTTGGGGGACCAGGTGGGGAGGGTGGGGAGCTGTCCGGTGCTACCACACCGTGCCATCAGTGGACTAGGCCACAGTAGCAGCCAGGGATGGACCCTGGAAGCTCCTGGCCAGAGAGTGCCTCTCCCCTCTGCCATCCACACCAGGTCTTTGGTGGGGGGGACCCCAAAGCCATTCTGGGAAGGGCTCCAGAGAAAAGTCCAGCCTAGGACCCCACAAGGCTGGCAGCCCCGCATCCCTGCCCCGAGGCCGCCTTGAGAAGCACAGTCTAACCGCAGGCTCCTGGGCCTGCCTCTGCCTGCTTCCCCACTTCCCCAACCCCTTCCTCTGGCCCAGTCCATGTTACTTTGGCCCTTGCTTTTCTTTCCAGATTGGAGGTTCTCCAGAGGCCCTCCAGAGGAGTAGTAATGGGCACTTCCCTTGTGGGCAGCTGCAGGCCCCATGCCTCTCCTCCCTCTCTGGCAGGGCCCTATCCTGGGCAGGGGTCCTGGGGCTGGGCCCAGAGTCCAGCCATCCAGCTGCTCCTTTCCCAGTCTGAATTCAATAAATCTGTCCACCCCCCTTTTGTGGGAGTGGACATTTTAACAGCCAAGGGTGCATCCTTCATGGTCTGGGCTTGCGTCTGTCTTGGGGACACTTTCTTTCCCGGTTCCCTTTGGTGCTTGCTCTGGTGGGACAAATGTTGAGAGAGTGGCTACAGCCCAAGCCCTGACCAGGGTGAGGGGCAACATGTATATCTAAGTGTTGCCTAGGCTTGGGTGGGAGGGGTTTTCAATGCACCTGCCTGGGGGTGGGTTTGAGCAAGCTGGGCCTTGCACTGCTTTGGGGTTAAAACTTTTGGGTCAGTTGGCTGGGACAGGAGGGAGGGAGCCAACAGTCCCTGGAGGGCCAAATTAAACTGTGGGCACCTCGGAACTAGGCTTATCAAGGACCATTAAAGAAGATCCCTGCAGGAGAGGGGTCAGAGGGCAGAAAGAAAGGAGTGTTGGGGCAGCTCCTGTGGTCCAGGTTGGAGTTTGTAGGGGCATACAGGGCATCTCTTGTATGGTGCCTTAAGAGGGAGTCCTCTAGGCCTTTCAGTGATTGGCATTTCCAATTCTGGTGGCTATCCTTGGGAACAGTGTCAGGATGGAGGTGAAATTGCTGGGGACACATTGCACCCCCAAGAGGTTAGCCACTCCCTGTGTGGTACCCTCTGGAGCCCCCCCCCCGCCCCCATCCAAAGGTGAGGACAGGCCCTCTGCTGATCCTACCCAACCTTTCTCTTCAGGGCCAGCTCGCCCCTCCCGGGCCCTTTGTCACTGAGGCCCTCAGGCCCCAGTGGTTCTAGTGAGGGGAGGGCCTGAGCTTGAGCAGGCCAGGAGCTCTGGGCCCCAAACCGGTTTTCCCACCTCTACTGAGGCTGGCACATCACCCCTGTGGTTCCCTGCCCCCACCTCCTCACAGTTCCTCCTCTCTCCACCCTGGAATGTGGGGGTGGGGTGGGGGGTGTTGCAGGCAGTTATCCAAGTCATCTTTTTAAACAAGAAGGTGGAATGACTTTCCCTTCCGTACCTCTGATTCTCAGGGATTCCCTTAAGACCTTGAAGGCTTCAGAACTAAGTGAAAGCAAAAAAGCAGTTGGGATTCCCAGCCCCCACCCTGGCCCCCATCCAGTCCCCATCTGAGCCCCGGAGGATGAGACAAGGAAGCCCAGCCTACCCCCTGGCCTGCTCTGGAGTAAATATGTGGGAGCAGTAGCCTTCTCCCCAGATGCCCCTGGCCAACCCAAGGCCCTCACCTCAAATACCAACAAGGCAAATACTTCCATTTGTCTCCTGCCAACAAGAACACCTCTTTTGCTGGAACTGAGATCATCTCATTAATGATAACACCAACTGGCATTAATAGGGCTCTTGCTGTGTGCCAGGCTCTATGCTAAGTACTTTAGATGCTCACAAAGCCCCTGTGAAGTAGGTAAAACCATGAGAAACACAGAACAGAAAGGTTCAGTAATGTGCCCAAAGCCAAACCACTAGTATGTGGCAGAAGCAAGCTCTCTCCCCAGGCTGACTCTAGAAGTGCCCCTTTACTAAGGAATTCCTAACCCTAACCATATTCCTAAAGGAATTGCTTACTGACTCAGTTTCTTTTTTTAAAAAAAAGCTTTTTATTTATTTATTTATTTTTGGCTGTGTTGGGTCTTCGTTTCTGTGCGAGGGCTTTCTCTAGTTGCAGAGAGCGGGGCCACTCTTCATCGCGATGTGCGGGCCTCTCACTGTCGCGGCCTCTCTTGTTGCGGAGTACAAGCTCCAGACGCGCAGGCTCAGTAGTTGTGGCTCACGGGCCTAGTTGCTCCGCGGCATGTGGGATCTTCCCAGACCAGGGCTCGAACCCGTGTCCCCTGCGTTGGCAGGCAGATTCTCAACCACTGCGCCACCAGGGAAGCCCCTGACTCAGTTTCTAACCCATGGAAGAATAGCTCTTGGAGATGAGGGATGTGGAAGTGTCTACAGGAGCTCTTGAAGCTCCTGTACCTATAACTAACCACTGTTCCCCCAGTCCCCAAATACAGGGCTTTTGTAAATACCCTTCCCATTCTCTGTATTACTCCTTAGGGACGGTAGGTGAGAACCATCCCCATTTCATGAAGGAGGAAATAGGGTTCAGGACTATAAATGACCTGCCCAAGACACTGGCCTTGAGCTCTGGTGCTCTCCGTGGGAGTCTGGGTTACATATAAAATGCCTCACTGGGACACTACTTGGGGGGTGGGGGTCAGTGGTGTGGGGATGGCCCTATGAGCACAGAGCTTTGAGGAGGGACCTAGCAAGGAGGCACTGTCACCCAGCCTACCACACAGTCCAGATGTGAAGCAGCTGGTGATTAACAATGGACCACCAGATAAAGCTGACAAACACTGGGATGCTGACTTCACTTGGGACTGATTGCTAAAGGACCCTGGAGGAGTTTCCTTGTCCTGAGGATACTGATGCAGGGGTTCTGGAGGCCTGGTTGGCTTTGGCAGTTCCTAGAGTGGGCCAATGTCTGGTGAGCAGTTGGCAGAGGTGATTTCTTGGGAGGTGGACAAGACAAACCGCCTTTTCAAAGCTGGGGCCTGAGAGGAGGTAGCTGGAGGGGGAAAACTACAACTCCCAGAAGCCCTTGCTCCCCCCGGCGACTCGAGTATGGTTGCCATGGTTTCAGAAAACAATATGGCCGCTCCCAGCTGGGAAGTGAGTCTGGGTTAGAGAGGCAGAGGAGGCTCTGGGTGGCAGCAGTGGCGATAGAGGAAGCTCTTGAGGGGTCGTGAGGTTGGGCCTGGACTCTGCACGGCTGGAACGGCCTGACCTTTCTGAGGGCGCCAATGGCGGGCAGCGTGGACGAGGAAGCGCTGCACCAACTGTACCTGTGGGTAGACAACATCCCTCTGTCCCGGCCCAAGCGAAATCTCTCCCGGGACTTCAGTGACGGAGGTGTGCGCTCCAGCGTGTGTGTGTGTGTGTGTGTGTGTGTGTGTGTGTGTGTGTGTGTGTGTGTGACAGACGTGTGAGCTCCAGCGTGTGTGTGTGTCCGCGTGCGCGTCTGGGTGTGTTCTGTATGTCCTTGTGTGTCTACGCGTTCTGTCCTGTATGTACGGGTGTACGGGGTGTGTGTGCATACACGTCTCTTGTGCTTGTGTGCTTGTGGCGGCGGAGGCGGGGGTGGGTTGGTGGGAGGGGTGTCTATCTCCTAGAACTTCAGTTGTAGAAGTGTGCATCTTGGGTATGTGGGCATGTGTGTGTCCATATTATGTATACATGTTCTATCCTTTATGCATGTGGTGTGTGTGTGTGTCTGAGTCTGTGACTCCCTCCTGGGACTTTAATGACTAAGATGCGTTCTGTGTATGTATTTGTACATTTCTGTGTGTGTGCATGCCTATTCTTCTATTCTATATATCTGTCTTGTGGGAGTCTGAGCATGTGTTTGGTCATATGTGTGTTGACATGTTCTGTCCTGTATGTATGAGTGTGGATGTTGTGTGCATATGTTTCTTTGTGATTGTGTAGGTGTGTGTCCAAGACTGTCTCCTGGGATTTTAATAATAGAAGTATGCACCTCTCTGTGTGTATATTGGTGACACTTTGTGCTTCTGTGTGTGTGTGTTGGTGACTGTCTCTTAGAACTCCAGTGATAGAAGTATGTGTCTGTGTATGTTTCTGCATCTCTGTGTCATTTTGTGTGTGTGTGTGTATTTATGTCAATTCCTAGAGTGAGGCCCCAGCCTCCTGAAGTGTTCTCTTTGAGACTTATAGAGGACTAGAGACCTTAGTTTTTATATGCCCCGAGTTAATGGCAAAGGAGTGCAGCTCCTTTGGGGTGTGCTGGAATTTTTGTCTCTGGCTGATCACTGATCTTGCTTTCTTACCTCACCTCCATATCATCCTTACCCCTTTCCACATCTTCACCTCTCCGCTTGGCCCCACCACTCTGAAAACCCTGATTCTCCCATCCCACCCATTCTTTCTCCCTCCCCCTTCTTCCTTACCCATCTCTACAACTTCCATGTCTGCTCCCACCCCCTCTCCCTCAGTCCTGGTCGCAGAGGTCATCAAGTTTTACTTCCCCAAGATGGTGGAGATGCACAATTATGTTCCTGCTAACTCTCTCCAGCAGAAGCTGAGCAACTGGGGTCACCTGAACAGGTAGCAGAATACCTGGGCACACTAGTGGGATCTCCAGCCCCTACACTGGGATCCCAGGAAGGTCTGCCCAGCCCCTCCACCTCCTGTGGTCTCCACAGTCCAGGCTGGTGGCTGGCTGGGAAGGGACAATGCAGACAGAATCTGTCTGGTAACAAAATCAAGCGACTCTTCTTTTGGGGAGGTGACAAGGACCCTCGAGACATATAAACACTGGGCTCAGGTTGGGTGCCCTTCCATTCCCCCAAGGCTGTGCACTGAAGGGCTGCAACTGCTGCACCCCTTTCCATCCCCCAACCCTTCACTCCATCCCCCCCAGGAGCCAGTCCACCATCCCTGTGTCTGCCCCCCAGGAAGGTGCTGAACAAATTGAGCTTCTCTGTACCAGATGACGTGATGCGCAAGATTGCACAGTGTACCCCAGGCGTGGTGGAGCTGGTGCTCATTCCACTGAGGCAGTGCCTGGAGGAGCAGCAGAGGCGCAGGAAGCAGGGCACCAGCTCCTTACAGGTGCCACCCCATTCAAGTTTCTTGCACTGCTCTGGGGGAGTTTCCCAGGCAGCAGAACGCTCTGCCTCAGCAATAAGTGTGGGAGAAGGGTGCCTGGCTAAAGGGAGCCTGGCGGGCGGGGCGGGGGGGAAGGTGCTCTTTGCGGGTGGGCAGCCTGAGCTCACAGCAGACCCTGGGGGTTCTTTCAGGAGCTGGCTCCCCAGGATGGCACTGACTACATAGATGTGGGTAAAGTGGCCTTTACTAGATGTGGGTAAAGTGGCCTTTAGTAGATGTGGGTAAAGGGGCCTTTACTTTTCTTCCCTCCCAGGAGGAGCTTTCCTCCCGTCCTTCCTTCCTGTGGGGGAAGGGGTGCGGGTGTGGGGAGGTGGAAGACAGGAAAACAGGGCTCCATCAGGATTACTCCTACACTTGCCTTGTCTCAGGTTTGTCCCAGAAGGCCCGAGGGGAAGGTGCTCCAGACCCCCAGGGAGGGGGGCAGCTCAAGTAAGGAAACTGGGAGCTCCTGACCTCACCAACCCTGGTAATCTCCCTATGCACATGGCTAGGAGGTGAGGGTGAGGTTTGCACCTGGAAAGGTAGGGAAGTCAGGGATGGGTGGGGGAGGGTGGGGGGGAGAGAAGGCCTGGTTGAGGGACACTGGAAGGGTGAGGGTGGGGCCCAAGATCCAAGCCTGGGCTAAGCTGCTTCTCACCCCAGGGTGGGCCGGCTGCCTGTACCCCGGCCTCTGGGGTATAGCCAGGCGCTGCAGGGCGACCGAAGCTTCGTCCTCCAGATTGCTGAAAAGGAGCAGGAGCTGTTGGCCTTGCAGGAGACTGTGCAGGTGAGGGCGCACTGGGAAGGCGCTGGGGGATTGGGGCCTGGAAACACAGGGGCGGGGGCAGCAGGCTGCAGGCTTGACCTCTATGTGGCTCCTCCCAGGTCCTGCAGATGAAGGTGAGACGCTTGGAGCACCTGCTCCAGCTCAAGAACGTGCGCATCGAAGACCTCTCCCGGCGGCTCCAGCAGGCGGAGCGTAAGCAGCGGTGAGCCAGCGGCTCCAATGAGCCTCCTGGGACAAGAGCGCCTCCCCTCTCTTGGGGTGTGAGTGAGCATGGGGGGCAGTGGGACAGGAACCCTCCAAGCTGAGCCCCGTGACTGAGCCCCCTCCTTCCACTCCATCCGGGTCAGGAGAATGGACTGCTTTCCAGAACCTAGAAGCCACATGCAGAGACCTGGCATGCACCTCAAAGCAGTGCCTGACACCAGAGGGGGTTCTGCCTTGGTGCTCCCTGTGCTGGGCCTTGGGGGGTGGTCCCCCAGCTCGGTCCGCACCCCTAGAACCCGGTCCCCGCCCAGCTCTGATGACAGCAGCGTCTCCATCCAGGCTAGTCCTCTGTGCCCTGGGCCAAAGGGGAAGCTGCCCCAGACACCTGAGGGGCTTCCTCGCCCCTCCTGGGCACTCACCTGGGACCCAGCTGGAGGCTGGAAAGTGCAACAGCTGAAGGGGTGAGGAGTGAGCTCAGCCAGGAGTGGGGAAGACATGGGCTGTGCTTGTTCCAATTGCCCTCCCCTCACAGGGGTTATGTTAAGAATGTCTGGGCTGCCCCCATTAAAGGTATGCTCTCCTTCCTGTGCCTGCCTTCTGTTCTCTGAGGGGGATTTCCTGTCCCCCTTGTGCTACACCCCACCCCTTAAGTGAAAGAGCCTTGTGGGCCCAGAGTGGGTCTCAACTCGTGGTAGCTGGGCCCTGAAGTGGCCACTGCTTGGTAGGTTGATGATACCACCAGGGGTTAGGTCTTGTGCACTAGGACAGCCTGACTTCTAACTCTGGCTTTAGACTGACCCCCAAACCTATCCTCACAGTGTCCTCCAACCCTGTCCAAACCCAACCACAAACCCAGGCTTCAGATTCTCACCAAATGTAGCCACATAGTCACCCTCAACCCTGCTTATGGACTCACCCCTAAACCTGTCCTCTGTATGACTCCCAACCCTGCCCACAGACTGACCCCAAGTTCTGTGGACCAAGGCCAAGCTTGACTCTCAACCCTGACCAAGATACCATGGCCTTTGGTGCCATCAGCCTTTGGTGCCAGGCTGGAATCGAGTCCATGTTGTTAGATCTTCTGATATTTCAAAAGAGGAACAAGAAGAAGCAGAGGAGGAGGAAGAGGAAGAATAATTTTTTAAAGCCCCATGTGGACTAAACAAAATACATCTATAGCTTACTCTGGGTGCACTGTCTGCCACTTTTAGAGCTTGAGGAATAGAATAGACGTGTGAATACAACTGTGGGGGAGGCATACCGGGGCACATGGAATGGTGGGTTGGGTAATAAGAAAGCATCTGGCAAGAGTGGATGGGCTGGGATCAGAATGTAGAAATCTCCCAATGACCATGCTGGAGGACAGCATCTCAAACTTCAGAGTGTGAACTTATCACCCAAAATGATGCTAAAAAGTCTGAGGCTCTTCTGGAGACAGTCCCAGAGCACAGAGCGTTTTGGAACAGGGGAGGATTCAATAGTAACAATAGCTCATGAAGATTAATTTGCCGACAGTGTGTTCACCAGAGACCCGAAGATATGTTAGGGACCACAGGGATCCAGCGGAGGGTAGGAGCCTCGGGGGCTCCCCAAAGGCAGTGACCCCGCTCTTTCTGAAAGGAAGCTGGCCTTAAGCTGCCCATACCATCTCTCTCCTAGTTATGTTGGAAGAAGGGACCGTTCCCCGCGGGTACTTTAGGGACCCTGTTCCAGCCAGCGAAATCGGGAGGGGGTGTTGTTCAAGGACCTGCAGGCGCAGCAGCGGCTAGAACCCTTAAAGATCCGAGGGCTACATTTCTGCTCCCAGACTCTGTGCAGGCGCCCACATCCCACCCCGGGGCGCTGAAGTAGGCACATCCCCCTGCCATTGCGACCGCCTCCGTGGAGATCGAGAGCAGAGGCTGCGGTCCCCGGCGGCTCCTGCACAAGTTCTCCCACCCCCCACCCCGCGAGCCTTCTTTGTTCTGATTCTTATCCGGGCCGGCAGGGCACCCAGGACGCGTCTCAGTTCCTCACGGGAGCGCTTCCTCCGAGGCAGGGGGATGGGACGGAAGGGGAAGATGCTGAAACCCGGGGATCGCAGAGCGGGAAGAATGGAGGGTTCCTCCGCTCCTGGACAGGACCTAGCGATGCCCGTATCGACTGCCAATGCGGGCTTGGAAGCCTCGGAAGGCGACTTTCAGGTGCCTCACCTAGCTCTGAGCCCCACCTTACGGCCGCTCAAGGGACAGAGCCCAGGGGACGCCCCTTCCAGGTTGGGCGGAGACAGGAGGAGCAAACCCCCAGGCTGAAAGTAGACACGCGTAGGGCCTATTAAGGGCGCTTCTACCTTCTCTCGCTTCTACGGTATCCTGCCGCCTGGCCACGGAGAGCGCCCTGGCTGACTTCATCGCGAGAACTTGCGGGGCCCCGGGGCGTGGGCTCGCACGGCGCAGCCGCAGGGGCTCCTGCAGGTGACGCAGAGGCGCAACGCCGGTTGGCGGTTCTTTGGGGCCTGCTTATTGGTCTGAAGTGCCCTCGCCCCACCCCTTCGGTCGACCAATGGGCGGAGGTGGGGGTGTGCCCTTGAGGCGAGCGGTAGCGGCGCGGGGCTCTCTCCGCTGGTTCTGCGCTGAGACCCCGCTGCTGCTGCCACCGCCACGGCTGCCGCCACCGCCACAGCTGCCGCCGCCGCTGTCGCGGTCGTCCCTGCCCTTCCTGGCTTCGGGGTGCTCCCCGCACGGTGAGACTGCTCTTCCTTCCGCCACCTCCCGGTTCCGCCCCGCTCGCGGAGATCCCCTCCCAGCGGAGCCGGTGTTCTGGGTAGTCGGTGCCTGCGACCCCATCCGGCTGGGGCTGGAGGGTTCCGCTGTCGGGCCCGGGACGGGGAGGGCTCCCTGGCATCTGAGCTGGGGAGATGTCAGGCCCCAGGGCCGCAGGTGACCGTTAGGTGGTAGAGCTGGAGTGCTTTCCGCGGGGCGCTGTCGGGGGCACGTGTGACACAGTGAGGGCGGGGGCCAAATGGGGTCAGCGCTGTCAGCAACTCCGCGCCCGCCCTCCATTGTCATCGCCTCAATGTGTGACCTTGGACGAGTAGCCTCTGAACCTCACGTGGCTCGGCACCTTCAGGGAGGAGGGCTGTGATATCGGGGAGTACGGGCTCCCGAGACAACAGCGTCAGCAGAGATGAGGGTGGGGACGGCACAGGATTATGAGGGACAGAGCCGACGCCTCGCAGCCCGGGAGGAGTGTGATGGGGGGGCGTCCAGACTCCTCTGTCCCCTTAGAAGATGAGGATGGGGTGGGGATGGGGGCGCCACACCCACGGGGATGGAGGCGGGAGAGGGTACAGATTCCTATACCCAGGCCCCTGATGTCTCTGGGAGCTTGGCCACCACTTCCCCTTTGTCACAGAGCAGGAAAGGTTCGTTTAGGTTCTGGACCAGTGTTCCTGTTAGTGAGCAGGAACCCTGGTGGACTGAGAAGGGTGGGCTTGGGTTGCCTTTCCTCTTGAACCTTGGCCTTGGGAAGTGTGGGTAGGGCGTTTCTCTGCTCAGGGAGTTGAAGAAGGTCAGAGGCAGCTGTCACCCGCTGGACCTGGCCTGGCCTCTACTAATTGGGGCCTGGGTGGGGCAGGCAGTCTGGAGGCTAGAGGGGTCTGAGCAGCCTCTAGCTGCGGGCCTGAGAGTTTGTGGGGAGGAGATGCTGGGGAGAGGAGGGCAGCACTTCTTGGGGAGAAAGGAGGGTGGGAGATGGTGGGGGTCCCTTCCTGAGTTCACCCCTGCTCCACTCATTCTTTTTCTAATTAATTAATTAATTAATTAATTTATGGCTGCCTTGGGTCTTCGTTGCTGTACGTGGATTTTCTCTAGTTGCGGTGAGTGGGGGCTACTCTGTCGTTGCGGTGTGCGGGCTTCTCATTGCCCCATGGCTTCTCTTGTTGTGGAGCACCGGCTCTAGGCGTGCGGGCTTCAGTAGTTGTGGCTCACCGGCTCTAGAGCGCAGGCTCAGTAGTTGGGGCGCAAGGGCTTAATTGCTCTGCGGCATGTGGGATCTTCCCCGACCAGGGCTCGAACCCGTGTCCCCTGCATTGGCAGGTGGATTCTTAACCACTGGGCCACCAGGGAAGCCCTCCACCCATTTTTAAGAGAGAGAACACCCATACTTATCCTTGCAACTTTGGCCTGCTGGAGGGAGGAGAAAATGGAGTCATATCCAGTCTGAGTTGATATAAAACTGTCACAACCACTCCTGACCTTCAGCCTTGTCTTTCCAGGCCTTGTTCTAGGTATGTGGGCCCAGTCCTATGTCAGGTCCTGGAGTCAGCAGGTTAGTGTGGCCTCAGTGGGTGCTCTTTTTACATGCTTGAGCTTTGATGAGAGGCTTCTGTGGGACTGAGTGCTTAAGCCAGGACTGAGTCCTAGGCTGGGGTGGGGAGGATGGAAGATTGTAGAGTTCCTGACTCAAAGTCCTTGAACAGGTTGAGAATGTGGATTAGGAATGAATGAGAAACGAGGCCCCAAGAAGCTTGTTCCTAGCCACAAAGCAGAGGACAAGCTGGGGCTGGTCCTACGATGCCTGGGGTTTGGAGACTGCAGAGACGTGCTGTGGGGATGCAGCTGTGAGGTACAGGGCAAGAGGGTGGCAGATTCTGGAGCTCCACTTTGCCATGGACAGACTGTCTTTGACCCTCCCTTCAGCCTTGGGCCCCAGTGTGGGACAGCCTGGAGTAGCAGCTAGCACTCTGTGTGCAGGGCAGGAATCTAAGGGGCTGAGAACTCTGGGTTCCTGTGTAACTGTCCATCTGTCCATTTGCCCAGCTGCCATTTCCCTGTCCTGCTCCTTGTGCCAGAGGCGCCACTGGGCCTGACTGAGCCCTTCCCTGGGTAGAATAACCTCGAAGCAGCCTTTCTGTCTAAAGCTGAGAGGGATCTGAGCTGGGAGCTCTGTTTCCCAGAGAGAAGGTTCCGCCAATTTACCTGAGATTAACTGAGAGCTGAAGGAGTCCCCGAAGGCCCTTGTTCCAGCTTCCCAGCCCTCCCCATCCTGTAACTCTCTGTGGTACCACCCCTGACCTGTTGCCAGCCCATCTAAAGGTGGGGGTGTCTTTTTTTTGCTCGAGAGGGATGTATATTCTTCACATCTTCTTTATGAGTCCTTCTGGTTGTAGGGCATAGTGGGCTCCCAGCAGTCTGCCCTCTGGCAATCCCTGGAGACCTGGTGGGGAGGGGAAGGCAGGATGAAGGAAGGGAGAGGGAGGCCCCTCAGCCCTTGAGCTGTTTTTCTTTTTTTTATATATAATTTATTTTTGGCTGCATTGGGTCTTCGTTGCTGCACGCGGGCTTTCTCTAGTTGCGGCGAGTAGGGGCTACTCTTGAGGTGCACGGGCTTCTCAGCGTGTTGGCTTCTCTTGTTGTGGAACCCGGGCTTTTTAGGCGCACGGGCTTCGGGAGTTATGGGGGCTTCGGGAGTTGTGGCCCAATGCCATCTCCTCCTGATTCTGATGAAGAATTGTGCGTGGACGAGAGTCTGGCTCACAGGGGACAGCGACCAGAGAGGCTTTCTGCTAGGAAAGGAGCTTTTTCCAGCCTTCTCTGAGCCCCTGAAGTCACTTGCCTCCTCGCTCTGCGTTCTCATTGCCCAAGGGTTACAAGGCAGTGCCTGAGTGCTTGCTCTGTCCTGAGCTCTGGGCAGTGCAAGAGACGCAGGTCCGGCCCTCAGTGGACCTTCCATTTCAAGGTTGAGGGGGCAGGTAACAGCTGATTGTGACCAGGCTAGAAGATGCCCATCGGGGGGCCCCACTCTGAGATGGGGGGAAGGGAGTGCCCTCCAGGGCAGGGGTTGGCTTAAAGAATGAGGTGGGGCGGTTCCTCTTCTGAGAGCCTCTGGGCCCTGGTGCCACATCTGCCTAGAGGGCCCAGCTGAGGCCCATGCTTGGGCTCCACTTAGTTTGGTCATTCATTCATTTAACAAATATAAACTGAACACAGCTGCTCCCTGCCAGGTGCTGGGCTGGATGCTGGGAACACAGTGTTTGGCAAAAACACAGTCACCGCCCTTGTTAGGTGGGGGACATAGATATCAAATGATCCCAGAAGTGAGAAAGGGGATCCTTTTTGAAGATTTTCAGGCCTATCCTGGGATGGGCGGTGGTGGGATAGGGTTGTGCTACCTTGAAAAACGTCCTCTGGAGCTGAGACCCAGGCTGGGGTGTGGATGGGGGGCAGGATTGTTCCAGGCAGAGGGGGATGGCCTGGGTTAAAGCAGGCAGGCAGGCAGGCAACAGGCAATGGACTGGGGAGGAAGACAGGGACCGGACTCTGTGTGTACTGGGGTTTTATGAAGTGAAGAGAGTTTTATGAAGAGCCCCAGGAGCCTTTGCTTACCAGCCACTGTTTGAGTTTCATCCAGGCCTCCCAGGAAATGTCCTGGGAAATGGGGGCCTCTTGTCATTTCCCCTGGCTGCAGAGGTGTGGCTGGAGCAGCCTCTGCCCAAGGTAGGAGGAGGGTCCCCTTGCTCTTGGTCCCTTGCTCTTGGCCATGTTTCACATGCTCTGAGTCCACAGCTTCAGGGGATGGCTGGAGTGGGTAGGGTAGGGCAGGCTTCTCTCCAGGGGCCAGTCTCTCTGGGACAGCTAGGCGTTCCAGGGCTCAGGGGCTGCCCTTCTGGGAGTGACCTCAGAGTACTCACCTGGGGCTGTTTCTGCCCTGGCCGCTCCTGCATTCCTGAGACCCAAGCCTTGCCTTTCCCTGTACCTCCTGAGGCCTCGTATGTGGGCTCCTGGTACCCAGGCTGTTTGCCCTGCCCTTGAGGCCAGGCTTGGGCCTAGGTGGACTTCTCTTGCATTGGGAAGTAGGGAGGGAGGTGAGGCCTGCTCTCAGGGCAGCTCGGCACCTGAGGGGCCTCAAGGTTATGCCCTCCACAGGCCCAACTCTGAGGCCACCCCAAGTTGGCTAGTCTCTTCATTCCCTGGACTAGCCAACGTCGTTCACTTATCTCTCCTTTAGTGTGTATCTCTGACAAATATGGACATACTTCTCTACGTAATCCAATTCCATTATCGCACCTAACTGATCAGCTTTTATTTCTTAATGTCATCTAAGATCCAGTCCCACTCATTATTTCCCAATTATCCCCTAAATGTCTCTTTTTAGAGATAGTTAGAAATCCCCTACCCCATTTATTTTTCTTCTTGAAACTGACGTGGTGGAAAAAACGAGGTCAGTTTTCCCATTCTTGGTCTCTTTGTGTGTTAATTTAGAACAGCGGTTGGCAAACTTTTTCTGTGAAGGGCCAGATAGTAAATATTATAGACTTTGCAGGCTATGTGGCCTCTGTAGCAACTACTCAAAGTAGTTTTGCTTTAGTGCAAAAGCAGTTTTAGGGAATTCCCTGGCGGTCCAGTGGTTAGGACCCAGCACTTTCACTGCCAGGCCCAGGTTCAATCCCTGGTCTGGGAACTAAGATCCCACAAGTAGCATGGCAAGGCAAAACAAACAAACAAATAAAAAAAACAGAAGCAATTTTAGACAACACGTAAACAAATGAGCACGGTTGTGTGCCAGTAAAACTTTACAAAAAACAGTGGCGGCCCCCACAGGCTGTAGTTGGCCCATCCCCTATCTAGAACCACCTCCCTCCTTTATTTTCCTTCTTACAGTTTGGAAAAAAATTAGGTCAGTTGTCCTGTAGAATATCCTGCCTTCTGGGTTTGTCTCCTTGCTTTCTCGTGGAGTCATTTATTCTGCTGGCCTCTGTGTTTTTGGTAAGCTGAGGTTGGAGTTCTAGGGGCTTGTTAGATGCAGGTTAGACATTTGGGGTGGGGCTGCCCTGTTAGCACTGCTGTGACTTGGTGCTGCCTCACATCAGTAGACATCAGTGTGTCCAGTTGTCCCACTCTGAGTGAGAGGAGATTGACTGATGCAAGACTGACTGATGTCACATCCCTCCATTGCAAACTCGTTCCCTTTAACCCTAGGTCATCTGTCAGTGGCACTTGCGCATATGTGAGCATCTATTTCAACCTTTGCCTTACTGGTTTAGCACCCACTGATTAGTGCTGCTCCTAGCATTTGTGTTTTGGGGGTTGCAGAATTATTTAGCAGTTGGTCATTCCTTTGTTAAAGAAGAGCTGTCCTTTAACCACCAGGGCAAGTTGGTTATAGGAAAGGCCAAGAGAGAGGCTGAATTAGTTCTCTATATTGCCAGTTTCCAGTAGAGAGTTAGGGCATTGCTACTGTCAGTAGTGACAAATGAGGATTTGGGTTCATTTGTTTTGCTTTCTCCCATTTTTTGTAATCTCTGTGAATGCTCTGATTTTATGTAATTCCATCTGTTTCCATCAGTTGCACTTATTATTCTTTTTGATGTTGAGATGGTCTCAGCCCAGTCTTTCAGAGGCCTGGCTGCTCACACAGGCTTCCTGGAGGCGCCTCCCACAGTCTCTGCCCTGAGGCTGCCCTTGGGGAGCTGAGCTGGGAGGCCAGCCGGATAGTAATCAAGCCAGAGTCTGAATGGTGGGTTTCGATGGACGGCAACCCCTTCATGGGTATCTGTTCTGTATATGGCCCTGACCGATCACTCGGAGGGAAAGCTCTGAGGACATGTTTTATCATGTGAGCCCCCATATTTGCCCCCCTCCAAGCATATTGTTAACTCTGACCTGGACCCACTTGTGCAACGTGAATACTGTGGTCTCTGGATGTAGGATGGTACAGCCTGTGTGTCTGGGATGGGCCAACCTTTGGGTCACCAGCACCAGAACTGACCCCTGGAAAGTGCCAGTGAAGTCCCCTTCCTTTGCTGGTTGCCTCTTCCCACCAGCCTTAGGTGGGCTGGGCACAAGAGGCTTGTGCTGGTGCTTTGGCACCCAGAAGCTGCAGCTCAGTACATGCTGGCCAGGCCCTGGGTCAGTAGTGTGTCAGGCAAGGGTGAGGGCTCTTGGTGAATGTGGGGAGTGGGTGGAGGAGTGGGGGGGCACAAGCCCCCTCTGCTAGGGGGTGCAGGTACCACTTGGGCTACTGAGAGCAGCAGGGGTTTGGGTCCTTCCTAAAGGGAACTCTCTGCTCTCCCCTAGCCACAGGCCCATTGGTGACCCTGACCCCTGCCCTCCCCACTCCCCATGCATCAGGCTTCTGCTGGTGTCCCTGGAGCATGGGAAGCTGCTGAGCTTGACCAGTGGTGTCTGGCAGGAGCTGCGTGTCTCACCCTGTGGCAGGGAGGGCATCCATGGCTGCAGCCAACAAAGGTGAGTGCCTGCCTGGTCTGGCGGGGTTTGTAGCATGTTCCAGCGGGCCCTGGTGGGAAGGGGCATTGCTGCATGTGGGGCCTGCGTTGGCTGTGAGTATGTGTGTGTGTCTGTCTGAATGTGAGGTACTAATTACATTACACCAGTGTTTGTTCTGGGGACACCCAAGCCAAACCCGGGGACCCCTGCTGGCTCCATGGTGTGCTGGTCTTTGGAGGTGTGTGCCTTCATGGCCCCATGTTCCAACCTCCCTGTTCCACTGTGGGGGTTGGGGAGCACAGGGGGCTTTGGGTGAGCATTGAGGCTGCTGAGGTGGGTAGGGCCACAGCAGGTTGTGGAAAGGAATTTGGGTTTCATTCAGAGTCTAGAAGTGCTCATAGAAGATTTTAGGCAAGAGAGGCCTGGTAGGATATATGAGGATCAAGTCTGGGGGGCTCAGCAGTGAATGTGAAAATGCCAGGCTGGCCCCCTGGCCCTCCACTGAGTGTGCAAGAACCCAGGCAAGGGCTGGCCCAGGCCTTCTCACCAAAAGGACTCTGGGTAGGGCTGTTGGGAGCCCTAGGGGCTGTGGGGGTCAGAGAGGATTGGTGTCATGCTCTTGGCAAGATGGGCCTCTTTCAGCCTTAGCCTCCCCCGGTACAGGCCCTCAGCCCAGTTCCCACGCTCTGCCTGCCTTAACTCCTTGACTTCCCGGCCTTGGAGAACCTGACCCAGCTGGAGATAGCCGTGGGCCATGTGAGGGGTTAAGCAGAGGAGGAAAGGCGTCTCTGGGAGGGGTCCTGGAGGCTCCCCTGGGTTCTTCCTTCTTACCTGCCAGTGATCAGTGATGAGGTTTAGAGGCAGCTGCGGCCCCTCCTAGGAGGGCTGAGTGTGGTTTTTGACCCTGTTTGTTTCTCCCACTCCCAGGCAGGTCCCATAGAGCCCTTTCCTGTCTCTGCCCTTCTCCCCTCTCAAGTTGGGTCAGCAGGAGGGGCAGGCAGGGGGCCTCAGGTACTGACAGACCTGGAAGAGGAGATCCCAGAGATGGGGAGCTTGCTTGGCACTGTGAAGGAGAGCATGGGGCAGGGTATCTTGAGGACTGGGGCTGAGTCCTGCACTGCTTGGTGTTTGGAGTTGGGAGGACTGTCTCTTCCCTGTTAGCCCCATTCCCTCTAAGTGAAGGGTCATATTAGCTAATCCCTGACTCCCACCCCCACAAACCCTCTCTCAGGATGAGTATTTTCTGTGGGAGGACTGAGCAGGTAGGGGCAGGTGGGAGCCTCAAGCCTTTGATCGCCACTGTCCAGTAGGATGTGGCCTAGCCCAGCAGTGGATGCTGGATGATGTGAAGGGCAGTCGCAGAGGGCGGGGAGGTGACACGGTGGAGTAGTTTACTGGGATAGGTGAAGGCAACAGCCGCGGTAGCCCTCTCCCACTCTCTTCGTAGGCAATAAGCCCAGAGTCCGGAGTATCCGCTTTGCGACAGGCCATGATGCAGAAGGCTCCCAGAGCCATGTCCACTTTGATGAGAAGCTGCATGACTCTGTGGTCATGGTCACCCAAGAGAGCGACAGCAGCTTTCTGGTCAAGGTATGTGTGCATCTTCCCCGCCCCCCCCCCCCCCCCCCCCGCCCATCATCAGCCTCATTCCATCTGTCTTCTCCCTGGCCCTGCCTGGCTTCCTGAGCCTGTTCCATTTCCTCTAAGTTGGCTCCATAGGCACATCTTTGTTCTTCCCTGGGCTTTGGTTTCCCCATCTGTAAAATGGAAAGTGTGAGACTGTGGTAAGATGAGTGCACTTAGGACAGGGGTCCCCAGCCCTCAGGCCACGGACCATTACTGGTCCATGGCCTGTTAGGAACCAGGCCACACAGCAGGAGGTGAGCAGCAGGCGAGTGAGCGAAGCTTCATCTGTATTTACAGCTTCTCCCCATTGCTCACATTACCTCCTGAGCTCCACCTCCTGTCAGATCAGTGGCGGTATTAGATTCTCTTAGGAGTGGGAACCCTACTGTGAACTGCGCATGCGAGGGATCTAGGTTGCATGTTCCTTGTGAGAATCTAATGCCTGATGATCTGAGGTGGAGCTGAGGCGGTGATGCTAGTGCTGGGGAGTGGCTGCAAATACAGATTATCATTAGCAGAGAGGTTTGACTGCACAGAGACCATAATAAATCAGTTGCTTGCAGACTCATATCAAAACCCTATCAGTAAGTGGCAAGTGAAAACAAGCTCAGGGCTCCCACTGATTCTTCATTATGGTGAGTTGTATCATTATTTCATTATATATTACAATGTAATAATAATAGAAATAAAGTGCACAATAAATGTAATGCACTTGAATCATCCCGAAACCATACCCACCTCACCCCCACCCCCTGGTCCGTGGAAAAATTGTCTTCCACAAAACCAGCCCCTGGTGCCAAAAAGGTTGGGGACCACTGACTTAGGATGTTACTTGAATGGGAGTGGAGCTGTTGTTATCATCGGCATCACCCCAACCATTGCAATTGGAAGGCAGGTGTCAAGGCTGTGGTGTCACAGGCCTGGGTTCAGGTCCAGGCCTGCTATTCTGGCTCTGACCTTGGGCAGGTCACCTCAGTTTCCCTTCTCTGAAGTAGAGACAATTTATACCCCAAAGAGTTGGAAATGGAAGGATGTATGTATGTCACTCAGGTGTAAGGCTAGTTATGCTGATAACAAGGTGTGACTTTATTTACTCTTCTCTGCCAAACATCTGGCTGATTTAGGCTCTTTGCAGTAGTATTTATCACCCCCATGTTTTTCCCCTCTCCTCCTCTCCGAGTGGCCACATCTCATACACTCTTGTCTCCTCTGCTGCTGGGACACACACAGTTGGATCCCACATCCACTTTGGAGGGGCAGGAGGAAGTCTCTGGAGGGGATGGATTGGAGGGAAACAGAGACTGAGGCCCTCAGGTTGGACAATAAATCAGGGCTCCAGAGTTGAGCCCTGGAGGGCATGGTGGTGAGGATGCGGGATGGTTTCTGGTTTATTGAGATCACCCTGAGGAGGGGCCCAGAGTCATACCTGTTTGCCCAACTCTAAAACCCTTGCTCTTCCTCCAAGAGCTGACAACTTCCCCAAGGGAATAAACATAATTAACCCAAACTTTCAAAAATAGCTCCCTGCCTCCCATTGCAAAATCCATTCATGTAATTAGAGAAAATCTGGAAGATAGAAAAAACTATAAAGAAATGTAAAAGTACCCGCAATCATACTATCCAGAAATAACTACGGTTAATATTTTGATGTGTGTTATTCCAGTTTCTTTTTTAGCTTTGTTTCCAAAAATGAAAAACTGGTATCACAGTGTACACACTGTGTTTTGCTTGCTTCTGTTGTGAACCATCTCCTGATGGTTTCCACGAGATTTTAAAACTGCCTGGTATTCCACTATATGTATCATCATTGATTTAGCTGGTTCCCTATTCCTGGTGTTACAGTTTTGTACTGTTAGAAATAGGGCAGTGATGAGTATTTTTTTTTGCACATCTCTGAGTATTTCCCCTGGAAAATTCTACAAGTGATACAGCTGGATCACAGGGTCACCATTGGCAGGTACAGCCAGAAAGTCCTCTTGAGAGGTGTGCCCTCTACCAGCAGAGTGTGGGGGCCACAGGGACTGAGCTTTATCATGCAGTGACATCATCTGATCTCATTGAAAGGCTAGTTGCTCCCCCAAAGGACAGGGCCATCCATTTCCTGAAACTGAACAGGAGTGTGTGTGCATGTGAGCTGTGGATACAGCATGCGCCCCTGCACCTCCTGGACTGGTACTCCAGTCAGCCTACCTGCCCAACAGCCACCCTGGCCTGTGACCCTTCACATGGCTGGAGTTTCCAAGGATGGCCAAGCTCTGTGTATGAACAACAGAAATTGCTCGGGCTGTGAATCAGGGCTGTTGGACACAGTGAGCCTTTGAGTGGGCAGGCAGGAATCCATGTTCACATGCCAGCAGGGTGGGCCGGAGCCCAGGTTCCATGGCTGGTGCTAGTCTTGTGGGCCAGCTTTGGACTGACACAGCTGGTCTAGTGTCTGTTTTTCTAATTCTGTCCCATCCTCCATCTTGTGCTATCTGTGTTGCCTGGTGGCCCTGCCATGACTAGAGGACCAGAGTCCCTGGGCTATTGGCTCTGGCCACATGCTGGTAGTGGTGGGAGCAGGTGGATGGCCTGTGTCGTGGGGCTTTGAGCCTCCCCTGTGGGCAGTGGCTGGTGCTTTGCTATGTGCCACGTGTGGCAGCAGTAGCCAAGAGGTCCAGGGAGGACTATACCCTGACCACACTGTGGCCTTCAGCCAGTCATTTCCTAGCTTCCATTTCATCATCTATAAAATGGCCACCAAGGAACTTCAGGGCTCATGAGACAGATGCTGAGGAGTGTGTGGGCCAAGCTGTAGGGATGGGGTCCTTGGAGAAAGGGCCTAGAGCTACCCGGCCAGGGGTGTGGACCAACTAGAGTGATGGAGGGAGTCAGGCTACCCTGGGATTGTCAAGGAAGCAAGTGTAGGGCCCCACAGGATCATCAGTGGCACAACCTGGGTGGGCCCTGGGGGAGACTGTAAGTGAAGGTGCCTCCTTCCCCCACCCCTCCTGCTGCAGGTTGGCTTCCTGAAGATCCTGCACAGGTATGAGATTACCTTCACTCTGCCCCCAGTGCGCAGGCTGAGCAAGGAGGTCCGAGAGGCACCTGTCCCCAGCCTGCACCTCAAGCTCCTCAGCGTCATGCCCATCCCAGAAGGTGCGTACCCTGCTTGGGGTGCTGGAAGCCTGCCCTCCTCCAGCAGGGCCTGGGTGTGAGTGGGAGTGAGAGCATGGGGTACTTCCTTCCCCCATCTAGGGCTGATGGGCAGCTTAGCAATCAGGGGTCATGATGCCTCTTTATGGCCTTGCAGTGTGGCACCTTGGCAGGTCCCATACCCCAGGCCCCACTCCCTGAACAGAAGTCCATGGGCTCACACAGTTGGCCTATGTCTGCTCATTGCCTGATAGTTACCTTAATGGGACAGTGGGAGCCACTGAGGAACTGGCTCTGGGCCTCTAGCCCTCCCTCTGCCTGTACATCAGGAAAAAGCTACTGGAACCTCAGGGACTCTGGGCAGCTACCTCCCATCACCCGCCAAACCTGGGCTTGGGCTTGGGGCTGCTTCTCTATACCCTGCCAGCTTTAGTGCCCCCCTTCTCCCAAAGGCTAGGGTATCAGTTTCACCATGTACCGAAGCCCCAGCTTCAGTTTCATTTCCCTCTACCTCTACCTAATGACCTCACCCTCAAGTGGATTGAGCAAGCCCCCTCAGGCCTCTTGCCACCAGATCTGCTCAAGCCCTGCCCTGCCCTCCTTTCCCCTCCCCATCACCCTCTCTCCTTGCTTGCCTTTTTGGGGAATCCCACCTCTTGGAAGCCTGAGTTTGACCTCTGGCCTGCAGGCAGAGGCATGTAGAGCTCAATGAAGAATGGGAAGTTCCTGAGGCCCATGCGCCCAGCCCTGGGGGTAGGGTCCTGGGCCATCCTTGCTCCTCTGGAGGTCTTGGTGGTGGGTGGGGGCCAGTGAGTGCTGGGGGGTGGGGGCAGGAGGCCGCAGAGGTGCTGATCGCCCGGGCAGGTTACAGCATCAAGTGTGAGTACTCAGCGCACAAGGAGGGCGTCCTCAAGGAGGAGATGCTGCTAGCCTGCGAAGGTGGCACCGGCACCTGCGTGCGCGTGATGGTGCAGGCGCGCGTCATGGGTGAGAGCTCGAGGCCCGGGTCTGGCTAGAGGAGGGAGGCACCAACTTGGCTGCAAGGAGTTTCCACCCTCCTTGAGTCTGAAAAAGCGATCCTTGTCCCGGCCCATCCCCAACCTCCTTGGTGGGTGCCTTTCTCCCCATCCCCTAGCAGAGCCGGGAGGGAAGGTAGAGGAGTCCCCTTGGAGTAGGTGGGGCCAGGGTCCAGCCTGGCATACTGACTTGTCACCTGCCTTGCAGACCGACACCACGGCACACCCATGCTGCTAGATGGTGTCAAGTGCGTGGGTGCTGAGCTAGAATACGACTCAGAGCACAGTGACTGGCACGGCTTCGACTGAGGCCCTCGCCCCCACCTGCCTCGGGGCCTCTCAGCCTTAAACCCCACCTCGTCTCCTCAAATGCTGCGTGATGGTGTGGCTTCCTCACCCTTCCCAGGGATGGGCATGGAGGTGGAGGGTCCAAGGGCCTCCAAGCTGGAGCCTCGCCCACACCTCTCACCTCATTTGTGCCACCTCCCTGCCTCTCCAGCATCCTCCTCTCCCACTTCCTCCTCTCTGTGTGCCTCAGTCTCCTGCTGGAAGAAATGGGCTGAGCCCCCAAGGAGGCTCTCTGAGGAGGGATGGAGAGGGCCTGGGGTGGGTTCTACCCACCCCCCTACCCCAAGCCATAGGGGCTGTAGCCAGGGCCTAGGAGAGGAGGGAGCTGGCTCTGTGGTGTAGCCGCCCCCATTACTGCTGCTGTCGTCTTGCTTTAGCCACCTCTCCTGTCCCCTCCCTCTTTCCCACTGCCGTCCATGGTGAGGAGGAGGGAGGTGCAGTTCCCAATCCCTACCCCCCCAGGTCTGTGTTTCTTGGTTTTTAAACAACTGGTTGGGATAAAACCCTAAAGAAATAAAACTTCCAGTGGATACCAGAGACCAGCAGGATTTTTGTTCTCCAGGGCCCTGAGAATGCCCAATCCTTTACAGAAGGGCCAAGGAACAGTTTTGGCTCAACTCATTCTTTTTGGAGGCAAGGTCACTTTGTGGTATTACAGCACCTGGCCCCAAAAGAAGTATGCACAGGGGGTGACATTTTAGGCCTGGGAATAGTTGCCAAGACAGAGTTTGGATGGGGAGGGGCCTTCTGCCCAGGTCAGAGAGAGGTCTTGTGGAATGGGGCATTCAGTTTGGGAGGCTTGACCCAGAGACAGCAGCACCCCCTTCTGGTCAGTTCCCAGCCCCAGGCACAGCTGAAAACCTCCCTTTGCAGATCCCAGCCCCTCTCCACTACTCCACTATTAGGGTCCCCTCTTGTGAGGTACCGGGAGGCTATAGCTTCACCTTGAGCATAAATGCTTTATTGTCACCTTAGGGTTCTCAGGCAGGTGGAGCTGTTGCACATCATGGGAGGGCAGGTACACTGAGTTGATGGCAGAGCTGCGACCAGTGCTCCCTCTGTCCTCCCTACCCTCCCCCCACTCCGTGGCTCGATGGAGTGCAAGTGGGTCATTCATAGGCTGCCCCTGGGGCCTTCTCAGATAGAAAGGAAAGGCCCCCCCCGACATGTGCCCCCACATCCCCCTCATAAGTGCCTTGCCCTGTACCCTTCTCATAGTCTGCTACTGCTCTTTCTACAATTAACATTCATACTTGGGTGGTCAGTACCACACCCAGGAAGGTCTTACTACCCCTGTCCCTTTCCTGTCAGTTTCCAGTCCTTGTCCTGTCTGGCTCCCTAAACAGGCTGAGCCAGTCAGTCAGTGCACTCCGCCCTTCAGGCCCAGGCCCTGCACAACCTCCTTCCTCTTGCTGCCCCACCTGCAGCTGCACCCCCACCCCCCCACTCCCATCCCGGACCCCAGTTCAGACCAGGGCTCAAGTCTTCCGGTGCATTCTGCTTTCAGGATCATGTGCTCCCTGTGGGCACGCCGTCTTGCAAACCTCTTTTAAGTCTCCTTGACCTCAGTCCTTGGCAGGGCCCTTCAGCCTTCCAGTCAGCGGACCGGGGCCCAATCCTAAAGCCAGAGTTTCTGGATATGTCCCCACCCATCCTCCTGTGACCTCACCTCCCCTCACCTCCCGGGGCAGGATGGTGGGGAATGGGGCCGGTTGGTCCGCCTCAGCCCGCTCCCCAGGCCCTGGGCCAAAAGAGAGTTCAGCGGGGCCGACGGGGGCTGGCACTGCGCCCTCAATTGGAAAGAAAGTCGATGGCGGCTCGCACGGAGCGATTGGTGCTGACGTCGACGGCAGTGACCTTAATCTCGGTGTCGCCAAACTGCATAGCAGTGCGGATCTCGCGGCGGCTAGGGGGCGCGCCGGCGGCATGGGGGCCTCCCTCGGCGGGCTCGAGCTCTAGACTGAGCGCGCCGCACTTGCGCACGCCTGGGTCGGTGATGAAGCGCGCGTCCTCAGCGGCGCAGCAGTACAGGTTGATGAGCACGCGCCGCTGGCCTGGGCGCGCTGGGCAGTAGCTGCGCAGCACCTCCTCGCCCAGGGCCACCGACTGCTCGGCGGCCACGAAGCGCTCGAACACGTCGGTGCACCAGCGGCGGCCGTCGCGAACCAGCAGCTTGTCGGGCGGGTGGCGCCCAGCCACAAAGCGGTTGAGCACGCCCACGCCGTAGGTGAGCGGCGAGCGGCGCACCCGAACGACGCCCGGAGCCTGCCCGAAGAGCACCGCGCCCTTTAGGATGGTGAGGCCCACGTCGTGCGGAACCACCACGCGGAGGCCGCGGGCACCCAGTGCTGCCTGCACCGCGTGCTGCAGCACGGCCGACTCTGCGAAGCCGCCCACCAGGAACAGCAGCTTCACGCCCTGCACTTCGGGGCGCGCCAGCAGCGCCTCTGCGGTACAGGAGTGAAGGGTGGGGGTAAGGAGGAGGGACGGGGAGTGGGCCACTGAGGCCACCACTGCGCAGCCACTGGTGCCTCTCCTCTGCCCGCCTGTATCCTCAGGCAACCAGAAACTAGTCATTTCACTATAAAAGGGTAGCCTGGTTTTCATAAAGAAAAACACCGGGCACTATCGTGAGGGCCCCTGGCAATCTTTATGGGCTCTGCTTCCCCACCACACTGTGGAGGGCTTGAGATAAGGGTCTGCATTTACACATATTAAATGCCTACTACGTGCAAGACATTGCACTCTCTAGATACTTCAGCTCATTTAAATCCCTGTGATAACAGTTTGGGGGACCTAATACTATCACCCCATTTGGGGAAACAGGCACCAGAGGTTCTTTAACCTGGCAAGACTGCACATTTTCCCGCCTATCTCTTAATCCCCACCACACTGCATCCTCCAGGTATTCCAGATGATTCTGGGTCTCATTCCAGTGTGTGGATATGGGGAGGTTTCCAGGCACTAACAGGGTAACATATTCCCGCATCTGGGTGTGTATGTTGAGGTGAATGAAGGACCCAGGCTCAGGTGCTCACCTATGTGCTGGATGATCCCGCTGACCGTGGGCTGAAAAAGGTCGTTCATGGCCTCACAAGACATCCTGAGCATCCCCTGTGAGGACCACTTCACGAAGTTCACGCTGTAGGTGTTGAAGGAGGCACAGGCCCATGGGTCAGGGTCCCGGGCGCTACCCCTATTCCAGGCCGAAGTACCTGGGCACTGACTGCACATTATGTGTTGTGCCAGGCATACTTTCAGGGCTTTAGACGCAGGTCTGTTCCAGGTCCAGGCATGAGGTCCCAGGAGAGGAGCCTCCCTTTGCCTCGAGCAGAGGAACCCAGACCCATTGGCTAGCGTGTGTGTGTGTGTGTGTGTGTTTGTGTGTGTGCGCGCAGGGAATGGGAAGAGGTAGATGTTGGCCTTTCTGCAGGCTCAAGATTCTCACCCCAGTTTGGGCTGCTGATTCCAGCTGGGGTACTCATGCCCCTCCCACTGCCTCCACCGGGGCTGGCATGATATGTGCATGGGACAGATAAGGTGGCTCCCCTACTCCCCCCCGGGGCCCACACCTTCCCCTGTAGGTGCGGTCCCCCGGCCCACCTGCTCCTGCGCAGGGCTGTCTCCACGTTGTGGCCTCGCTGCTTGCGGTAGAAGTCAATAAACGAGAAGGGCAGCGAGATGTTGAGCGCCCCCGCACGGTGTGGGCCTGCGGTGCGTTTGCGGGCCTCGAAGGCTATAGTCAGATCCACCCAGGCTGCTGGGCGTTGCCTTTTGAAGGTGGCGATGAAGTCCTCGCCGAAGATGCGGCCCAACAGCTGCTCGAAGGCCAGGTCCACGCCCACCGCGCCACAGGGGCCACCTTGGGTAGGGCAGAGGAGGAAGTGGGGCGTCAGTGCCGACTCCGCCGCCAGGGGGCGTTGGCGGGGCCAGGGCGCGTTGGCGGGGCCAGGGCGGTCTGGGTACCAAGGGCGCTGCCTGGCTACTCACCAGATGCCTTGTAGAGCTCCTTGAGGGTGCCATGGGGCTGCTCCAGCTGGTGCACGGTAAGGTCCACCGTGCCTCCCCCGCAGTCTGCCACCACGTAGCGGTCTCCTAGGGGGGCGAGCGTGAGCACACACTCGTGGCACCTTCAGCTCTGTGCCCTCTGCAGACACACCCAGCCTCCAGCCCTGCCCCAGGTCCTGAGCCCTGTCTGCGGGGCCATGGGGGTTAGGGTTGAAAGGGGCTTCAGGTGCTTGAGGGTCACCAGGTAGGAGCACAAGGTGTGGGGGAAAATGGTCCCAGGATTCTGCAACTCATCTGCAGAGAATCCCCCAGGGGAGTGGGGGTTAGGGGCATGGCTGTGAGTGGGGGTGGGAGTGCAGGTGACTGAGGGGAACTACGAGGTTAGGTACAGCTGAAAGAGTTGGAAGGGGCAGGGTTCCTAGGGGCTAGAGCTGACTTTGGGAATGTTCCCCCCACCTTCAGTATACGGTGCCCCACAGGGCCCAAGGAATATCCCTCCATCTCCCCTCCCCCACCTGCTTGCATCTCAGCCCACAGTTCTCCGACACCCGATTCCACCAGGAACGTGCGGCTGTGGCGGGACCTTCGAAGCTGCTCTCGGGCTGTGTGTTGAGGGACAGCAGGACAGTGAGGTTAGAAGGAGTGTCTCAGCTACCACGCTCAATGCCCCACATCCTTCCACCAACGCCCTCCATGAGCATCTGGAGCAGCCAGTGCTCCTGAAACTCCTGCTCCACTCCTAACTGGGAGAGGGCAATGCTGAACCCCAGAGGGTCCAGAGAAACTGGATGGGGTAATCTTAGGCACTGTAACCAACAGCTAAGGGGGAATATTTCTGGCTGCAGGACGTTCCCTTAATCCAGAAGGGCTCAGGCCATGGCAAAATCAGAATTAAGAAGGTCTGAAGGAGCTGGTGATGGGGTGGGGGAGGTCCTGGGACCTCTCCCTGTCATGGGAGATGGCATCTGAGGGGATGATGAAGGTTGACCATAGCTGTCCCAGTTCCTGGTCCTGGCAGCAGGAGCTGGGGGCTGATGGGGGAGGGGGGAGGACAGCTGATGTGCCAGGAGGGGAGGGAAAACTGATTCAGTGGCTGTTTAAGGGGCAGCTCCTGAAGACCTCCACCTTCAGCTCAGAGTACCCTTTGTCAGTACCCAAGCACCTCTCCCCAGGGTAGGCATCACTCTCCCACTCTCAGATTCAGGGCTGGGCTGAGTCCTACCATCCTCTGACAGTGCTACTCTAGGGCAAGGTGTAATCTTCAGCGCCTGCCTCCAAGGCCACCACTGGGCAGTATCCCTGGGGGTGGCTCACCCTGACGGAAGCTGGAATCAATGGAGCGGCGCTCGCCCAGGCGCCCGCTGCCTGGAGCTCGGCTGCTCAGGTCCACGAGCTGGTGCAGACGCAGCTTGCGGCAGTAGACAGAGGCGGCCTCAGGCTCCAGGGCGATGAGTAATTGCTCTGCATCCTCTCTTGACACCAGTCCGGCCTGAGGATGGGTGGTTAGCAGGGTTGGGGAGCATCATGGGCCAAACATCACACTGAAATGGCACCTCAGGGCAGGCAACCGGGGGCCTGTGGGGCTCCAATCTCCTCTGGATTATACCCCACCCATGCTAAGCTTCTGAGGCCCCTCCATGCTGCACAAATTTGAAGCTGTCTCACAGCCACCCTGTGACCAGGCTGGGGAGGGGCATGGCCATGGCCAAGGATGCCATGGTGTTGCCCAGCAGGAAGAGACCCTAGACTGAGTGAAAACCTAGAGCACCTGGGATCTGCCTCCAGGCTGCCCAAGGTGTCCCTGGGCTGCAGCAAGGTTCCCTTCACAGATGCTGGGTTGGCCAGCTAAGCACTGGCTGAGGGCGTTAGTGGAGACTCCAACACAATGTATTGGGGAGGGTGGGTATAATGGCCAGACCATCAGTCAGAGGGGTGGGGGGGCCCCTTTTGGCTTACTGAACCCTCTTTCTCCACTGGTGATAGACAGTGGCTATGGGCCTCCCCACTCTTAAGAGAACTTTGTTCTCAGGGAATCTGATATAGGAGGAAAGAAACTTTAACTGAAATTTCAGGCGCCAAGGCAAGGCAGTCTGACCAGGTGGGGGATGGGGATGGGTGGGTATTGAGACTCCAGCCTGTTCTCAGCTGACAGGGAACAGTGTGGGAGGAAGCAGGGTGGGTAAACCAGCAGGGGGCCACTGGTGTAGGTGTTTGTTCTGGCTGGGCACAGCCATGCTTTCATCCTGGTCTCTGCAGGGGGATGCCCACTGGCCTCAGGGTTAGCTCCTTCTAGAGACAAGTGTAGGCACCTGCGGATTTGACAGCTGTGGCATGCCTGGCCCAAAGTTGTGTTTGTGGGGGGTTGGGGGTCCTGGTATCTTCCATGGGAAGATGTACTGGAATTCCTGAGATCCCTTTTGGGGATCCTAGGGTGTCCACCAAGGCCTCAGGTTCACAGGCAGGATCAAACAATGAGCCCCCCTCCAACCTCCCCATTTCCACTTGAGAGGGGGGTGCCTGAGCCGTCCCCCTTTCTCCAGACCTTTGGGCACCTCTTATGGTAGGAAGACCAGCAAACATTGGCCAAAATTGCCTCCCTTCATAGTTTCATAGTCCTATTTCCCCTGCTCAGTGGTTGGGGCTGTGGTGAAAATACTGATGCTGGCTGAAGTGGGTGTTCTTGGTGTCCTGCCCAGCTACTGTGAGTGTTGGCTGCTATTGGCTCACCGCTGCCCCTTCTCTGAAGAACTGCCCTCAGCTGAATGAGAACCGCCTCACTTGGAGGGGCTTTCCCCAACCCCCCCAGTAACCAATGACAGACTGATAAGGATGGACAAAAAGCCCCCCCCCCCCCCGCCTCCCCGTGGCCAACACCACAGTACATTCTCCCTCTAGAGCTCTCCATGGGATCAGGCTGAGGCTAGACTCCAGCTGAGACCACATCCTTGCTCAACTCTTTCTCCTGTCCTGCTTTCCTCACTCCCCTTTCTCCTGAGAGTCCTAGCAATAGACCACATGCACAAGAATCCCCATCTTGGGCTCTGCTTCTAGGAAACCTGCCCTAAGACACTGTTTAAGCTGGCCTGGGCTGTGTCTTTTGTCCCTCTGCTCTCTGGTCCTGCAGGCCCACCCCCTTTCCTGGTGGCAACAGCCCTCCAAAATGGCCAGCGGGGGGGGGCTGGCAGTCTTTACACAGTGGCTCTGTGGTCCCAAGGGTGGTGGGTGAATGAGGGTATGGGCCCTGCCCGGGGCCCTCCCGACCAACGTCCACGGCTCTGAGTGCACATTCTCACCAAGTAGGCAGCCTCTCGCATGAACTGCTTAGCTGGCTGTTTCCAGATGGCCGGCACTGTCAACACCCAGCGCACAGTGTCCTTCTCTGGCAGCGATGGGCACTGGTCCCTCAGCTCCTGGAGCAGGAGGGGGCAGTGAGGGGAATGGCTGGCTTGGTTTGCGGGGAGTGTCTTTAGCCTCTATGGGAGCTGGAGGAACTAATCAGCCCTCAGGAGGAACTTCCCAGCTAACTTGGAATCCTAACACCCACTTCCCCACCACCACCACCTCCCCAACACCTGTAGGGTTGATGCAGTCTCTACCAGATAGAAAGGCAGGGGACTGGAGAAGACGACCTCTGTCTTCTGACAGTGGCTACCCACTGGATGGACAGGGGATGGGCTGAGGGGAAAGGATGGACCTGGGGGCCCTCCACCCCAGTAGGCAGGGATGGGGTCACAGCGCACCTGAAGGGCATGCTCCTTGAAGAAGCGCAAGGCATGGGCGAACACCTCCAGAGCAGGCATTTTCTTTCCATTTACCGCTTCTAGCTGGGTCTTCAAGGTGAGATCCTGGCAGGGACACAAGGTGACTCTGCAGGAGGCCGTAGCTCTGCCTCCATTTCCTGACAACCTCTTATACTCACCCCATTTCCTGGTGCTCCTCCTCTTTGGCACTGTCCCACTCTGGCTCTAATCTCACATTAGTTCTCTCCCCAGCCCCTCTCTTTACCCTATCTTCACCCCTTGGTCATGCCTCCATCCCTTACATTCAAGTTCCGCCTCCTTAGCTACTCCTCCACCAGTCCCCTCCTCACCTTTTAGCTTTACCTACCCTCCATGAGGCCTCCCTCCCCGTTTTCCCTCCTAGCCCTGCCTCCCTGGCTGGAGCTGGGCCCTGAGCCAGAATGTGACTCACAGTGGCACTGTGGATCTTCATCTTGAACTTCTCAAAGTAGAGCCAGTCACGAGCCTCCTCAGGGTCCAGATCGTGGTAGTAATCACGGGCTGTATAGCCAAAACTGTGAAAGGCACCCTCTGGGGTCAGCAGCAGGCAGGTGGGGGTCTTCTGGTGGGCCACACCTGGGTCTCCGCCCTCCCATTTCCTGTGGAGGCAGATAGCTGTCAGTGTGGTCAGCAGTAATCCTCCCTTTGTGCTGGCTCTGGAACCAGCTGTGTGACTTTGGGCAGCTCACTTGGCTTCCCCAAGCCTCAGTCTTTCCATATGTAAAACGGGAATGATAATAATACCTACCTTTTAGGGTTCTTGTGAATATGGTGCTTGGCATCCACTTAAATCTCCATAAACGTTGCTCATGGGATCCTCTCTATCCATGGGGCCATGGGTCCCATCTGACATCCTCAGCTCCTGATCCCTTCCATGAAGTATACCACTGGACCTCACCTCCCTTTTTTTTTCTTTTTTTTTTTTGTGGTATGCGGGCCTTTCACTGTTGTGGCCTCTCCCGTTGCGGAGCACAGGCTCCGGATGCCCAGGCTCAGCAGCCATGGCGTACAGGCCTAGCCGCTCTGAGGCATGTGGGATCTTCCTGGACCGGGGCATGAACCCGCATCCACTGCATCGGCAGGTAGACTCTCAACCACTGCACCGCTAGGGAAGCCCACCTCCCTGTCTTTTTAACAAGCAGCAGCAGCAAACCATCTGCCTTGTCTGGCCTTCTGATGTGTCTCTCCAGGACCCTGGCAGAGGCCTCCTCCCAGCCAGCTGGTTTGCCCTCCTCTAGGCCATCTTCCACAGCTAAGCTCTTTCAAGGTATTCATGATCACTCCTATCTGGCCGACATCAGTAGCTACACCCCAGCTGACTGCACCTCCAGCAGGCCCCCAAAACCTGAGACTCCAGACTTCCCTATGTGCAGGCATCATCTGGACCTCCACCCAGAACTCACTGCCCAGTTCATTAGCCTGGCAAATCCTTCCTCCCCTTCCTCTGCGTTGTCTGATGCCCTGACTCCTCTAGGCCAAGCTCACCAGTGCAGCCTTTTGGGGAAATAACTGGGAATCCAGGCAGAAGGAAGAGCATGTGCAAAAGCTTAGAGGTGTGAAAGACCAGGGAGAACTAGCTATAAGTTGGCTCAAAGCAGGAGAAAATACAGGAATCTTAAGATCAACTAAGGAGGAGTATCAAATGCCGTATCAGAATTCTGTCTTGGTGGGTATTAGGTAGGGGAGTGAAGAGGCATGACCACATTTGCCTTTAGAAAGGTCACTGGTCCCCATGTAGCAACAGAGTGGAGGGGAGGGAGGATGGAGAAGGAAAACCAGGGAGGAGGATATTGCAACCGTTCAAGTGAGAGAGGGTGGGGCTGAACTTCGGGGTGGTAGTGGTGGAGAGAAGTAGGCGGGTATTACAGAGATATTAGAGATAGAAGTGATGGGGATTAGTGGCTAGTGGGGGTGGGAAGGACTTGGGAGGAGGCCAAGATGCCCCCAGTTACTTCCTGTGATTGTTATCTCCAGTGTCCCTTCATGTGTCCTCAGCCCCAGCAAGGGGCCCAGCATGGCCTTGGCTGTGCGTGCTGACAAGTTGGGATGCCCTGCAGCTCTTAGAGAGCTCTAAGGGCTCAGAGCCTTTGTGGCCTCATGTGGATGTGGAGGGAGCAGAGAAGGGGGAAGGACAGTCCACGCTCATGTACGTTAGGTCCCCTGTATCTTTGGGGCAGTGACCCTTTGCCTGTCTCTCCACCCACCCTTCCATCCAGCCTCCCAGGCCCTGGTGAAGCCCCCTGATTCCCCACCCCAGGCTGAGTTGGGAGCTTTGGGGTCTTCTATAGGGGTCTTCCCCCTATAGGCTACAGCCCCACTAAGATATATTCAAAGGATCAGGGTCTTGAGGCCTGAAGGGGAGTGTCAGACAAATGTTTCATTCAAACAAAACAAAATCCATCAGAATGGATTTTTCAAACAGCTCTTTCATGACAACTGTGTGACTTGTCAACTCAGTTAACCCTCTGATCGTTCATTTCCTTGTATTTCATTTGAGCCGAACCTAGGAATCTGCCTCTAGGATTCTACCACATAGAAATTCCAGCACAAGTTTTCAAGGAAGAATATTCATTGCAACACTTTTTGTAATAGTGAAAAATTAGAAGGAAAAATAGCCTCAAAACTATCAATATAAGAATGGATAAATTATGACACATCTGTACTGTGGAATACTATGCAACCATTAGAACAAAATCGTGGCTCTCTGTATTCACATGAAACATCTAGAAAATAGTGTTGAAAGCTTAAAATAAAGCAAGTTGTATGATATAACACTTTTATTTTAAAACCACATATTTATTTGGTTTTTGCATATGTATTTGTGCATATGTATTTGTGTATGTGTTTGTGACTAGCCCAGAAAAAGATCTGTGTATTTTACTGTATGTTTGGTATCTCTCAATAAAAAATTTAAAATAAAAAACAAAGCCCAACATTTCCTGCAGAGGTCAGAGAGCTGCCCCAATTGGGGCTGAGGGCCCAGGCCTAGCACCCATCCTCCAAACTTTTGCCCCAGTGAGGAGCCCAGACTAAGGGTGGAAGGCACTCTGAGGAGACCCCATTTCTCCTTAGTGACAGTACTTCTGGGACCAGGTCTCTCCCAGGGTGTAGGATTCCCCCCACACCCCACACCAATCTCCCAGCCCAGCCACCCTCACCTCATCATGTGGATGGCCTCAGGGTCACTGGCAAAGCTGAAGGCATAGCCACTGGATGTGGTGCCGAAGTCGATGGCTACTACCACGGAGAAGGGGGCCTGCTGGGGGGCTCGGGCCTCAGGCTTCTGCAAGTGCAAGACCTAGTCAGGGAGCAGCCAGATGGCCAGGCTGAGTGTATGTGGGAGCCCTCCCAACCCCTGGCTGTGGTCCAGACCGGCCCTGGCCCAACCCCACCTACCTGCCTGCCTGGCTTCCTTCCTCTCCTAAGCTCCAAGGTAAGCCCTTGAGATGCCAACTGTTCAGAAAGCCCAAGGCCTCTCAGGTAGCCCCATGAAGTTTTGGGCTTGAGCTCCTGCTTCCCTGCTTCTGGTTCTCTGCCCACCTTCTGCCTGGACTGCCTTTGCCCCACCCCCATCTCACACCACTTCACAGCCTGGGCCCAGCTGGGGGCAATTTTGCTGCTCTGAGCAGCTTCATAGCACATGGACCTGCGTATATTTGACCTTCTTGCTCTTTGTGGCCACAGTGACACAGCCAGACTCTATCCAGTTCTGTGACAGAGAAGAGAGGCCCCATGCATGTGCCCAAGAGTGGTCCCTGACTCCTCCCAGGCCAGGCCTGGGCTCCCTGAGAAAAAGGGGGTCCCCAGGCTGAATCACTAGGGTGAGGCCACCCCACGTGGGGTGACCTAGGGAGCTTGGGGGTGGTGGTTATGTCCTGGATACTTCAAGCTAGCCCCAAACTATTTTTTAGCAACATGTCTCCTCTTCCCTAGATATACCTTGTATTAAGGTGGCTGTGGTTGACAGGAGGGGAAGCAAGTCTCGGAGGCCCAGTGCTCTGAGAACACACAAAACTACTTGCTCAGAAGTACACCTGCCCCAGGCAGGTTACGTGCAATGGTCCCTAGATGTTATCCTGGAGAGAGATCACCTCAGTAGAATTGTTACCCCTACAGTCCAAGGTCACCTAAGGCTAACCCATCAGGGGGAACATGAGTGGAGTGTGTAGGGGCAGGAAGCATGATGGCACCCCCAGCCCAGACCTGCCAGGGCTCTTCCAGGCACCAGTGTGACCTTCCCCACTAACCAGGCCACCCACCACCCCAATCCCTGCTCTGGGCTTACTGGAGACTGTGAGGGTGTGAGGGGGGCAATGCCACAGCTTTCTTGGGTCCTTGGGGAACCGGGTGGGCTGGGCACTGGAGACCGCTCTGGGCTGGAGCCTGCAAAGAGAGGGCAAATCACTCTGGCACAATCAGGGTAAGGGGCTGGTGGCTGGGGCCCAAGCCTGGGGGATTCTTCATCAGTCATTGCTGGGCCAAGGTGAGGGGTACCCTGCTGGGGAAAGGGGATGAGGGAGGGAGGGTAGGAAGGACGGGACTGAGGTCGGGGTCGGGGATAGCTGGGCTCAGGGTCTGTTATCAGTTAGAGGCGACCTATTCCTGAAGGGTGACATACTTCACCTAGGGACTCACTGTCTCCCCCAGCACTCCTCAGACACAGCAGGGAAGGGGAGAGACAGAGAAGCATTGTGGGGGTGGGGAAGACTGAGTCCAGAGATAGAAGGGCAGGAGAGATGGGGCAGCTGAGCTCCTGGGGTGAGGGTGGAGAAACCAGAAAAGGTAGGGGACTACAGACCTGAGTGGGAGTGGAGCCGCTCCTCTCCCCACTAAAGTGCAGCCACATGGTTCTAATCAGGACCTGAGGGAGTTGCCTCCCCCCGCTCCCCTGCCCCACAAGGGCCATGGACAGGCCCAGCTGGCTGACTGGGGCAACACCTCCCCCAGCCCAGCCCTGAGCCAAGAGGTGTCCACCACACTAGGAAGTCAGATTCCAAGCCTCCCCTCCCCCATGACACACATAGACCTGGAGCCAGCGTTTGGGGGCAGGAGGCCCCCTTAAGACCCTCTCACAGGCCCAGGACTGAGCTGGACCTTTGGTGGGAGGAAGCAGTGCAGCGCCCAGAAGGCAGCCCAAAGCCTGGTTTGGAGGCTCTGGCAGCTCAGGGGGCAGGAGGGCCTGCTTTGCTGGTGTGGGCTGGTGGGCTTATCACCACCACACTGAACTTTGCTAAGGCCCCTGGGAGGGGCACTGGGGCTGCCCTGAGATCCGTGTGTGGGGACGGGGGCGCTGGCCAGGGAGATTGATGGGGTCTGGTATGAAGACACATTGGCAAATCAATGTCTGGCTTTAGGCTGAGCCAGGGCTGGGGCCTGTGTACTCACTCAGCCACAGCTCTGTGGCCCTGGCAAGTCCCAGCCCTCCTCGACCTTGGGGTACACTTGGAATATATGTGAGGGGCTGGGCATGATTCTGGGAAGTGCCTGGACAGGGCTGGCATCTGTCTTGCAGTGCTGGAGGGGCAAGGACATGGTGGTCACACTCCCAGAGCCCCTTTTTCTCAGGTGGCCAGGGCAGGCTTGGGTCCTGTCACCAGCTCCAGCTTGAGGGGCCGAGTTGCTGTGGTTTGAGCCTGGGAAGGGAGTCAGGAAGGAAGCCCCAGCCCACCAGGTCTTTGTGAGTGGACTTCCTGAGGCGTGTCCGTCCTGCCTCCTGGCCTCCTACCCCTGCACAGAACCCAGAGCCTGCGCCCAGACCAGGCCAAAGGCAGATGCGCATGCACACAGAGTTCTGTGCAGACATACACACCCTGTGCCCAGAGACCTGCCCATAGGCAGACACGCAGACACACACACACACTCACATGCGTAGTCCTGTTACACTGACCCTCCTTGCGCACACACACTCACAGAACGGTGCTCAGGAGCCTCTGCTGGGCAAGGCACATGGACAGACTAGGGGTGGGTCTGAGTGCCAGGGTGAGGGGGGCAGTGGGCCCCGGGCAGAGGTGAGGGGGTGGGTCTTACCGCTGTACAGCCCCTGCAGGCCCATCTCCGGGACAGCCAGCATCTTTGTAGGCCCTGTGGCTGTGAACAGGAACAGACAAGCAGAATGGCATTTATTTGTTCCTTTGTTCCCTTACTGAATAATTGTTTATTTTATTTATTTACTTTTGGCTGGAGTCCTTTGAAGCAAATCCCAGGCATGTTGCTTGACCTATAAATTATTTAATGTCTCTCTAACAGAGATTTTTTAAAAGACATTGCCACAACACCACTATCATGTCTAACAAAATCAACAGTAATTCCTTAATTTCATCCAATGCTCAATCCTCCATCCCAGCTTGTCTCAAAAATGTCGGGTTTTTCTTTGGGCCACACTGCGTGGCTTGCAGGATTTTACTTCCCCGAGCAGGGATTGAACCCTGGCCCCCTGCAGTGGAAGTGAGGAAACCCAGCCACTGGACTGCCAGGGAATTCCCTCAAAAATGTCTTTTTAACAGTTGCTTTGTTGGAACCAGGATGCTCCTAAGTGTTTTCAGGTGCCCACTCTCTGCCAGATGCTGTGGGACATCAGTGACCCAGAGAGACACTGTCCCTGTCCTGGGGGCCCACAGCCTGGTGGGGAAGCCATTCATAATCAGATAATCATGTAAGTGAATCTGAGATTACAAACAATGCTGTGAAGGATACTGTGAAGCAGTGCAGAAAGGGGAGCATGGCAAGGCTGGAGAGAGGGGTTGGGCTAGGCTCACCCTGCAGGTAGACCCTGGTGGACCCAATTTTAGATCTGGTTTTACATGAAAGGCAACAGCAAATCTTGAAAGGTTTCAAGTGGCAGAGTGAAGGCAGGTGCATGACTAAATCTGTGTTTTAAAAAGCCCCTCTGGCTGCATGGGAAGTGTAGATTGCAGTGGGACGACATGAAAACAGGAGCCAATAAGTGCTCCAGGCAACAGATGATGGTGGTGGCTGTGTGTCTTGAGACAGAAGTGTAGACATTTATGTTAGAGGTTAAAATCAACAAGCCTGATGGAAGATGGCTGGATTGGACATGGGAGGTTAGGAAGAAGAAGGTGTCAAGGATGACATTGCCTGATTCAAGCTGGGAGATGGATGGTGAAATGGAGAATACTGGAGCAGGGCAGGCTGGCAGGGGTAAGGGGCAGTGTTCTGGGTGCAGTTTTGAAACTGCTGAGAGAACAGACTGAGGAGTCAGATGACATATGACCTAGAGGACAGGGAGAAATCTGAGGTGGAGATGCGTGTCTGGGAGTCATTGTCACAGGAGGCTTGGCAGAAAGTAGAGTGGGGGAAGGGAAGGGAGGAGAAGCTCTGAATAAAGGTTGACTGGAGGAAGGTTGGCTGGCCAGGGAAACGGAGTTGCCTGCTATGGTTTCATGAAGATCTTGATAAGAGAAGGCTGTGAAGCTAGACGCCTTTAGAGATTTTTAGATGAGACTGGAAACACCTGTTTTTAATGGCATTTCAGTGGAATGATGGAGATGGGGCGGGAGTCAGGTAGGCGAGGAGGGAGCAGACAGTGAGAGAACAGAGCTAGCTAGCACTCCTCCAGCTAGCACCTGGAGGAACATAATGCTTGAGGAGGGGAGGACAGGTTTTTATTTTCTCTTCTAAGGTGGGAGGAACCTGAGCTTGTGTCTGTGAAGTTCTGAGGGCCCAGCTAGAGGCCTCGTCCTCCAGGTCATTGACAGCTTTGTTACTCAAAGCGTGGTATCAGGACAGCAGCACTGGGTCCCCTGGGAGCTTGTTAGATGTGCAGGCCCTCAGGCTCCGCCCCGGACCTGCTCAGTCAGCGCTTGCTTTTTCACAAGATCCCAGGTGGTTGGGAGCACCCTAAGGTTTGAGAAGTGCTTGTCAATGTATCCTGGCCCAGTCTTCAGATCACCAATGCTACTGTCCTCAGCAGTGAGCCTAAACAAGGATGGGGACAGCCCAGAGCCCACTCCCTCTCTGTAGCCAGTGGCCAGATCAGGAAGTTTTGCTAACAGAACACAGCGGACACAGAGCTGGGCACTGTCACACCCCTACACACATGTGCACACACCCTTGCTCACACAGAATTCACACAACCCAGCCCCAGCATGGACAGACACTGAGACACATCCAGGATATTCCCCCATGGCCAGCACCATGGAGATTTCCAGACGCATGCAGTCCTGCTGTCACTGGAGGTGCACAGGTGGATGTCCAGGAATTAGAATCAGAGGAAATACAGGGGCTGATCGTGGGCACTTGTACAGCAGCTGGATGATGCTGAGAAAAAGGAAAGTAAATGGTGGGGGTGGGTATGGGCCTTGAGAACCAGGGACAGGTGCCCAGTTCAGGGTGATGGAGTGTCGTGCTGGACGTGGATCCTACCAGCTCCCAAGAGCTGATTCTGTGCATCTCTTCTCAATTCTGCATTTATTGACATCACATTGATAGCTTGAAATCAGCCATGGTGATTCTACCATAGAAGTTGGTAAACTGCAAATTAGGTTTTTCTCCCTCTTGGGGAGCTGACTGAAAAACATCTACCAACACACTACTGGATCAAGCCCACAAGAGAGAATATGGCAGCCCTATTTATACATTGTTTTGATTCATCAGCAAAAACTTATTGACATTTCTTCCTGCCAGGTTCTGCAGCTAAGTGCTGGAGAAATGCTTTGCTGAATGAATGAATGGATTTTCTGAACCAAGGATACTGTATTTGGAGCAGAAACAATCTAGAACCACCAAGAAAAAAAGACTCAAGAGTTGTCACTCTAAGCTGATTCCATGTCCAAACCAATGCGTCTATAATCTCCCCAGCTCTGTGAACCTGGTCCAGTTATCTCCCATCTTTGAGCATGTGACACGGAATGCCCCTACACTCAGGGCTGACAAGGGCCTGTTACAGCACCTGGCTGGCGTGCATCATGTTGCCTCTCTGTGCCTCAGTGCCCTTTCCTGTAAAATGGATCATGCAGGGGGCTTGTGAGGATCAAGTCCAAGAAAGGAAGGTGGCTGATAAAAAGGCAGGAAGTTCGACAGATGTGAGCAGTGTTCTTTCCCTTAGTGATGTGGATTCTGAATTTTCTCTTGTCAGAAGTTTTTGGTCTTATTGAGACTTTTTTTCTAGTCATTCTGAGTTCTTTAGGGAGGGAGGGAGGCCCTGAATCAATTTGTGTTAAAGAAGGAGGATCCTGCTGATTCTCTGAGAGGTGGAGGTACAAGAGGGTGGCAGCCACACAAGCACACACACATACCCCATATTTCTTTGGGACATCCCCCACCATGCATACACACCCACATACCAGAAACATGTAAGGAGAATGCTGATCATGGGACTCAGGACAACCTCAGCTACAAAAGCTATATCTGGGTGGGGCCTGCAGCTGGAAGTGGGGAGAGGTAGATCCCTGCCCCAGGGGCCCACTAATTTCAGACTGGTGATGCTTATGGGTTTGAGAATTGGGTGGGGCAGTTTGATATACAGAGAGAATAACTTCATTTCCTGGCTACAAGGGCAGGCTAAACCCTGGCCCCAGCCTGACCCCTACCCTACCCACAGAGAGACCCTTAACCCTGCCTATGGTCTGTCCCTTAACCTTGCCCATGGACTGACCCCTAGCCCTTGGCCTCATATTGACCTCTCATCTTCAGCTTTACCCTGACCCCTGGCCCTGGCTTCTACCCAATAGGCATGACTGGGGACTAGGACAGAGTGTGGCCGAGTAGGGACTTGAAACTGGAGACTCCCATCCCACAGTGTCCCCCAGACTCACAAAAGCCTAGGACTTTCACCTCCCTACCCCTGCAGGCCTCCTTTTACCGGGACCCTGCCTCTCCCATCCACTGCTCTCTCAGCATCCTGCCAGTCAGCAGGCAAAGAGAGGCCACAGGCATTTCTCCCAAGCCAGAGGCTGAGCCAATCAGGGCCCAAGGAACAGATCAGAAATGGCACCCAAAGGGCTGCCCCAGTCTGTCTCTGGAGAGGCACCCTCAAGGAGAGGGACCAGTGGGAGGTTGTGGGGTGAGGAAGCTGCCTTCTCCTGGCCTGAGGCAGGGAGTGATAGAAATGGCCTCCCAAGTCCCCTCCCTGTCCTCGACTTTTCTTTCTATACATCCTGCCCTGCCCCCATGGGTCCTCATCAAGGGAGCAGCCAGTTCACAAACAACCTCTGTCCCACACAGCCTAGGGCCTGAAGCCCCTCCCACCCTCTGCCCACTGTCCCTCATCTCTTACCTTCTGGGGATCCAGGGCTGCCTTCACTCTCCCAGGGAGTCCACATTTTAGAGCACCCTCCCTGTCAGTTTCTCTCCCCCACACAAGCTAACTTTACAGCCTGGCTCCACTGGGATCCCACAGGGAGCCCTGACCCCACCCCACCTGGATTCCCAAGCTGGCCTCACAGAGAGAAACCAGAGGTCCCTGTTCATGAGGCCAGCCCACAGTCTGGCACTGTGCCACCCAGCCACTCTTGAACTTTCTGAACCACAGGCCCTGGGAACTCCCCCTGCAGGCATCCCCAAATACACACACACTCAACCCCGGGGTCTCCACCTCTGGCCTAAGCACCGTGTCCTCCACAAACTGGCTCCCTGGAGCAGCCTCCAGCCCCACAGACACCCAGACACGGAAGTCCCTCGAGCCCCCTCCCTCCCCCCAGATCCCCACCCTCCACAGGGCGAGTGTGGGGTCCCAAAGCCCGGATGTAGCCCTCCGTCGCTACCCCAATTGCCTTACCGAACCCACAGCCCTGCTGGAGAGAGGAGCTTGAAGATCTGCCCCAGTCCTGTCCCCCTGGGTCAGGAAGTTTGTGGTGGGGTCTCAGCCGCCAGCCCGCGATGAGACCGCAAACCTTGGCGTTTTCTCCTCTCTGGGAGCCCAGCGGTCCCCCGCCCAGAACTCACCTCTGCCCTGCCGACAGCTCGACCTGTGTCCAGACGCCTGGATCCCGGGCCCAAAGCCGGTGGGGCGGCTGTGCTCTGCCGCGTCGGCCAAAGCCCTCGACGTGCGCCCAGCCCCAGCCCGGCTCTCCGCCCCGCACCGCCCCCGCCCCTCTCCTCCCCTCCCCCTCCCCCAGGCCGGATGGCCGCGCCGCTGCCGCCGCCGCCGGGTGGGCCAGCGCTTCAGCCCAGATGTGCGAGGCCGGGGCGGGGCCTGCAGCACGGGCCTCCGCCGAGGGGCCCGGCCCGGCTCGAGTCCACCGCCCCTCCTTTTGCCCTTCCTGCGCCTCCCCCACTTCCCAGCCACCCGGGGGGCCGTGAGGGGAGAAGGGTGAGGAGACGAGGTGGAGGGAGGAGGAGAGGAATTTCAGGCCCTGGTAGGCCTCCTGCAGCCCGACTGCGAAGGGCTCCTCTGCCCACCCCAAGGCCACCTCGGGATTCAGCCTAAGGGGCCTAGCTGCTGAGAGGGAGGGCCCTGCCCAGACCCCTCCAGCCCCTGCCCGGGACTCTCGCAGTCCCTTCACCCAGACACCCCCACCCCACCCCCAAGATCCCGAGCTTGGTCTCCAAGGGTCAGAGAAGAGAGAAGAAGCCAGATTGAGGGTGAGGACAGGCCTTTAAGCCCCAGGTTGGGGCCTAGGTCTGTCCTTGCTGAAGTTTGGGGTAGGGAGGGAAGGGTTCTCACAGTTTGGGTCCCCACTCCTAGCAAAGGGATCACTCAGAACTCATCCTGCTTTGGCAAGGAGCACAGAGCTCCTTTCCTGTGAGGGTTCATGACCTTCTTCCTGTCCTAACCCATGCTTTCGTGGGGATTTGGGGACCTGGCCTCCAAACAGGAGACATAGAGTGGAGATCTCCTTGCTAGGCCCCTCTAAGGCAGCTGACTTCCCATAATGCCCACCACCTCCTGATTCTGGCAGGGCCTGGGCCTGGCCCCTTTCTCTCTGCCCAGTGTGTTTCCACAAAGGCTTAGGCTAGGCACGGATGGGATAGGGCCAAGCTGCTTCTTAGCTTGTCTCTCTGTGTTAGGGGGCCTGGCCTCCTGTCTGTTCCCCCAGCCCCTTCTCCAAAGAAGGCTCCCACAGTTCTTTGGGCATCAGCTGCCCCTCCCACCCCAAACCTTGGCAGGAGCTATTGTCCCTCCCTGGAATACTTTCTCTCCTCATCTCTGACCATCTATAAGGCTCCCCAGCTAAAGTGTCATCTCTCCTAGACTTTTTATTTATTTATTTATTTTAAAAAATTTTTATTTATTCTTATTTTTAAATTTTTATTACTTATTTTTGGCTGCATTGGATCTTCATTGCTGCAAGCGGGCTTTCTCTAGTTGTGGTGAGCAGGGGCTGCTCTTCGTTGCCATGTGCGGGCTTCTCATTGTGGTGGCTTCTCTTGTTGCAGAGCACGGGCTCTAGGTGTGCGGGCTTCAGTAGTTGCGGCACATGGGCTCAGTAGTTGTGGCACGCGGGCTCTAGGGTGTGCGGGCTTCAGTAGTTGTGGTGTGCGGGCTCTAGAGCGCAGGCTCAGTAGTTGTAGCGCAGGGGCTTAGTTGCTATGCGGCATGTGGGATCTTCCCGGACCAGGGCTTGAACCCATGTCCCCCACATTGGCAGGTGGATTCTTAAACACTGCGCCACCAGGGAAGTCCCTCTCCTAGACTTTTTGCCCTTATTGTCAGGGCCACTGCTCCAGAGCGCTCCCTGCAATGAGACTGGGGGTGAGGGGTGTGCAGAACCAAACAATTTTGTATGTTAGCACTGGCCAATAAGCCAGCAAGGTATCCAATCAGCAGCCTCCACTGGCTGTTCCAAATGTGTGTCTGTAAGAATGTGTGTATCTGTTGGTGTGTCTGTGTCTATGTGTATGAGTGTGTCTTTGTGTCTATGACTGTGTGCCTATGTATGTCTGTGTCCGTATGTGAGTGTGTCTCTTGGGATGTCTATGTGACTGTGTCTGTATGTGTCTATGCCTGTCGGTGTGTCTGTATGTATTATATATGTGTGTCTCTGTATCTTATGCCTTTGTGTGTGTAAGTGTGTTTGTTGTATTTGTCTGTTTGTGTGTGACAAGTGTGTGATGGGGGCTGGCAGGCCTTCCTCTCATTCCAGAGGCTGAGCAAAGCCGGGGAGGGTTGAAGTGTGGCTGGGCATTAGTGTATGGGGAAGGGGCAAAGGGTTGAGCCCCTCAAACACAACCTGCCTCTTGTTTTTCTTTTTCCTCCACCCCAGGTGTTCCTCCCTCCCCACCCCCAGCTCCACAGACTGGCTCATCTCTGAGGGCTACAGCAGCAGGCTTTGAGCAGGAGTGAAGAAGACTCGTGGGTGGGGAGGTCCCCAGCCCCTGTTGCCCTTCTGTTTAGCAGCCTTCTGTTCCCCCCTATTTTAGGCCCCCTCAGTCTGACATAGGCATCACAGCCCCACCCTTGGGTAGCATCCAGTCAGACACAAGAGAAGGACATCGAACAATCCCAGTGACTCCTTGCCACTGGGAGGTTTGATTCAACTTCCACCAGAAGATTTGGGCCGAGGTGGGCATGGACAAGGGTCCTCCAGAGGCCCTGCCCTTTGTCATCCTCCCTGTGCCCTTGCACCTCCCTCCTCTCCCCTCCATCGCTATGGGGACCCACCCACTGACCTCACCCGCTTCCTGCTTCTCCCCGGTGGGGGAGGAGCGAGGAAGGATCAGTTCCGAGTGTGTCCTTTCAGGAGCAGCCTCTCTCTAGGTCACGCTTCCCTCCTCTGGCCTGCACTCAGGATATCTCCCGCCTGTGGATGCCCTCGTTCCCAGCCCTGCCCCTCCAGTTCATCTCTATTGTGCAACTGGAGGAGACTTTAAAAAGTGCAAATCTGGTTCCATTGCTTCACTGCTCCTACACTCTCCGTGATTCCCCATTACCTACAGCAGAAGAGCCAAGTGATCCAAGGCTTGGACTGCCCTTGGCTGACCTCTCAAACTCCCCTTCCCAGCCCTAACCTCCAACCGCATCTGCTGCCCTTCAAGCCCAACTTGCCTTCTCTGCTTCTGAACCTTTGTTCCACCTGGGCTAGCCCCAGCCCTGCCTTGCTTGGCAGGCAGCACCCTTCCTCCCTTGGGCTCTTTGGGAGAAACTGGCCCCTGGGAACCTGTTGTGGGTGCTGTGTCTGCTCAAAGAGCCCCCAGCCCTGGTCACCACCAGGTGGGGCTTTTAGGAAAACTCTTTAGGTCTGGAAGGCAGGAGCAATGCTCCTCTTGCTTGGTGCCTGACCTGCACACCAGCAGGCAGTATTAGGGCAGAGGGTGATATTTGTCTTTAGGACATGTCATTTTCCGCCTAAGCTTATGTGTTCTGTCTCCCCTCCCTCTTGCCCAAGTCCAGCTGCTTGCTCCATCCCAGAGCTTGGGGCAGGCAGACAGAGACACACACAAACCACACACACACACATACACACACACACACACACACACACACACACACACACACACACACACACACACACACACACCTCTCACACATACACCAGGAGGAGGGCAGGTGTTCCCACAGCGTTCCTCGGGAGGAGAGGATGGACAGAAGTCTTTTTCCATCAGTAGACCCTGTTGACTGCACCTCGTGGTGTGCTGGTGCCTATTTGGGTAACTTACCTGCCACTTACGCTGCCACAACACCCTCGGTGGGGAGGGACTCTCCATTCTACAGAGGAGAAAGCTGAGGCTTAGAGAGAAGAGTGCACTGCCCATTTCAGACCCGCTGCTGATTCAGGGCACAGATCGATTCAGTGGGCTGTCTCAGAGTCTGCTCTTGCAGGAGACTGATGAAGGAAAGATGGCACCTGGGCACCCAGACGCAGCCTTTCTGGATAGTTGTCCAGCCCTGCCTGCCCCTCCCTGGGGACGGAAGGTGGGTGGCTCCTGGGACAGAGGCCTCTAGAGTGTTCCTCTACCAGATTCCTGAGGTGCGAGCTTCCTTCCAGGAATGACTCTGCCTGCCCCACCCAGCTGGACTTCCTCTCTGTGGCTCACAGCATCCATCTGCATCATTTTCCTCATTGGAGATGGGAGCGTGGGAGGCCCAGCCTGTGGCCAGGGGTTCAGGATGAGCCCTGGTGGTGCCCTGCCTCCGCTGTCGCATGGGCAGCTGGCACCTCCTCCTTCATAAAAAGAGAGCCCTGGGGTTCCACCTTCCTGCTGAGCCTCCCTAGCACCCTGCCCCAAATGACCCCCAAAGCACCGGAATTGGCCCTGTCTCCCAGAGCTCTGCACTGACACGGCTCCACTTGCAGCTCCTTCTTCAGAGTGATGTTATTAGGGTTCCCAACAGGGACATTGGGAAGACTTCTTGGAGGTGGTGACGCTTGATCTGCATCCTGAAGGATGACTGAGAGAGTCATCCATGTGGAGAAGTGGGCAGAGCATTCCAAGAAGAGGAAGCTGCAGACAAAGGCATGGAGGGTGGAGTGAGCAGGAGGCAGAAAGGAATCAACAGACTCCATAGCTGGATGAGGGGCTGGCTGTGTGTGTGCCTGATGCTTTCAAGTACAGTCCTCCCTTGTGCCCTACCCCAGCAGGCATGCTGGTTCTTTGCTCAGGAACCCTCAACCCCGCTTGTTCAACTTGGACATCTTCTGTTTGGGATCTTTTGTCTCTAGTCCTGACCACCAGGAGTTCAGCTTCACTGCACAACCCTTTCTCTGCTCACGCCTTCACTTACCTTGGGCAGCACCTCCCCTTGCCAGCCCCTGCCCCACAGAATGGCCTCTCTGCTAGGGTATGGGGGTACAGAAAAGGGCCATGACTCTAAGGGAAAAGAAGATGTTGGGGGAGAGAAGATACTTTCCTTTCAGCCATGTTAAGTTGGAGGGAATGCTGTGTAGACAGTGCTGGATGCCCCCTCCCCTATTATCTAGTTTCTTTTTCTTCATAATAGAAACTTCTCTTTTCAGCCATACAGAAGTGTTCCATAGTGTCTTTCAGCTTTTAAAAACTGCTGTTGGTTGCCCATTGTTTCTTGTTCCTCATCCTGCTTTTCTCCATCTTGCTGCCTGGAATGTTGATGGGATGACTGGAGCTCTAACCACCATGTTGGACCATAAGGTTGAGGGATACACCCCAGTGATAGCAGAAAGCGACCAGCAAGGAGACTGGCACTCAGCAATAGCCCATGCCCACCCAGGGCTGAGTACTTGCAGACCTTTAAACGTGAAAGAAAGAAACTCTTTTGTTTAGGACCCTGTATTTTCAGTCTCTGTTACTCATAGCAGAATGTAATCCTATCTGATTTGACCCTAAGGAAAAATGTTAACTAGGCAGTGGGTAATGGACCTGGAGCACAGAGCAGAGTTTGGAGTTGTGGGTAGAAATTTGGCAGCCATTCTCACAGAGATGGGAATTGAAGCCACCAGAGCAATGAGATCAGCAAGACAGAGTGTGCTGTGTGGAAGAGCAGACAAGGCCTGCCCAGGAGGCAGCCTGTCCCTCTCTTGCCCAGAAAGACTGTTCTGGCTCTGCTGCTCAGGTTCATCCACCCGCTTCCGAGGTTTCATGAGGAGGGTTCTGCCTCCTCAGCACACTTCTTGGCTATTATGATGCAGATTAAGGATGTAGGGAGGCTGGGGGAAGACAAGAGGTATATGGACTAGGGTTGGAGGAAATTGTTTGGAAGAGTTTTTAGAGAGATAATTTTAAGAGCAGCTGTGGTGTGTGTGGCAAAGTAGATTGGAGAAGGAAAAAAAAGAGGTTTTATAATGTGCTGTTGTAGTGTGAAAATCCCTTTCGCGGTGTTCAAGAAAACACACAACTTGAAATGTGTTGAAATTACTTTTTTTTTTTTTTTTGCAGTATGCGGGCCTCTCACTGTTGTGGCCTCTCCCATTGCGGAGCACAGGCTCCGGACGCGCAGGCTCAGCGGCCATGGCTCACGGGCCCAGCCGCTCCGCGGCATGTGGGGTCCTCCCGGACCGGGGCACGAACCCGTGTCCCCTGCATCGGCAGGCGGACTCTCAACCACTGCGCCACCAGGGAAGCCCCTGAAATTACTTTTTGATTACTAGACTGGACCTCATCTGTCATAACATCACCTGAGATTGGTCCACTTGGGTGATGGCTTGAGAAGTGCCACACAAGTAATAAAAACCCATTAGAGGGCTTCCCTGGTGGCGCAGTGGTTGAGAGTCCGCCTGCCGATGCAGGGGACGTGGGTTCGTGCCCCGGTCCGGGAAGATCCCACATGCCGCTGAGCGGCTGGGCCCGTGAGACATGGACGCTGAGCCTGCGTGTCCGGAGCCTGTGCTCCACACGGGAGAGGCCACAACAGTGAGAGGCCCGCATACCACAAAAAAAAAAAAAAAAAAAAACCCATTAGAGCAGCAAAAGTAAAGGAGAAGCTCATATCACAGGGGTTTGTATGTTATAGAATGTGGGGGCAGAGGAGTGCATCTGGGCTCCACAAGGGTCTGGAACAAGGAACTGGAAATAGGCCAGCAGCAGGGAGCTGTCGCCCTGGCCACTTTCCTCCTTCTTCTGCTCTCTGTGTATCTGCTAAATTCTTCTCTTGCTGCAGACTGCCTTTTTATTAGACTTCTTTTTAATACCAGTTTTAGATTTACAAAGATAGTGAGCAGATAGTAGGGAGTTCCCGTCTATCCCCTCCCTCACACAGCTTCCCCTATTATTAACATCTTGGACTAGTGTGATGTATTTGTTATAATTAATGAACAAATACTGATACATTATTAACTAGAGTCCATAGTTTACATTAAATTTCACTCTTTATATTGTACATCTGTGGGTTTTGCCAAATACATAATATCAGATATTCACCATTACAGTGTCATATAGAGTAGTTTCACTGCCCTAAAAATCCCCTGTGCTTCACCTATTCTTTCCCCGAATACCTGATGACCACGGATCCTTTTACTGTCTATAGTTTTGCCTTTTTCAAAATGTCAAATAGTAGGAATTATACAATTCCTACTATTCCAAAGGCTATACGATACGTAGCCTTTTCAGACTGGCTTCTTTCACTTAGTAACATGTATTTAAAGTTCCTCCATGTCGTTTCATGGATTGACAGCTCATTTCTTTTTAGTACTGAATAATAATATTCCATTCTATGTATGTAACAGTGTATTTATTCATTCACTCATTGAAGGACAGCTTGGTTGCTTTCAGGTTTTGGCAGTTATAAATAAAGCTTCTATAAACATTTGTGTACTGGGGTTTGTACAGACATAAGTTTTCAACTTAACTGGGGAAATATCTAGAAGTGTGATTGCTGGATCATATGGTAAGACTATATTTAGCTTTGTAAGAAACCACCAAACTATATTCCAAAGTGGCTGTACCATTTTGCATTCCCATCAGCGATGCGTGGGAGTTTTTGTTGCTCCACAACAAAAATCCTTGTCAACATTCGGTGTTGTCAGTGTTCTGGATTTTCACCATTCTGATAGTTGTTGTTTTAATTTGCAGTTCCACAATGACATATGATATTCAGCATCTTTTCATATGCTTATTTGCCATCTATATACCTTCTGTGATGAGGTATCTGTTCAGATGTTTTGCCCATTTTTAAATGGAGTTGTTTGATTTCTTATTGTTGAGCTTTAAGAGTTCTTTGTATATTTTAGATACAATCTTTTATCAGATACGTTTTGCAAATATTTTCTCCCGGTCTGTGCTTGTCTTTTAATTCTCTTAACAGATTGCCTTTTGTTTACTTTTTTTTTCTCCATGCATGTGATCATTCCACAGCTCCTGAATGTATTTGCCCTTCATTTCAGCTACAAGCAGATGCCAAATGGTGTCTCTTAGTCCCAGTTCCAGATTTTTGGGCGAGACTATTATTTTTTTTATTTTTATTTATTTATGGCTGTGTTGGGTCTTCGTTTCTGTGCGAGGGCTTTATCTAGTTGCGGCAAGTGGGGGCCACTCTTCATCGCAGTGCGTGGGCCTCTCACTATCGCGGCCTCTCTTGTTGTGGAGCACAGGCTCCAGACGCACAGGCTCAGTAATTGTGGCTCACGGACCTAGTTGCTCCGCAGCATGTGGGATCTTCCCAGACCAGGGCTGGAACCCGTGTCCCCTGCATTGGCAGGCAGATTCTTAACCACTGCGCCACCAGGGAAGCCCGGAGAGACTATATTATTTGACCAGTTTGCTGAAGTGGGAAATTAATTATGGCTGGTTGGTGTGGTGACATTAAGGTAGCTGGTGGTCTGGGAAATGTAAATTTAGTTGTCTAGCCTTTGCAATACAGGAAAATAAACCAGAAGGAGGTGGGAGAGGAGTGGCAAACCTCCATGTAAACATAGGAGGTGGAGCCTGGTGGGTGTGTGGGGGGCTGCTGCTCTGGTGCTGTAAGTGTAGGTAAAGAAACTCAGCCAATACCGAATGACACAAATCGAAAAGCAAAATTCTCCACACTCAGTTCCACTTCTCAGAACATCTTCCATTTTTAGATACTCCAGAGTCTTAACATCATAGTTTTAAGTAATATGCTTTACTGCTGTTTCTCAATTTAGTAACTCAAAAGAACATCTAATGATGCCTCATCATTAAAGCAAGAATTTAAATCACACTATCTCTCATCTCCCCATGCCTACTTTCTCAATTGTGTTAGTTGTATTATTATTGCAGGCTTATTTTGGTGTTATTCATAGTTGTAAACAGTCTGAGTTTAAAACTTAGTCCTCGTTCATCAACTTCGGACAGAATTTCTTGAGCCCTGCCGCTATATAAAAAGAAATAGCCCCTCTATGCCATCTGCTATCTTCCTTCCCCACCTCCTTCTAATTTCTGTTGGTTTTATCTTTGCATTTCCATGGTCAAAGTTTATAACACTTATATTCTGTACTGTAATTATAATTAAATCTTCCATTCTTTGTCTTTAGGTTGATTCTGAAAACTGAAAACCAACCAATTTTATGATTATATAAGCATTATTTACTGCAGAACCAAGTAATAAGATACCTCTACTGAGAAGGAAGTGTAATGGCATTTCCTCCACCCTATGCTGCTTGAGGAAGAATATTTGGTGTCTCAAATGTTAAGGTTAAGTAGATTCTCTTTTGTTTCACTCCACTAATTGCTCAGAATCATGCTTCAGATGTGTTTGCTCCACATTTGGTTCCTGGAATAGATTTTGTTGTTTCTGGTTTTCTAATTACCTTTTTTTTTTTCTTTGTTTTTGAGAGAAGAAACAGATGTTGCCTCCATTATGTTACCACAAAGTCAACTTGCTATATACACTGTCCCATGCTGGGTTCTTTGTATGTGTAGTGAGATATGGTAGCTGTTGTTGAGTTTATCCAGCATTCCATTCGCCTCTCCTTTCTTTTGGTGAACTGCTGCTCCCCAGTCCAACTGTATGATTTGGGTTTTTTTTCCAATTGCAGTACCTTCAGGAGTGGGCTATACCCAATGCCTGGCAGTTTACCTTGATGGTGACTGATGAGGGCTGGACACACAACTGAGGCAAGAATAATTGGAGTCCAGTGGGATTTGATCAGTGGATATTGAGAGTGAGAAGCACTCACCCCTTTAGCTTCAGGTAAGGCTTGATCCAGGGACTCCAATGATGTCATCAAGGACCCAGGGTCACTATATATCTTTCCTCTGCATTCAGTGTTGTCATCATTCCCTGGCTCCTCATTGTGGTCTGCCAGGAGCAACATGCTTCTCTCATGAAGCAAATGGGGGGGGGGGGGGGGGGGGGTCAATCAAACCCAATCCACAGGACTTGAGAATATAGGAAGGAAATCAGAGTAGTTTTTACCAAAAGAAGAATGAATTCATTTTGTACACCCAAACCACAGATGTTCACACTCCTTCCTATTGAATTCCTTTTTATTTCAGTGATTCTAGCTTAAAATTCCAAGAATTATTTCTTGCTTTTTTTTTCATAGCTTCCCCTTTTTGTTTTATGAATGTAATAGCATTAGAATCTTTCTTTTTATAAATTCTCCTCTGTTCCTTATCTATTTCCTCTGGGATCAGTTTGTTCACCTTTTATTTAATTTATTAAAGAGGCTGTATAGCTGAATAGTTCAGAGTATAATGCAAGAAACAGACTGCCTGGGTTCAGATTCCATCTCTCTGCCCTTTGCTAGCTATGTAAGCCTCAGCCAAGCTATGTTGCCTTTCTGTGACTCCATTTCCCAGAAAGGATAATAATAGCACCTAGCTCAGAGGGTCGTTACATGAGTTACTGAATGTAAAATGCTTAGACCATGGCCGGGCCCACAGTAAGCCCTGAAGAGCTATTTGCTATTCTTTTTTCTTCCTTCCCTCCCTTCCTTCTTTCCTTCCTCCCTCCCCCCACCCTTTCTTTCTTTCTTTTTTCACCATCTCCTTTTATTAAGAATAATGAAAAGGATGGGGCTTCCCTGGTGGCACAGTTGTTGAGAGTCCGCCTGCCGATGCAGGGGACACGGGTTCGTGCCCCGGTCTGGGAAGATCCCACATACCACCGAGAGGCTGGGCCCGTGAGCCATGGCCGCTGAGCCTGCGCATCCAGAGCCTGTGCTCCGCAACGGGAGAGGCCACAACAGTGAGAGGCCCGCGTACCGCAAAAAAAAAAAAAAGAATAATGAAAAGGAAACAAAGATCATTCTCCCAGTCAAATACACTTCTGCTCCCTCTTATTGGTGTTTTTAATGACAACTGCCAGGTAGTATGGGAAACACGCAGTTGCTCCCACCCAGATGTATATCCATTTTATGACATTCTAATGATCCAGTTGCAAGTACATTAAGGTGGGTGCGTGTGTAGATAAATATATTGGATACATATATTTATATATGGCCCATATCTGGACAAGGGCTTGAGATGGTGCAAGACCTTAAAATTACACACACACAAAATGGGCTCTTTGCCCAGTGATATTCTTTTCTTAATCCTTCTCCTTTTGTTGGTTTTTCTCAGTTGTCTGGTAATACTTGGTGACCAGTTCATCTTTAGGACTGAAGGGCAGGGCTGATTGGTATCCGCATTGATGTAGGGTATTTCCTCTGCCCTGGAGCATAAGCAGTGGGCAGGGCGGTGGGGAGTGGTCCATATGTCGCCTACCATCCTTCTGAGGGGTGTTGTCTCCCGTGGAGGGTCCTCTCCTGCTTCCATGCCTGCTCAGGCCTCTGGAGCAGCTTTCTCTCAGGCAGGCTTCAGCTGTGTTTTCCTCTGCCCCCATTTGTGCCTCTTTGCAATCCGCCCTTCTTCTATCTTCTAAAAGCAAATAAAAATCCCTGGACAGTTGATGCCCCCCCCAACCCCCCACCCCAGCCATCGTGTCCTCAGCCCTTCGATGGATTTGCTTCCTTTTCTCTTTCCTCACTGTGCTTTTGGTGGTGTTTGAGGCACTAGGGGTGGTAGAGACATGTTCTCAGCCTGCCATCTTGAACTGGAAGTCTGTGTAGTTGTTTAAGTGTTTCTAACTCCATCCAACTCTGCACATATGGGGTCCTTTGGGGCTGGCAAGTATTCACACTGGACGCCCAGAACTTGCACAGGAAGGAAAAAGGGAGATATTTGTAACTTATGTCTTTTAATCTTCTTGTGAAGTCTACATGGGCCTGTTGACTTCCAAGCCAGTCTCTCAGACCTAGTGGCTGTTTGGGGGAGGAAGGTGGCCCTTCTGTTTCCCTAAGAACTCCAGAGCCTTCAAACTCTCGGGGAACAGAAGTGAGTGAGTACGAGATGTGTGAACAGGGGAGGAGAGCCAGAGGGACAGACCACAGGCTTGGTGGGATACTTGAAAGAGTGAAAATCCAGGGTGTATCTATTAGAGTGAAGGTCATCTTGGCGGGGGGGGGCGGGCAGAGTGGGAGCACAGCCTTCAGTCACTCTCACTTTGCACTCACAGAGCTCTTCTGACAGTCCAGGCCCTGTGGGAAGCTTTTCACACAAGCTGTTGGGAGGCTCCAGGTTCAGAGTGTTTGAGTGAATTCTCTGTGATCACACAGCTGGTGAAGGATATGTCTGGATTTGAACTCAGATCCATACAGGGCCCAGGCTCCTAACCACTGAGCTACATGACTCCCACCTGCCCCCAGGCTGACCAGAGCAGGGTCCCGAAGATCTCTCATGGGTCACTTGGGCTGAACTGTCCACACCTCAGATGTTGCAGTTGGGTCTGAAAGGACAAAGACAAGGAAGCAGAGGGCTCTGGCGCCCTCTGGCGGAGATAGAAGACTCTGCAGAGATGTGGTGGAGGAGTGGGCGGGGCCTGGGCCTGGGATCCTAGTAGGTCCAAGGAATGAATGCTTGAATTAGGGCCCTTGTTGCTCTATATAACAGCAGGGCTTTACCTCCCCTACTCCTTAGTAAAGAGCCCCCAATATTTACCTGTGTGCATCATCTATTGGAATAAAGACATAGGCTCTGTGTCTAACTTCTGGCTAGTGCAACATAAGCAGAAATAAAGTGTGCAATATAAGGAATTATCTTTAAAAGATGGGAGCGTGACCTGCTTTGTTCCTTCCTCCATCCTTCTTTCCGGAATGCAGATATAATGGCTGGAGCTCAAGCAGACATCTGGGACCAGGAGTGGAAACAGCCCATTGGAAAGGACAGAGTAAAAAAATAAGAGGGGGTCTAGTGGTTGAATGCAGTTGCCCTATCAGCCTTGGATGCCAACACTTTATTTGTGGGAGACAGAGATACACTTCTACTTTATTTAAACCACTGTTGTTTTGAAAAAAAATTTATTTATTTGGCTGCACCAAGTCTTAGTTGTGGCATGCGGGATCTTTAGTTGCGGCATGCGGATCTAGTTCCCTGACCAGGGATCAAACCCGGGCCCCCTGCATTGGGACCACCGAGTATTAACCACTGGACCACCAGGGAAGTCCCTTTAAACCACTGTTATTTGGGGTTTTCTGTACTTTAGCCAAACTTTTTTCTTTTCACTTAAAAAAAATTATGCTTGTTCATGCCAGAACAAAAGTAAAAAACATTATCAAAATTTGACTGAGTGCACCGTAAGCCATGAAATAAATTCACTTATAAGCCATTTATTTATGAATAAATTGATTTTTTTTTTTCGGTACGCAGGCCTCTCACTGTTGTGGCCTCTCCCACTGCGGAGCACAGGCTCCCAACGCGCAGGCCCGGCGGCCGTGGCTCACGGGCCCAGCCGCTCTGCAGCATGTGGGATCTTCCTGGACCGGGGCACGAACCCGTGTCCCCTGCATCAGCAGGCAGACTCTAAACCACTGCGCCACCAGGGAAGCCCAGATTTTTGAATTGAATTTAATTTCATATTCAAGATTTTATATTTCAAGTATTGCCACTAAAAAAATATATATTGTTTGGTATCTTTACTCACGTTTTTTCCCAATTCTGAAGCGTTCTGTTATTTTAGGATCTGCCATTCTTAGGACAGATTTTGATCTGATATGTTTAATTATGATGAGGTGGAATTTTTAAGGCTCCTTCATGTCTTTCAATGGTTTGATAGATAGCTCATTTCTCTGAAGAATAGTTCATGACCTGGATGTACTACAGTTTATTTATCCATTCACCTACTGAAGGGCATTCTGGTTGCTTTTAAGTTTTGGCAATTATGAATAAAACTACTATAGACATCTGTGTGCAGGTTTTTGTGTGAGCATAAGTTTTCAACTCAGTTGGATAAATACCAAGGGGTACAATTGCTGGATTGTATGGTAAGTATATGCTTCGTTTTATAAGAAAATTGCCAGACTGTCTTCCAAAGTGGCTGTACCATTTTGCATTCTCACCAGTAACGAATGAGAGTTCCTGTTGTTCCACCTGTTTGCCAGCACCTGGTGTTGTCAGTGTTCTGGATTTCGGCCATTTTAATAGGTGTGTAGTGGTATCTCATTGTTTGTTTGTTTGTTTGTTTGGCGGAGCCATGTGGCTTTTGGGATCTTAGTTCCCTGACCAGGGATCGAACCCCGGGCCCACAGCAGTGAAAGCGTGGAGTCCTAACGACTGGACCACCAGGGAATTCCCATCATTGTTGTTTTAATTTGCATTTCTCTGATGACATTGACGAGGAGCATCTTTTCATGTGTTTATTTTCCATCTGTATATCTCTTTGGTGAGGTCTTATTTATTTTTTTGTAGCTGAAAAAGTTAGCCTTGGGCAAGTATCCTACTTCCCCATGACTTGATTCTCACATCTGGAATGAGGATAATAGTACCTACCTCACAAAGTGCTTGTGAAAGTTAAAAGTACGTATGACAGTGAGACCTACTGAAAAATTACCTAAGAATTTTTTATTTTAAAATTTATTTTAGCAGCTATCGGCTAGGAAAACACTGAAGGGTAATGTTCCCTGACCAGGCAAAGCAGACAAGTCTTTGTTCTCCTTACCCCAAGGAAAGGTAAGCAAGTTCTATCTGTGCTGTTCTGAGACTTAGGCCTTGTATCAGTTTACTACTGTAGCTAACACACAACCACAGAATTCTCAGTGGCATCCAGCAATAAACACATAGATCTGAGCATGTTGGCTCAGTTATGGCTGACTTTGGCTGGGCTTGGCCTATGGGTCTGGTTCAGGTCTGTTCCCCATGTCTCATCTTCTTTGAACTCCAGCAGGTTAGCTGGAGTATAGCCTTTGCTTGGCAATGGAAGAAATGCAAGAGAGCAAGGCCAAATATGCAAGTACACTTCAAGACTTTGTTTATGTTGTGTCCACTCACATCCATTGGCTGGAGTAAGTTACATGGCTAGGTCCAGAATCAAGGGGCGAAGGAATATGCTTTACCCACCATGGAGCTATGGGGTAGATGTGTATAGTCTATAGTGGACTGAAGGGTTGGGGCTGGAAAGTTGCACTCACACAGGCCTAGAGTTGGGGGTGTCTCTGGGCCAACAAGTCTTATGTTGGTGTTGGAGGAGGAAGAAAAGGGATTTTGTTTTCGTCCAAAAAGGAAATGACCTAAGGTCAGGAGTGATGCAGGGGCTACAAAGAGGACAGAGTGATAGAGACCTAATCTCTCTGGGGCCTGAGGATTTCAGGGTAGAATGTCAGGAGACATCTGCTTTGGGCCACTGTGGCCTGGGATCCTGGGTCCATCCTGATTCAAGTTTTTATGTGACTTTTGATCTGCACATGTGGGTTTGCCCACAGGGTACAGAGGGCCTGGTCTGGCTGGATCCCCACCACTACAGATAGGCTGGGGCTGAGCTGAATTAAATTTGAGTTGTGAAACAAAGAAATGTGTTGTCACTTGGATCCAAGATTGCTTGGAGCAATTAACATCTGCCCCACACACCGAGTGCCTGGCACATAGTAGGCCCTCGATAAAATGGGCTCCGGTATCATGACAGTATCGCAGCCATGGCAGGGTCTTTCCTCCTCTGCTTCAGCGGGAGTGGGGGTGCTACTGAAATCCTGTGGGGGGGTGTGGGGGGAGGGACAGTGGGAAAGGGGAGAGGGATTAGAAGCACTCCTCTAGCCTGAGGTTGGGGTCCCTGTGTTCCCCACAACTAGAGCCTGCTTCTTGGAGGGTTGTCCCCAGAGTAGCCAGGTGCAATGAGGGTACTGGGAAGGTCCCAAAGGACCTGGAAAATCAGCACCTTTGTCTAGGTGCCCTGTCACGCTCCCCCACCCCAGGCTGGGCTTGTCTCCTTTCCTGTTGTTAGGAGGAACAGTGTGCAGAAAGCTCCCTTCCTCCTCTCTCAGACTCCCTAAAAAGGCCAAGTGGTGCCCAAAGAGAGGGGTATGGCTATGGCTGGTGAACAGGACCCCTCAGTTCCCACTTTGCTGGATAGGAGGCTCCCACAGGGCCCAAGGTCTCACTTCTGCTTGCTCAAGTCCCAGAGTCCCAGACCTTGAGGGGGCCTTCCCCTGCCTGGGAGGTCTTTCTGGTCTTGGTGTTGTGCAAGGCCGGCAGCTTCCTCCCTGACCAGCCTCCTGGTTGGGCAGTAGGGCTGAGGCTTTGGGAAAAGAGGAAGCAACGCCGAGGCTGGGTCTCCTCTGCAGGAGAGCCAGCAGCACCTCGAGCTCCTAGCCCTGCCCCCTCCATTCTTCTCTCCTGCAGTTTGCCAGCCTTGCAGCCATCTTCCCCTGTGGAGCAGGTACTCCCGTCCCTGGGCCCCGAGGGCGAGCAGAGGCTTGGGAGCAGGGCTGGGCTGGGATTTGCTGGGGGACACCTGGGTGTCCAAGCCCAAGACATTAATCAAAGCTGCACTCATAATCCAAACCCCTGCACAACCCCAAACCACCTCCAACCCACATCCCAATCCCCATCCTAACCGTCACCTTGACTCCTGCCCTGCCCAGCCCCAGTACTTATTCCAACCTTACCTCACCCTCCATTGCATCCTATCCCCAGCCATTTAGTAACAATCATCTCCATCCAGCCCCGGGCCTGACTTGCACGCTCACCCAACACCATCACTCTCAACTCCGTGCCAACCCTAATTCTATTCCAGATCCCAGTCTAACCATTACCTTCACCCCTACCCAACTGCAGCCCGACCCTCACCTTCCCCTCATTTCACTTCATTTGTTACCACTTCATTCATCTGAGCGAAGGCCCCCAGCACCGCCCAGCATAGCTTGGGGGAACGGGCATCCAGGCTAAGAGCATTTACAGTCAGATTCAGGAATGAAATGTGAAACTTTTACTACCCATTTCAAAGCCAATAGACCTCATTTATGGATAATATGGCTTTCCAAGTTAAATGTTTGGCCTATGTTTGAGGCTTTTCGCTATTACGAAGATAATGTACTCCCGGAATTTCCCATCTGTACCTGATTTCTGATCTGTGGAGTAGAGCACTCCAGCTGGCTGTTTCACCCCATTTCCCTCCTTCTCCAGCCTGAATAGGGAAGTTGGGGAGAAGCTCTGGTACTGGGAAATAGAAACTGAATCCTGCACCCAGGCACAGCTGCCTACAGTAAAACTGCCTCTGCCCTTTCTTCCCCAGGCCAAACTTGGCCTCTAGGATCAGAGGTCAGGGACTTGTGGCCCAGCCGGCCCTCCCAGATGTCCTGGGACACTTGCTCTCATATAGACTTTACCCACTCACTTGCTCTCACACAGGCAGCAAACATGGGTGCCCCCCATGTGCCATCCACCCCAACCCAGTGCTGATGCAGTATATACCAGTTCTGGGAGTGGGATTTTAAACTCTGTCTTCAGAGTGCCCAAGACTTGGAGATTGGAGGATGAACCCGGGAACTGTGCTCTCCCAGATGGTCATTGCCTATGGGCTGCAGTGCTCCCTGTCCCCAGTATAGCCACCCCCTCCCCCAGGACCTGCAATCATCCCTCTGCCCCCAGGAGGTGCTGGGTGTGGGTGCCCACCAAGACACCAGCTCAAACCAAGCCCTAGGGGTACCTGCCCCTCAACACCAGGCTTTAAACAAGGACAAGGAGCTCCCTTCCTGGGGTTCTTCTTGCCCTCTCTTTTTTCCAGGAAAGTTCTCTGGGCTGAGGGTGGTCTTTGGGGTGGAACAGGCTGAGCCAATAAGCTGGACTCTGGTGGGACTGACTTCTTGGGTATTGGGACTGGGCTAAGTATAGGTGACATCTACATGATGTGATTTGGGGTGGTTCTAGAAAGGGTCCTCTCAAAAACCCCTGCTCCATTCTGGGGTCAGTATGTCTAAAATCCCACCATTCCTCCTGTAGCTTCAGCACTGCCCCTTCCAGGGCCCCAAATGGGAACATCAGGGGAGCTGGGGACAACATGAACATTGGTGACGCCCCAGCTGTAGAGGAGCTGACCTTGATGCCCAGTGTGGCTCTGGGCCCCAGGGCCACACATGCCCCCAAACATGCCCAGTAGGCTGCTGCTCAGTCCAGCATCCAGGCCATAGCATCCAGGTCATGGGCCCCAGCCTGGGCCAGCATGAGCCTCTCCTGTGGCCAAGGACCAAGTGTGGAGGGTGTGGATACATCTTCCTGGGAGAGGAGCAGGAAAAGGACTGCCCAAAGAACTGAGGATGAGCCTCTGGGCCTCAGCAAATGACCAGACCTGTCTGCAGGAGCAGCCTAGCCAGGGACCCAAGTCAACTAAAGGACGGGGCTCTGCCTGTTCTTCCCTCAGTTTTGCCTTTACTGTGCTCCCTCTCTTCACACTTGGCTAGTCATCCTGACAGGCAGTTCAGGCCCTATCCAGGCTCTGGGCTTCTGTTCAGCCTCTCCCCAGGTGTGCCCCCTGGCAGCTACCAGAATCAGCTGGGCCCCACCCCTGAGACAGATAGGTTAGGGGCTGGGAGATGTCATGAGTTTCCTGTTCCCACTTCCAGCCTCCCCAGGCCCTTCCCGTCAATCTGTAGAGTCAGCATTTAGGACCAGGAAGGATTGCAAAGTTGGCAACATGGGTTTTTTATGTGTATGTTGTAAAATATACATAACCTAACCATTTTTTAAGTGTTTTAACCATTTTTTCAGTGTACATTTCAGTGACATTAAGTACATTCATAATACTGTGTAACCATCCTTACTGCCTATTTCCAGAACTTTTTCATCATCCAAAATAGAGACTCTATACCTATTAAACATTAACTCCCCAGTCCCTCCTCTCTCCAGCCCCTGGTAACCTTTATTCCACTTTCTGTCTCTACGAGTTTGCCTGTTCTAGGTACCTCGTATAAGTGGATGCATACCATATTTGCCCTTTTGTGCCTGGCTTATTTCACTTAGCATAATGTTTTTAAGGTTCGTCCATGTGTGTAGTATTTGTCAGAATTTCATTCCTTCCTATGGCTGAATACTATTCTGTTGTATGGATATATCACATTGATCTGTTGATGGACACTTGGGTTGCTTCTACTTTTTGGCTATTATGAATAACTCTGCTATGAACATGTGTGCAAGTATCTGTTTAAGCCCCTGTTTTCGATTCTTTTGGGTATATAACCAGGGGTGGAGTTGCTGGATCATATGGTAAGCTATGTCTGACTTTTTGAGGAAACACAAAACTGTTTTCCAGAGGGGCTGCACAATTTTACATTTCCACCAACAGTACCTGAAGCTTCCAATTTCTCCACAGCCTTGCCAACACTTGTTATTTTCTGGTTTTGTTTGTTTGTTTACAGTGTGAAGTGGTAGCCCATTGTGGTTTTGATTTGCATTTCCCTAATGACTAATGATGCTGAGCATCTTTTCATGGGTTTATTGGCCATTCGTATATCATCTTTGGAGAAATGTCTATACAAGTCTTTAGCTCATTTTTTTGAATTTGGGATGTTTGGTGGGGGGGGTTCTCCTTGAATTGTAGGAGTTCTTTATATATTCCAGATGTTAATCCCTTATCACCTATATGATTTGCACCTATTTTCTCCCATTCTGTGGGTTGACTTTTCTCTCTCTTGATAGTGCCCTTTGATGCAAAAAAGTTTTTCATTTTGATCAAATTCAATTTATCTATTTTTTCTTTTGTTGCTTGTACTTTTGGTGTCATACTTAAGAAATTGTTGCCTGTTATTAGGTCATGAAGATTTTCACCCACTTTCTTCTAACAGTTTTATAGTTTCAGTTATATGTGTTTCTGGCATCTCTCCCCTTTGGATTCATATCTGTTGCACCTCTTAGAGCCCCCATCTCCACCAGGGGCACTCTATGGCGGAGGGCCTGCCTTCTTGTGCATGGTATACAGTAGGCATTTAACTCCTGTTTGTAGGATATATGTTGGGCAGGGTCCTTGTGACCCCTGTCACACCTAGACTTGCCCTGCCACCAACTCTAAACCACCAAGGACCACACCCTTCTCTTGCCCACTACTGCCGGGGGGCTCTGCACTGCTGCAGGACACATGTCCTCAGTCCCAGGTCCTGAGAAATGGGTGCTCACAGCTACCAAGGACAAGGCAAGCACAGAGGTGGCTCTGGAGTGGCTAAAGACCCCAAAGGGGAGGTTTCAGCTAGAAGCCACCTTGAAGACTGAATAAGATTTCAGCAGGCTAAGATCATTTGTGGTGAGGCCAGAGCTGGTCAGCTGGAGAGCTCATGGGCAGACAGGATTGGCCCCACAGTGGGAACTTGTTCCAGGGTGGCCCCAGGGGGAGCAGGAAATGGGGGCAGAGCTGGGAGTAGGAAAGGAAGAGCTTTCAGGGTTGTATGGGGAACCACATCTCACGGGCAATGGGGAGCCACAGAAGACTTTTGAGCAGGGGAGTGACTCTTAAAGGCTGCACTTTCATAAGCGCTCAGTCAAGCCCCATTATGGTCTATAGCTGGTAAGACTGGTGGTAGGGAGACAAGTCTAAAGTAAGAAACCATCATTTTTGCTGGATGCCTTGGAGCAAGTCACTGGGCCTCTCTGGGCTCCAGTTCCTGGTGACTTGGGTGGCAGGGAGGGGGCAGGGAAGTGGGGGAAAGGAAGAAACAGCTGTTCATCCTTGAGGGGCCTGGGAAAGCAGAACTTAGGGCGGGGCCAAGAGACAGACAGAGGACTTTCTGGGGCATGCCACCAAGTGAGCGCATTCCTGGGTACAGCCTGAGCTGGGAACACGGGCTCCTGGCTTCCAGTGGCAGCTGCCCTGCCCTCTCACTGGGTTGGCCAGCATACCATGTGAGGAAACAGGGCTGGGCTCCCAGCAGGCTCTGAGATTGAGGTTCCCCAGGAGGCCTCTGTGTGCCCAGCCAGCACAGTGCACACCACCCTCTTAGGCACCAGAACCAGCGTGAGAACCTGCTATGGACTTCCCGCTCCAGCTCCTCCTCCTGGCCTCATCCATCCCAGCAGGTAACGTTGCTGGCCTTTTTCTTCTTAGAGGGCCTGGCTTCAGTGAGTCCAGCCCTCTGTTGGCCTGGGCAGACTGGACTGTGTCTGGTCACAGGTTTAGCTGCTGACGTTGAAGGAGGGCATGGGAAGGCAGTGACAGGGAACAGTGACCCTCTTTGGGGTACCCAGAGGGGCTGCATTGCTGGGGGCACATCTGGGGCACCTTCTGTGGGGCAGAGCATGGGGCTTTGCAGTGACCCCAGGCCTGCATCACGCTCCTCCCTGTCCCGCCCCCCAACTCAGGCCTGACCTCATGGGGCGTCTCCAGTCCCCAGGCTGTGCAGGGCGTAAGGGGTTCCTGCCTCGTCATCCCCTGCATCTTCAGCTTCCCTGCCAGCGTGGAGGTGCCCCACGGCATCACAACCATCTGGTACTATGACTACTCGGGCAACCGGCAGGTAGTGAGCCATTCCGGGGACCCCCAGCTGGTGGAGGCCCGTTTCCAAGGCCGTGCCCTACTGGTGGGGCGTGCCGAGCACAAGTCGTGCAGCCTGCTGCTGAGAGACCTGCAGCCCGAGGACGCGGGCTCCTACAACTTCCGCTTTGAGATCAGTGAGGGCAACCGCTGGTCAGATGTCACAGGCACAGTGGTCACCGTGACAGGTGAGGAGCAGGGCCACTGCCTGGAAGGGACTCCCAGACTGCTCCTGGCCCCACTGGCTCACAGACCCAACGCTGGTCCTAAATCCAAATGCAACCTCAATCTTGGCCACAGTTCCAGCCCCAGCCCTGTGCCCCCTGGCATTACCCCCAATGAACCCCTCGCATCCTCCTCCCCCTTGAAGCCCCCCTGCCCCAGGCTGGAGTTTCTAGGGCAGGAGGTCTCAGGTGCAGTGAAGGGGAGTCCCTAGCCTCCTGTCTTTTTCCTCAGAGGAGCCCAGCATGCCCACCATTGCCTCACCAGCTGAGCTGCGCGAGGGCATGGAGGTGGACTTCAACTGCTCCACTCCCTACGCGTGCCTGCAGGAGCCAGTCAGTCTGCAGTGGCAAGGCCAGGACCCCACCCGCTCCGTCACCTCCAACCTCCAGAAGCTTGAGCCCACGGGCATCATCCACCTGGAGACCCTCCACATGGCCCTGTCCTGGCAGGACCATGGCCGGACCCTGCGCTGCCAGCTCTCGGTGGCCAAACACAAGACTCAGGGCGAGATTCACCTCCAAGTGCAGTGTGAGTGTGCTGGGGGCCACGCCCTCTTTACTGAGCACACGTCTGTGGCTCCCCCGTGGAAACAGTCCCTTCTCCAGCCTGTAGAAACAGCCAAGCTGCACTCGGACCAAAGGGTGGGGCAGGTGGAGAGAGACTACTAAGCCCTAAGGGCCACATTGAAAGGCTCTCTTCCACCTCCAGTCCCCGAAGCTGGGCTGGGCAGAGAAGAGGAGACATAAAAAGCCAGAGAATTGGGGGTCGAGCAGCTGGGGCCCTGGGATTTAGCCCAGCCCTGGAGGTTGCCACGGAGGCAGGGGTTTACCCCTTTCCTGCCTAAGGCCACTCATACTCGTGACCAGGGTAACACCCAGACATGGCAAAGAGACAGTGGGAGAAAGTCCGAGTTTTCACTTGGTTATGCAACTTCCCATCACAGTAAAACAGGGCAGCCTGTTCTAGAACGACTGCTGTACACAGGCATCAGGCTGGCCGCTGGCTCCGCCATCAACTAGATGAGCAAACTTTGGGCAAGTTACTTGCCTCTCAGAGCCTCTGTTTTCTCATCTGTATAGTGGAGGTAATAGTAAATTCTTTCTATCTCACAGGATTGTTATGAAAATTAAAGGAGTGCTTGGTACCTATTAAGCACTCAAAAATATTAGCTTCTATTATTTTCATATTTACATAGATTAAGCACTTGAAAATATTAGCTTTTTTTTTTTTTTGGCCACACCTCACAGCTTGCTGGATCTCATTTCCCTGACCAGGGATTGAACCTGGGCCACAACAGTGAAAGCCCAGAATCCTAACCACTAGTCAACCAGGGAACTCCTGAAAATATTAGCTTTTATTAGTATAGTTACACAGAGAGAGGCTTTGGAACAAGATTTAAAGAAGTGCAGTTTCTTTGTATTGTATTTGTATTTCTTTGTTGTAACTCAACAAATGAGGTAAACATTCTGAGTGAATTTGACTCTGCCTTTGGCCCCTCCATTAGATGGTTGGTCCCTTGCCAACAGCTACCACAAGCCACTAAAGCAAGCAGTGTGTCCATGACTCTCAGATAGAAGAGAGGTAATGGACATGTCATGAGGCAGAAAGCCATAGAGGGCAGCGTAGGCTGGACGCTAGGCCAAGCATCACAGCATCAGGCTGTCAGTGGAGAAGGAAGGGATCAGGACTCCTCACAAGGTGGGGGGCAGTGCCTGCCCTGGACGGGGGAACTAATGGGACTTATGATTTATCTGGGTGGGCTTCCTTAAGGCAGAGTGTTGAAAGAGGAGAGGAAAAATGCCCCCTGCCTTCCCTGAGCACCATATTCAACACGCCCCATCATGCCTTGCAGATGCCCCCAAGGGTGTGAAGATCCTCCTCAGCCCTTCGGGGCGAAACATCCTTCCAGGTGATCTGGTCACACTCACCTGCCAGGTGAATAACAGCTACCCTCAGGTCAGTTCCGTGCAGTGGGTCAAGGATGGGACGCACCTCAAAGACCAGAGTCATGTACTACAGCTGCCCCAGGCAGCCTGGGCCGATGCTGGCATCTACACCTGTGAAGCTGGGAATGGCGTGGGCTCTTCGGTCTCACCCCCTGTCAGCCTCCACGTCTTCAGTGAGTCCTGGGTGAGCCTGGGTCTTGACCAGAGGGCAGGGAGGTGTCCAGGCCATGGCAGCTGAGGGAAACCAGGCCAAGGTGCCTCCTGGGATGCCGGTAAGGAGTCCCAGCCTTGTGTCAGACAGATGACAAACCTCCCTGGCAGTGAACAGGGCAAAGAGATGCGTGGCCAGTCCAGGAGGCTCCTCTGCAGAAGGGGCGTGATGTAGAATGGGCAGAGATTTAGGCTGATTGGCTGCAGCCCTGAGGGTTTGGGCCTGGAAGTCAGCTGGGTATCCCCCAGTGTGCCCTATGTTGCCCCCCCAGTGGCTGAGGTCCAGGTGAGCCCAGCAGGCTCCATCCTGGAGAACCAGACAGTGACGTTGGCCTGCAACACACCTAAAGAAGCGCCCAGCGAGCTGCGCTACAGGTGGTACAAGAACCACGCCCTGATGGAGGACACTCACAGCCGCATCCTCCAGCTGCGCTCAGCCACCAGGGCTGATACAGGCTTCTACTTCTGTGAGGTGCAGAATGCCCAGGGCAGCGAGCGCTCTGGCCCGGTCAGCGTGGTGGTCAGCCGTAAGTGGTGGTGGGGGGGTGGGGCACTGGACCTGGGAGCAGGGCTAAAGAGTAGAGCCCCCTGCAGAAGGGTTGGGGTCGTGGGCCCAGGAGCCCTTGAGCTCACATCTGGTCAAGGCTTTGACATCCCCGGCCTTCAGTTTCCTCCTATTTAAAAAAACTTTTGGGCTTCCCTGGTGGCGCAGTGGTTGAGAGTCCGCCTGCCAATGCAGGGGACACGGGTTCGTGCTCCGATCCAGGAGGATCCCACGTGGCGCGGAGCGGCTGGGCCCGTGAGCCATGGCCGCTGAGCCTGCGCTTCTGGAGCCTCTGCTCTGCAGCGGGAGAGGCCACAACAGTGAGAGGCCCGCGTACCACAAAAAAAAAAAAAAACCAAAACCTTTTTATTTTGAAATAAGTTCAAACTTTAAAAAAGTTGCAAGAAGAAAACAAAGAATTATCATATACCTTTAACCTAGATTCCGCATTTGTTAATATTTTTGGAAAATTGATTTTCTCTCTCTCTCTCTAACTATATATTATATGTGTTTGTATATATATGTGCTCACACATGCACACATATACATGTATGTATGTATATATGCACATATATGTGTGCGTGCATGCACACATTTCCCTCTACATATATACTCTCTATCCACATGCATACATACATATGCACTCTATAGGTATACATACACACATATTCTATCATCTATCTATCCATCCATTTGTATTCCTGAAGTTGCAGGCATAATGCCCCTTTACCCCTTAATTTCTCAGCATGTATTTCCTAGGGTCACTCTCATGCATAATCACAGTACAACGATTGTATGTAGTCAGGAAACTTAACATTGATACAAGGCCATTGTCTAATCTACAATCCATATTTAAATTTTACCAGTTGGTCCAATAATGTCCTTTAGGTAATTACTTTTTTCTGGTCCAGGATTCAATCCAGGATCCTGCATTGCATTCAGTTGTCAAGTCTCTTTATTCTCCTTCATTCTGGCATAGCTCCTCAGCCTTTCCTTGTCTTCCTTGACATTGAGCTCCAACGAGCACAGGCTAGTTGTTCTGTGATGCTCTCAGTTTGTGTTGGTCTGAATGGAGCAGACCGAGCCAGTGCACGTGGGCAGGAACACCGTGGATGTGATTCTGTGTCTGTCTCCCTGTGTCACATCAAGAGGCACATGGGGTCAGTTTGTCCCATTGCTGGGAGTGTTCACTTTGATTATTTGGGGCAGTGCTGCCCACTGCCAGGTTTCTTTGCCAGTTTTCCCACCTTTAAAGTGGGGTCCCTGGATCCCCACTCTCAGGGTGGCCACAAGGATTGACTGGGATGACAGAGTGATTTGCCCAATCCGGGATAGACACTCAGGAGCTGCTGGGGTCACTGCCCGTTTCCCAGGGCATTATGGGACAAAGTGGGTTCAGGAGTCATAGGCTATAAGGGGAGATCCAGGAATGCCCCTGTTGAGGGTAACAGGTCTGCCCCTCATCTTCACACAGACCCACCCCTCGCCCCGGACCTAACTGCCTTCCTGGAGACACAGGCAGGACTGGTGGGCATCCTCCAGTGCTCTGTGGTCAGCGAGCCCATGGCTACTCTGGTGTTGTCACATGGGGGCCTCATCCTGGCCTCCACTTCTGGGGAGGGTGACCACAGCCCACGCTTCAGTCTCTCCTCTGCCCCCAACTCCCTGCACCTGGAGATTCGAGACCTGGGGCCGACTGACAGCGGAGAGTACACGTGCTCAGCCACCAACTCTCTTGGGAATGCGTCCTCCACTCTGGACTTCCATGCCAATGGTAAGATGGCCCCAGTGAGGCTAGTAGAAGGAGTCTGAGGAGAAGGCCTTCTCTGGCACCTTCCTCCTGGGAGCCCAGAGGGGTCAACTGAGGGCCTGAACTAGTTGGCTAGAAAAAAATCACATCAGAGATATGAGGTATACAGTCATCCCAGCCTCAGAGGTTCCTAGAAGTCAAGGGAAAAAGGGAAACATGGCAGATTGAGTTATTCCTTTAGTACCCATTCTGACTCTGAGCTTGGAGGGTTCTTCAACGCGCATTCATTTGTTTTTTATTTATTGAACATTTGGGGCAGACTCCGTGCTAGGAGTCAGATGCAGAAGGCCAAGTAGAGAAGCTGGGTCTTGGTGCGCGTGCTGCCCTTCCCTCCTTCTGAGGCAGACAGAGCTAATTGACCAAGCCAGGTTTTTGACATAAGCCTGGGATCTGGCTCAGAATCCTTCCCAGCCATGCTTTAGCCAGCTACTACCAATAAGAGCTGAATTGGCATTCAAGACCAGACCCTCCTGGATCATCAAGAGATTCACAGAGCTGATGCCACGATGCCCAGAGCTCCCTACAATTGAGTTGGGAGAGGGGAACCCGGGGGCGCTTCCTGTGGTGGGTGGCATGAAGCCACAGGCATGCAGGGGAGCCGAGCCTTCCTCTCTCCCTTTCCTGCTAGCAGTCCGCCTCCTCATCAGCCCGGCAGCAGAGGTGGCAGAAGGGCAAGCAGTGACACTGAGCTGTAGGAGCAGCCTAAGCCCGACACCTGACACACACTTCTCCTGGTACCGGAATGGGGCCTTCCTTCTCAAGGGCCCCAGCAGCAGCCTTCTGCTCCCCGCTGCCTCCAGCACTGATGCCGGCTCATACCACTGTTGGGCCCAGGATGGCCATAGCACCAGCGGGCCCTCCTCACCTGCTGTCCTTACCGTCCTCTGTGAGTAGCCTTCCCACCAGCCCGTGGCTGCCGTGAGGAGGATCAGCCTATTGGAGTCCATCAGCCACCCCCACCTCCTCCAGGCTCTCCTGGCCCCGTCCTGCCCTGGGGTCTAGATGAGGAAGGCAGCCACGAGCCTAGACATTGCGGACCTCGACACCCAGGAGTGAAATTTGGAGACCGAGGCTGGGGAATCTCATTTCCCAGCCCCAGTTCCATTAGGGCTCTGCCTCTAGCCTCAGACCCATCATTGACACCATGTCCAAACTTTGTCCTCCAGAGCTGGGCCCTGGGACACTGTACTCATATATGTGCACACACCCCATAGGCTGTGCCCTCACAGGTGCAGACACGAAGGCAGAGCCTCTCCGCACAGGGACTGCGTCCTGTCAAGGGTGGATGCTTTTGAGGGGCTGACCAATGTTCAGGGCATACTTAGCTTCCAGAACACTTTCCCTGACATGTGCAGGAGTCATGTCCGGGGACTGTCAGGAAGAGCAGGTGCCTCTAGGGGGTTTTCTAGCGTTCAGGGTGAGATGACATGGGGACTTTGGCCCCAATCTTCAGAAACTTCTAGGAAGAGGGCATTTTAGGCATTATCTATTCTCACAGGAGCTGGCTTGGAGATCAGAGATAAGAGGCAGGAAGGATCTTGGGGGAAGGGATGGGGTGCAGAGTGGAAGCAGAGAGCAAGACACCCATGGATTGCTAGGTAGGCACCTGCTCAGGAGCACCTGGAGGTTATGCAAGGTGGCTGCTTGCCTATATGGTACCTCTGTCCAAGCTAGAAAATGGCACTCCTTCTTCTGAGAAGATGCAGTCCAGCGCTAGGGCATAGCTTAGCACGAGGGGCATGGGCTGAGGTCCTCCCACCCTTGTCTGTTTGTCCTTGTGTCGTGCACAGCCTGCACAGCTGTTTGCGGCAGCTCTGGGTACCTGCCTTTGCTCGGTGTGTTCTGGGAGCCTCGCCAGCCTTTAGCGGACCTGTGGGACCCTGGCAGAGGCTGTGGGAGAGTGCCCATGCTCCTCTCCCTACAGATGCCCCACGCCAGCCCATGTTTACCGCCCGGCTGGACCTTGATACTGCAGGAGCTGGGGCTGGACGGCGAGGCCTCCTCTTGTGCCGTGTGGACAGTGACCCCCCCGCCCAGCTGCGGCTGCTCCACAGGGACCGTGTCGTGGCCTCTTCCCTGCCATCCGGGGGCAGCTGTAGCACCTGTGGGGGCTGCTCCCAACGCACAAAAGTCACCAGGGCCCCCAACCTGCTGCGTGTAGAGATCCAAGACCCGGTGCTGGAAGACGAGGGCATGTACCTGTGCGAGGCCAGCAGTCTCCTGGGCAATGCCTCTGCCTCGGCGACCTTCGATGCCCAGGGTGAGGCGGGTCAGGGAAAGAGTCGCTCAGGGTCAGGGGCTGGTACTCGGGACCCCATTCCTTTGCAACCCCCAGCTCTAAGGTGGGTCTATTGGGCGAAACCACCTTTGGTCAGCAGTGGGAGATTGCTTTCCTCCCCATGCCCCACGGGCACCCCAGAGGGCCTCCTTCCCACCCCCTCCAGGCAGGGAGGCTGGACCACTGGCCCCGGGGTCTGGGGGGAAGACATCAAGGTGAGGCCTGTCTCAGTAGGCCTGTGCTGCCTGTTCTCCAGCCACTGTCCTGGTCATCACACCATCGCACACGCTGCAGGAGGGCACTGGAGCCAATCTGACTTGCAGGGTGGACCGGGAAGCCGGTGGCCCTGCCAACTTCTCCTGGTTCCGGGATGGGGCACTGTGGGCCCAGGGCCCCCTGGAGACCCTGACGCTGCTGCCTGTGACCAGAAGGGATGCTGCCCTGTATGCCTGCCGCATCCTCACCGAGGCTGGTGCCCAGCTCTCCACCCCTGTGGTCCTGAGTGTGCTCTGTGGGTGATGGGCAAGGGCAGGTCTGGGCCCTTGGAGGGTGGAAGGGGTGGTCTGGGGGAAACAGGGCTGAGGTTGGGTTTGGGGAGGCAAGAACTTGGCTCGGGTGTGGGCAAGTGCAGGACGGAACTGCGTGTGTGTGTGTAACGGAGTGTGGCAGGTGAAAGGTGATAAGCTGTGCTGGGGGTGGCCTGAGCTCCCCACTGTCCCTGCAGATCCCCCAGATCCTCCAAAGCTGTCAGCTCTCCTGGATGTGGACCAGGGCCACACGGCTGTGTTCATCTGTACTGTGGACAGTCGCCCTCTTGCCCAGCTGTCTCTGTTCCATGGGGAGCACCTCCTGGCCACCAGCTCAGGGCCCCGGCTCTCATCCCGTGGCCATCTCCAGGCCAAAGCCACGGCCAACTCCCTGCAGCTAGAGGTCCAAGACTTGAGCCTGGCGGACTCTGGCAGCTACCGCTGTGAGGCCACCAATGTCTTGGGATCAGCCAACACTTCCCTCTTCTTCCAGGTCCGAGGTGAGTGTCAGTCCTCTGAAGCTGTGGTGGACCCAAGTGCCCTGGGGGCCACTCTGCATATTTATGTATAGATGTATAATATATAATATACAAATGTGAGTATATATACATATATATACACATGCATATGAATATATTCATATTCTTCATTTATCTATCTATATTCTTCTGTAATAATCCTCCCTAAGTGAATAAACCAGAAAAAAGGAAAGTTAATATCAATAATGCTGCAAAGGCCAAAGAAAAACACATTTTTTTCTACCACAATGACAAACATCAGTTTTTGAACATTTTCCTTGGGCTTTGATTCTGTAGAGAAATTGAAGGGGCTTGCTCATGGTCACGTGACTGGTCCCTGGCACAGTCTGGGCTCTCAGTCACCACTCCGGCTGTCACTCCTTTTTACTCCCTCAACCCTGGTCTCCTCGTGCCTCAGACCCAGGGGGCACTAGGGACAGCCCTTTGCCCGGTCCGCAGTTCCTGGGCTCTCATGACTTAGAGGTTGGGTGCAGAGTTGGCTGGAGAGAGCTGAAAAGAACTCAAGATTACACAGCTGCTAACTTCCCCTTTTAAGCACTTGGTCACCCATGCTGAGGCCAGCTCATGATGAGGACAATGGCACTTGGCATGACCTAAATCCCTACCATTTCAGTGCTTTATGGGGTCAAACCAACATTTGTCAAGAGCTAATATGTGCAGGTGCTGTGCCTGGCACTGGGGTTACAGGTCACACAAGCTGAGGGGCCAGGTGAGGCTCACCCTCTGGTAGGTGAAATACGATTGACAAAGCAAAACCATAACTCAAGGTGGTGGGCAGTGAATGCTAGGTCAGAACCAGGGCACGGGAGTCAGGTGCAGGAGAGGAAGAGGCGTGGAACTGCAGTGGGGCCCTCAGTAGTGGTCTGGTTGGGGAGCTGTGGCTCCGGGACACAGGCTTGGGGTCTTGCAGTCCTCATGTGGACACACATGTAGTCCCAGAATGTGGGACGGTATGGCGGAGGGCCCTCACCTGCTCTTGGTTTCTCCCTGCAGGAGCCTGGGTCCGGGTGTCACCATCGCCTGAGCTCCGAGAGGGCCAGGCTGTGGTCTTGAGCTGCCAGGTACCCACAGGGGTCCTGGAGGGGACCTCATACCGCTGGTATCGGGATGGCCAGCCCCTCCAGGAGTTCACCTCGGCCACAGTCCATTTTGCAGCCATAACTTTGAGCCAAGCTGGGGCCTACCATTGCCAAGCCCAGGCTCCAGGCTCAGCCACCACGAACTTGGCTGTCCCCGTCAGCCTCCATGTGTCCTGTAAGCACTTTTATCTCGTTTGTGTTTCCTGGGGGATGAGGGAGCCAAGGGCATGACTGGGGAAGGAGATGCCGAGCCCCAGGTCCTGGGCTCTGCCTCCGAGAGTCCTAGATGAGGGACCACCTGGTTGGGCCCTGACCACTGCCTGCTTTGTGTAGATGCCCCTCGCCAGGCCACACTCATCCCCCTGATGGACACAGGCCCTGGGCGACTGGGCCTCCTCCTGTGCCGTGTGAACAGCGACCCTCCAGCCCAGCTACGACTGCTCCACGGGGACCTCCTCGTGGCCTCTACCCTACAAGGTGTGGGGGAGCTTGCAGGCAGCTCTCCCCGGCTACAGGTGGCTGTGGCCCCCAACACGCTGCGTCTGGAGATCCACAATGCAGTGCTGGAGGATGAGGGCGTTTACACCTGCGAGGCCACCAACGCCCTGGGCCAGGCCTCGGCCTCAGCCACCTTTGATGCCCAGGGTCAGTGTAGGGGTGTGAGTGTGTGTGTGGGTGGCTCCTTTAAGAGAAGAGGAGGTTGGAGAGGGTTCTGGAAGCCTGGGGCACAGGCAGGAGGGTTGAACATAGGACAGTCTGCATTCCCACCCTCCTTAAGGGCAGCAGTCTCCAGACCTGGTTTTCATGGAAAACCTTTTTTATTTTTATTTATTTATTTTAAAAATTTTATTATTTATTTATTTTTGGCTGCGTTGGGTCTTCGTTGACTGCGCACGGGCTTTCTCTCGTTGCGGCGAGCAGGGGCTACTATTTGTTTCATTGCAGGGTGCAGGCTTCTCATTGCGGTGGCTTCTCTTGTTGCAGATCACAGGCTCTAGGCGCACGGGCTTCAGTAGTTGTCGCGCACGGGCTCAATAGTTGTGGCTCACGGGCTTAGTTGCTCCGCGGCATGTGGGATCTTCTCGGACCAGGGCTCCAAACTGTGTTCCCTGCTTCGGCAGGCAGATTCTTAACCACTGCACCACCAGGGAACTCCCTGAAAACCTTTCTTAAAAACAGAATTTTACATGAATGCCCAGTGGATAAAACTAATCAGAAAGGGGACACTCAAGGAGAAACCACAGCAGGGCAGATGAGGCCTGTAGGGGTCAGGGCGCCACAGAGAGAACTCTGCTTGGGACCACCTGACAGATGATGAGCCATTTCCTAAGCTCCATATCTGAGCCCCACTTACAGGTGGGTCACCTGTGCCTCCCAGAGACCGAGGGGCTTCCCACCCTCATGGAGACAGTTGGCTTGCTTTACACAGCCTTCGGTATTCCCTGGTGTCCCCATGCCCTCCTTCTCTCCCCAGCTGTGAGTGTGCAGGTGTGGCCCAAAGCCACCGTACAGGAGGGGCAGCTGGTGAACCTGACCTGCCTTGTATGGGCTACCCACATGGCCCAGCTCACCTATACATGGTACCAAGATGGGCAGCAGCGCCCAGGTGCTGTCCACTCCATCCGCCTGCCCAACGTCACGGTCATGGATGCTGCCTCCTACCGCTGTGGCGTGTTGACCCCTGGCCAGGCACTCCACCTCTCCAGACCCGTCACCCTGGACGTCCTCTGTGAGTGTGGCTGGATGCAGGGTGGAGCTGGGAGGAATGACAACAGCTTGCAGGGATCAGGGCATGGCCAGAGCCTCACAGGCATCCACCCCAGGAACTCAGTAACGAGCTGGCTGATGGAGTACTGGACAAGGAGTTTGGGACCACTGGGGCAGAGAAGCAGTGCCCCAGATTGGGCAAGTGGAGGCCTTTGGGGGTGGGGAGCCAAGGTCCTCTTGGTTAGAATGCCACCTGAAAACTGGCCTCCTCACCACTGTGGTCCCTGAACTCCTTCTATGCCTTCGTGCCTCCGTAGATGCACCCCGCGGCATGCGCCTGACCTATCTCCTGGAGAGCCGCGGCGGGCAGCTGGCCCTGGTGCTGTGCACAGTGGACAGCCGCCCACCTGCCCAGCTAGCCCTCAGCCACGCTGGCCGTCTCCTGGTGTCCTCGACCACAGACTCTGTCCCCAACACCCTGAGGCTGGAGCTGTGGGAGCCTAGGCCCAGTGATGAGGGTCTCTACAGCTGCTCGGCCCGCAGTCCTCTGGGTCAGGCCAACATGTCCCTGGAGCTGCGGCTAGAGGGTGAGGCAGGGCCCTAGCCAGGCCCACCAGGGGTGGGATCAGTTATGGTGACTGGCCAGCCCAGCTGACCATGTCTGCTTGGTACAGGTGTGCAGGTGACCCTGGCTCCGTCAGCCACTGTGCCCGAGGGAGCCCCTGTCACAGTGACTTGTGAAGACCCTGCTGCCCGCCCACCCACCCACTATGCCTGGTACCACAACAGTCGTTGGCTGCAGGAGGGGTCAGCTGCCTCGCTCTCGTTCCCGATGGCTACACGGGCTCACGCGGGTGCCTACACCTGCCAGGTCCAGGATGCCCAGGGCACACGCAGCTCCCAGCCCACAGCGCTGCATGTCCTCTGTGAGCGAGTGTCCTTGGCTCGGGGTACCCAGGGTGGATGGAGGGTGCTTCTGGGCCCTGGTGTGGGTGGGCATAGGACTGCAGGGAACCTGGGAATGGACACTTGGGGAAAGAAAGACATAGGTGATGAGGGAAGATTCCTTAAGGTCCTGTGAACCCTGTCTGGAGGAATCTGCCCACAGGACTCCTGAGAAGCTGTCACTTCCCAGAAGTGACCATTTTCCCAGAGGTTTCAGCCTCACCAATGCCAGGCAGGTGGACAATGGATAGCACAGGGTTTCCAAGCAAAGCCCTCAACTCTGCCCTGCCCCACAATGCAGATGCCCCTCGGGACGCTATCCTGTCCTCCTTCTGGGACTCAAGGGCCAGCCCCATGGCCGTGGTACAGTGCACTGTGGACAGCGAGCCACCTGCCGAGCTGGCCCTGTCCCGCGATGGCAAGGTGCTGGCCACCAGCCACGGGGTCCACGGCTTAGCAGTGGGGACGGGCCACATCCAGGTGGCTCGCAACGCCCTGCGGCTGCGGGTGCAAGATGTGCCCTCAGGTGACAAGGACACCTACGTCTGCACGGCCCGCAACTTGTTGGGCTCAATCAGCACCATGGGGCAGCTGCAGGCAGAAGGTGAGCAGGCCAGAGCGCAGGAGGGGCGCCAGTGCTGTGGGGTCTGAGTCCATGTGAGGGGTGGGGCTCCCACAAAAGGGGGCTGGCTGGCCTGACCTGGTGGGGAGGAACAGCTCCCCCTGGAGGGGGTTGCCCAGCCTGAGGGGGAGAAACAGCCTGGCCCTTGGAGAGCTCCCTACAGAGCGGGCGGGGCATGGAGGTATGGCAATGTCCAAGGGGAGCTTGGGAGCAGGGGAGACATAACCTTGCCCTCACAGGGCCCAGACTGCGGGTGGGAGCACTGACCTGCCCTGGGGAAACCAGGGATGGGAAGACAGACATAACCCTACCCTCAGGGAGCTCAGTTTGAGGGACAAGGTGCAGCCCCACCTTGGGGAGTCCAACCTGAGGGCAAGACACAGCCTCACCCATCGAAAAGCTTGAATTGATGAGAGAGGGAGGCAGAGCTTTGCCCCGGAATTCCCCGGGGCAAGGAGGAGAGATAGCCCTGTTCTCAATCTGATGGGGGAGACACAGTCCCACTTTTGGGGATCCAGATACCAAGTCAGATCAGGCTTTCCCATCATGCACAGAGGCCAACCCAGAGACTCCGGCTCCTACAGGCCTACAGATCCCTAACCACCTCTGGTCCTGCAGGTGTGCGCGTGGTGGCTGAGCCAGGGCTGGATGTGCCTGAGGGCACAGCGCTGAACCTGAGTTGTCACCTCCCTGGCAGCCCTGGGCCCATGGGGAACTCTACCTTTGCTTGGTTCTGGAATGGCCGGCAACTACACACAGAGCCTGTGCCCACCCTCGCCTTCACTCATGTGGCCCTCGCCCAAGCTGGGATGTACCACTGCCGGGCTGAGCTCCCCACTGGGGCCACCACCTCTGCTCCAGTCATGCTCCGGGTGCTCTGTGAGTGTGACATCCTCCCCCTGCCCCAGTCTCCCCACATCTCACACGCCCACTTCAGGTCTTCCTCCTCTTCTGTCTGCAAAGAGCAAGGACTTCACAGGAATGGAGTCCTGGGTCAGAGGATTCCCAGTGACTGATGTGTGATCTTGTGCATCCCTGCCTTGGCTTCCTTATCTGTAGAATGTCAGTCCCCTCACCTTGTGAGGAGTACACAAGATAGTATACAGTAGGCCCTCATTAACATTGGCCCCCTACTTTATTCTTCACCAGGGACCCATACCGTATCAGTAAGCTATTGCTGTGTAATAAGCCACCCCAAAACCTAGTGCTTAAAACGACAGCCATTTTTCATTTGCTCACAATTCTGTGGGTCAGAAATTTGGGCTGGGCTCAGCTGTGCAGTTCTGCTAGTCTTACCTCATGTGGCTGCATTTGCCCAGTGGCTGAACAGAGGCTAGATGGTCTAGGATGGCTTCACCCTCATGGCAATTGGGGCTGGCTATAGGCTGGGCCACATGTATCCAGCAGGTTGGCCTGGGCTTCCCACATGGTTGTTTTCCAAGGACAGCAGAAGATGCAAGGCCCCTTGAGGTCTAGCCCTGAAGTCATACAATGTTATTTCTTCTGCCTTCAAAGTGAGTCACAGATTTAAGGAGTGAGGAAACAGGCTCTCCCTCTTAATGGGTGGAGCAGCAGTCATCTTGCATGGGGTACAGGGAGGGGAGGAATTTGTGGTTGTTTCTGCAATCACCACACTCCCTGTCTTCCCACAGACCCTCCCAAGACACCCACCATGATGGTTTTTGTGGAGCCCGAGGGTGGCGTCCAGGGCATTCTGGACTGCCGAGTGGACAGCGAGCCCCTAGCCAGCCTGACCATCCACCTTGGCAGTCGGCTGGTGGCCTCCAGCCAGCCCCAGGTTGCTCCTGCCGAGCCACACATCCACGTCTCAGCCACCCCTAATGCCTTGAGGGTGGATATCGAGGAGCTGAGGCCTGGTGACCAGGGGGAATATGTGTGCTCTGCCTCCAATGCCCTGGGCTCTGCCTCTGCTGCCACCTACTTTGGAACCAGAGGTGAGGGGGGCTCTATCTCTCAGGCCACTCTGCGTAGAGGCCCAGTTCTCAGGTCCAAAGGCTTCCTTCTGAGGTCTTTCCTGAATCACTTCTGCTGCAATCAGCTTGTCTAGTCTAGACTGATTTCTTGAAGCTCCTTTGCATGGGGACGCTTCTGAGAGAAAGTGAAACTTAGGTTTCATCTTGGGGGAGTCACCTTAGGAGGGAGCATTGGAGGCCTGGAGCCACAGCCACCCCTAAACCCCACCCCTGTGTTCCAGCCCTGCATCGCCTGCATCTGTTCCAGCAGCTACTCTGGGTCCTGGGGCTGCTGGCAGGCCTCCTCTTCCTACTGTTGGGCCTGGGGGCCTGCTACGCCTGGAGGTGGGTCTGGAGCTAGAAGGTGGACAGAGTTACCTCATCCTTCCCCCATGTTCCTCCCATCAAATTCACAAGCTCCATACTTCCTAGCCTGTCCCTCTCTTTGCTCCAAATTTGGAAAGCCCTTCTAGAATCATCTCTAAATCTATCTTTCTGTAGTTTTCTTCTTTTCTTATCTCTGCCCTCTCACTGCTGAAGAAAGGGCTGGGGAGGAAGAAAGTAGCCTACTCTCCACAAATCTCCCCAGCGCTCTGTGTAGTGAGCAGTCTGGGGTGAAGCTTACAGGGTGGGGGAAGGGAATGGGGGCAGGCGGGGGAGGGGAGAGGCTCTCTGAGTCCACTTTTACCCTTGCAGAAGGAGGCATTTTCATAAGCTGAGAGTGGGTGAAAATTCAATGGAGATGGCTTCTCAGAAGGAAACCACACAGGTATTCGTTCACCATGTGGGCACATGCAGACACAATGCTCGGCTAACCCGCACTGCGGGGCTGGCACCGAGAGATTACTCTCATTTATAGGATGGTATCTGGGGCTAGGCAGAGACTAGGGAGAGAGCATAGTGACCCAGCGCCCCCTGAGAAGACAGGGGGAGCCATATTCTGACTGGGGCAGAGCAGTCACGTGCTTGCTGCGTGGCTGCCTGAATGACTGGAGCAGACATTCTGAACTGAGCAGCATCACCTCTACTTCCAGGACACATCTTGTAACACGGGACCCCACCTGGGTTTTAGGGTCTCTCTTCCCCACTCCTGATTCTGCCCATCACCTGGGCAGGAGTGAAAGTCTGTTTCTCCTCCCCTGTGATGTGTCCCCTTCTTCAGATAATCCATTTAGTGGGCCAGGGCTCCCAGCCACATTTCCAGTCATGCACACTCTCACCAATCCCCTTGGGACCCCTACCCAAGGCTGGGGACCTGGGGGACTGCCCTCCAGAGTTAGAGGTCAGGTGATGACTACTCCCAGAGTCCTCCAGTGACCAGAGTTTTCTCTGTGGGAAGCTCATTGATCCTGGTGCAGCCACATTTGTGACCTCGTCCTGTGCTCTGCCCCTGAGCTGACCTGTAGCATTTCCTGCCTTCAGGGGGAGGAGGTTACCGGAATCTGTGACGACTCGGGCCCTGTGAACAAGGCAGCATTGGGTCCTGCCTGCCTCCATGAAAACAGCCCTGTGGCACCTGACTTTCTATGACCTGGCTCCAAACCCCAAGAAAAATGGGTGGTGAGAGGTGGAGGTGAACATCAATCTACCAGGAAAGGTGTTGACCCTGGGGGACTCTGAAGAGAAATGAATTGACCATGTCCATGTCTCTTTCTCTTTTCTCTGGATCTCATCTCTCCATTGATATTCCAGTGCATTGCCTCTTCATATCTTTCTCCTCCAAGCTTACCCTGGACATTTGAGATGGATTAGAATAGAAGAAAAGCTTTCTACATCATCACAGGCTGGTCAAGGCACTCTGTACTAGCTAGAATATAAGCTAGGCTACTCTAACAAGACCAAATACAGTAACTTCAACGTGAGAGAATTTGATTTTTCTCTCCCATACTAGTCTGGGAATGTTATGGTGGTTTAAGATGTTGGAGCTCTGGATCCTTCTATTTTGTTTTTCTCCATCCCTAAAATGTTGCCTTTGATTGTGAAGTTCACAGTGATGCCATTGCATTCACACTTCCTCCAGCAAGAAGAGGGAAGAGTGGAAGTTAAAGGCATGCCCATTCCCATTGTGGCTACAACCCATTAGTTGCGCAGGTAATTTCCACTTACTTCCCATTGGCTGGAATTTAGTCATATGGCCATGCCAAGCTGCAAGGGATTCTGGGAAATGTAGTTTTTAATTATATATTCAAAGGACTCCCAACTATCAACTCATCCCTGAGACTTTGACATTGATGGGAATGCTGCCAGCAGGCCACGTTCTGTCTCAGTGCCCATCTACTGAAGGCCAGGGTGCGTCTTTGTCTATTCTGGTCATGGGCTTCCTGGAGGAGGTAGTCTCTCTCACACATTAAGACTGGGAAATCAAGAAGGTTTCATGGTCCCTAGGGAGAGGGAATCCCAGGCAGTTGGGTTGCCTGAACAGGCATCTTGTGCCAGATCTGGCTTCTGGAAGAAGAGATGCCCCCATTCCCACTCCCCCAGCCCCAGAGAATGGGGAGCAGAAATGGTATCAGCAGCCTTGTTTCTGCTCCAAGTGCATTCCTGTCCATGATCAAGTGAGCTCATGTCCTCTTCCTGGAAGCTTGTGCACCAGGGGCTGTTAAGACAAACAAGGGTCACTAAGAAAGAATAACATGCCCCTAGGGAAGTCAGTGCCTGAGGGGAAGCAGTTCTCAAGTGGGCTAGGGACTCCCCTGGTATCCTGGTGGCAGATGGTGGGAGGAGCAAACAGCCCACCACTCTGGGATTTGAGTTGAGAAATGTGAAGAGAAGTGGGGAGTTGGCATAGGAGCTAACAGGTTGGGAAAAAATTGGAGGCCAGGTGAGATTTATGTAGCCGTGGCTGGACCCTTCCAGTCCCAGGTCCTATACTTATTAGTGCCTGATTGCCAGGCTCTTCCTGAGAGTCTATCAGGCATGTCCTCCCAGCAAACATCCATCCTGTGACATAACTGGAATGAGTCTCTTTCTTGCAAGCCAAACTGTTGGACTGGAACACAGAGGATTCGAATGTGAGTAGGGTTTATTCTGGGACACCATCTGCTGGAGGTGGCAGTGGGTGCAAATTATATGAGCTTTACCACAAACTACTTTATGCTCAAGCAATTCGTGCCCCTTCCTTCTCCGTGAGGCTCTGGGCACTGCTCACCTCTGCTGCACACATGACCAGCACTGTGCTTGGCATGCAGTAGGTAAGCATTTAATAAACACTGTTTTTTCTACATTGCTCTCAAGTGGGAGGGTGGAAACTGTGGGCTAAAACCAGAGATGGGACAAGGAGAGAGCAAGCTAGATGCAGCCGGATGTTTTGAAACTAAGGAAGAGAGGGTGATGGGAGGACCACGGGTAGCCACAGAAGGGATGGCTACTGGAGGATTTGGGAACATTTGACTTGGAGTCTTCATCTGCTTCTGTGCACCTCCAAGGGGACGTAGGTCCACCTGGGATTGGAGGGTTCTCAGAGGGGTTAGTTTTGTCCACCCCTAGTGGTCTGAGGCTCCTCAAGGCTTTTAAATAAACTTTTAATTCAAGGGTAGCACACATACAGGAAAGTGCACACATTTTAAGTGTACAGTTCAATGACTTTTCACAAAGTGAATATACCCATGTAACCAGCACCCAGATCAAGACACAGACCATTACCAGCCCCCAGAGTCTCCCTTGTGCCCCTCTCTCCAGTCGCAAGCCCCCAAAGGTAACTAGTATCCTGACTTCTAACACCATAGGTTTGATGTGTCTGTTTTTGAACTTTATGTGGGAACCATACAGAATGCAGGACGACTTTGGAAAACTGTTTGACATTATCTGTTAAAGCTAAAATACCCCTGTCCTATGACCCTGAAATTCTACCCCTGGGTATTTGTTCAAAAGGATTAAGGGCTTATATCTGCTGTGAGACTTGTACCAGAATGTTTATAGTCACCGTTTTCCGGGTCGCTCTTCAGAATGAGTTCTGTTTACAGATGGTGGGTGTTGCCCATTACACAAACACTTCGAAGGCTTAGCTCTCACTGGCTTTCTTCCCAGGACACTTCCAGATGCCCCTCTGGAGAGTGACACTAACACAACATCTGATAAATCATCTTTCCCACCGTGTCATTGGTCACGAACACCAAGCTGATGAGTGGCACTTCTAGGACCCTTCTTCTTCAACTTTGGTCCAATGACCCCAGCCCCTCCTCTGCAACCTCCGAATGTAAACAAAGAGTTGCTCTGAGATTTTAGCAGAAAATTCCTCTTACATGCTTGGACACAGCTTATCTGACTTTGGGAGGCATCCACTTTGCAAGGACTCCAGTCCCTCTATGGCTTTTAAGCTACGTGTCCCCCTCATTTTATTAGCACTGACTGTGTGCCAGGTCCTGTGCCAGGCAGCGAACATTGTCCCAGAGCCTACAGAACTTAAGGTCTGGAGGAGAGAGACAAGGCAATGGGCAAGTGCATTGCTGTGTGAGATGTGGTGCAGTGAGAAGGATAGTGCAGGGGACAGTGGCCGGCTTCGAGTCAGGGAGGGCCCCTGGACAAGAAGACACCAAGGCCACGGTCTGCAGTGTGAGTAGGAGTCAGCCAGTGTGCTGAAGCCTCCCCTCTGCCTTCAGAGTCTGGCTGCCCTGGAGGTTGCTCTGCTTCCCTGGCCCCCAGGTCATGGGACTTGCGCCACCTCCGGGCCAGGGTGCACATTGGTGTTGTCCTGCCCCTGTGACCTCTGGAGCTTTCTTAGCTGCCCCTCTCTTCTTCCTCTTCAGGACTGTTTCCTTTATCATGGTCGGCACTTGTATCTTCCTAATTTGCCCTCTTTCAGGATCCACATTCTCCTTTGGGATCTCCAGTTGAGCTCCTGTTTCAAGACGGAAGCCTGGTCTCTCTGTTCACCCCTACTCCTCCCCAAAGCCTCTTCGGATGAGAAAAGAGATAGCAAAATGGACCAAGAGCGTGACAGGATGCCTTACTCTCTGCCTCTTGGTCATCCAGCAGGAATATCAGGAATTCTGTCCTGGAGGGGTGGCCTCTGCTGCTGTCAGTCCCCAGGACAAAAAGAGCCCCTCTCTTTCCCCGTTCAGGGAGGATGTGGGGAAGAGTAGGGGTGGACAGAGAGGCCCAGGCTCTTTCATCTTGAACCAGGAGCACAACCAGAGATTCCAAAAGAGAATGTGGATTCTGAGAGAAGGCAAATTAGGAAGATACAAGTCCTCATCCACAGGGGGAGGGGTTGATGCCTCTCCAGCCTGTCTACACTGGAGCACCCATCATGACCAAAGCCATCTATGTCTGTACTAGGTCTCGTTCCCCATTACAAGGTTTCATGTGCAAGTGACCTATTAAGAACGTGTTCCCAAAAAAAAAAAAAAAAAAAGAACGTGTTCCCAGGGGAGACCAGTAAAGGGGTGGAGGAAGCAGGACAGGCAAAGGGAGGAAGCTAAGGACCCATGCATATGAATGTCCACAGCAGCATTTTTTATAACATCTCACAACTAAGAACTACTCAAAGCTCCAGCAACAGTAGTGTCAGTGAAAGAAAAGTGTGGTTATAGTCACACAATCAAATGTTACTCAGCAATGAGTATAACTGAGCTGAAGCCACACACCACAGGCTGGATACATCTCACAAACTGGGGAAAATATTTGCAACTCATACTCCAGACAAAGGGTTCATCTCCCTTATATATAGAGTTCCTTCAAGTTGTTAAGAGAAAGACCCAACAGAAAAATGAGCTGTGGATATGAACAGGCAATTCAGGGAAAAAGAAATACAAACGGCTCTTAAATGTTTGAACAAATATTCAACCTCACTCATAAGACAAAATGCAAATGGAGACTGCGCTTTCACTTTCAGACTAGCAAATATTACATTTTGATAATTGTGTTGGTAAGGTTGTGGGAAAATGAGCACTCCAGATATTGCTGGTACAACTGTGAATTGGCACAAATCAGAGGGCAATTTAACTCTATCTACCCAAATCACAAACACACATATCCTTTGACCCAGCAATCCTGCTTGTAGGAGATCGTCTCACAGATGAAGTTGTGTATATAATTATCCATTACAGCATTGTTTGTAATAGTAAAGGGACTGGAAACCATTTATATGCCCAAGAGGAGACTATGAATAAATGATAGCATTCAGCTATTAAAAATGATGAGAATGCTGCATACTCATTAGAATGGCTAAAATTTAAAAGGTTGGGGACTTCCCTGGTGGTACAGTGGTTGAGAATCTGCCTGCCAGTGCAGGGGATACAGGTTCGATATCCGGTCCAGGAAGATCCCACATGCTGTGGAGCAACTAAGCCCGTGCGCCACAAGTACTGAAGCCCGTGCGCCTAGAGCCCGTGCTCCGCAACAAGAGAAGCCACTGCAATGAGAAGCCCACACACTGCAGCGAAATGAAGAATAGACCCCGCTCACTGCAACTAGAGAAAGCCTGTGTGCAGCAATGAAGACCCAATGCAGCCAAATAAATAAATAAGTAAATAAAAATAAAAGGTTGACAACACTAAAATGTTGGTGAGGATATGGAGAACTCTGACACATTGCTAGTGGGAATGTAAAATGGTACAGACACTTTGGAAAATAGTTTCTTTAAAAAATTAAACATGCCCTTTACTGTATGACCTTGCAATTCTACTTCAAGGTATTTACAGATGAGAAATGAAAACACATTCATACAGATTTACACAGCAATTTGTAGCGGCCATATTTAGAAGAGCCCAAACAGGAAAAGAACCCAAATGCCTAGCTGGAGAATAGAGAAACCGTGCTTCCCCTTTACCATGGAACATAGCACTACAAAAGAGCAAATTACTGCTACATGAACCAATGCAAATGAATCTCAAAAACAAAGAGGGAAGGAAACCAGACACAAAAGAGTACATGTTTTATGATTCTACTTGTTTGAAGTTCTAGAACAGGCAAATCTTATCTATAGACAGAAAGTATATCAGTGGTTGCCTGGGGTTAGGAGTGGGAGAGATTGACTCGGAAGGGGCACAGGAAAACTATTTGGGGGTGATGGAAAGGTTCTATCTAGATTGTGGTGGTGATTACATAGGTGTATAAATTTATCAAAACTCATCTAATTGTACACTTAAAGTAAGTACATTTTATTGTAATTTTAAAATCCAAAGTAATCATAGTAGAATAATAGTAATAATCATAAGAATAGTGTTGGGACTTCCCTGGTGGCACAGTGGATAAGACTCTGTGCTCCCAATGCAGGGGCCCAGGTTCGATCCCTGGTCAGGGAACTAGATCCCACACACATGCTGCAACTGGGAGTTCGCATGCCACAACTAAGGAGCCCACCTGCTGTAACTAAGACCCGGCACAACCAAATAAATAAATATTAAAAAAAAATAATAGTGTTAATGTGGACTTCCCTGGTGGTCCAGTTGTTAAGACTCTGCACTTCCACTGCAGGGGGCACAGGTTCAATCCCTGGTCAGGGGAACTAAGATCCCATATGCTGCATGGCAAGGCCAAAACAAGAAAGAAAAAGAAAAAGAATAGTATGTTAAGGAGACCACTGATAGGAAGGATCTCCAAGGGTATTAAGTGAAAAAACTCAAGGTACAGAAAAAAAAAGAGGAAAAAAAGTGTTTGTATTGTCGTGGACATGCATAAACTAATCTAAAAGCCTATACAAGAAGCTTATAATAGCTTCCTGTTGGAGGGGCGTGGTCTGAGAGGATGGGATGTCCCCTATACCTCTCACCATACTTTTTGATGTTTGAATGAGGCCAACATAGGTTACCTTCCCCACTGCAACTCTTACTAACTGAACTGGCGCATTTTGAATTCTCATAAACAAACAGATTTGCTTAAATTTAACATCCCTCGCTATCGGAATACTTGCTATTCGCTATCCGAATTTACTACTCAGTACACAAACTTTTTAAAACAAGAAACAAAAGCCAAAAGGCTCCCGCACGTGTGGGAGTCTATGGCTTTGCGCCATTCCTCGCCCCACCCCCACCCCCCGGCCACCACCAGGGACAAAGGGTTGCACCCCTCTCCGCCCGCCCGCCTGTTCCACCGCCTCGCCTTTGCCGTGCAGGGATCCCGCAGGACCGCGGCCTCCGCTCGTCCTCCCGACCGACCCGCGCACCTCGGGCACAGGCGCTGGCGGCCACCACGGAACAGAGACTAACTTGGGGCCTTGGCCGCCCCTGCCTGTCGCGGTCGCCCGGGCATCCCTTCTCCTAGGGCCCGCCAGTCTCTCACCCGGGCGACTCTGGGCGTGACTGGTGTCAAGGCGAGGACAAAGGTCCGATCCAGGAGACCATGGAGGGGGGCGCTTCCTGGACAGACCGGAGCAGCAACAGGTGGCCCCCTAGCACTGTCCCCGCCTCCCCGCTCTGGTCCTCAAAGGCCCTTCCCGAGGGTCCCTGCCCCATCTCCACTTCCCACCCCAACGAATAGGGGGCCCTCTGAGACCTATGCGGCGGGTTGGCTCGCGAGGGTCTCCCGCCCCACCGAGCTCTAACCCCTAGACGCGACAGGGTGGTCCCGGCTCCCCGAGGGCACACGCCGGCCGGGGTCAGGACTGATGGGCTGAGATGGTGGCGCGGGCAGGCGGGGCTCCGTGCGGGGTCGCGCGAGAAGGGGGTTGCGGGCCAGGATGGGGGTGCGGGAGGGTTGGGAGGCGGCGGGACGGCTGCAGAGGGCGTGGGTCGGCCGCGATCCAGCCGGGGCGGAGCCGAGAGCTGGGAGCCACAGCTCAGACGCTAGGCGCTCACAGCTATGCGCCCGGGGTATCGGAGAGCTCGAGGGTCGCCGGCGTTGGGGCTGCTGCTGCTACTGCGACTACCGTGGCCGGTGTGGGGGGCTGAGGCGTTTCAAGGTGAGTGGGAGTGCGCCGCGAGGTCGCTGTCGGGGATGGAGGGTCGGAAATCCCCGGGGATCGCGCGGTCCAGGAGGACAGGCCATGGGGAGGGTTTGGGAGAGTCTCTGTGGGAATTGCCCAGGGACTCTCAACTGCAGTTGTGCTGGCCTCAGGGCCCAGACTTGCACACTGTGCCCAGATACCCTGTGTCAATGGCGAAGCAGAGTGGCAGGGCCCCTTCCCTTCAAGCAGCCACTTAGCAGCCCCAAACCCCTCTGGATTCTCTGTTGTGGCCCCATCCGCCAGTATGAAGGTTCCTGCACCTTCATCTCCTAGGGTTCAGCGGGCCTCCGTCCTCCAGGAAGTCCGAGACCACCGGTGCCCTGGAGTCCCTGTTGCGCCCTCACACTAAGGGACTAGCTGTGGCCTCCACACTCATGCATCATTCCATGTTCACCCCCTCATCCCAGGGCCTTGGGGCAGTGTGTATATTGTTTATATTGTTGCCTTGTTTGGTTAGATAGACACGGCTTCAAACAGAAGGTGTCTGTTTAGCAGGGCCCTGGGGGAAGACTGCAGCTCTGTCTCTTCTCAGTTTGACCTCTACAAACTCTGTGAGATGGGGCTGATGAAAACCTCTCCCAAAGGGTGGGAGGATTGGTGGAGTCCTGTACATCAAGTGCGTGACTAGGCGGGCAGGAAGGGCCGGGCAGCCTGGGGACAGTGGGTTCCAGAGCACTGTGCAGGGGTGGGGGGGCGGGTGGCAACAGGGACAGGGTCCTGCCCTGTTCTGGGGCGTGGAGGGGGAGGGATGACAGACCTCATGCCTTTGGGGATGGTCCCCAGGCATTCCGCTGCTCCCTCCTCTTCAGCCTGGGGTCAGGGGAGGATGAAGGGACCCCTGGGAGGAATGGAGAGGGACTCTATGCTCCCCAACACCACACTGGCTCCTCAGTTTCCACTCCCATCCACCTAGTCACCACAGCTCCATCTCTGCCTCCTTGTCCCCGTCAAGGTGCCAATGGCCAGCGTGTGTGCACAGGGCCAGGAGGAGAACCCACACTCACACATGCACACAGGCACACCTTCCCCTCTCCACCCTGGGAAACCCAGGGCCAGCTGGACCTGGTGCTCCACGCCGAGTTAAGTCCTCTCTAGCCTGAGACCGCCCCCACCCCCCACCCCGCACTCAGATCCCTCCCTACACTGGCCCTTCAGCCTCAATTCCAAGGCCCTGCACCTCCCCACCCTCACCCCCATCTACCTGATGGAAACTGCTGATCCAATCAAGGAGGGCTTCTTGGGAGAAGGGGACTTCCTGAAGTGGCTGCGATTCCAGGTCTTTGATGATGGGGTCTGCAGGAGGAGGTGGAGAAGGAGAAAGGAGTCGGTGTGGCCTGGCAGGAGTTGAGCCACTTCCATGGGCAGCCATCTCAGCCTGGGCAGGGCTGGGGCCAGGGCTGGGCGGGGGTTGGGGAGCTGTCAGTTCTGGGAGCTGGGCTTCCCCAGTGATGGAGGGAAGGCTGCCTGTAGGCTCTGGGCAGCCTGAGGTCTGATTCCTGCAGAGCGGGTGTGTGGAGAGTTTCCGGGGTCCACTTGGCAGGGGGGCTGGGAGCATTCCAGGGGAGCATTCCAGGCACTTTCTGAGTAATGCTTCACTCTGGTATTCCTCCTGGAGCCCCCCTTAAGCATTCCCGTCTTGGGAGCACTCAGGCTCTGTCTCCCAAACAAACCCCCCCACTCTTGAAGACTCGAGGAGGGGGCTTCTGGGCCAGTGTCCCTGGAAGCCCTGCCCCCAGCATGAAGCCCCCAGAGGGAGCTTTGGGCAACATCTGGCTGTTGTTTTTCTCAGATGGTGGGGGAGACACAGGCGTCCTGTCTTCACACATCTCTCACCCTAAAAGCATCTGCTGCCCAGTCTAAAAATACCTGAAGCTGCCTCCCATTTCCTTTCCCCTCTGTATTAGGGGCCTTGGTCTCTTCCTTGTGATCTTTGACCCCAATTCTCCCCTCCCAAGGTCAGTGGGTCTCCCAAGTGCCCAGCTGAGCAGTTCTTCCCAGGCTCCTCTGTCTCTCTTCTGCCACCTCCCTGGTGGCTCCTCAGTTCCAAGGATGCCTCATGGGTGGCCACCCTTCTCCAGGCTAAACTTTTTTTTTTTGTGGTACACGGGCCTCTCACTATTGTGGCCTCTCCCGTTGCGGAGCAGAGGCTCCGGACGCGCAGGCTCAGCGGCCATGGCTCACGGGCCCAGCTGCTCCGCGGCACGTGGGATCTTCCCAGACCGGGGCACGAACCCGTGTCCCCTGCATCAGCGAGCGGACTCTCAACCACTGCGCCACCAGGGAAGCCCCAGGCTAAACTTTTGAGTATTGAAGATGGAGTCTCCTGTTCCTGCCTGCTGACATCCTCTAACTCTATCCCTCTGTTGTCTCCAATTTCCCTATGTCCCTCAGGTTCCCCTCACCCTGTGCTCTGTCCTCTCCCCAGGAAACACCCCTGGAGAGCCAGTCACCCTGCACTGGGTTCTGGATGGACGACCCCAGCACATGGTCACCCTGGAGCAGCCGGTCAGTGCCAGGTCATCCCTTACTCTGCAGAGGCCCAGGGTCTCTCAGCCCCTTTGCCCTTCCCCAGATATCAGCGTGGCAGTTTCGCTGGGGTCCCTAGATCCCCAGAGTCCTTCAGGCCCCTCCCCGAAGGTTTGGCAGGGGCAGGTGGGAGACGTCTAGCTGGAGAGAGGCTGCACACATGGAAGTCATTTTCCAGTTTCCTCTCCCCCACCTCCTCCTTAACCATCTCTTCCCAGTGTTATTCAGGCCACCTCCACCCCATCAGGCAGAGGTGGGGCCAGAAGCTTTTCAAGGACCTCTTTAAGAAAACACCAAAATATCTTCCTTTTGCGAAGTTTACCAGAACATGTGACCCTGTGGATGAATTGCTGTCCTCTCCAGGACCCTGCCATTTAGGGGCCTGAAACTTGTCTCACTGGCTCACGCCACTTCTGCCCAGTAGTCACTCTCTCCTAGTGCCCCCAAATGCAAGCCCACCCTGTTTTGCTTCTTCTGGATGCTCTGTCCCAGTCTCCTCCCAACGGCCATCCATCACACACTTTCAGAATAACCTTGCCCCCATCTGTATGTGCCACACAGCTGTGCTGCATGGAGACCAACAGCCTTTGTATGCCCATTTCACAGAGGGGTAAACTGAAGCCCAGAGAGGCTGGAGAAACTGCCCAAGGTCACACAGCTCTTTAACCCAGAAGAAACCATTGGCCAATGTTCCCCAAGCCTAGAGCACCCTTTTCATCATGAATTTTCAGGAAAGAGAAGACAATCCACTGTCCAAGCCTGCAAGGAGGAAGGCAGGAGAGCACTGCCGTGTAGGCCGGGGGGCCCCCACAGGCCCAGCAACTCTCAACCTAGGGCCCTCACTGGGTCCCCCAGACCCTCAGGGCCCCCATTCAAGGGGTCAGCATGGTGCCAGCCCGAGCTTTGAGATTGTTCATCACTGGCATAGGGGAAGGGACATCACATGCTGAGACCACCCTGACTGCGGACGTCCCTCTGGGCCTGGCCTGGGCTGTGACCAAATAGGAGGGGAGTGCCAGAGGGAATTTGCTTTCCTCAATTTTTCTGTCCCTGGGAAGCCTGCCAAGATGAGGACAGCAGACAGAGTGGCAGGGTGTCCTGTCCCAGAGGCAGGAAACACCTACATTTTAGGTTGGAGATGGAGTGCATGGTGAAGGGCAGGGTCACCAGGAGGGCAAGAAATGAGGACAGCAGGGGCTGCAGAGGGACAGAGAGAGGGATGGGGGTGGGGCAAGAGGAAGCTTTCCATCTGGGCTGCCTCCTTTCCTCCGTGCAAATCTTTCTCCAATAAAACAAGTGGCATTCCGGCCACATGAGCTCATGCTTGGGGCCTAGGGCGGCCTTTGGCTGGGGGAGGGGACTATTTGCTCCCCACCTGCAGAGGAAGGCCCCCTCCATAAGACTCTGAGCCTCTTGGCCTGGGGCCCAGGCCAGTGCATTGTGGGATAAAAGGGAAGGGCCAGCAAAAGTGGGGGCCAGCATTCCAAGGACACAGCTGCTCTCCAGGAGGCTCCTGGCCCGCTCCAGCTCTGGGCCCCCAGCCAGGGAGTGGACAAAGCGGGCAGATGGGGTATTCCCACAGGGTGGAAGCGGCAAAGAGGGTAGGCGAAGGAGAGGTGGGCAGGCTGGCCCAGGCCCACCCTCCTGACATCTAGCCAAGAAAACCAGAGTTTTTCTCTTGGCAAGGCGTGTGAGTCAGTGTTTACCTCACGGGCTCAGTGAAGCAGGTGTGGGGTGAGCCTGCTAGAGGCATAGGAAAATTTGGGGGGGTGGGCAGCTAGTCAGCATTGGAGGTGGAGGTACTAAGTCTGAATTCTACAGGGAGTGGGGAACAGCAAGGTACAGAAAGGAGAGGTTGTGAGGAGGCCTGAGCCGTGGCTACCCCACTCTCCCGCATCAATGTCTTCAGGACCCCACTCTCCTCCCTGCTTAGAGGAAGGCTTCTGGGCATGAAAGAGGAGGGAAGACCAGAGGAAGAGACCAGTAACCTTGGGCAAGGCATGGCATCTTTCTGAGACCACTTGTCTCTCCAGGGAGGATGTGGAGTGCACCTAGCAGGCTCTGTCAAATGGCTGCTGTCAGAACAACAAACATTCTGAGTTTGAAAGCACCTTTGCAAGTTCTCACCCCACACCCATCCACACCCACAATGGCAAGCAGGGGCCTTCTGCCCCGTGCCCCTGTGCTCTCCCCATGAACTCCCTCGCCAGTCAGCTCCACATCCTTCCTGCTTCCTGGCAGGCAGGGGACCTGGATGCCCGCCCTCTCAGCCCTACACTCCTTCTTGCCCAGGTCTCGAAGCTAGAAGTGGGGCTGGTGGTCTTGAAGGCTGAAGGCCAGGAGCTCCTGCTAGAGCTGGAGAAGAATCAGTGAGTACCAGGCCGGGGAAAGAGCTGGGAGCCAAGAATAGCCCCTCTCTCTGGGGAGGGTTCAGTGCTGGGGACAGAGACTGATGGGAACCCTAGATGGAGGCTGGATGGGGTGAGAACCCCAGAGGAGGAGGTGCAGGTGACAGGGCGAGTCATGCTAGCCCATGACTGGCTCCCTCGAGGCTGAAGTGGGCTATTGAGGCTGGGTCAGCCCTGCTGTGGGGCACATCTCTCATCCCGGCCCCAGAAACATCTTGTCAGCTTCCTGCCAGGAATGAGTGAGCATCACCTGGTGGGTGCTCACAGGGTGTGCTGAGTCAAAAGAGAATCCAAGATGGATTCCAAAGATGGGCGGGTGCTCCAGGCTTCGGGAATGCCAGGGACAAAGGTACACTGGCTACATAGGTCAAGGCACATTCAAGAGGGCATGCCAATTTGTCTGGCTTGCCTGGGGAGTCTCCATCTGAGGGAGGGGAGCAAGGGGAAACAAATTTGGGGAGTCCTAGCAGGGCCAGATCACAGAAGGCCATTTTGTTGCTGAGTGTCCAGGATGGTGCAAAGCCAAAGATTCTGAGCTGGTGAATGAGCAGGCAGAGCTGGGCTGGGTGAGGTGAATGTCTAAGATGGAGCGTGGGTTCGTGAAACCATCTAGACTGTGTTATCAACAGCTATCATTTATCAAGTGCTTATTTCATTGCAGGCACTGTTCTGAGCACTCTACACATGTTTTATTCTCCCCCATGCACTGGGAACAAACTCAGGTGGAACTCAGGTTCCACCATGCCTAACCATAGTTTCTCTGGGGTTCAATGTCCCCATGTGTTAAAAAGGGTGATCAGGGCTTCCCTGGTGGCGCAGTGGTTGAGAATCCGCCTGCTGATGCAGGGGACACGGGTTTGTGCCCCGGTCTGGGAAGATCCCACATGCCGTGGAGCGGCTGGGCCCGTGACCCATGGCCGCTGAGTCTGCGCGTCTGGAGCCTGTGCTCCGCAACGGGAGAGGCCACAACAGTGAGAGGCCCGCGTACCGCCAAAAAAAAAAAAAAAAAAAAGGGTGATCACATCACCTCCCTCCTAAGGTTGAGTGTGTGGGTGGAGTGGGGGAGCAAAGCTGGAGGAGGAAGTAAGACTGGGAAGTGGAGAAGCAGGCATCACAAGTCTTTGGGGGCAGTCTGCGGGTAAAGAGGCCAAGGTGAGGTGGGGTGAAGGATTTTCTTTAAAGAAGAGAAATTTACTTATGGTTGATCCATCTTCGTGGGAAGGATCCTGATGAGATGGAGCCCAAAGATGAATTCAGTTACTTGAGTGGGGTCTGGAGAAGGAAGGGAGGAGGATCCCTGCTCAGACGGGCAGGGCAGGAGCAGGTGTGGATTCTGTTTTCTCTGGAAGCAGGGGGTGAGCATCAGTGAAGGACAGGTGGGGAGATATGTGGGACCTGGGGGCCTGAGGAGAAGATTTGAAGGAACTCTGAATGGGAGGAGGTGGGCTAGAGGGTTGTCCAGATGCCCAACAAGGGTAGGCAGCAGCCAGGGCCACCTAGGGAGTTCACACACTTCCTTGGCTCCAAGTCGCACCTCCTTGGCAGTGTCTCCTGACTCCTCTCCTCCTGCCCAGTCTCTTTCTAACACCCCTGACCTGTGGATCCAGCTGCCTGTCACAGGTCCTAGGGGAGCCACAAACGTTCCCATGTTCCTGTTCCTCCCTGGTGCTTCCCACACGCCCATTTCCACATCTAAGCCATTACCAAGGCTCCTTCCTGACCTTCACCTTGCTCATTCTAGCCCAAGATTTTTCTGAGCTGAGCAATGCACAGTCACTCCTGTCCCTTCCCTAAGACGCACTTCGGCTGCTTCCTAAGTGCTAGCCCTGTGCCTCACTCATAGAGCTACTCAATTAGCTATCAGGGAGGAAGACCAGAGGGCATCCTGGAGGAAGCAGGGCTGGATTAAGTAATTTCTGCAACACTCCCTCCCAGCAGGCTGCTGGCTCCAGGATACACAGAAACCCACTACAGCCCAGATGGGCAGCCAGTAGTGCTGTTCCCCAACCACACGGTGAGATACTTCCATGGACTCTGAGGACAGGGTGAGGAGTGCTGGGGTATGCACCCACCAAGGGCCTCTCCACCATTTCCCCCATTCTCCTCCTGTTCCTAAGGAGAAGCTGGAGCCAGTCCCCCACCATGCTTTTTTTCTTGCCCCTCCCACCTCAGTCCTGGCTGAGATTTGGGGCTGGGTCCTTTGCTCTCCAGGATCATTGCCACTACCATGGGCGTGTGAGGGGCTTCCTGGACTCCTGGGTAGTCCTCAGCATCTGCTCTGGGATGAGGTGAGGAGTTCTGGGGGAAGGGGCTGGGCCTGGGGCTAGGGAAAGAGTTCCCTTACTGCCCACCCCTGTATCCCTTTGCACCCTAGGGGCCTGATCACACTCAGCAGCAATGCCAGCTATTATGTGCATCCTTGGCCAGCTGGGGACTCCAAAGACTTCTTGACCCACAAGATCTTCCGGACGGAGCAGCTGCTCAGCTGGAAAGGGGCCTGTGGCTACAGGGACCCTGGGGACAAAAGGGACATGGCCAGGCTTTCGTGTGCCACCCAGATCAGGGTCAGGAGCACGGGCAGGGGTGGGGGTAGGAATGCAGTATCCAGAGCCCTTTAAAATCAGAAGAGACAGGAATGTGCAGCCCCAATTCAGGGCCTCCTGTCCTGACATTTTTATTTGGAGGCTGAAGGAACAAGTTCTAGCAAAATTTTAAAGTTAACTTTGTGCTTTCTGGGAATTGGGGTTGGTGGTCAGGGCTCAAGCCCAGCAGCCTGCCACTCAGGGTCACCATTGCCGCCTCCCCAGGAGAGGCGGGAGTCCTTGGGGAGCCCGAGGTACCTGGAGCTGTACATAGTGGCGGATCACACCCTGGTGAGAGAAGCCCCAAGGGGGTTGGCAGGCCTGGATGGGGTGAGCGCAGCCCATCCTCACACGCGGTATTACTTGCTGTTTTTCTAGTTCTTGATCCAGCACCAGAACTTGAACCACACCAAACAGCGTCTTCTGGAGGTCGCCAGCTATGTGGATCAGGTTGGGTCGGTGGGGGGAAGAGCACTTTTGGGGTGACCACGACAGGGGCAGGCTTGGAGATGGGGAGAGGGAACGAAGGGGAAGAAAGAGGGGCGCTCCCATGGAGCACGGGCACCGCGGCGGTCCCCCACTTCAGCCCTGCCCCGCCGCGCCCGCAGATTCTCAGGACTCTGGACATTCAGGTGGCGCTGACCGGCCTGGAAGTGTGGACCGAGGAGGACCAGAGCCGCGTCACGCCAGACGCGAACGCCACGCTCTGGGCCTTCCTGCAGTGGCGCCAGGGACTGTGGGCACGGCAGCCACATGACTCGGCTCAGCTGCTCACGTGGGTGCCTCCGACCCCTACGCGGTCCCGGCCGGGCGGCCCGGACTCCCGGCCCGCCCGGTCAAGCCGCGCTCCTCCCTCAGGGGCCGCGCCTTCCAGGGCGCCACCGTGGGCCTGGCGCCGGTCGAGGGCATGTGCCGCGCGGAGAGCTCTGGAGGCGTGAGCACCGTGAGCGCCACCTGGGACGGGAGGAGGAGGAGAGGTGCTGGGGGGTGGTCTCCACAGCCCGCAGTGACCGTCCCCACGCCCTCCCAGGACCACTCGGAGCTCCCCATTGGTGCTGCAGCCACCATGGCCCACGAGATAGGCCACAGCCTCGGCCTCAGCCACGACCCCAACGGCTGCTGCGTGGAGGCAGCGGCGGAGCAGGGCGGCTGCGTGATGGCCGCAGCTACCCGGTACCCGCGCCGGGGCGGGGGCGGGGCTGCAGGACAGGCTTCGCGGGACCCGGGCCTTCCTCAGCTGCATTTCTTTGGGCGAAACGGTTATCCCTCAGTTTCTTCTTCTGTGAAATGGGGATGATGATAATAGTGCCTGCCCTGAGGGTTGTTTATGAGGCTGAAGTGTAGGGAACGCAGGCAAAGTGGATTCTCATGATATGATAAATTATTTTCGGACAAACTTGCGAGGTGACTCCAACGCCGCGAGGAGAGGCGCTGGGTTGGGATTCGATCTTGGGTCCTGGGCTGCTCGCTCTTGGCGTCACACGCTCCCGCCTCGCGCTCGCCGTGTGACTTTGCGAGAGTTACTTACCCTCTCTGGGCTCTGCCTCTAGAGAATTCTAGCCGCCAGTTGCTCAGGCGGTGTTCGCGCATCCGGCGGCTGCGTAGCCAAGCACCTGTGTGCCGGGGGGAGGGGACTGGAGCCCAGCAGGGGTTGGCAGGGGGTGGTCCCCGTATGCCCGACGCCCTCCCCCGCCCGTAGGCACCCGTTCCCGCGAGTGTTTAGCGCCTGCAGCCGCCGCCAGCTGCGCGCCTTCTTCAGCAAGGGAGGGGGCGCGTGCCTCTCCAACGCGCCGGACTCCGGGCTCCTAGTGCCCCGGGCGCACTGCGGGAATGGCTTCGTGGAAGAGGGCGAGGAGTGCGACTGCGGCGCCGGCCAGGTCAGGTCCGCACGACCAGCCCCGGGGGACCAAGCTGGTCCCCGCCTGCCCCCTCCCCGGAGGTCTGGGCGCTGCACCCTCACCTGGTCCCTCCTCGCCTTTCCGGCTCCAGGAGTGCCCGGACTCCTGCTGCCATGCCCACAACTGCTCGCTGCGTGCGGGGGCCCAGTGCACCCACGGGGACTGCTGCGCACACTGCTTGGTGAGGGTATGGGAGGCTCGGGGGTGAGGGTTGGGGGCACTTGGGAGCCGGCCTGTTGGTCTTGGCTAATCGGCGCCCTCCGGTCCCCCTTGCGGGTGCTGGCTCTGCTCTGTGCGTGGGTTCGCCTGGACCTCCCCACAGGGCTCTCTCATGTCCGATTGGCGCTCTCGAAGTGGATCTCTAACTGTTCATTTTCTCTCTATGCCTCGCCGCCTTCCCTCCACGCGGGTCACCTGCGTAGCTGAAGCCGGCGGGTGCGCCTTGCCGCCGGTCTGCGGGCGACTGTGACCTCCCTGAATTCTGCACGGGCGTCTCCCCCTATTGCCCCCCCGACATTTACCTACTAGATGGCTCGCCCTGCGCCAGAGGCCGCGGCTACTGCCGGGACGGCGCGTGTCCCACGCTGGAGCATCAGTGCCAGCAGCTCTGGGGGCCTGGTGAGACCAAGGGCGCGCCCTCCGCCCGCATCCTCGGGCCTGCTCAGTTTAATGCTCTAGGGGGAGGTGGGCGGGGGAAAACTGAGGCAGAATGGGCGTGGTTCAGGTCTGGGCTGCCGCCCCTAGTCCCGCCCATGCTTCCTCAGGCTCCCGCCCAGCCCCGGAGGCTTGTTTCCAGGTTGTGAACTCTGCGGGAGACGCCCATGGGAACTGCGGCCAGCAAAGCGACAGCAGCTTCGTGCCCTGTGCGCAGAGGTGGGGAGCAGAGGGAGGGGAAGCTGGGGAAGAGGGTATGGAGAAACTCCACGCTGTTTGACTACCCTGCACTTCGTCCCTAGCGATGCGCAGTGTGGGAAACTGCAGTGCCAGGGCGGGGAGCAGAGTGCACTGGCGCCACACATGGTGCCGGTGGACTCCACCGTACCCCTAGGCAGCCGCCAGGTGACCTGCAAGGGAGCCCTCGTGCTGCCCGGCACCCAGCTGGACCTGCCTGATTTGGGCCTGGTAGAGTCAGGCACCCAGTGTGGACCTAGAATGGTGAGCCCTGCCCACCCGACCCCTCCCTGCCACTTGAGTCCTGCAGGCCAAAGCATCACTCCCCCTCACTGCCCAGTGCACACACTGCCCATAGGTGTGCCAGGAAAGGCGCTGCCGGAACACTACCTTCCGAGAGCTGGAGCTCTGCCTGACCGCCTGCCATGGTCGCGGGGTGAGTGGCCTGAAAGGTGTGTGGGGGGTGACCTTGGAAGTCCCTGATCTCGTGGGACCCTCCGTTTCTCTTTTCCACTGCAGGTTTGCAATAGTAACCGTAATTGCCACTGTGCTCTGGGCTGGGCTCCGCCTTTCTGTGACAAGCCAGGGTTTGGTGGTAGTGTGGACAGTGGTCCTATGCAGCCTGAAAGTGCGTCTATGGGGGGCAAGTGGGGAGGGCCCCTGTGATGCACCTCAGGACTCAGCCATGCCCTGTCCTCCACAGACCAGGACACCTTCACGCTGGCGGTGATCCTTAGTTTTCTGCTGCCTCTGCTCCCTGGGGCCGGCCTGGCCTGGTGCTGCTGCCGGCACCCGGAACTCCGTCTCCAACAATGCCTTTGGGGCTCAAGGAGGGACCCCACGTGCAGTGGGTAGGCACTGAGGGCTAAGGTTCCTGCTCCTCAGAGCTCTGCTGGACCTGGGGCAGCTGGGGTGGGGTCCTCAGGCCTTGCCCCCAGGTGCACAGAGGCAGGCAAAGGCAATGGAAAGAAGCATTGAGCAGAAGGCCCCAGTGGCCTTCCAGTGAAGCCAAAGGCGTGGATCCATGCAGGGCCCTCTACCCTGGTCCCCACTGCTGGGATTCAGTACCTCTTGTCCATATCTTTTCTCCCACCAAGAGGCTGCCTCATCCTTGACTTTGCCCTGTTTTTTCACCAGCTTATAATGCAATTCCTGCTCCGATGTACCCTTCAAGGCCTCTCCAGCTTCTCTCTCATGAGCTTTCAGCCTTCTGGCATTTCCTCTGCCTAAATCTCTGCTGTTACCCCTTCAAGTTCCCAAATGCAGGGCCCAGCACATCTTTCCTTTCGCTACCACTGGGCAGCTATGGTGCTGGCTGCCCTTGTGCCAAGGGCCTGCCCCTAACCCAGTTCTCCACGACCTGGGATGAGGGTCACATGATACCAAGCATGGTCAGTCTAGGGCTGCCCCTTCACTGGGCGCTGGGCAAGGCATGAGCCCTATGACCACATCTGACACAGCCTAGCCTTGGGAGCGTTCTGGGCAAGCTGAGGGAGAGGGCAAAGTTTGGGCTGGAGATGGAGGAAGAGGGCATCCCAAACAGGGGCAGGGCACCAGCTGAGAGGGCCTTGACACAATTAGTGTTGATTGTGGGTCTGTGAGCAGAGGATCAAGGTGGTCAGAGCTTGGTGTGTCATCACTGGGGGCTTACAGGGTGGGCAGCAAACACATGTCATCAGCCAGGTGAAGTATTGAGGAGACTGTTTCCAAGAGACATCAAAGGAAGTGGTAAGGCCCTGGGAGATGGGATGTGAGCAGCTGAGCATAGCTTGGAGTCATCAAGGGCAGCAGGGCCACCCAATGACAAGGAGCACAAATACAGGTACCACTGGGGAAGGAAGTCCACCCCTCTTTGGGACCTGAGTGATGCCAACATCTGGAGGATGCTGGGGTGGTTCCAGAGCTTAGGAGAAATATCAGGGCTGGAGAGAGGAAGTGTCAGAGGCCCTGGGAAAGCATGAGTCTCAACTGGAGCCTGGACCCCAAGGGCTCCTCTCAGGAGGGAGCAGGAAGTGAGCTGGACAGAACAAACTGGGTGCAAGCCTCTGGCTGCAGGGAAGAAGCCCCAGGGTCCCTACTAACGGTCACTGTCTCAATCTCCTGGCCTCTCATCCACTGCTCAGACCCAAAGATGGCCCATGCAGGGGCCACCCTCTAGGCAGTGTTCACCCAATGGAGTTGGGCCTGACAGCCACTGCAGAGCCCCAGGCCCTGGGTGCGTGAGGCACAGTGGGAGATGGGGAGGGAAGGAAAGGGACAGGCTCTTGTCTTCTGCCTCCTTCCAGATGGGCCCCCTCCTCTCCACTTAGCACCCAGCCACCTTGAGCCCCTGTGCCCCACCCTGCATCAGGGACTCTTGCCACCTATGTTCACAGCACTCTTCCCCCACCTATTGCTCCGCAGACCTTGAGAACTCTGTCAGAGCCCAACAGCCACCTTGAGAAGCCTGTGACCCACGGCCCTGCTTGTACCCCCAAGGTAGGTGGGGCCCTCCACTTCCCATTGCTCACCCATCCACCTCTTGCCCCTCATCTCACAGTCCCTTACTCTGAGTTTTTTTTAAATATTTATTTGGCTGCGTTGGGTCTTAGTTGCGACATGCAGGATCTTTGTTGTGGCACGTGGGATCTTTATTTGCAGCATGTGAACTCTTAGTTGCGGCTTGTGGGATCTAGTTCCCCGACCAGGGAGCGAACCAGGGCCCCCTGCAATGGGAGTGCAAAGTCTTAGCCACTGGACCACCAGGGAAGTCCCACTCTGAGGTTTTTGAGCTTATAGTATGGAAATGAGACAGGCCACGTGGAGAAGCTGTTGTCTGGGGCCAGATGCTGGAGGCCCCTGGGGCAGGGGAGGAAGAAGTTCTGGCTCTTCCTGGGTCACTGGTTTTCCCTGAGGGAGGACAGGGGGTCCCTGACGCATGACTTGCAATCTGGGGTCCCAGCCCTCAGGGGATGATGCCCCCCCCCCCCACCCCATGCCATTCTCAGCAGGTAGAGTCCAAAAGCCAAGATCCTGTCTCTGGTGAAAAGTGACTCCTGAGATGAGAAGACTTAAGGACAGGTGGCTACTGACAGCCACACCAGGAACTTGGACCCCGCCCCCCAGGGGCGGAGCCAGCGAGTCAGCAGACCTCTTGCACCTTTGGGCAGCTTCGAAATTTCTTCCCTGAGTTACCGCCACACCACCTACTCCAGGACCCTGGAGCCTCATCAAAATTTGCGCAGTGCTGTCCCCATTCCTTAGGGCTGCGGGATCCTGCTAGGGTACACCCTCCAGCTCAAGCGAGAATCCATCAGTCCCAGGAGGGAAGGTCATGTAGTCACTGACCTCCTGTCACTAGGGGGCGCTGGGTCATGCTGGGCACCCAGAGAGGCCTGTGTCCTGGCAGCCTAGGTGTGTCTGCTACACTCACTTTATTCGGACCTAGCTCTTTGGAGGGCAGTGACTGCTGGGACAGAAGCCTGGACTCCAGGGGTCCTACATTTCAGACTGAGTCCACTTCCCTGGAGCCTGGCCCCTGCAAAACAAACAAACAAAATCCTTGGGACCTTCCTTCCTGCCATCTCCTACCCTCTCTTTTCCCTCAGATGCTTCCTCAGCCCCACCCCACTCCTAGTCCTTAGGTGAGGTTTCAGAGAAGCATGGGGCCTGCTGCAGTCCCCTTACTTTGGACATTAATCAGCCTCTCCTCCATTCCATGGGAGGGGACAAAGGAAGCCATTTTCGAAAGGACACCTAAGTAGAAGTCAGAAGAGAGACATGTTGCCCTGGGACTTCTGTCTTTTCTGTCTGTAAATTCAACACCATGGTGCTCCCTGAGGGTGACAAAGGGTGGTGGCTGGTGGGTGGAGCCTCAGATGACAGCCAGGCCCCGTATGTATCGGGGCATAGGATGGTGTTGCCTAGCTTGAATGTTCCCTTTGCTCCACCTCTCCTGCCTCCCCTGGACACCCTGAACAGCCATTTACTCTCTCCCCTTGCTTCATGCAAAAGTTGCTGAGTGACCTTCTTTATCAGCTGTTGCTACATAACAAAACCACCCCAAAACTTAGTAGCTTAAAACAATAACCAATTCTGTGAATTGGCAAGTCAGCTGGTGGTTCGATTGGTCTCAGCTCAGCTCACTTATACATTTGCAGTCAACTGCTGGTCGCTGCTTCTGGGGTTGGCTGGCTGTTGGCTAGGGTGATGGGGATGAGCGGGCTAGCCCAGGCCTGTTCACATAACAGCTGGGGAGGGTTCTAAGCGAGCAGGACCAGGATTAGAGTGAGACAAGGGAGGCATTCACCGTGGGCACAAAAAGTAATCAAGATAAGAAATATTTTAATGTAATATTTTTAAAGATCAAAATTAATACAAAAGTCCACGATGAATAAAATATCAAAAATTTAACTAAAGACAGGATCAGTTACCATACCAAGGCATTTCTGGAGCCTGAGGCAAAAAGAAAAATCAGTAGTTGTGATCCTGAGGCAAGTACCTCACTCATCTCCTCTTGCAGAAGAGTATGTGGAAGCTTGTCAGGCTTCTTGAGAGTCCATGACTGGCACATTTACTTCCATAACATTCTGTTGGCCCAAGCAAGTCACAGGGCCAGCCCAGGTTCTAAGGGATTGGGAGGCAAACCCCACCTCCCCTCCAGGGAGGAGAAGCAAAATCATATTTCATAGGGTGTGAAGAATTGGGGAATTTTTGCAATCACCCACTGGCAGCAGAGAAGTAGCCCCAAGGCTCAGGCCTTGCTTTCACTCTACCAGCTGAAGGCGCTGAATGAGACTGTTTGCTAACGCCCACTCCTGTGTTCGCTGTGGGATTCTGATTTATAGAGATGACACAGCAATGAGACAGAGAAGTTAATGCCACTGAAAGAAGTTTTTATGGCTTGCATTTCCCTCGAGAAGGGGGACTACCCACCGTGCAGGGCCACATAGGGAAGCACCCAGTTTGTAAGGAAAGACTGAGGAACTACCACAGATTGGAAGAAACTAAGGTGACATGACGACTAAGTGCAATGTGGGATGCTGGATGGGATCCTGGAACAGAAAAAGGACATTAGTGGAAAGACTGGGGAAATTCAAAGTGGTCTATAGTTAAGTGTCTTGTACCAACATGAATTTCCTAGTTTTAATAATTGTACTATGGTCAGGTAAGATGTTGATGTTAGGGGAAACTGGGTGAGGGATATAAAGGGAACGCTAGCATTTTTGCAATGCTCTAACTTTTTTGCAAGTCTAAAATTAGCTAACAAAAAGTTAATAAAACTATAAGAGACGGAAAAGAACAGTGTTGTTTCATAGAGTTAATGGTTTAGCGTGGGAGAGACAAGGTCTCCTTGGGTTGTTGTGTGGGCGTTGCTGTGTGTGTGTTGGGGGGTGTGGTGGGATCCATCTAGGCACATTCTGGCACTGGATTCAGTGGCTCCCAGATGTGCGTGAAGGCGCAGCCTGGGTGGGGACTCATTGGGGGCGGGGAGTCATTCCTGATGCAAAGGCTCCTCCCCGCCCCAGAAGAGCACGTCAGCACAGACACTTGGGTTTCCATCTCGTTATGGCTCAGGGGAGCTGGGAAGGAGGCACCTGTCTGACTGGGGCTCTGCCTCTCGTCGTCCTCTCCTCTGTTTGCTGCCCAGCATGGCCAGCTGCTTGGCACCCCCGTTGCTGCTGCTACTGCTTCTAGGTGAGTGCCTGCCTCCTCCCCGAGACCTCTGAACCTCGGCTTCTCTGTCCCTGATCCTCTTCCCTCCTCAAGCACAAGGCAAGAAGGTGATTCTAGGAAAAGCTGAAATGCAGGAAGGGGCACCAATGAGACACCTGTGCTCGAGGTGTGGGGACACAGCACCCCGCCTCCAGCTTTTGGGTCCCACAGAGCCACGGCCTCCTAAGTCTCCCAAGTCTCGCCTTGGTAGCTCTGCCCCAGAAACTTTCTTTTTCCTATTGCCTGCTCTCCCGCCTCTATTACCCTTCCCCCAGCCCCAGCCCTCCACCTTCAGTCTTGCAGCTTCACATTGATACCTTGCCCTGCATCTTCAGTGTCTCCATGCCATGCATCTGCTGTTCCACCTGCTTGGACTACCCCTTCCTCACCTGGGTCATCATGGAGGGAGGGGTCACTTTACCAGGTGGTGTAGGTTGAGGAGAAAGGAATCTGGCAAACGTTCAAGGCAGAGGAGATTTTGGAGCTGAGATGTGCTGTTTTGAGGGTGAACATGAAGTAAGGGTGCTCCTGGTGGAGGGAAACAGGTAAGCAAAGGAACAGAAGTGGAACCAAGATCTCAGGAGACACTAGGTGCTGCTGTGTGTGGCTGCGGCCTGGGGATGTGAGGGCTTGGCTGGGAGAGAAGGGCAAAGTTTGCCTGCTGCTCTGGAGTCCTGGAAGGGAGGGAAGGAGACTGGAGGGGAGGAAAGGAGAGAGAAAGGAAAGGCTTCCCCCCCTCCTGTCCATCCCGTCCACTTACAGACCTATTCCAAGCCCTCAGTGTCTATTCTACCTTCCTCCACAGCCACCCAAAAGAGATGGCCAGTGCCAGACACACACACACACACACACACACACACACACACACACACACACACACACACAGCGAGATGGGTGTTGAACCAGGTTGCGAAACTTCCCTCAAACTTTGGTGCCAGAGGCTTCTCACCTGAGCAAGGTTCCTGGAGGCTGAGAGCACCGAGGGGCGGGGGTAGCCTCGTTTTGTGACTGAGGTCCTAGGAAGGGGCTGCCAAGTTCTGACCTCCAAAGACCCTAGCTTGGCTGGATTTAGATGCGGCCCATAGCACTTCTGGATAAAGCTCACCCTCTGCCCAACAGACCCCTGGTGTGTGACTGGGCTGTGCCAGGCACACTCTCTGCCCCCAGTGGAGTGCCCTGTGGCTAAGGACAGAGCCCTGTGGCCTGCCGTCTGGGACTTCTCTTGAATCCACACCCTGGCAGCCAGGCCTAAATTGCTCCAGTGCCCAGAGCCCTAGTGGGGAATCTTTTTATCTGGCTAGTGGAGAGTGGAGAGCCCAGGAGGAAACCAGAGTCCATCCAGATGGGGCAGCAACAGTTAGATCGGTGAGGAGGGAGCACCAGAAGAGGATGGAGGGGGAAGACGCAGAGGCAGGGGGCAGGAGGAGGCACAAGAGAAGGTCAAGAAGAAAGGAGAACCTGAAACCTACAGGCCACTCAAAGGGTCTCCAAGGGGGAGGGGGAAGGAGAGGAAAGGAAGAAAGGTCAGGCGTCCCGGCATGTCAGAGCAGAAGAGGAGCGGCCACTGTCCTCAGCACCATTTCTGATAAGTCTCCATGAGTCAGGTCCCAGAAGCCTTGCTGTTTTCCGTGTCAGATGGGGCCCAGGAGAATGAGAGGAATCTCATGGACCCCTCTTTGGATGGGCGAGGGGTGGTGCCTGCGGAGGGTGGGCCTCAGCTTCCGCGGGAGGCCAGGCCCAGCCTCGACGCGCCCCATCCACCCCAGACGTGCTGCAGGAAATCCCTGACCCCGCCACTGCCCAGCTCCACAACGGAAGGTCAGTCAGTACCAGTCGCTCACGCATTCGGGTCACATTCTGCCCACCTCGAGTTTTGAGCACCCCGCATCTTCGGAGGCCCTGACTGGGAGGCGGAGGTGAAGTGTGTGTGTGTAAGGAACGTCAACAACCACAGCCTGCCCGCCGCTCCACCAGGGTCACCGAGCGCTGTCGCACCGAACCGATGCGTGGACGCGGCCGACGCGTGCACCGCGGATGCGCGATGCCAGCGGTTGCGCACCGCATACGTGGTGCAGTGCCTGGGTCGGGCCGCGCCGGGGAGCTGCCCCCGCGCCCGCTGCCGCCGCGCCCTGCGCCGCTTCTTCGCCCGCGGGCCGCCCGAGCTTACCCACGCGCTGCTCTTCTGCCCGTGCGGCGGCCCCGCATGTGCCGAGCGCCGGCGCCAGACCTTCGTGCCCTCCTGCGCCTTCTCGGGTCCTGAACCGGCCCCGCCCTCCTGCCTCGCGCCCTTAGACGCCTGCGAGCACAGCCGGGTCTGCAGGTGCTGGAGGAGGTGGAGTAGAGGGAGGGGGCGGGGCTGGCGGGTGGGGGGCGGGTCCCACTTACCTCCCACTCACCGCCTTCGGACCGCCCCGCGCAGGCCCCGCCTCTTGGCCTTCCAGGCTTCCTGCGCGCCTGCCCCCAGCAACCTGGACGGCTGCCTTCGAGACCAGATCCCCAGCTGCCTGCGCGCCTACGCCGGCCTCGTGGGTATGCACCGCCCAGATCCCTGCTGGGGCGGGGGCTCTCCTGGGAATGCCTCTATCCGGGTGGGCCGATTATCCTGCTTTCGGGGTCTCGGCAGGCACCGCCGTCACCCCCAACTACGTGGACAACGCTAGCGCGCGCGTGGCACCCTGGTGCGACTGCGGAGCTAGCGGAAACCGGCGCGAGGAGTGCGAAGTGTTCCGGGGGCTCTTCACAAGGAACCGCTGCTTGGGTGAGGGGCCCGGGCGGGGCGGGAAGGGAGTCCAGTCGGGGCTTTCTGCCCCCTCCCAAGCTGCCTAGCTGGCGCTGAGGAAACTGAGGCCCCCAGAGGCAGCCTTGTAGGCCCACTTACCCCCTCTGCTGTCGTCTTGCCCCTTGGGCAATCTGCGCCCAGCTGGTTCCGGAGACCAAGTCACAGACCAAAGTAGAATCCTAGGGTAGTCTAGGCTGGTGCCCCTGCGGGCAGGAAGTGGGGGCGGTTAAAACAAGTTTCCGAGGCCCTGGAATGGAACAAGGCGAGATTCCTGCTTCCGCCACGCATAGCCAACTCCCCCCATTAAAGATCTTGCCTTTCGGGTCTGAGTAGCTGGGTGGTTCGCTGACCACTTTGGGAGTTAGAGGGCCTGGGTTTGAAGGCTGACTCTGCCACTTACTTAGCTGAGAGTTAAATTCCTCTAAGCCTTTTTGTGTCCATCTGTAAAATGGGGATGATAATTGTCAGGCTCCTGTGAGGATAGAAGACTACAGTATGTAAGGCACTCTTAACACAATTGTTTTTATTTTGTTATTCCTCGCCCAGCACCTTCCATTCCAAAAGCCTTGCGGACGTCCTATCTTCCCATTTCTATCTGGGGAGGGCCCACGCAGGATGCCAAGGGTCTCAGTTTGTCCTTCAGGAGCTGGGCCCTGTGCTAGGGTTTCTCAGCCAAGCCCATCCTGCACCCCTCCCTCCATAGATAGAGCCATACAGGCCTTTGACGGTGGGTGGCCCTCAGTCCTACACGACCAGCTGGACCCCCACCAGGACCCTGAGCACAGCCTCCTACAGGTAGGTTCAGGGAGGGGATGGTGAGGTGGCAGCTCCTGCACTGCCTCTTTCCACCCTTCCATGCCAGTTGGGCCTAGATGGAGGCGTGAATGGCCTGGGATAGTGGGGGTGGCAGAGAGCAGAGCCAGGCTTTTGCCCAAGTTCATACTCTGCTCTCATCTGCCAAGGTGTCCTCTGCAGATGCGTCCCTGGAGGGGAGCTCCGTGCTCTCCGTGCTCCCCGTTCTGGTTCTCCAGCCCCTGCTCTGATGAGAACAGCAGACCTTGGACAACAGCCAACTGTCCCACCCTGCCTGGGATACTGGGCCTCATTGGTGACCTACTGCCCCACTGAAAAGGGACTGGCTTACCTCCCAAGCTGGCCCCAGTGCTCTTGCCTTACTGCCCTTTGCAGGTCTGGACACTTTTATCATGCTTTAAGGGTAGACTTAAACAGACTTGTAGGCAAAACTCCCTCTGAACAGACTTGTAGGCAAAACTCCCTTTACTACTCCAGCCGTCATGGCATCCTCCCAGTTAGGCACCACCCATCATGATAGCCACCTGCACCCCATAACTAACGTTGTCAGAGTGTTTCCTGTCCACGATATGCTGCTTGTGGGACACCACCTAGAGTGAGAATCCAGTTCCCTACATTGCACTGGTCATATGGCCATCTTCCCAGTGGTTCAACCTGGCACTAGGAATGGCATCCATAACTCAATAAATCCATGTGCACTGAGACTGGCCTTGCTTTCATGTGATCTGTGTCCTGAGAGGCTGGAGACCAAGGTCAGCCACAGGGTGTGCCTCTGCTGGCCTCCAAGAACTTGGGTGGCCTCAGAACCTCTCCAGGCATCATCTTCTCACCTGTGGATGCTGAACTGAATCACCTCTCAGGTCCTAGTGGCAGGGACTTTGGTTGCTTTTGTTTATTCTTTCATTCTCTGCTAGTAATCAGATAAACACAGTACATGTCCCAGCCTCCCTTGCAGTTAGGGGGTCTTCATGTGACACATTTCTGGCCAGTGAGTGAAATTCACAGATAAGGCTTCCCGGAGAGCTCTTTAAAAAGGAGTAGACTTGCTGACTGGGCCCTTTAGCCTCTGGCCTCAACCCTCCCCTTTTTTTGCCCAAAACTTGGAGGCAATGCCTGGGAGCATGGGCACCATCTTGAAAGTGGAACCATATGACATTGTGGCTCACCAGCCCGTCTACCTTCCTCTGGACTTTATTATGTGAGAAAAATTATACCCCTAATTTGTTTAAGCCAGTTTCTCCCCAGGTGTCTGTTATTTGCAGCCAAACATAGGCCCTGATTGACACACTTCCACTTATGGTGTTCCTGGGAGCCCCGGGATCACCTGCTGTTCTCACTTAGGGAAGCCCTACCTCCGTGCACACAGAGCCTCGCCCTGATAGACACTTGAAAGATGGTGGTTTTGTTTTTTGATTTCTGCATAATTTATGTTTCTATCCACGTGGAGCGTCAAATTCTTTCCTTGAGCTGAGGGAAATTTATCATAAAGCTTTTTATAAACACTGTGGCCAGTGTGGACCCAGAGAATGCCAAGGGCATCGTGTTAAATTGCAGTTCTGTGGAGGAGTTTTGGGCGGAGAGGGCAGAACAATGGGGGCAAGGTACTAAGCCTTCCTCAAAAGCTTGGGGACTCCTGATGAGTTAACGTGTCTCTGGACTGCTCCTTCTCAAACTTGGTTGAGATTTGGCAGGGACTGTTGCCAAACCTTGTCTCCCTATGCACCGATGCTGAATAGAAATATGGAGACAGAGATTTGGAAGATAAGAAATAGAGAGGCTTTTTTCTTTGCCAGGCAAAGGGAAGACACAGTAGGCTAGCGCCTCAAGAACTGTGCCCCACCTTCCTTGGGGAATTACAGGGATTCTTATAGGGGGCGTTCACAGTCCTGAAGTGAGTGATAAGGATCAAAATACTGAAGTTCTTGCATTCTTCTTCTTGCACTATTTCAAAACAGCCACTGCTGGCGTCAGGCAACCCAGTAATTGGGTCTATTAGTCTCTGGGTTATCAGCCTGCGACCTCCTTTCTGAAATGCAGACAGCTACAAGGGGTGATTTGCTACAAGGGAGTGCAGGATGTAATTCACATAGTGTTAAAGAGTGATAGGTTAGGACTTTCCTGGTGGTGCAGTGGCTAAGAATCTGCCTGCCAATGCAGGGGACACGGGTTCGAGCCCTGGTCCAGGAAGATCCCACATGCTGTGGAACAACTAAGCCTGTGCACCACAACTACTGAGTCTGTACTCTAGAGCCTGCGAGCCACAGCTACTGAGCCCGTGTGCCACAACTACTGACCTCGTATGCCACAACTACTGAAGCCTGTGCGCCTAGAGCCCGTGCTCCGCAACAAGAGAAGCCACCACAGTGCGAAGCCCGCACATGGCAACGAAGAGCAACCCCTGCTCGCAGCAACGAAGACCCAACACAGCCAAAAAAAAAAAAATAGGTTAGCTTTGTGAAGTACAAATCTAGTTACACACTACAGATTAGTAACAGTTAAAATAAAACTAGGAGTGATTAACTCTTTCAGGCCAGGTTATGTTTCTTCTCTAGCCTCTTCACTGTTCCCTTTATTTTCCTTGTTCTCAGGAGAGGGAAAACATTTTTAATTTTGCTGTAACAGGATCACAAGACAGGTTGAAGTGGAGGCTTTTGGTGCCTTGCTCAGAACTCTCTGGGCTAGTGCAACCCATCCACAAGCTGCTGGGGATGTTGGCTGCTAACACAGCTCACAGCTGACCCCTTTTCTAGAAGAAGTGCCTATAAGGTTACACTCTGCTCCCAGAGGTGGCCAGTGACTGACTGAGGCAGGAGTTCAGAGGCTTGGCCTGCGTGCCTCGGGGGATAGTTATGTGTGCCAGTCATGCTTCAGAGTTCCCTCTGGGATCAGGCTGAGGCTGGATCCCAGCTGAGACCACATCCTACTTCAGCTCCTTCCCCTGCCCACTCCTGCTTTCCTCACTTAGAGGTTCCCCTGAGGGCACTCCCTCCAATAAATCATGGTCTGAGAATCCCTGTCTTGGGCTTCACTTCTGGAGAACCCGACCTAAGCCACAGGGGTTAGGTACAGACCACGCTGAAGCCCAGGCCTGGGGCTGCCCTGACCAGAAAAAGAGCCACTGGCTCTGAGACTGTAGTTAACAACTCATACCAAACCCACAGACACTGCACGGGGCAGCTGTCAACCAGCCTCCAGGTTCAGCCAGTACTCTCCTGATTGGAACCAAACAGATCAAACTGGCTTGGGCATCTGAGCAATTTGGGCTTCAGGTACAGCTGTCTCCAGGGGTTCAAATGATGTTACCCCTGCTGGTCTGTGTTCCCCTCTGAGGCCAGATAGGCTCTCACCACAGGGTAGGCAAGGATGCTACCAGCAGCCCCATATCTACAGTCTCTCCTTTAGCACTCTTCAGCAGAGAAAGGCGCTTCTCTTTCCAAGGATTTGTGGCCTGGAGAGTGATGTCAGCCCACCAAGATCACATGGAATGGGAAGGACAGTTTTCCAGTGGAAAAAGGAGGGGTGTTGGACAGAGCGAAGCTCAGAGTCTAACCTGTTCCCACTTCACAAAGGAGGAATGTTCTCAGCCACCTACACCTGTGTGGGAATGGACACCTGGAGCAGAGTGGGGGGGGCGGGGGTGTGTGGTCAAGTGAAAGCATTGCCTTACCCTGTTTACCACCACTGTGTGGTAGCCCAAGCACACAATGCTAAGTTATGTGCTTTATGTGAGAGTGTGTTAAACTCTACTACTTCCATTTTTTACTCAGATAGAGTGAAATATAGGCATATGCCTTTCAAAAGATTGGGAAGATAAAAGTGAGTGGAACGTAATGGAAAATAGCAAAGTTGTTCCATAGCAGCTGGCTGTCTTCCTTCAGTACTTCTCTCCAGCTCAGGCATGGGGTTTAATCAAATGGAGCCTCTAACATCAGACAACGTGCAAGGAAAATAGGCTTCCTTGTTGGGTGCAGGGGGAAAATGAAAGGTCACAGGGCCCCCGTGTCAGCCTGGCTTTCTGGTTTTTTTTCCCAGAGTGAACATTTCCTGTGGGAGGCTTGAGGCTGTCTGGGGCATGGACCTAGCCAACTCTGGAGATAGAAGCCAAAAGAAGGGACAAGGCCCTGTGACATGCAGAGGCCATCGTCTTGCCACCTCTGGGACAGTTGACTTTTGTAGGGTTTTGTTGCTGTAATGGGCTGAATGGTGGCTCCAAAGATTTGTCCTTACCCTAATCCCTGGAACCTGTGGATGTTACCTTATTTGTAGGCAAAAGAGTGAATATTACCTTCTATGGCAAAAGATGTGATTGAATTAAGGATCTTGAGAGGAGGCACTTATCTTGGATTATCAGAGGGAGCTGTAAATGCAGTCTTGTGCATCTTTGTTAAAGAGAGGCAGGGGGAGATTAGATAGACATACAGAAGAGAGGGTGCTGTGAAGACACAGGCAGAGACAGGAGTGATGTGGTCACAAGCCAAGGAATGTGGGCAGCCACCGAAGCTAGAAGAGGCCAGGAATGGATTCTCACCTAGAGCTTCTGCTCTGGGGGGAGCGCAGCTCTGCTTACACCATGATTTTGGACTTTTCGCCTTTAGAGCTGTGAGAATAAATTTCCGTCATTTAAAGCCACCAAGGTTGGGTAATTTGTCACAGCAGCCTCGGGAAACTAATGGAGTTGTCTAAGGTGGTCTGAGTTTGGTTTCTGTCGCTTCCATGTAAAACGGTCCTGACTCGTAACGTGTAGAGTCTGGCCAAACACCTCAAAGCTGAGTCCAGTGGCCCCCACAACCATGAAAGGGTCCTGCTGTGCTCCACATCTGAGTATTGGCCTCTGTGTCCTGCCAGGTAGCCTGCTTGCTATCACTCTTTCACATGCATTCTGGGAAACTGTAGTTCTGGCCCTGGCCTCATCCCCGTGGCTGGGTCTCTGTTAGCTGTTGTCAACACTGAGCCTCTAGCTGGCAGGTGGCTAGGGATGGGACAGGCAGAAGGGCAGGTGCTGGAAGCATCCATGGACTTATGAGTGGAAACTTCATGGTTCATGAATGCCGGCTCTGGCTTGGAGCCTGTTGTCTAAGGTGCAAGGTTGGTACGAAGCACTGCCCCCCTCCTCTCTCCACCCACCCCAACTGAGTCAGGTGCGGCCAAACTCACAGAACTGGCTTATCTTTACAGGAATTGTGGACACTGGTGGGTGAAATTTCCAGAGAGGCAGGAGGGAAGGGGCTATGCAGGGCTTCAGGAGAGGTCCCCAGCTGGATGGCAACTTGCCAGTAAGCTTGGCTTGCATGTGAAAGGAGGCAGATATGTGGCCCTGCCTTGTTGGGTTGCAGGCCTGGGAAGGCCTGGGTTGAAGGATGTCTTGGGAAGCTGTCCTGCCGGGGACATGTCACCCCACACCCGAAGGAGCCTCCAGTCCAAGGCAGAAGATACAGAGGAAAATCAAGATGAGTATATGCACAAGAATATAAAACATGTACAAAACCTCAGAACCTGAGCCCTCCAGGGACTAGGATTACACAAATGAGGAGGAAAGACCTACAGCGTATGGAAACGGGCCCCAGCAGCCAGGGTGGATCCCCAGCTCCCTGTGCAACATGCTTCATACAGTCATCAGCATCATCTAGTCTAGTCCCTTCCTCAGGTTGGGGACACAGGATGCAAGAGAATCCTTGCCAGGCATGTCACACAGCTAGTAATACAGGGCTGCAAGGTGTATGTCTGTTCAGATGCAACCCACAGAGATGTGTGGGGTTGGGGACTCAGATACTAGGAGTGACATTGCAGTTGGTGACAGAATTTTTCAGGCCCACCAACTAAATCATAGTGGTGCCCCTCTGAATGCAATAATCAAATTGCCCCTCGTCTTTCCAAGATGTCCCCTAGGGGAAGCTCTGTACCGCTGAGAACTACTTTCCTGCAGGACCTGGCTGGCCCCAACTCCTACCACTGCTCTTGGACCCATTTTGCCCCCACAGCCCCCATGCCTTGCTGCTGCGCACACCCAGCAGGCACGCTGCCTCTTCAGGGCCTCTGTACCTGCTGCTCCCTCTACTTGGAGTACTCTTGTCCCAGGTGTCCATGTGCCAGCTCCCTCCTTCAGTGAGCTCTACCCCACTGTCACCTTACCACAAGAGCCTTCCCCCCCCCCCCAGCACACCCCCCAGCACTGTCTACCCCAACCCCTACCCCATCCTTGATTCACAGAAATTATTACCTGGCCTTGTCTTTATTTTTGTCTCTCCTACTAGATTGTAGACTGCACCAGGACAGGGATTTGGTCCGCATTGTTCACTGTTAAGTCCCTGGACTCCAAACAGTGCCTGGCCGACACACAGCGGCCGGATGGGCAGGAGGAGGATGGCCGACACACTGCAATCACTGGCCTACAGGGACTTTGAAATCCTGCCGGGCCCTGCCTCGAGGTGGGGGAGGTTCCCGACCAGGCCCAAATCTGCTCTCTGGCCACATCTGAGGTGGCACTGGGTGGTGGGCCTGCCTTGCACAGCTTTCACAACCATCTCCCGCCTGTGGGTGGTTCTAATTAAGACTCTCGATAGTCACAGGGTTGGCTGTTCTCATTTTTTTATGGTCAAGCTAATGGTTTTCTTGGCAACATAATTCCCTCAGAAACCTACGCTTTTTATTTATTTACCAGGCAGGCCCAGGGTCAATGACAGCATTCCTGGTTCTTTCCTGGGCACAGTTCTCAGGTTCGCTTTATTTCTCTGCTTATCCACATGACTCCCCCTCAAGATGATGGCCTTAAGGTTATGAGGCTCAAGCAGGAAGACCACACCCTCTATGTGATTCTTACTCGGAGGCCAAGTCACTGTCTCCCTGGGCCTTTTTTTGCTCATAAGCATGTCTTACTGTTTGGAGACTGGAAGCAAGACTACTTGGCTTTTCCAACACTTCACAACTCTGGATTTCAGGATTCTCCACCCCCTTCACTTCTGCTTGTAAACTGGCTAATTTTTTTCTGGAACTCAACTCTGTCTTGCCAAGTAACAATCAACATATACCACATTCTGTTTTTCTTCCAGCTTCTTCCCCTTGAACAAAAAAACTCAGTAAACACAGCAAAAAAGTAGTTTGCTTTAACAAGCTATCCACACCATAGCCATACCAGATGTTTTGCCACCACCTGACAGGGATCCCCAGCTGTTTTGCCTGCTGTGTCTGTTTTCTCATTGCTGCCGCCTCACCACTAACTAAGCCAACGCCACACACCTTAGGCTTTGGTTATAGTTGCCTTGTACTTCAAGGTGCCAGTTTGTGTATTAATAAGAGTAAGAAAAGCTGCCAAAATGCCAAATCTCAGTGGGTCGGTAAAGTTTGCTTTTCAGACGCACAGGCCAGCACACAGCTCTTGCTGGTCAGGTGGTTTGCCTTTAAGTGGTGACTTGAACCCTTATTATCTCCAGTGTCTTTAACACGTGACCTCCAGGGAGTCCCATGTGGGAGCATGGTGTTTGTGCAAAGTTTGGAACTTGAATATATCACTTCTTCCAACATTTCTTGGCTAAAGCCCAGTTTATGGCCCCAACCTAACTGCAAGGGGGCTGGGCGATGCTGTTGATGCTGTAGCAAACTGCCCCAGTATCACTCAATCACAGGTTTCTAGCCAGAGACACTTGATGGCTCCCACAACCCTCCCCGGAACAGTTTCAAGGTCCTCCCCAACCTGGCAGTGGCCTCTAGTTCAGTTCTTTCCCACCCTGGCCGAGGCTCAAGCTCTGGTAGGCAGGCCTCCTCCAGCCTCCTGGGCTGGACCTGGTGCCTCACCCACCCTCCCCTGTATGAACCACAGCCCTTCCTTGTGCTTCTTCTGGACTTTCTCAACTTACTTTATGCCGATCTTATCCTTCTAGACCTTTTGCACTCTGTACCAGGGCGCTGAAATGCACTGTTCTGACCCTGTTCTGAGGGCAGGAGCCGCATAACGTGGGGCTGGGCACACAGAAGGCCTACAGACAAGACTCTGTGAATGGACATATAACTTCATCAAAATTCAAGACCAAGGACAACGCTGTGGCCATGGAGGACTAAACCTATCAGCATACCTGAGGTTTAGCAGGAGCCCATGAGAGTACGAGTAGCTGAATGACCAAGGGCAGCTGGCGAGGCACTGGCATGGGCGTGATGGTGCCTGGGCAGAGCTGTCCCACACATGAGTCTCTGTCCCCAGCACTGGTGTGTTGAGGGCAATGTAGGCCACAGTGGGGATGTTGGGGAGTCTGCTCACAAGCTGCTCAGGGCTCCTCCCACACCCCAGGGCTCAGTTTTGCGCAGAGGTGTCTGAGGTGCCCACCCTGTTGGTTTACACCTCAATCATGGACTGCCAAGTGCTTCCTCTGAGGCAGTCTGAAAACTGGTAAACTTTTTAAAACATGTTTTTCCCCTTTTCTTAAGGTTCTAATGACCAAATTGTAAAAATAATTGAAACAAAATCAAACTCTTAGAACAAAACCCACATTTTTATCAGATCTACTTTTATTTCAGAAGGAAGTTTGTATTATAGTATTTACTTTTGTTTATATACAGGTTCTTCACATTTGTGTTTAAAATGCACAGACCTCCCTTAATTCTCTTGTTCCGGCTTAAATTAGCTGTTATTTTACAATACAAAAAATACCAAAAAATTGCAGTCCTAAATGTATGTATAACATCCACAATCCCCAGCAATGAAATAGTTTACAATACTTACTCCATATTTACATGAGTGCAATAGATGCTAAATTATACATATTAACAAACTAAACTTGAATCCAAACCAAAAACCCCCGAAACAAAACCGTAAATAACTATAAAACATTTCCAGAGCCAAAATTAGTTCAACAAAACAGGCTTCACTAGTGTTTAGAATGTTTTGTGCACAAATTCAGTTATTGAAAGTCGATTCCATTATTGCCTTTAAAAGAGAAGGTGCCAGTTTTCCTCTGCACTCCCAAATCGTCTCCCTGCAGGCGAGGGTGTTTATGAATTTGGACAACTCAGGGGAAATGTCTCTTGGTGGGCTTCGCTATTTACAAACCATCACGGTGATTTTTATGGTTTGAGCCATTTGGTAAATTTGGTAAACATTTCAGGCTGAGAGCCGGTACATGGCCTGAGGCCAGACCCTCTGCCTTCCTGGGTCTATCCTCAGGTGGCCAATTCTCACAGAAACCACGAGGAAAGTTCTCCTGGGATGACAGGTTTGAGGAGCTGGATTCTGTTGTAATTCTGAAGAGCAGCTTTTCCATCTCAGTCACTGCTCTAGTGTTAGCTTAGGTTGTTAGTAAGTAGTGAATATTTGTTGAATGAATGGATGAATGAACGAAATGTAAGGATCAAAGGTGTTAATGAAAAGGATACCACCACCCAAGGAAGTGAATCACTCCCATCCCATCTCTAAATATACTCTATTAAATTGAAGGAGCAAGATTTGCACTGAAAGATAAAATGTATTTTTCTACAGATAGTGCTCTGGTCTTTCCATTTGCCCCAGATTTCCCGGTGCATCTCCAATCTTGCACATCAGGCCTTTTGCTAACAGTCTCTGTCCAGGGCTGCTTTTCTTCCAGGTTAGCTCAGGGAGTATGTGGTTGCCTTCTCTGCACACCTCCTCCCACACTTAGAGGTGATCCTCACAGGGAAGCACAGACCTCTCCCCAAACAGTGTAGGAAGGGGGCAGGAGGTGGACAGGAGGCCAGGGTGAGGTTCTCCATGGGGAAACAGGAGCTATTTATCAACAAAGCAGCCACGCCCAATCCCACTCCCAGTTTTCAGTATAGTAAACTATGGTCCTGGGAAATGGTCACTAATAACTTAGACAAAACCACAACAAAATGCAGCCCGGAAAAGCCCTTTTTGGAAAATCTGACTAGATCTACAGGTATAGTCTTGGAGTCTAAAGACTAAGAGGAGCATTTCTCAGGACAAGATTGGTCTTCCCTGGGCACCCACTGCTCCGAGAAGCTGACAGGAGAGTTACAATGCACTCCCAGAGCCAATGACAGGGGCAGAGACATCCCGGCTGCCTTCGAGTCTCTTCACACACTGCCCGCATTTTCATATGTGCACTGACAGATGATTCCTACTTTAGAAGCTATCCAATCAGTCCCAGATGCATTTGAACACTTGGGCACAATGGGGATGCCTTTCGTGGCTTTGTTATCGTATCAGGGCATAACGAGAGGACTTCTCTGAACCTGGATATCCAATATATGGCACAAAAACATATTAGGTCAAACTCAGACATCATTATGTTTAATAAAAATACATTAAGATATTTTTCTGTTTTATGTACACTCCAAATGTCTGAACATTCAGACACTACTGTATAGTTATGTACAAGTGCAATATCGATGTTTTCATAACTATTTTAATTTATATACAGGCTCTGAAGTTCCACATGACTTCCTCTTGATAACTGACTCTAAGCTGAGTGCCTCCTTCTCCTGCCACCCCCTTCCTCTGGCCCAAGCCTGAAGGAAGCTGTTTGCTACTGGCTGCAAAGGAGAAGCAGGTGGATTCCGTTGTTTCTCCACTGTTGGAGCAGAATTAAACTTCACTTGCTCTTTCCTTCCTTTTAAAAAATAAACATTATCTTTTAGAAAAAAGAAAATAACCAGGTGGCTATGGGACATGGTGCTTATTATTTCAAGGCATGGGACTACCATGGGGAGGAGGCTTCTTTGCCAAGGAAACACCAGTCCTTTGAACAAACAAGGACTTCCCTTGTGGGAGGGTCCTCTCCAGTGGCCTTTTGGTAATCACAGGGGTGAAGGGCCAGTCCCCAGCAGGCTCTCTGCGGGTACTGTGATCTGGGGCAGGGACACGGGGAGCTTGTAAGAGGAGGGGTCTTTTCTAGAACCTTCTGCTCTTTAACAATAATGTGAAAAAGCAGCATTTTGAGAGGCAAGTCTCAAAGTAGAGGTGTTTTGTGCATCAGTGTTTTATGGTTCAACATCCTTGAAAACATCTTTCCAGGCAATTCTTCATGGGAGTGGGGTTAATGTTGGGGAAGAGGTCATACTCCCTCTCTAGGCACTGCATATAAAGGTGAAATGCCACAGTTTTTGCTCTTTTGAGTATTGATTTCTCCGAATTCACAAACTTGAGCATTGTTGTCTAAAGGTCTACGCCCCCAGGGTAATGCCATAGAACACTGGGTTTTGAAGCAGAAGAGAGATCTTGGGAGGCTGCTGCATAATGCCAGAATACAGAGCACCATGGACGGGGACAACACACCATCCAGGCAGTGCCCTGGGGAGAAGAGCAGGGACTGGCCTGCTCCACTTCAATTTGGTCACTACTTCAATTTGGTCACTTTTCATTTGGCATAGTTTTCTCCCCTTGTCCATTTTTCCCATGTGCTTTTCATCCTTATCGTTCACTGCCCTCCCCACAGCTACCCGTTGGGTCTGGGAGGGAGCATGGGAGGCCTAAGCCCCTCCTAGGGAGGAGGAGAAAGAGGGCAAACAGCTTCAGGTTCTCCTCCAGGCTTTGGGCAGGTTCTGCCCGACAACAGGAGACCGACCCTCTCCTGGCACTCCACCTGAGCCTGAGAATGAAGAATGACCCACCAGCTCAAGCAGACTACAGGAACAAAGAGTTGCCCTTTGATTAAGGGGTCCCAAGTGCTGTCATGCTCTTTTCGGCTCAAGGGAGACATGTAACATGAGTGAGCCCCTCCCTCTGTGATGCCTTGGCAGGAGCACCCAGAAGGGCTGAAGCAAACATCAGGCCTAGAGTGACCTGGGGCAAGGAGGCACGTGGGAACATGCCTTATTTAGTGTCCTTTTTGACAACAAAAACAGGAGCTTTGACAGTTAGGTCATTTCTGTTTTCCTCTCAATCCCTGCTGCTACGTTAAATGTTTCTCGGGGTGAGAAAACTGTTTTCTGGCGGCAAATTAGGTTTTAGAAAAAGAGCAGATTGCCAATGATAGCTATTTAAGTTTTATAAGAATGTAGGAATGCAATTATGTAAAAACTTATGCTTACTAACTTTCCAATTGCTAGATCTATTTAAAGTCTAGGCACTTAGTGTGTGTGTGTGTGTGTGTGTGTGTGTGTGTGTGTGTGTGTATGAGTGTGAGAAAGAGAGACAAAGACAGAGACAGAGAGAGATAAAGAGGAAGTGAAGGAGAGAGAGGGAGGGAATGAAAGAGGAGAGAGAGAGAGAACTTCAAATGGATTCAGACTAAATTAATCAAGTTGCTACAGAAAACTACCCATTATATCAGTTGGCATTCCAAGTAACACTGCTGACCTTGACATTTAAAATAGCCTCTTCTATCTTATGATTCAAAAGAGATGGACCATTATTAATTCTCAACTAGAAAAAAAGTTACTCCCTGAAAGAGAGATATTTGCCTAAATTGTGCAAGAATAAATAGCACATCTTTTAAAAAAGATAGCAGGCTTCAGATGAAAACAAGTTAATTCATCTGACTAGTTTTTAAAAGACCATGTTCAAGAATGACTGATGACAAATGTCTACTTGTAAACACTACATCTTTGTTTTTTGCACTGAGACAGTCCCAAGAACAGTTTTCCACACGTGAACCTGAGTGTCATTCCTAGCTCTCTCACTCGCTCTACACCGGCCTCCTCCGTCAACAACTGGATCATCCCTGGACCTGTAACTAAATCAATTATTTCCTATATGAAAGTAAAAGGTTAGATGCTGGAGCACAGTTGGGAGAAACTGTCAAAGAAAGCTTGTGAACATGCGGATGAGGTGGATGTTTCGAGAGTTTCCAGTCTTCTGCCCTGCACAGTGTCTCCCTGCCTGCTCCCTCTTTGCAGACGGCTCTGGCACGCCACTCCTTGCTCACAGGGAGTCCTGGCCCCAGCATCAGATGCAGGTCCCAGGCTGTGCAGGGGGCTGCTGTTTCCGGTTTCTCACTGCTCCTGACTTCTCTTTGTATACTATTGGCATCTGCTGAGAAATGTCCACCAGGGCGCTGGCCACTGCGAGACCTTGGGAGAACCCACAGAGGGAACACATGTTAAGGGGCAGCTTGCTTTTATTAAAAAATAATTTTAAAAATTTCTTCTTACATTCACATGGTGCAATAAATAAATAAAGTACATACATGGGAAAAATCTTACCTCTAACCTGTGTCTCCCTCCATACTCCCCACTTCCATCAGAGTAACTTCTTTAGTTTGTATATATTCTTTCAGGGTTTATTTGTATAAATACAAATACATATTCTCCTCCTCCCCCATTTTTACACAAAAGGAGTACCTTACTTTTCAGCAGATCTACCAAGCAAAGTGCCCTGCCTCGTGGTGGGAGCATCTAAATAAGATTGCAGACATGCTTTAAGCACTAAGTTTCTCCTGTCTTTTTCTCCAAGAAAAAGCTTCACTCTTTATGATGAAATTCAGATTCATTCCACACTGCCCAGATAGCACTAGTTATTTTGATATCTACACCATGATAAGGGTTAGGATAGACTCTGGGGCCAGACTTTGGAATAAGCAAGGTTCTTTAACTTCCCTGTGCCTCAGTTTCCTCTTCTGTAAATGGGGAACAGCACAGGGCTTGTGTGAGAAGTCAATGAGTGAACTGATGTAAAGTCTTAGAATGGTACCTGGCTTATCACCCCACCACCTCCGCTACCACCTTTGCTTTGGGGACTGGTGGGTCCATTCTCCTTTTTGTATTGGTAATTGATTAACTTGATGTTCATTAGGGAAGGCACAGTCCTGGGGAAACTGGATTCCTATGCATGGGAAAAGGCCGGACAGGCTCAGAGCCCTGCTGAGGCCCCCAGGAGCCATGTTAGAGGAGCTTCTTACTCCACCTCACTGAGCCTATAAAATGGGGGAGGGGGGTAGCTTTTAAGTGCCAGGTTTAGTACCTGGCATGGAGTGGGGAATCCACACCAGTGACCACTGTAATAGCAAAGACAGAGCCAGGTGCTTCGGGAGTCCAGAGAAGGGCACCATTTAAAACGGGGGGTAGATCCTAGTCACAGCAATCAGATGAGAAAAGGAAAGAAAAGGCATCCAAATTGGAAGGGAAGAAGTCAAACTGTTACTATTTGCACATGCCATGATACTATATATAGAAAACCCTAAAGTCTCCACCAAAAAACTATTAGAACTAATAAATGAATTCAGTATAGTTGCAGGAGACAAGATTAATACACAGAAATCTGTTGCTTTTCTATACACTAATAATGAACTGTCAGAAAGAGAAAGCACGAAAATAATTCCGTTTAAAATCACATCAAAAAGATGGGCTTCCCTGGTGGCGCAGTGGTTGAGAGTCCGCTTGCTGATGCAGGGGACACGGGTTCGTGCCCCGGTCTGGGAAGATCCCACATGCCGTGGAGAGGCTGGGCCCGTGAGCCATGCCTGCAGAGCCTGCGCATCCGGAGCCTGTGCTCCTCAACGGGAGAGGCCACAACAGTGAGAGGCCCGCGTATCGCAAAAAAAAAAGAATAAAATACCTAGGAATAAACTTAACCAAAGAGGTAAAAGGGGCTTCCCTGGTGGTGCAGTGGTTAAGAATCTGCCTGCCAATACAGGGGACATAGATTCGAGCCCTGGTCTGGGAAGATCCCACATGCCATGCAGCAACTAAGCCCATGCGCCACAACTACTGAGCCTGTACTCTAGAGCCCGTGAGCCACAACTACTGAGCTCACACGCCACAACTACTGAAGCCTGTGTGCCTAGAGCCCATGCTCTGCAACAAGAGAAGACACCACAATGAGAAGCCCACGCATTGTAATGAAGAGTAGCTCCCGCTCGCTGCAACTAGAGAAAGCCTGCGCGCAGCAACGAAGACCCAATACAGCCAAAAATAAATAAAAGTTAAAAAAAAATTTAAAAAGAGGTGAAAGACTTATAATCTGATTAACTACAAAACATTTATGAAGGAATTTGAAAATGATACAAAGAAATGGAAAGATATCCTGTGTTCTTGAATTGGAAGAACATTGTTAAAATGTCCATACTACCCAAAGCAATCTACAGAGTTAAGGCAATCCCTATCAAAATAACCATGACACTTCCCACAGAACTAGAACAAATAATACTAAAATTTATATGGAACCACAAAAGACCCTGAATCGCCAAAGCAATCTCGAGAAAAAAGAATGAAGCTGGAGATATCACGCTCCGTGACTTCAGACTATACTAAAAAGCTACTACAGTAATCAAAACGTCATGGTTTTCCCACAAATACAGACACACAGATCAGTGGAACAGAATAGAGAGACATGAAATAAACTCATGCACTTATGGTCAATTAATCTATGACAAAGGAGGCAAGAATATACAATGGAGAAAAGTCTCTTCAATAAGTGGTTCTGGGAAAACTGGACAGCTACATGCAAAAGAATGAGATTAGAACATTTCCTCACACCATATACATAAAGACCTAAACCTAAGACCTGAAACCATAAAAATCCCAGAAGAGAACATAGGCAGAACACTCTTTGACATAAATCATAGCAAATATTCTTTTGGATCTGTCTCTTAAGGCAAAAGAAATAAAAGCAAAAATAAACAAATGTGACCTAACCAAACTTAAAAGTTTTTGCACAGCAAAGGAAACCCTGACAAAATGAAAAGACAACCTACTGAATGGGAGAAAATATTTGGAAATGATATGACCAATAAGGGGTTAATATATAATATATAAATAGCTCATAAATTGAATATCAAAAAACCAAACAACCCTATTAAAAAATAGAAGACCTGAATAGACATTTTCCCAAAGAAGACATACAGGCACCATACAGATGGCCAACAGGCACATGAAAAGCTGCTGAACATCACTAATCATAAGGAAAATGCAAATCAAAACTACAAGGAGGTATCATCTCACACCTGTCAGAATGGCTATCATCAAAAAGACCACAAATAACAAATGTCAGTGAGGATGTGGAGAAAGGGGAACCCTTGTATACTGTTGGTGGGAATGTAAATTGGTGAAGCCACTGTGGAAAACAGTATGAAGGTTCCTCAAAAAAATAAAAGTAGAACTACCATATTCCACTCCTGAGTATACTTCCAAAGAAAACAAAAATACTGATTTAAAAAGATACATGCACCCACAATGTTCATAGCAACATTCACAGCATCATTTATAATAGCCAAGATATAGAAGCAACCTAAGTGTCCATTAACAGATGAATGGATAATGAAGATTTTTTTTACACACACACACACACACACACACACACACACACACACACACACACACACACACTGGAATACTACTCAATCATAAAAAATAATGACATTTGCAACAATATGAATGAACCTAGAGATTATTACGCTTAGTGAATAAGTCAGACAGAGAAAGATAAATACTCCATGTTATCACTTATACGTGGAATCTGAAAAAAGAGAACAAACGAATGTATATAATGAAACAGACTCACAGATATAGAGAACAAAGTGTTGGTTACCAGTGGTGAAAGGGAAGGCAGGAGGGGCAAGACAGGGGTATGGGATTAAGAGATACAAATTACTATGTATAAAATAAATAAGCAACAAGGATATATTGTATAGCACAGGGAAATATAACCATCATTTATTTATTGATTTAAAGAATGATTTTAACTGCAGGCGAATGGCTGGATGGAGGTGTGGGAGGGGGTTGGGGCTGTGATTTTAGAGGTCAAGGGTAGAAGAAGCAGACTACAGGGGAGAGATGGCAGCTGAGGTTAGATGAGAGACGTGGTAGAGTAAATGAAACAACGTGGAAGAATGAGACTCCAGATGTAGGACCAGCAGAACTCGCCCGTGAATTATACATAGAGAGGTGAGGACTGCCTAGGATGACTCTTGAGTTTCTGGCTTGAGCAACTGGCTGAATAATGAATTCCTTTACTGAGATGGAGATCAAAGGACCAACTGGTTAGAAGGAGGGCAAGCTCCATTTTGGACATTTTAGGCTTGATAAGACCTTGAGGTATCCAAGTGGACATTTCAAGTAGGCAATCGAATAATTGGGTGTGAAGCTTGGCAAGGAGGACAAGAATTAGAGATATTAACCTGGGAAAGACAGTGATTACTTTATTTTTGGGAATAATAAGCTCACAATGAAAAAGAAAAAAGCCCAGCGTTTAGCAGGAGAAACCTTAAGGTGTAGAGACTGGAAAGGAGATTAGCCATTATTTTGTAATAACTTTAAAGGCAGTACCATCTATTAAAAATATTGAATCACTATGTTGTGCACCTGAACCTAATATAGTACTGTAAATCAACTATACTTCAATAAAAATGAATGAATGAATGAATGAAATGGGGGATACAGAAGGGGTGGCAGGGATGGCCCCACCCTTGGGGTAGCTCTCAAGTAGTGAGCAGGTCTTCGTCAGGAGTCCAGGGGGTTGGGGCACATCAGGCAAAGTCTGGCGCAGGAAAGGCCACAGTGTTGCAAGCCTGTCACCGCTCCCCTCCCAGCCCCAGCCAGTACCTTGCCCTCAGGGAGCACCAGTCAATGTCTGCTGAGCTGGGCAGGAGATACTGCTCCAGAGTGTCAGGTTAATGGGTCATTCTGCCCTCAACATGGACAAGGCCAAGTTAGGGGCTGAACTCACAGGAATCCCTAGATGAGGGCAAATCAAGCCATTCGCTTATGAAATGAAGACAATAAATCCTGACCTGGCCATGCCTAATGTCCTCCCTCATAAGAACACCACGGACCCAGACCTTCTGAAAGCTGAGTCGAGTGGAGGCCTGCAGAATCATCTCAACTGAAAGTTGTCTAAAACATGTCTGAGGCATCCCTCCAAAGTACTCCATGATTAATCAAAATACTTCCAAAACTATATTCCATATTTCCTTCATGTTCAACAGTAAAAGAATGTTTATCTAAATTATGATTCAAGTATTTCATGGAGTAGTGTAAAAGATGGATAAAACACTATATAGTAAGTTGTAAAAATGTTTATGATAGTTACATGAAAAAAGAAGAATAAAAATTAGTTATACAATCATTGCAACTAAATTGCTGATAAGGGCTGGAAAGGAAACAGAACGGTGAAAATTGGTGGGTGTTGGATGGTAGAATTGTGAATAAATTTTCAAAAACTTCCTTTAGGATGTTATAATTGTTGTTTGTGCCTTATACTTAGAGTGAAAAAGAAAAAGAAATACATAAATACAGAAAAAGAAATAGTGTTAGAAATACCAATTTGAGAGCCACTAGCTTGAGGGAGCTAGCTGGAAGCCATGAGAGTAAGTAAGATGATTGAGGAAGAGCATATGGAGTGAAGAGGGAGAAAGCCTACATTTAGAGGCAGAGCAAGGAAAAAGATAGTAAAGGAGCAACACAGACGCGGGGGACTGGAAACACTGGCGGCAAAGAAGGTTTGGCCAGAAGCATCAATACCACTGGCAGGCTGAGAAGGCTGGGGCAGTGAGGAGATCCAGATTTTTCCCAGGAAGGAATGGTGACCTCAGGAAAGATAGGTTAGGAATACAGTGGCAATGGGATCATCTCTCCAAATCCTCACAACGACAGGAGGCAGGGCCTACAGGTATACCCCACTTTACTGTGCCTCACAGATACTGTGTTGTCATTGTTGTTTAACAAATTGAAGGTTTATGGCAACCCTGCATTGTCAGATAATAGTTAGCATTTTTAGCAATAAAGCATTTTTAAATTAAGGATGTACCTTGTCTTTTTAGACATAATGCTATTGCACCATAACAGGCTACAGTATAATGTAGACATAACTTATATGCACTGGGAAACCAAAAAATTCATGTGACTCGCTTTATTGTGATATTTGCTTTATTGACGTTTTCTGGAACCAAACCTGCAATATCTCCGAGGTCTGCCTGAATGCAATATCGCTTTTATAACCAAGTTCTCTACAAAAGGGAAGGAGCCTTCACACATCTAAAACATAAACCTCATTTGTCAATGACCCTCATCTACTCACCCGACTGCCCAGGAGGAGGGATTCCACCGAGGCCTCGAGGGAGCCTCACAAACACAGAGAGGACAGCAGCTTTGTTGCCAAAACATGGCTCCAGGGCAATGGGCTTGGGAACAGTCTGGTGGAAAAAAACAAAGAATTACCTAAAGCAGTGTCTCTGAAGAAACACCTTCACCAGCCTTTAGATGTGATTTTTTTTTTCTTTGCGGTATGCGGGCCTCTCACTGCTGTGGCCTCTCCTGTTGCGGAGCACAGGCTCCGGACGCGCAGGCTCAGCAGCCGTGGCTCACAGGCCCAGCCGCTCCGCGGCATGTGGGATCCTCCTGGACCGGGGCACGAACCCGTGTCCCCTGCATCAGCAGGCGGACTCTCAACCACTGCGCCACCAGGGAAGCCCTAGATGTGATTTTTAAAGATGCCCCTATATTAGTTTCTATTGCTATGAAACAAATCACAAACTTCGGTGCTTAAAGCAGCACCTATTTATTATCTCAATTTTGTAGGTCAGAAGTCCAGGCAAGAGCTCTGTAGGGCTCTCTGCTTAGGGATATAGGTCCTATTCATGTCTTCTATGAGTTCTGGAAAAATTCTCAGCTCTATCTCACAAAAGTCTCAAGGGTCTCAGCTCTTGTCTTCAGAAGGTGGAAGTCAAGTTATCAGCTGCATTCCACTTTTACCAGGAGGCACTGGGGAAGAACCTGCTTCAAAACTCATTAAAGTTGGCAGAATCCAGTTCCTTCCATCTCTAGGTCTAAGGTCCCCATTTCCTTGCTAGCGATCAGCCAGGGGCCACTCTTCTCTTGGAGGCCACTCACATTCCCCCCTACCTGGTCCCTCCAGCTTGAGACCACTAATGGTGCTCAAGTTCTTGTCATGCTTCCTCTTCTGCCACCAGCCAGAGAAAGCTCTCCTTATATCTTAATATCAACTACCCTCAGACTTTAATTACTTCTGCAAAATCTCTTCATAGCAGAACCTGGAGTAGTGTTTGATTGAATATCCATAAGACAGGAATCTTGGGAGCCATCTTTAGAATTGTGCCATCAATTTCTTCAAATTGAAGAAAATCATTTCCAGAACCACTGTGACTACAGCACAGGGAAATGAATAGATGAGTGAAATGGCAGAAGTGGGGAAACCAGTTATGAAGCAACTGCAAAAACCTAGGTGGAAGAGGATAATGGCCTAGATCAAGGTGATAGGTAACAGTGGTGGAGGTGGTGCACAGTGGTCAGGAAATATTTTTGAAGATAAAGTCAAAAAGATTTGCTGATGGACTGGCTATCCAATGAGGATGAGAGCAAGGACGAGTCAAGGACAATTTTGGCCTGAGCAACTAGGATGATGAGTTGGGGAAGTTATGCCAGAGGAGCAGGTGTGGGGAACAGTATTTAGAACTCAGTTTTGAACATGTTAAATTTGTTAAGATGCTTATTAAGACATCCAAGTGGGAACACTGAGCAAGCAATTTGATATATGAGTTGGATACTCACAGGAGAGGTTTGAGTGGAGAGGTTTAAATATCATGGTGTTTAAATACATGATGGATAAGATCACTGCTATGGTCTGAATATTTGTGTACTCCCAAAATTCATATGCTAAATTTTTTGGGGGGGCTGCGCTGGGTCTTCGTTGCTGTGCGTGGGCTTTCTCTAGTTGCGACGAACCGGGGCTACTCTTCATTGTGGTGCGTGGGCTTCTCATTATGGTGGCTTCTCTTGTTGTGGAGAATGGGCTCTAGGCGCAGGGGCTTCAGTAGTTGCAGCATGTGGGCTCAGTAGTTGCGGCACGCAGGCCCGAAAGCAGGCGGGTTTCAGTAGTTGCAGTACATGGGCTCCACAGTTGTGGTACATGGGCTTAGCTGCTCCGCAGTATGTGGGACCTTCCCAGGCCAGGGATCAAACCTGTGTCCCCTGTACTGGCAGGTGGATTCTTAACCACTGAGCCACCAGGGAAGTCCCATATGTTAAATTATAATACCCAATGTGATAGTATTTGGAAGTAGGGCCTTTGGGAGATGATTAGGTCATGAGGGCACAGCCCTCATGAATGGCATTAGTGCCCTTAGAAAAGAGACCCTGAGAGCTCCCTCACCCCTCCTACAACGTAAAATTACAGCTAGAGGGAATTCCCTGGTGGTCCAGTGGTTAGGACTCTGCACTTTCACTGTCAAGGGCCCAGGTTCAATCCCTGATCGGGGAACTAAGATCCCATGGTGCAAGCTGCATGGTGTGGCCAAAAAAAAAAAAAAAAAGATTACAGCTAGAAGTCACTATCTATGAACCAGAAAGCAAGCCTTCCCCAGACACCTAATCTGCCAGCACCTTGATCTTGGGTTTCCCAGCCTCCAGAACTGTGAGAAATTAATTTCCATTACTTATAAGCCACCCAGTCTCTGATACTTTTTATAGCAGCCTGAACAGACTAAGACAATCACCAATGGTGTAGGTGTAAAAGATGTGAGAAGAGGCGCAAAGACTGAGCCTGAGATGGCTACGACTGTTAAAAGATGTTGGGAGATGAAGAGGGTTGAACGAAGAATACAGAGCACAGAACAGCCAGAAGGTGTGTGGTGTCCTGACAGGAAAGTCAAGACAGCCTTTTAAAGAGCAGCCGGCTGTGCCGTATGTGTGACACGGGGTGTCACTCAGGCTTGTCTATTCTTCTCAATCCCACAAATTATCACTATTTTATCAGGACAACGTTTGCTTAGATTTAGGCACATGTTTACCATCTGATTTACTCACTATTCCCTCTTATTCCACCCTCCTGGGGTAATTTCCCTCCTCTCTAGCACATCCTTTAGACATTTCTTTTATACACGCCTGTTGGTGGCAAGTGCTCGGTATTTCCCATAATCTGAGGATATCTTTATTTTATCCTTGTTCTTGGAAGGTAGTTACTGGGTACACTAACCTAGGTTGGCAGTTCTTCTCTTTCAATACTTTGAAGACATTCTTCTTCTCTCTTGTAGCTCCTGAGAAGTCAGTCAGCTGTCATTCTGTCATTCCTTTGTAGGTGATCTTTTTTTCCCCAGTTATTTTTTAATGTGGTAAAATGCACATAACAAAATTTACTATCTTAACCATTTTTAGGTATACAGTTCAGTGGTATTAAGTACATTTATATTGTTGTGCAACCATCACCACCATCCATCTCCAAAACTCCTTCATCTTGGAAAACTGAAACTCTATACCCATTAAACGGCAACTCCCCATTCCTTCCTCTCCCAAGACCCTGGCAACTACCATTCTATTTTCTGTCTCTATGAAGTTGACTACTCAAGGTACCTTATATAAGTGAAATCATACAGTGTTTGTCTTTTTGTGACTGGCTTTCACTTAGCATAATGTCTTCAAGGTTCACCTATGTTCATCTATGTAGCATTGGTCAGACTTTCTTTCCTTTTTAAGGCTGAGTAATATTCCATTGTATATATATACCACATTCTGTTTATCCATTCATACCTCAATGGACACATAGGTTGGTTCCAACTTCTAGCTACTGTGAATAAAGCTGCTATGCACACGGTGTGCAAATATATCTTCAAGACCCTGCTTTCAATTCTTTTGGATATATACCCAGAAATAGAATTGCTAGATCATATAATAAATAATTCTATTTTTATTTTTATTTTATTTGGTACACGGGCCTCTCACTGTTGTGGCCTTTCCCATTGCAGAGCACAGGCTCCGGATGCGCAGGCTGAGCGGCCACGGCTCACGGGCCCAGCCGCTCCGCGGCATGTGGGATCCTCCTGGACTGGGGCACGAACCTGTGTCCCCTGCATCTGCAGGCGGACTCTCAACCACTGCGCCACCAGGGAAGCCATATTTTTATTTTTTTGAGGAAGAGAAATACTGTTTTCCACAGCAGCTGCATCATTTTCATTCCCACTAACAGTACACAAGGGTTCCAATTTCTCCACGTTGTAGTGATCTTTTTTTGTTCCGGCTAATTTTAAGACATTCTCTTTGTCTTTGGAGTTCCACAGTTTCACTATGATAAACCCAACTGTAGTTTTCTTTCACCCCTGCCTTCCCTCTGCTTTCTTTCCTTACTCCTGCTTACAATATGTTTTGCTAGAATCTGTATAATCATGTCTTCCATCAGTTCTGGAAAATTCTCAGCTCTTTGAATATTGCCTCTCCTCCATTCATTTGTTCTGGGACTGTGATAATATATATGTTAAGTTTTCTCATTCTATCCTCCATATTCTCATTATCTGTCATATTTTCCATCTCCTTGTCTCTGTTCTGCAGCCTGTGTAGTTTCTTCAGAGTCATCTTCCAGCTCAAAAGCTCTCTCCTTACTTGTGTCTGATGTGCTGTTTAACATGTAAACTGAATTATTTAAAAAATTTCAACTACTGTATTTTCCATTTCTAACAGTTCCATTTGGTTCTTTTTCAGGTGTGATTGGCCATTCTTGACTCTCATGGCTTCCTTATCTTTATGATTCTATCTTTCGTTTCTTTAAACATTTCATACAGAGCTATATTATATTCATTAGGTGCCACTTCTGTTGCTTCTGCTGACTCTTATTCATGGCTTTTCTCTTTTGTCCTTGGTGATCACTGATTCCTTGGTCTTGATCTATGGGAGTCCTACATGGCTGAATTGGGTATGTTTTCCCTCAGACAGGATCTGCATCTACTTCAGCTGTGAGATGTGGGGTGTTACCAGTCTAGAACCACTTTAGACCACGCATGGCTCTGGTTTTGGTTCATGGTTTGTTCTTTTTTGGAGGAGGGAAAGGAGAGTGGTCCCTGGAAATCTCACATACTTCCTGTAAGCTCAGTAATGCTTTAATAAGTATGTTAGGACATACAGGTTTTATATATATATATATATATAAAATATATACACATACATATACATATGTATATATGTGTGTGTATACATATCTCCACGAACATATAGCTGTTTCCCAAGAGTATCTGAAATATTTCATCATTTTGTTAAAAGAGAAAGTCTTATCATTTTCTTCATCATGGTGGGGGGATCAGAATTATTTATTTTGACTACAGAATTCATAGTCAATCATGATTTTTCCCCTTTTAAAAAATCCCCCAAAATACTTATAAGGAACAATGGTTCAATTTAGCTATTTTCAAGTTTTCAAGTATTACGCCACAGAAAACTTACAAGAATATCAGACAAGTTATTTACATTTTAAAATTCCCTGAATATGAGACTGCTTAACAACATGAATCAAAGATTAGAAAATGAAAGCAAAAGAATACCTGACACTTTCAGTGTGTGGACTTACTGTTAAGAAGAAAGAGGGAGGATAACATAAGAGGCAACAGAATGAGGCTCTTGCTCTCTCTGGTTCCCCAGACTTAGAAGCATGAGTTTTGATAAGTTAAGTCACAGGGACTTTTGAAATACAATCTCACCTTTATACTTCCCCCAATAAGATCAGGAGGCTCTTCATCTATTTCCAAGGCAACATTTACAGAGGCAAAGGGACGACTGGCCATCTGCTGCATCTCTCGAAGAAGTTGCTGATAAGTAATACAGCAATCATTAATGCAAAGAGTACTGAGGGGATTTTATTAGAGAATACTACATATTAAAAATACCTCATCCTCCCTGATTCAAACAAATCAAGTCCAAAACGATATTTTTGAGACAGCTGGGGAAAACTGGACATGGACCAGGTATTAACATTTTAATTTTGTTGGCTGTGATGACAGTATTGTTATATTAAAGAAAAAGTCCTTATCTGTTAGAGATACATACTAATGTACTGATGGATATAATGCTATGATGCCTGCTTATTAAACACATAAAATAAATTATCCTATCTCCTTACATTTTTATTACTAGATTAAAGCCAGGCTTTCTTTTTTCCTGCTGAAACTTGAACCAAGTATTTACACAGCAACAAAAACTATCCTTTGTTATACAATAGATAGGAACTGAAAGAGCTCTTTATTCAGAGAGGTGGTATAAGCTAAACACAAAAAACCATGAAGTTCTGCAGAGCAGAGGGACAACTAGGGGCTCTGGATTTAGGGAGGCTTGGATATGAATATCTGCTTCAACACTCTCCAGCTGTGTGACTTTTAAAAAGGTGTTTAAAGTCTCTGGGTTTCAGTTCCCTCCTCTCTGAAATGGGTTTTTAATCCCATAAAAGTATCAGTAGGATTAAATGAGATGCTTTAACTAGCACAGTGCCTAGTACGTGCTGTGTTGTCAATCATATATCATTAGGGATATCAGAAATCTGGGCATGTCACTGAAGCTCTGAGGTCATGCTGTGGAAGACAATGAGGCCCTACTTCAACCACTTCCTTGGAACTATTGTAGGAGACAGAATCTTGGGCTGGATAGATCATGGCTCTGTTTTAGAAGGGCATTTTTATATTAAACACTGTGTTAACATGTCAATAATCACATTCCTACATCTCACAAAGCTATTGGTCCATTTACTCAACAAATACGTACAACAACAACCCTCCTCTGGGTTCTCTGCTATTCTAAGTGTGGAGTCACAGTGAGACAGTTCCCAGTCTAGTTCCTTTATGACAAGGAGATAATGTGAGTAAAGGCACTTAAAATAGGGCCTGGTATGTAGCAATGACTTAAGCAGTATTAGCTGCTATTATTTTTGTTATAAAAAATATCACATCACTTTTCTACAGTTCTGAGAGGGATAAATCATGAATGATATTTTAGAAAAGATAAAATATATTTTGAATGGTCAGGTTCACAGTAACAGAGAAATTTTAAGTCACAAAGGTAAAAGCTTAGTTTATTGGTTGATCAACTGTGTAATAAGCATACTTTTTTTGGGGAAAACCTCTTCTCTGCAAGGTGTTCATCTTATTTTCTTTCATGTACACTGCAAATATTTTCCAGTTGGTTGTTTGTCTTCTATGTTATTCATTTGTTTATTTTTTATATACTTTAGTAATTTTATGCAGGTAAATCTATATGATGTTTTAATCATCTTATATGAAAATAATAATTTTATTCCCTTTCCGAAAGTGACAAAACTTCTTATTTCTATTTCTCTTAGTGCAGAGTCTAGAATACCCAGAACAAAAGTAAGTGACTATGGGGACTACTTTGTGATTAGAAACATGGTCTGTGAAGATAGAAGTCCTAAGTTTAAAGCCCAGTTTGGTGTCTTTATTGTAACTGTGTGGTGATGGGTAAGTTACTTTGCCTCTCTGAGCCTCAGTTCCTCTATCTGTGAAAAAGGACTAGTGTCACTATTTTATAGGGTTGTTGTGAGGATTAAATTAGTTAATCTATATAAAACCTCTTACAACAGTGCCTGCAATTTAGAAATGCTCAAATGTCAGTTCTTAATATGACTAACTTGTCTGGATTTTATTGGATACAAACTCTAGTATTTTTTTATCATGGGTGATGTTGGTTATCTGGTTATTCTTCACAGTGTTGAGGAGGTATTATTTTTGAGTTTACTAAGAGTTTTGTTTTTAAACTAGGAATGAGTGTTAATATCAATAAATGACTAAATGATTACTTGGCCACTACTGAAAATTTAGGTTTTATTTTTTTACCTACTGATATAACATATCCTAGTAGGTTTTCTGGTGTGAAATGATCCCTTTTCTACACTGGTAAACTAGACTGCTGCACGTACAGTCATTATACAACTGGTCTTTACTTTTTGGTGTTACATTTCTCAGGTTTTGGTTTCAAGGTTTCGAAGCATAAAATGTATCAGGATTCTTTTACACTTCCCATCTTTTCCTTTACCCTGGAACCGTTTATATATTTTGGAAATATTTAATTCTCATAAGCACCCAAGAAGAAATAGACTATTATTATCTCCATAAACTCATCTCAAATTGAAACTCCTTGGGTCTAATACCCTTTGTGGAGAGAGTAATATCTTGACAAGTTTTTGATTCCTTCCTTGGTACTACTTTATATGGCTTCTCACTTTTTTATTACACATTTGGATAACATATTTTTTCAGAATACTGTGCTATTTGTTGAGATTTTAAAATATCTTAGTAATAGAGCTATTAAAAAGAAAAAAACCTCTGAATAAGTTATCCACTGAATTTTTAAAATCATAATAAAGAGGGTGTAACGCTACCTCTATGATAACATCACCTTTACATGGGTCAGAAAAGGTGTCACGGCCCCCAGGAAGAGGCTCATATCCTGAAGCCTATCTTAACCCCATTACAGACACTAATGTTCTATGAACAGTGCTGCATGCTTGTGAATTTTGATTTTAGATATTTCTGTTCTCCTCTAAATCTTGTCTATAGATCAAGTTTTATATAGAAAACCAAAGAGCACAAAGTCTAGATCTTAGTGCACTTCTATTTAGCAACAATGCAATAGACATGATGACTAAAAGGCAGAGTAAATACACAAGTGAAAGTTGCAATAAGCAGTTTTTGTGTTGTAATTTTTCATCAAGTTTATTTGATTTGCCAATTATAAATATTTTCTGGACTTATTAATATTACTTTCGGAATGGAGCTCTGGAAATAAATCAACACTCATTAATAAATAGAACTCAAGCAAATACTTAATTAGACACACATTTATCTTTCCTTGAATAATGAGAAACTTTTGATATTTTACTCTCATCCTCATGAAAGGCTCCTGTAAAGGCTGTGCTACTAAGCCTTCAGATCTCCAGCCTGAGCTAAGGAACCAGCTTCTGGTAGGAAGGATAAAAAAACTGACTTCACCTGTAAGTCAATATGATTCTTAGTTTCCTTTTAGAAAGTTAAAACCATGTGGTGCAGAATGAACTATAGCTTACATAGCACTGACTGAAGTCTACTGACCATACATTACTCTCTCTATAGATATATCCATCAATTATCACTAAATAGCAAAACTGACTTGCTTAAGGGAAATACGAAGGAAAAAGTTCTTACAGGGATTCATTAATCTTTAACCACTGAGGCTTACCTCTCTACGTCTGGAAGCCCAACAACTTTGTTTGATCTTCCAAACCACAGCAGCCACCAGGAGCAAAGAGAGGAAACAACTGTGAGAAAGGAAAGGAAAGTACTGAGTTATTATCCCAACCCCCAGAATCAGCACACTGTCATCTACACCCCATGTCAGGCAGGGAAACAATCCCCCAAATACCAACTCCAAGCTCCTTTCTGATGAGTCATCACAACCATGTCCTGGTTCACAGGAAACAAAGTGTGAGAAGACTTTGATAAGCTGGGCTTCCCGACCCAACTAGACAATACTGTCTCCACAAGGTACTCTGAGAGGAGAGCCTTGATTTCCTGCCGGCCTTTATCAGAATGGTCCATCATGGCTTATCCCAAATAATAAAAACAATTCTACGATAATTATGACAAGTAACAAGCATGCTATTTAATCAAATTAGCAAAAATCTACTGGTAAAGTCTAAAAAAGTGAGAAAAGTTAACTATCAAAGTAACAACCAGCTTTTCATAAGGAACAATAAATTTATATGTAGTAATATATATTCAAAGTAAATACCTATTTTTTAAATAAAATAAAACAACTAAATTCAAGCCAACAACTTTCTTAAAAGTATTAGGAGAAGACGAAGTCCCAGTGGTCTTATAACTGCAAATGATTTCAATGTTCTCTCAAGATTCAATGCCTCTTAAACCAGGCACCGAATGGTTTGAAAAGCTACTGTGACAGCAAAGAGAATGACTGACTTCTGATTAAAAGGACTAATGAGCCTAACAAATAAACCTCTTAGTAACCACTAAATAATTTTAAAATTGGCATTTTCACTCATTAACTTGTAAAAGGGGCTTGTTACAGAGTACTGTTCCAGGGTGTTACAAGCAGACACAAGGCTTTCCGCCCCTGTAGTTGGGTACTCTCTTGCTGAGCTCTGTGTTTGCAGGATGGGGTTGGCTTTACAAGAGGCAGCTTCAATGCACAGATCGCTGAAGACAGGCCTCCACAGCTGGCTGGTGACAGGTCCTCTAAGGTGCTAGGAGGACTGAGCTTCTGCCCTTTCAGAAATAGAAATTAAGCCTCCCTCAGCCCACCACTTCCCTAAGAGGCACAGAGTGCAGACCCCTCCACTGGGTCCCCTGACAAAAGAGAAGCTCCCCAGGTTATCACTCAGTGGAGAGTCTTCAGTTCCTATCTTGCTGGTCCTCCCGGCTGTCCTGACACTGATGATCCTTCCTCCTTTCTGACAGTTTCTATTTTTCTTTTTATCAGTACTTTATTGAGGCAGGTCCTGTTCTAGGCTCATGGAATACACCAGTGAACAGAACAAAAGACCACTTTTCCCATGGAGTTTACATTTCAGCAGATGGAGGTAAACAGTAAACAAAATAAGTGAGTAAATTATAGAGCATGTCAGAAGGGAGTAAATACTACACAGATAAAAAGATGTTAAGGGTAAAGAGGTTCAGGAGTGACAGTGGCACTCTAAAGCAGAATGGTCAGAGTGGGTGGGCCTTAATTCTTGAGAAGGTGACATCTGAGCTAAGACATAGAGGATGTGTGGGAGGTGGCTTGTGAAGGTCTGCAGAAATGCACCTGGGCAACCAGGGTCAGCCAGTGCAAAGCCTGAGGCAAGGATGTGCCTGGGATTTCTTGAGGCACCTCAGGAGGCCAGTGTTACTGGAGTGGGGGAGGGAAGTTAGGCCAGGGATAAAGACACAGAGGTAAGAAGAGGGCAGATCACGAGGGCCCGAAAGGCATTATAATGGTGTTGGATTTTACTGAGTGAGATGAGCCAGTGCAGGTTTTTGAGCAGAGAAGTGTCATGATTTAATTTATGCTAAGGAGACCATCAAGGTAGCAACGCAGAAATAGAAAGAACAGGAGTCTAGGTGAGAAATGAGGGTGGCTCAAACCAGGATGGTGGTAGCAGGGGTGTGAAAAGCACTTTGGAATCTGGACATGACTTGAAGGTCAAGGCAATAAATAGGATTTCCTGATGGGCTGGATGTAGGGTATAAAAGAGAGAAGTCAGGGTCTGAGGAACTTGCCATCAAACCTGGACAGGGAAGACTCTGAGGGGAGCAGGTGCGAGACAGCAGAGAGTTTAGTTTTAGACATGTTGAGTTCTGAGACATCTACCTGAAAGCTACTGGGGGCTGGTTACCAGGTCTGGGCTGGAGACAGCATTTGAGAGTCATCAGCATATACATGGTATTTGAAGTAATGAATCTGGATGAGGTCATCAAGGGGATGAATACAAATAGAGAAGAGTGTCTTAGGGGCACCCCAACACTGAGAAGTTGGGGAGAATAGGAAGAAGCAGTAAGGGAGTCTGAGAAGAGTAACCTTCTTTAGTCTTTCATGGTTTCCATGCATAATCCTGCTTTTTCCCCCCCATCAGCTTGCTTTCTGGTACTTTTATTCTAATAGATAGATAAACACATGGTGGCAGCAAATCCACATGGAAGAACATGAAACACATGAGTTGGTCAGGATGCTGCTGATGCAGCTGAATACAGGGCTGGCCTCAGAGGCAAGGAGTCTGGTGTCACTCAGGGGCCTCTCTTGTACTACCCTCAACACAGAACTGTGAAACAGTGCAGCTCAGAAGGTCTGTGCCCCTTATCCTTGAGGGGCTTCTGTCTTCAACGCAGACCTGTTAGAAACACCAACAACCCAGTTTCTTCCGCCTGTTCCAGTTTTTCTGAGAGACATAAACAGCATACCGACACACAATGATTGTTCCTCAAAGCTGACATGTGCATGATTTCTCCAAGGGTAACACAACAATGAAGAATTTACTAGTTATTTCAAAAAAGGTGGCACTTGCTGATACCCCTCCCTTCTTTTTTTTCCTACCACTAATCTGGGGACAGGTGGGGCTGTGACTCTGTTCATCTTACTGCAGTTCCTCTTATCAATTGTTTTCTATAGTTTTTAATACAAATGTAATTTTTTAAAAAATCATGGAAATTTTCAAACATACACAAAAGAAGAGAGACTGATCCAGTGAATCTCTATGTGTTCATTACTCAGCCTTGCAATTATTAACATTTTCCTATGGCATTCAAAGATCATTCTTAAAGAAGTGTATTTCTCTCTTTCAACACAGGGACACTGGCCCCAGGCTAAGGGTCTTTCACTTCTTTTCAGCTCTGTACCTAGGAAAAAACAAGAATCCTTTGTCCTTTTTTGTCCTAAACCTGTCCCTGCTTATCAGAGGCTTACACTTTCCTGAGACTATGCTCAGAAATCCATGTCTTGACTCTAGGTCTTTCTTTCCATCTTTTGTATCAATATATATCTTTGAAAACTCACAATATTTTCTGAGAGCTCTGTGTTTGGGGATGTTTTTCACCAGCTTAACTGTAATTGTGTAAGTAGAATGATACTTTTGAGAGTGTACTGAACTTTGCTTTTCCTGTCCTTGCAAGTCTAGCCTTTCTAAAACTACATATTCGGGACTTCCCTGGTGGCCCAGTGGTTAAGAATCTGCCTTCCAATGCGGGGGACGTGGGTCCGATCCCTGGTCGGGGAACTAAGATCCCACATGTCGCGAGGCAACTAAGCCCACGCACTGCAACAACTGAGCCCGTGCCACAACTAGAGAGCTCGCATACTGCAACTAAGACCCAACTAAGCCAAAAATAAAAATAAATAAAATAAAAACAAAAAAACTACATATTCACTTCTTGGCCTGGCCTTGACCTCCCAACCAATCTAAAACAGAGACACTGCTGCTTCTTCCCAAGTTCCTGTGATGTGCACTTCACCATTCTGGTTTGAATTAGATCCAGAGTGGTAGTACCCCATATCACTTCCATCTTCTGGAAAATGAAATGATCAACAAGACATGGATGTGTCAAAATGTCTGCTGTCAATCTGGCAAGGACCTAGCAGAAGTTCAGATAATTAAAAGTTTTACAAGGACCAAGCAGAAGTTCAGATAATTAAAAGTTTTACAAAAACATACCTTGCCAATATCAGGAATTCCCATTACAGTCCCTCCTATTGGTCAGTGCCTCCTATTGGACATCCCCTGCTTCTCCTTTTTATTCTCACCCAAATGCTATCTTCTAAGGCACCTCTAACTCCAGTGACACAGATGTTCAGAGTGTTAGTCTGTCTCTCCCTCTTCTACTAATAATCATTATCCTGACCACACTACCACATCACTTTCAGATACAAAGCTCTTTCACACGCATCACCTCATTTGATTTTCAGAGAAAGCAAGCAAATGGGTCTTATTATTTCCCCCTTTATACACACAAGGCTCCTACTGGAGTCTGGGAGAGCATCTCAATTAAGACACAAAGAGGGCTTAATGGATTTATCTGGATCTAGAGATTACTCTTCACTGTGCCCAAGTCTGGGAGTCCTTTTCTAACTTATCTCACACTGATATTTTCTCATTTGAATCACTGAGCTATCCCCTTCTCCCCCACCCCAACTCTAATTCTCTCTTCTGTATTCTATGAGCTATTCTTCAGAGTGCTTAGAATTATCTGTATACCTTTCCTTCTCTCATGTTTCATGTATATCCTTTTGGACCTGGTTAACTTGCTCTGGGAAAATATTTTCTTCCTCATGCTCATGAAAAGGACTCCATTCTCAGCTAAAAGCTCATCATTTCTACTTCCCAAACAAAATCCAGAAAAACCAAAGTTCTGCAGTCTTTTTTTTTTTTTAATATTTAGCAAAAGTCCTTTATTTTTATTTTTTTTTTTAAGTCCTTTATTTTATTGTCTTTGAATTCAATGGAAGCTTAGTGGAAATTAAATTAAGTTTAATTTTTTAAAATTAATTTTTATTGGAGTTTAGTTGCTTTACAATGTTGTGTTAGTTTCTATTGTACAGCAAAGTGAATCAGCTATGCGTATACATATATCCCCTCTTTTTTGTATTTCCTTCCCATTTAGATCACCACAGAGCACTGAGTAGAGTTCCCTGAGCTATACAGTAGGTTCTCATTAGATACCAAAGTTCTGCATTCTTTTCCAAAGGTTCCCACATTCAAAAAAAGGGAGAAGTGATGAGAACACCATCTGTCCTTGTTTTCTACACAAGATTCTGTGGTCCCTGATCGATTCTGATGGTGTCATTCAGTCTTCCACCAATCAGCTGAGGTGACTAATCCTCACTGGGTTGGTACTTGGCAGCTGAGTCACCTCAGTCTGTACACATGGTCCAAGAACATAACACACCTGCTAATCGGAGCTACTGAGTTAGCATACGGCCTCCGCATTCCTATCAGCAGCACCACGAGCTTTTTTCCCCTCAGAGAGGTTGGTGTCTATGGTCCCTCATGGCTCTGCGCTTCTCCTGAAGGTCTGCTTTACTTTTCACATATATTGGAGCATGACTCTGTGCTAGATGCTGAAAGTGTGTGTGTATACAGGGGTGAACAAAAGAGACACTGTACCTGCTCTCCCAAAGCTTAGAGTCTCACTGTGGACACATAGTACGCAAGTACAGAACTGTGATAAGTACCATGATGAAAAATAATACAGTTCCCTGGGAGGGTAGAACAAAGGGAGAGAATTTAGTTTGGGGGTTCATTGATGGAATCTTGGAGGAAGTGACACTGTGCCGAAATTTGAAGGATGAGTGTGGTATAGTAAGAAATATACATATGGTCTTTGTCACAAGTTCCTGGCACAGGGCTCCTAAAACCCTTGAAATCTCCTATGTGATAGGAGCATCCTCTCCCCTCTTTTTTACACAACTGTTCATAATGGCTTTATTTGTAACAGTCAAAAACTGGAAATAACCTAAATGCCTATCAGGAGGTGAGCAGATAAATTGTGGTTTATCTTTACAGAGAATATTACTCAGCCTTAAAAAGGAAGAAACTATCTTTTAATTTTGATTTAAAAAATCTTTAAAATGTATCTTTACCAGTTTTCTACACAAAGTAATTTATATAATACAGAAGGGTATAAAAAAACGACAGTGGCTTTGAGTCTGAATTAACTTTTTTTTTTGTTTTTTTTTTTTTGCAGTATGCAGGCCTCTCACTGTTGTGGCCTCTCCCGTTGTGGAGCACAGGCTCCGGACGCGCAGGCTCAGCGGCCGTGGCTCACAGGCCCAGCCGCTCCACAGCATGTGGGATCTTCCCGGGACCGGGGCACGAACCCACGTCCCCTGCATCGGCAGGCGGACTCTCAACCACTGCGCCACCAGGGAAGCCCTGAATTAACTATTTTTTATAACACGTTTATGGAGATGTAATTCAGGAGTGTCTTTTCTCCCCTCATGGGAGGGAAGGACCTAAATAGCTTCTGGACGGGGCTGACCACCAGAAAAACGAATTATGTGATTAAAGGGTTAGACCATTCAGCCCCCCCAGCACACCTCCCCTCCACAGGAGGGTAGAGGGACTGGAGATTGACTTCAATCACCAATGACCAGTGATTTCACCAATCATGCCTACTCAATGAAACCTTGATAAAATGTGGAATGATGAGGTTTGGGGGGCTTTCAGGGTTGGTGAACACATCGATGTGCTGGGAGTGTGTCATGCCCAGAAAGAGCATAGAAGCTCTGTGCTCTCCCTCTTGCCTTCATACCTTGCCCAATGCAACTCTGGGTTGTTGAACAACCACTGGGTTGCTCCTGAGTTGTATTCTTTATAATAAACCTGCAATTTTAAGTATGGTGTTTTCCTGAGTTCTGTGAGGCAACAGCAAACTGTTGAATCTGAGAGGGGTCACAGGAACAACCCAAACTTGTATTTGGCCAGGCAGAAGTATGGGTAGCCTTGGGACCCATTTGTGGTTGACGTCTGAAGTAGGAGCAGTCTTGTTGGACTGAGCCCTTAACCTGTGGGGTGTGCACTGATTTCACGTGGTTAGTGTCAGAACTGAATCGTAGGACAGTCAGTTGATGTCAGAGAATTGGTTTTTGTTTGGAAAAACAAAGCAATGGGTAAAAGTATACAGGTAAAGGGTAAGGAGAAGAGCGTTCCAGAAAGAAGGAAAAGTATGTGCAAATGCCATGAGGCGGGAAGGAGCTTGGTGCTTTCTAAGAAACAGAAGGAGGCTCATGTAATGGGAATGCAGAACAGAGTAGCGTAAGGTGAAGGTGGAGAGGTGAACAGAGGCCAGTTCATGCAGGACCCTGGTTTTTATTTTAGATACAATGCAGAGCCACTAGATATGAGATAAGTGGTTAGATACAAACTAATTCATGGTTTTAAAGGTCTCCTCTGGACTTTTTGTGGGTTGTAAAGGAGCTAAAATCAACTGAAATAGTACTAGCGAGACTGTGATGGTTAGGGCTAGGGTGGGGAGTAGAGGTAGGGCAGGTTGCTAACCGTAACTGCTGGGATGTGGCGACGGAATGCCTTTTGGGTGTGAAAGGGAAAGAAGTGACTTGGAATCAGCAGCATGATTTGCCAATTAGTGATGTGGGGAAGACTGGTGAGGAAGGATCAAAAAGTTCATTTCTGGGCATGTTATGCTGCAGATGGGGATGGCAGACTTCAACCTGAGAACACACAGTAAGGAGATGGCCAGGGTCAAGCTCTGGAAGAATAGCAACAATTATTAGTTGAATAGAAAAGATAGTTCAGCAAGGGAGGCCAAGAAAGAGCAGCTTCAGGGCAGTATGGACTCACAAAAGGCAAGAAGAGTCTCACTGATGGGGTGATCAGTTGACCGATACTGTTGCAAAGCCAAAAAGATAAGAACTAAAGACTAACTTTTGGATTTAGCAATAGAGATGTGCTAGCTGCCCTCAACAACAAAAAAATTAGATGCGGTGTTGGGATGGAAGCCAGATTAGAGAGAGCTAAAAAGTAAAAAAGGGGCTCCATTTTTAGGGTAGTAAAAATACTCTGATATTATGAAAATGGATATGACATTACACATTTGTCCAAACCCCACAGATGTACAACACCACCAAGTGTGAACCCTAAGGTAAACTATGAACTTTGGATGATTATGATGTATCAGTGTAGGTTCATCTTTAGTAAAAAATGTTTAATTCTGGCAAGTGATGTTGATAATGGGGGAGGCTATGCATGTGTGGAGGCAGGGGGTATATGGGAAATCTCTGTACCTTCCTCTCAATTTTGCTGTAAACCTAAAATTGCTTTAAACAAATAAAGTCTCTTAAAATTAAAAGAAAGGAAGGAAGAAAGGAAGGAAGGAGGGAAGGAGGGAGGGGGAGAGAGAGAAAGAGAGAGTGAGCATATGAGAGAGGGAAAGGAAAGGGGGGAAGGGAGGGAGGGACGGAGGGAGGAAGGGAGAAGGAAGGAAGAAGTCAGTCAGTCAGTCTAGAGTATATGGATACAAGGAGGGAGGGGGTTCTGGAGAACTGCCAGAGTGCTGGGGGGGAGCTGTATTCAGTGTGGCCACACCAGATGGTTTTTTCCCTTCTCCCTGCTTGTGCTGAGCAATGGAAGAGAGCAACTAAGGCAGTGAGCTCTGGTCCTGGGGCTAGAGAGGCCAGGCAGGATGGATACTCTCTTATACATAAGACAGACTAACAATATACCTGACCCAGCAGCACACTCTGCCTCCATACTCCATACTCACTGGAGGCTGTGACAGACGGAAATGGCAACCATACAAAGGTAAACACAGAATCTTCAACATAATCAAAAATCAGACATTTTGAGGAAAACCAGCATTGTGAAAGAGAGGTACCAAACAACAACAACAAACAGCATCTGAGGAGACAATTATTAATAACACAAAATAAGACTTCAAAATAAAATAATAACATTTATTAATCTCACAAAGGAATATGAAAGTAAATTGCATTCATAAAATTGAAACAGGCTACAAGGAACATATATTAGAAATAAAATGCAAATGTTAAAATAAAAAAAACCTAATCAGATGACTCAGTAAAAGAAATGGACCCAACACTAGACTAAATTAATGAGTTGAGGAGCTCACCAAGAATGTAGTGGAAAGGAAAATGAAAAAGAAATGAGAGTTCAGTTAAGAAATATGGAGGACAGATCCAGAGCTGTACTCATTCATCTACTAGAGAAGTCCAGAATGCAAGCAAATAGAATTAAAGGTGAGGAAACAAAGAAATAGAAGACAATGTTGCAAAACTCAAGACTCCAGTCTTCAGACTTTATAAAAGGTCTTCCCCAAGTATCAAATTCTTTCTCAGGTCTTTTCTGAGAGAATGACTCTAGGATATAGTTCTGCATAATAACAACATCCAACAAAGGACAGGACATGGGACACATTCAATGGTGCAAGAAAAAAACCAGTAGAACTTAAAAAAACTGTTCCTATATTATGTAAAATAATTACAGTCTAGAATTTAAATTCCAGATAACCTCTACCCAGGTGGTGGTCACTGGCTGGTGGTGGGGGAATAATTACAGGGCTCTCTCAGAGCCCTAAAGCCGCCTGCTCTTGCAGGAACGGGAATCACGAAGCTGTCAGCTGAAGCCATGCTCACATCCTCTCAGTACTTAATGATCTTCTTTTCCATCTGACCTTCTATGCTTTAGCTTGCATATTGATGGATGTAATACTGCCCCAGCCCCTGAATCCACACAACTTTCAGCTAACTCAGGGGTTTTTAATGCCAGCTGAACATAAGAATCACTGGAGAGCCTTTAAAATACCATGATGATAAGGTCCCATACCAGACCAATTAAATCAGCATCTCTCGGGGCAGGGCCCAGGCTGCTGCTTCTTTTTTAAGCTTCTCAGGTGAATTCTAAAGTATAGTTAGTGCTGAGAGTCATACAAGAACTGTTTCAGGCTCTCAGAACCCAATTTAAAACTTGTAGGAGAGGCCTCTAATTAGCCCTGTTCATCTTCGCATGTCAAATTACAGGTTCATTTGTATATGGGTTGCCCTTAAGCGCTAGACTGTTAAATAACTGCATTAAAGCATGATTATGTGTATAATAAAAACATGGGTAGGGTGGAGTCCAAGAAGAGGTGGACTATGGGGTGAATGTGCCAGAAGAAGACTTCATAGAGCAGACAGGCTGGGTTCTGAAAGAGTAAGAATATGACAGGTCAGTGGGATCAGGTAAGTACCCATGAGGCAAATGCAGAGGAGAACTATTTAAGTGGGTCACCCTCCCAAGCCCCGATGCTCACATGGCCAAAAAGGAAGGGGATGACAACTATCTTGGAGGGACTTATAATTTGGTGGAAGTCACAGTGCAAAGATTCAAGAAATATTGAATTTGCAAGAATATAGGAGGATTCATTGGTTCCACTCTGGAGGAACTGTGGAAGATGGGTGGTGTCAGTGAGTGAGCATAATAAAAAAATGTTGGGAGGGGTCAGAAAAGATTTTGAGATTTTAATTTTTCTGTGGTTAACATCAGAGAGGGCAATTTCCTTTTGAAACCTATATTTCTGTGGAAAGACGATACCTCCTTGTGAATGGGAGAAAGTGTAATCACATTTCCAGCATTCCATATTGCTGGCATTGCATCATTTAGGACAGAGCGCCAATGAGCTAAGATGGGCATACTCTGAAAAATAAAACAGAGAGTGAATTCCTGGCCTAGTGGATGGTGTGGCTTTGGAGTTGAGGTAATTAATACCCTTCTTTCATTCACTGACAAGTTTCTGAAGCCTATCCATATGGAAATATAGTAAAGCTATAATTCAAACAGATTCAAGAGAGATAAAGGAACACCTAAAAATAAAAAAAAATAACAATAGATTAAATGCTCATGAAGAAAATATAGGAAAAAACTGACACATCTGCTTGGTGAAAAATACCATAAATGGGGTTAAAAGATGGTCCTAAACTTCATTAAGAAAAAGGTGAAAAGCCCAGTAGAAATATAAGCAAAGGATACAAACAGATAATTCAAAACAAGAACTATAAGGTATAAGAGATTAGTAAACATCACTTATAAATAAATACAAATTAAAACAAGGTACCAATGACACCTGCCTGATTGGCAAAATTAAAAATAATGAAAAATAGTTAATGGTAGTAAGAGAAAGAGGCAGAAATAGTAAGAGAAATTACATTCCTGTTGTAGAAGTGTAAATTCATGCAACTGTTCTGAGGGGCTATTTGATAGTGTTTTTGCATTTTGATATAGCAATTTTAGGATAAAAATTATCTCAGAGGTATCACAGAAAAATGCAAAGACACTGGCAATAAAAATTAAGGACAATCTGGGCTTCCCTGGTGGCACAGTGGTTAAGAATCCGCCTGCCAATGCAGGAGACATGGATTCGAGCCCTGGTCCGGGAAGATCCCACATGCCTTAAATCTGTGGTTTTTTCGATATTGAGCTGCATGAGCTGTTTGTATATTTTGGAGATTAATTCTTTGTCAGTTGCTTCGCTTGCAAATATTTTCTCCCATTCTGAGGGTTGTCTTTTCGTCTTGTTTATGGTTTCCTTTGCTGTGCAAACCTTTTAAGTTTCATTAGGTACCGTTTGTTTATTTGTTTTTAATTTCCATTTCTCTAGGAGATGGCTCAAAAAGGACACTGGGTACTGGTAATACCCTAGGGGGAAAAAAACTCTTGTCCTGGGTAGTGGTTACATGAGTATGTTCAATTTGTGATAATTCACTGAGCTAGACATTAATGATTTCTAAGTGTTTCTGTAATTTTATATTATACTTCATATATATTTTATATTATACTTCAATATATTTTTTTTAAAGAGAGAAGACAGATCCCATATAAGGAGTGGTTATTATAATGGCACTAACCTTCTCAATATTAATACTAGAAACAAGAAGAAACAGCAAAATGCTTTCTCAATACTTTTTTTTTTGGCCATGGTGCGCAGCATGCGGAACTTCCTCGAACAGGGCTTGGACCCATGCCCCCTGAACTGGAAGAGTGGAATCTTAACCACTGGCCCATCAGGGAAGTCTGCGCCTTCCAAATTTTAATGGAAGATGTTTCTAACCTAGAATTCTGTATTCGAATTTTCAATCAAATGTGAGGGTAAAATTAAAACATTTCCAGACAGGGAAGGTCATAGAAAAGTTACCTCCACACGTACCTTTTTTCAGAAACTTCCTGCAGAATGTGCCCCAATATAAGGAGGAAATAAACAGGGAGACAAAGACATGGGATCGAGGAGACAGAGACTTTAATATAAGAGGAAGACAAAAGAAATTCCCAAGATGACAGCCTGTTGTGTCGCAGGCCTCAAAAACAACTAGTGCACTTGGGAGCAGCAGGCTAGGGTTCTAGGGCAGAAATCTCCAAGAGAAACTAAAACCAGGAGAGTACTTGCTTGTGTTTGACCATACTGAGAGATTGTTCAGTTCTGTCAGAGTACAGGGGTATATCAGGAGTAGCTACATAGAAAAGCAAACAATAAAAATCCCCAAATATGGCAAATATTACATTTAGGATAAGCAAAGAGTGATTCCCCATCCAAAAAATGGGGAAGTATAATTATAGTTCAACTCAGCTGCAAACAGGAGTTTTTATGATTATAACAACATAAATAGGGACTCCTGATTTAGCCAAATATTGTGATGTAACTATACTACATGAGTGGGAGGAAGGGGAAGTTGTATGTGTTTATAGTGTGTGGGGGGGTCCTGGCAGAGGTAACATAAGATAATAAATCCTTCTACAGTAGGACATCAAAAGATAACTGAATTGAAAAACCAAGAAAGAGTGTAAGCCACTGACATGGATGCCTCTAAAGGTTGAACATACTCAAAATCCATTAGGCAGAGCAAAACGTTAGGAAATTATGTTAATTAGGGTAAAACCTAGTGGGATTTGTCAGAAGATTGGGCAAAGAGTGGGTAAATTGAATAAGTTTACCCTATCTGTTCCAGCCATGAAAGAAAGTTATATTGTACCCAACTGCATAATTCCTTGTCTAATGTTGAAAATACTTTATGGTAATAATGACTGTGATATTAAGTGGTGAAATAGAAAGGAATGCAATGCTTTAGATTAAAAAAAAATCAGCATTGGATTTTGAAATATATTGAATATCCATTTTTGCATTTATCTAAATTAAATAAGTTTTCTCCTTTGGAAAAAAAAAGTATAAGCATGGAGAAGTAAAAAACAATTAAAATAATTTAAATGTGGACAATGAAGATGGGAAGGTGTGGGGCAGGATGCTGTCACTTTCTCTTTGCACTGTAGTACTTTTTCAATTATGTGTAATAGTATTTTCTTAAAAATAAAATTAAACTGAAAAAAACCCTATAAAAACAAAAGAACCTCAGGGCCTAACAAATCACTTTTAGCTTTAAAACTCTAGATAATGACCTGAAACATCTTGTGAACAAGAAGAAGCATATATGTAGCACACACCAGTAATCATTATTATTTTTTTTGCGGTACGCGGGCCTCTCACTGTTGTGGCCTCTCCCGTTGCGGAGCACAGGCTCCAGACGCACAGGCTCAGCAGCCATGGCTCACGGGACTAGCCGCTCCGCGGCATGTGGGATCTTCCCGGACCGGGGCATGAACCCGTGTCCCCTGCATCGGCAGGCAGACTCTCAACCACTGTGCCACCAGGGAAGCCCCAGTAATCATTATTAATTACATGTCATTTCAACCCCAAATCCTCCCCATATGAAGAGCTAAACTACCTACATTTAGTATAGGGTACATGAAAAGCTGCCTCAAAAAGCCAGAACATACAAACCAAATGTCTTCATTTTATCAGATTAGATTGAATTCACAGTATTGTAACTGACATGTAACTTTTCAGGAATACATATAAAGTTAGTTTGATCAGTTGTGCAAACATAGGATTATTCATTTATCTTTTATGGGTTGATAATTAATGAAATTAAGTGCCTGAATCAAAAGAACAGATACAGTTTGTATAAGTGAAATTACCTGAAGAAGGTCACGAAGAACTGTACCAGGTCCATAAAATTGCTGTGCTGGGAGAAGGCAATCTGTGACAGAAAAACACGTAGAGTGATTGGGTTATAAGAGAGCACCATTAACTCAGCCTTCTCGTTGAAGCAGAAAGACGTTAACATTTCAAGAAGAGATTAATGAAATTTTTCACTTGAGGAAAAGCACCTTATCCCTTTAGTTTTTCTTGCTTAATTGCCACACAAAAGTGATATTCTGAGACTCAACACAAACCCCTACAGTCCCCCTGCTCTTGACAGCAGATCTCAGTTTTTAATCTGACCTCGAAGACTTCTCAGACTCCTGCTAATGACCCCAATGACAAGCAAGTCAGGTTACTTCCTACCTCCTTGTGCCCTTTTCAAGACAAAATACTCTCCTTGTTTGCTTCAAATTCCAATTCTTGGATCTACCGTCAGGTGGGCAGCTTCCTTTTATGCCGTTCATCCCTTTGTCACTTAATGTACTCACTTCAAGATAACATCCTTTTTAAAAAAAAACCTTATCCCAAGCTTCACTACACTGAGTATCATCTGACAATCAATATAACACCAATTTGAACTTAAATAATTTTATACCAAGAATATTATAAAATTCCTAATGTAGTTCATCAAATCTAAGACACCACTAAAACAGGCATTATTTTGTGTACTATTAAGAAAACACTGCCAGTTACACTATGACACATTGCTTTTAAAATCACTGTAAGATGTATCATGATTTCAGAGATATTAGAGCATGAAAAAATGTACACCTTAGAATTTATTAGTAAGTATGATAATTGTGTCCTTACTACCCTATGACACACATGGTACTAGCCAGATGTTATGGTGTGTTCTCTGCTTATTTTTAAGGGACCACAGCCCTCCTTGGAGAGATAATGGTACTATAAATGAAACAATTATTGAATAAGATGGTAATTATTGAAATGAAGGCAGTCAGTATGACAACAGTCACATAAGTAAATGATTAGCGTCTTCTTTTCCTAATCCCACCCTACCTGCCCCCCCCCCAACCTACTCCTGTCAACTCCCATCCTACAGCAATACAAGGAAAGTGCTACAGCCTAGGCCCCAGCACAGTAACAATCCAGTGCTTTGCACTTCTTTTATAGTCAGACTCAACAGAGGCAGAAGAGAGGAGAAGCTTCCACTGCTTTTCTTTTGAATGCTCTTATTTTCTTTTTGACATTAAATAAAGGTCCAATATTACCTTTTCAGGCCATAGAATATTATGGGGCATAGAATCTAAAGTTTTTGTATCCTCCCTCTAGCCACCATTTATAATCAGAAATACAAAGATACATAGATTTGATATCATAGACAAGGAGAAACCATATTCTTTGCTTTCCTTCATTTATTACAGTAATCATCCTAAATAAGAAGGCTCCTTGAGAGAAGGAAAACTGCAGAATATAGCTACAGTCCTCTCATAAAGGTTTTTAATAAAACTGGGGAAAAACAATTATATAAACGAGGTTACTCAGTCTTGAGGAAAGAAGAATCCAGGTTACAAGACATAAAGAAGGAGAAGGAAACAGATTTTAGTGCATCCAATTCTGTTTAGATTTTAAACTTTTAAAACATTAGTATGGGAGGAATCGGGAAGATGGCGGAAGAGTAAGACGCGGAGATCACCTTCCTCCCCACAGATACACCAGAAATACATCTACACGTGGAACAACTCCTACAGAACACCTACTGAACGCTGGCAGAAGACCTCAGACCTCCCAAAAGGCAAGAAACTCCCCACGTACCTGGGTAGGGCAAAAGAAAAAAGAATAAAGAGAGACAAAAGAATAGGGACGGGACCTGCACCAGTGGGCAGGAGCTGTGACGGAGGAAAGGTTTCCACACACCAGGAAGCCCCTTCGCGGGCGGAGACTGCGGGTGGTGGAGGGGGAAGCTTCGGAGCCGAGGAGAAGAGCACAGCAACAGGGTTGCGCAAGGCAAAGCAGAGAGATTCCCAAACAGAGGATCGGTGCCGACCGTCACTCACTAGCCCAAGAGGCTTGTCTGCTCACCGGCTGGGGCGGGTGGGGACTGGGAGCTGAGGCTCCGGCTTCGGTCGGAGCGCAGGGAGAGGACTGGGGTTGGCGGCAGGAACACAGCCTGCAGGGGGTTAGTGCACCACTGGCTAGCCGGGAGGGAGTCGGGAAAAAGTCTGAACCTGCCGAAGAGGCAAGAAACTTTTTCTTCCCTCTTTGTTTCCTAGAGCGTGAGGAGAGGGGATTAAGAGCGCTGCTTAAAGGAGCTCCAGAGACGGGTGCGAGCTGCAGCTAACAACGCGGACCCCAGAGACGGGTATGAGACGCTAAGGCCGCGGCTGCCGCCACCAAGAAGCCTGTGTGCGAGCACAGGTCACTATCCACACCTCCCTTCCGGGGTGCCTGTGCAGCCCGCCACTGCTAGGGTCCCGGGATTCAGGGACAACTTCCCCGGGAGAACGCACGGCGCGCCTCAGGATGGTGCAACGTCCCGTCGGCCTCTGCCGACACAGGCTCGCCCCGCATCCACACCCCTCCCTCCCCCAGCCTGAGTGAGCCAGAGTCCCCGAATCAGCTGCTCCTTTAATCCCGTCGTGTCTGAGCGAAGAACAGATGCCCTCCGGGGACCTACACGCAGAGGCGGGGCCAAATCCAAAGCTGAGCCCCCGGAGCTGTGCGAACAAAGAAGAAAAAGGGAAATCTCTCCCAGCAGCCTCAGAAAGCAGCGGATTAAACCTCCACAATCAACTTGATGTACCCTGCATTTGTGGAATACATGAATAGACAATGAATCATCCCAAATTTAGGAGGTGGACTTTGAGAGCAAGATTTATTATTGTTTTCCCCTTTTCCTCTTTTTGTGAGTGTGTATGTGTATGCTTCTGTGGGAGATTTTGTATAGCTTTGCTTTCACCATTTGTCCTAGGGGTCTATCCGTCCGTTTTTTTCTTTTTTAAAAAAATTTTTCTTAATAATTATTTTTTATTTTAATAACTTTTTTATTTTATCTTATTTTATCCTCTTTCTTTTCCCTCCCCCCCCTCCCTCCCTCCCTCCCTCCCTTCCTTCCTTCTTTTTCTCCCTTTTATTCTGAGCCGAGTGGATAAAAGGCTCTTGGTGCTGCAGCCAGGAGTCAGTGCTGTGCCTCTGAGGTGGGAGAACTGGTCCACAAGAGACCTCCCAGCTCCACATAATATCAAATGGCGAAAATCTTCCAGAGATCTCCATCTCAACACCAACACCCAGCTTCACTCAAGGAGCAGCAAACTACAGTGCTGGACACCCTATGCCAAACAACTAGCAAGACAGGAATAAAAACCCACCCATTAGCAGAGAGGCTGCCTAAAATCATAATAAGTCCACAGACACCCCCAAAACACACCACCAGATGTGGACCTGCCCACCAGAAAGACAAGATCCAGCCTCATCCACCAGAACACAGGCACTAGTCACCTCCACCAGGAAGCCTACACAACCCACTGAACCAACTTTAGCCACTGGGGACAGACACCAAAAACAACGGGAACTACGAACCTGCAGCCTGCAAAAAGGAGACCCCAAACACAGTAAGATAAGCAAAATGAGAAGACAGAAAAACACACAGCAGATGAAGGAACAAGAAAAAAACCCACCAGACCTAACAAATGAAGAGGAAATAGGCAGTCTACCTGAAAAAGAATTTAGAATAATGATAGTAAAGATGATCCAAAATCTTGAAATAGAATGGAGAAAATTCAAGAAACATTTAACAAGGACCTAGAAGAACTAAAGATGAAACAAGCAACGATGAACAACACAATAAATGAAATTAAAAATACTCTAGAAGGGATCAATAGCAGAATAACTGAGGCAGAAGAACGGATAAGTGACCTGGAAGATAAAATAGTGGAAATAACTACTGCAGAGCACAATAAAGAAAAAAGAATGAAAAGAACTGAGGACAGTCTCAGAGACCTCTGGGACAACATTAAACGCACCAACATTCGAATTATAGGGGTTCCCGAAGAAGAGAAAAAGAAAGGGACTGAGAAAATATTTGAAGAGATTATAGTTGAAAACTTCCCTAATATGGGAAAGGAAAAAGTTAATCAAGTCCAGGAAGCACAGAGAGTCCCATACAGGATAAATCCAAGGAGAAACACGCCAAGACACATACTAATCAAACTTGCAAAAATTAAATGCAAAGAAAACATATTAAAAGCAGCAAGGGAAAAACAACAAATAACACACAAGGGAATCCCCATAAGGTTAACAGCTGATCTTTCAGCAGAAACTCTGCAAGCCAGAAGGGACTGTCAGGACATATTCAAAGAGATGAAGGAGAAAAACCTACAACCAAGATTACTCTACCCAGCAAGGATCTCATTCAGATTTGATGGAGAAATTAAAACCTTTACAGACAAGCAAAAGCTGAGACAGTTCAGCACCACCAAACCAGCTTTACAACAAATGCTAAAGGATCTTCTCTAGGCAAGAAACACAAGAGAAGGGAAAGACCTACAATAACAAACCCAAAACAATTAAGAAAATGGGAATAGGAACATACATATCAATAATTACCTTAAATGTAAATGGATTAAATGCTCCCACCAAAAGACACAGACTGGCTGAATGGATACAAAAACAAGACCCATATATATGCTGTCTACAAGAGACCCACTTCAGACCTAGGGACACATACAGACTGAAAGTGAGGGCATGGAAAAAGATATTCCATGCAAATGGAAACCAAAAGAAAGCTGGAGTAGCAGTTCTCATATCAGACAAAACAGACTTTAAAATAAAGACTATTACAAGAGACAAAGAAGGCCACTACATAATGATCAAGGGATCGATCCAAGGAGAAGATATAACAATTGTAAATATTTATGCACCCAACACAGGAGCACCTCAATACATAAGGCAAATACTAACAGCCATAAAAGGGGAAATCGACAGTAATACATTCATAGTAGGGGACTTTAACACCACACTTTCACCAATGGACAGATCATCCAAAATGAAAATAAATAAGGAAACACAAGTTTTAAATGATACATTAAACAAGGTGGACTTAATTGATATTTATAGGGCATTCCATCCAAAAACAACAGAATACACTTTCTTCTCAAGTGCTCATGGAACATTCTCCAGGATAGATCATATCTTGGGTCACAAGTCAAGCCGTGGTAAATTTAAGAAAATTGAAATTGTATCAAGTATCTTTTCCGACTACAACGCTATGAGACTAGATACCAATTAAGGAAAAGATCTGTAAAAAATACAAACATGTGGAGGCTAAACAATACACTACTTAATAACGAAGTGATCACTGAAGAAATCAAAGAGGAAATAAAAAAATACCTAGAAACAAATGACAATGGAGACATGACGACCCAAAACCTATGGGATGCAGCAAAAGCAGTTCTAAGAGCGAAGTTTATAGCAATACAATCCTACCTTAAGAAACAGGAAACATCTCTAATAAACAAACTAAACTTGCACCTAAAGCAATTAGGGAAAGAAGAAGAAAAACCCCCCAAAGTTAGCAGAAGGAAAGAAATCATAAAGATCAGATCAGAAATAAATGAAGAAGAAATGAAGGAAATGATAGCAAAGATCAATAAAACTAAAAGCTGGTTCTTTGAGAAGATAAACAAAATTGATAAACCATTAGCGAGACTCATCAAGAAAAAAAGGGAGAAGACTCAAATCAATAGAATTAGAAATGAAAAAGGAGAAGTAACAACTGACACTGCAGAAATAAAAAAAGATCATGAGAGATTACTACAAGCAACTCTATGCCAACAAAATGGACAACCTGGAAGAAATGGACAAATTCTTAGAAATGCACAACCTGCCAAGACTGAATCAGGAAGAAATAGAAAATATGAACAGACCAATCACAAGCACTGGAATTGAAACTGTGATTAAAAATCTTCCAACAAACAAAAGCCCAGGACCAGATGGCTTCACAGGCAAATTCTATCAAACATTTAGAGAAGAGCTAACACCTATCCTTCTCAAACTCTTCCAAAATATAGCACAGGGAGGAACACTCCCAAACTCATTCTACAAGGCCACCATCACCTTGATACCAAAACCAGACAAGGATGTCACAAAGAAAGAAAACTATAGGCCAATATCACTGATGAACATAGATGCAAAAATCCTCAACAAAATATTAGCAAACAGAATCCAACAGCCCATTAAAAGGATCATACACCATGATCAAGTGGGGTTTATTCCAGGAATGCAAGCATTCTTCAATATACGCAAATCAATCAACACCATATCAACAAATTGAAGGAGAAAAACCATATGATCACCTCAATAGATGCAGAGAACACTTTCGACAAAATTCAACACCCATTTATGATAAAAAACCCTGCAGAAAGTAGGCATAGAGGAACTTTCCTCAATATAATAAAGGCCATATATGACAAACCCACAGCCAACACTGTCCTCAATGGTGAAAAACTGAAAGCATTTCCACTAAGATCAGGAACAAGACAAGGCTGTCCACTCTCACCACTCTTATTCAACATAGTTTTGGAAATTTTAGCCATAGCAATCAGAGAAGAAAAGGAAATAAAAGGAATCCAAATCGGAAAAGAAGAAGTAAACCTGTCACTGTCTGCAGATAACATGATACTATACACAGAGAATCCTAAAGATGCTACTAGAAAACTACTAGAGCTAATCAATGAATTTGGTAAAGTGGCAGGATACAAAATTAATGCACAGAAATCTCTGGCATTCCTATATACTAATGATGAAAAATCTGAAAGTGAAATCAAGAAAACACTACCATTTACCATTGCAACCAAAAGAATAAAATATCTAGGAATAAACCTACCTAAGGAGACAAAAGACCTGTATGCAGAAAATTATAAGACACTGATGAAAGAAATTAAAGATGATACAAATAGATGGAGAAATATACCATGTTCTTGGATTGGAAGAATCAACATTGTGAAAATGACTCTACTACCCAAAGCAGTCTACAGATTCAATGCAATCCCTTTCGAACTACCAGTGGCATTTTTCACAGAACTAGAACAAAAAATTTCACAATCTGTATGGAAACACAAAAGACCCCGAATAGCTAAAGCAATCTTGAGAACAAAAAACGGAGCTGGAGGAATCAGGCTCCCTGGCTTCAGAGTATACTACAAAGCTACAGTAATCAAGACAGTATGGTACTGGCACAAAAACAGAAATACAGATCAATGGAACAGGACAGAAAGCCCAGAGATAAACCCACGCACATATGGTCACCTTATCTTTGATAAAGGAGGCAGGAATGTACAGTGGAGAAAGGACAGCCTCTTCAATAAGTGGTGCTGGGAAAACTGGATAGGTACATGTAAAAGTATGAGATTAGATCACTCCCTAACACCATACACAAAAATAAGCTCAAAATGGATTAAAGACCTAAATGTAAGGCCAGAAACTATCAAACTCTTAGAGGAAAATATAGGCAGAACACTCTATGACATAAATCACAGCAAGATCCTTTTTGACCCACCTCCCAGAGAAATGGAAATAAAAACAAAAATAAACAAATGGGACCTAATGAAACTTCAGAGCTTTTGCACAGCAAAGGAAACCATCAACAAGACCAAAAGACAACCCTCAGAATGGAAGAAAATGTTTGCGAATGAAGCAACTGACAAAGGATTAATCTCCAAAACTTACAAGCAGCTCATGCAGCTCAATAACAAAAAAAACAAACAACCCAATCCAAAAATGGGCAGAAGACATTAATCGACATTTCTCCAAAGAAGATATACAGACTGCCAACAAACACATGAAAGAATGCTCAACATCATTAATCACTAGAGAAATGCAAATCAAACATACAATGAGATATCATCTCACACCAGTCAGAATGGCCATCATCAAAATATCTAGAAACAGTAAATGCTGGAGAGGGTGTGGAGAAAAGGGAACCCTCTTGCACTGTTGGTGGGAATGTAAATTGATACAGCCACTGTGGAGAACAGTATGGATGTTTCTTAAAAAACTACAAATAGAACTACCATATGACCCAGCAATCCCACTACTGGGCATATACCCTGAGAAAACCATAATTCAAAAAGAGTCCTGTACCAAAATATTCATTGCACCTCTATTTACAATAGCCAGGAGATGGAAACAACCTAAGTGTCCATCGTCGGATGAATGGATAAAAAAGATGTGGCACATATATACAATGTTATATTACTCAGCCATAAAAAGCAACGAAATTGAGTTATTTGTAGTGAGGTGGATGGACCTAGAGTCTGTCATACAGAGTGAAGTAAGTCAGAAAGAGAAAGACAAATACCGTATGCTAACACATATATATGGAATCTAAGAAAAAAAAATGTCATGAAGAACCTAGGGGTAAGACAGGAATAAAGACACAGACCAACTAGAGAATGGACTTGAGGATATGGGGAGGGGGAAGGGTAAGCTGTGACAAAGTGAGAGAGTGGCATGGATATATATACACTACCAAACGTAAAATAGACAGCTAGTGGGAAGCAGCAGCATAGCACAGGGAGATCAGCTCAGTGCACTGTGACCACCTAGAGGGGTGGGATAGGGAGGGTGGGAGGGAGGGAGATGCAAGTGGGAAGAGATGTGGGAACATATGTATATGTTTAACTGATTCACTTTGTTATAAAGCAGAAACTAGCACACCATTGTAAAGCAATTATACTCCAATAAAGATGTAAAAAAAATAAAAATTAAAAACAAAACATTAGTATGTCTTCAGTGTTTTAACGAAATCCACGAGGTGATTTTATACTGACTGTAGGGTGCCAAAAAATTTGGATGCTAATTGCACCTTCTGGAGACCCATCCGGTGTCTGTGTGCCCTGTGCCACATAACACTCCTAAGGGCATATGGGATCCCAACCATTAGCCTGATTTTTTGCTAAAGTAGAGCCACACCACATTCACGTCCAAGTTAAAATCATAAAGAACCTATATAGGGCTTCCCTGGTGTCGCAGTGGTTAAGAATCTGCCTGCCAATGCAGGGGACACGGGTTCAAGCTCTGGTCCAGGAAGATCCCATGTGTTGCGGAGCAGCTAAGCCCATGAGCCACAATTACTGAGCCCGTGTTCCACAACTACTGAAGCCTAGAGCCCATGCTCTGCAATGAGAAGCCACCGCAATGAGAAGCTCCCGCTCGCCGCTGCTAGAGAAGGCCCGTGTGCAGCAATGAAGACTCAACGCAGCCAAAAAATAAGATATAAATAAATAAATAAATGTATTAAAAAAGAACCTATATAAACTTGCTGCCAGTGTGGCTGGTCCCCAAGACTCACATTACTCTAAAAGTGTTTTTCTTTTGTTGAATGTTTCTCATGTAAGTCTCCAAAGTTACAAGGTTTCAAAGAGAAGCAAAGGTTCTTTTTTCTTCCTTCAGAAAATGTCTGGAGTTTATATTAGCTATACAATTTTACAGAGCAAGAGCAGTAGTTACAAGCTCTTTTCAAATCAAATCCCTGTCTTGGAGTATTTCTGCCAACATTTCTTTTCTACCCTCCCAGTGGAGAACACCCCTCTGCTACTGTGAAACTCCGACTGACGGTGACAAATGATCACTCAGTACCATTCGATGAAAAGGTGGCCCTGGAATTCTTCTGGTTCCCTGTTTGGTTCTTGCTACCTTACACAGGATGGGAAGCCTTGCCTTACGTCCTGGGCACTGGGGTGGGTGTAATTAGGAAAATATAACTGGGTGTGGGAAAGCCAGGTGTGTTGTTTCCTTTAAATAAAGTTTGCTCCACAGATGGGGCATCTTTGCTTCCTCAAGGCAAAACAGCAGATGAACCCAAAGGGGATCAAAACGATGGACAAGAAGATGCCCAGGAAGGTGAAGGAGCCCTCCAGAACCCCGAGCCTGCAGACAGGGCAGCCTCCAACGACAACGATGGAAGTGGCAGGGTGCCGGGTGACATTCCGACTGTGGATGTTGCAGACCCTGGGGTGGTGGATGGGTAGCCCTGTGAGGAGGTAGGGGTAGGGCGGTGGCTGGGAGGGCGCCGTAGTGGTGTGGGCTACGCACAAAGTAGCCCTGGTCACCCTACAGGTTGTAGGCGGGAGGCTGCTCCTGCAGCAGGGGCTTGTGGTTCATGGCGGGCGGCGCCCACTGCGCCCAGCCTGGTTCCCGCTAGCGCCCCCGCTCCCTTTCGGACTCGGCTCCAGCTCGGACTCACGGGGACTCCCAGACGCCCGGCAGCGGATCTTCCCCAGGGGTGGGTGTGGGGTGAGGAAGTGGGGGTAGAGGAAGATGGCCTGGCCCAAACCTCAAAACCAGGAAATGGAAGGAAATGAAGGAAATGGAGAGGATGTTTTAGAGTTTTGAAAGTACAGAGAAATAAGGAGTAACTGCACGGTAGGCCTTGGTGAGGCTCTGAAGCACCAGCGATTATTCTGCACCCAAGCCTGTCACATATGGGAGTGAGGACAGCTGCCTTCAAACCTCATGGCCATGGGCCAGGGCACCAGGAGTAGCAGTCAGTGAATGAAAATCTCTGGACTCAGAGATTTCTGCATGTCTCTGAGGGAAGGGGATGGGGCTCTGTGGATACAGGCTGAGAATGAATTTCATCAACTATGTTGGGTATAGGCTGAGCCCAAGCTTACTGTAAAAATAAGTGAATATGACACTTATCATGCTCAACTGCCACAAAACAATTTTTTTAACACTGGTGTTTTGCATCTATACGTACAATCCACAAAGCAGTTACAAATGAATGAATGAATGAATAGGGAAAGATCACTGTTTAATATAGAAGGTTTGAAAAAGGAGAACCTCTAATTTGCCTTTATCTTCTCCACCAAGAACTATCTTCACTGTTACAAGCATTTAAGTCAGGGAGAGGATGGGAAAGGATAGCTGGCTGCCCCGTGAGGTGAAGTTTTCTAGCTTCAAGGCAGCACTCGTCAGGCTTTAAGAAAACCCAAGGTCTATATGCACATGGCAGAACCTCTGTGGGCTGCTCCCTTGGCCGCCTGAGGCCAGCAGCTCCACCAGGGCTCAGCTCCACCTGGCCAGGGAGCCCTTCCCGACTATGGCCCATCTGCTCCTCAACTCTCCCCAAGAGGTCAGGCTCTGCAGATGCCGAAGACCTGACATTAGGACCAGAGAGGGCTTATAAGTGGTCATGGCTGCCCTCTGGCTCCTGGCTCCTTGCCAATCTTGCCACGTAACTCTGAACACTGCAAGGCCAGGAGAGGACTGATTCCTCCCATAAGAACTTAGGCCTGTTTACAAACAGCTTTCCAGTCTAGGCCTCAGCTGTGCCAAGGATGGAAGATTCTATAACTACTGGCTGAGCATATCCTAACTTGAGTCTAGTGCTGCTACTGCCGTGAGTTTTGCCGTGACACAAAACCACTTTCTTTTTTTTTTTTTTTCTAAACCTAAGTTCTATATGGAACTCTATGTTGAGACCATAGGCCCTGGACTGGATCCCAGTGACCATCACCTAGCCTCACACACCACCCACCTAATGCTGGTTTGTGCAGGCACAGAAACTATATACCCAAGCTCTGGTCAGAGCCTCAAGACTGGGTAACACTACCAACCCGCTCATTCCTGACATGTAAGCTAACACTCACCATCTGTCCACTGTCAACCTCTGGGCTCTCTTCCTCAAATTTCCTTCCAGCCATTCATTTTCACCACTCTCCAGAATCCCTATTTCATTCTATCATGTTCATCAATAATTTAAAAACCATTAAGAACTACATATACCTGGCTGAAATATCAACAATCAATGATTCCTCCCCACCCCCTCCTCTTTTTCTTTCTTTTTTTTTTTGCGGTACGCAGGCCTCTCACTGTTGTGGCCTCTCCCGTTGTGGAGCACAGGCTCCGGATGTGCAGGCCCAGCAGCCATGGCTCACGGGCACAGCCGCTCCGCAGCATGTGGGATCCTCCCGGACCGGAGCACGAACCCGTGTCCCCTGCATCGGCAGGCGGACTCCCAACCACTGCACCAGCAGGGAAGCCCCTCTTTTTCTTTTTAATTAATTTATTTATGGCTGCGTTGGGTCTTCGTTGCTGCGCACAGGCTTTCTCTAGTTGTGGTGAGTAAGGGCTACTCTTCGTTGCAGTGCGCGAGCTTCTCATTACGGTGGCTTCTCTTATTGCGGGGCATGGGCTCTAGGCGCGCAGGCTTCAATAGTTGTGGCATGTGGGCTCAGTAGTGTGGCTCACGGGCTCTAGAGTGCAGGATCAGTAGTCATGGAGCACGAGCTTAGCTGCTCCGCAGCATGTGGGATCTTCCCGGACCAGGGCTCAAACCCGTGTCCCCTGCAGTGGCAGGCAGATTCTTAACTACTGTACCAACAGGGAAGTCTCCCTTCTTCTTCTTAAGGCTTCTCTCCAGAGGCCCTCACCTTTAATTAGATTTCTGTTCAGTTCTTCTGGGGGGTTACCTTTTTATCACTAATAAGTTGGCTTTTGTTTTGTTTCATTTTGTTTTTTGTTACTTCTTGATCTAGTTATTTTAGACATCACTTACTAACTTCCTACTAGATTAGAAGGTGATTTAGGCCATCACCCCCCCACCCCCCAATCCCCCAGTAGAATTATATCACTATTTTTACTGCCTCTGTTATAATTTATAATTTCTATGTTGTTATCCTGAGGGTGATGGTGATGGAAAGATGCCAAAACAGACAGGAACTGGATATAATACCCTTGGATTCAGGGAGAGGATGTGCCTTGCACCCACAAAGGGCTGTAGGAGCAGAAGACAATATAGCTATGCCAACTGGAAAGCAGCTTCCCAAACCTCACAGGCCCATGGGGAGAAGCCCTCAGGCCTCTGATGCACCCTTGCTTGTGGGGTGGGGAGGAGAAGTCAGTAGTTTTCAGGGAAGCTCCCTTTGCCATTTTCACCAGGGTGAAGCATGCTGGGCTGAGGGAGAGGAGGTTTTTCTCCTGCCCTCTGATTTTTCTAAAACTGCCCGACAGTGGCTAATAACTGGTAAAACTCTAGTACAGTGCTGTGTGCTTCCTGCAAAGGAGAACAGAATGTCAGTTCTGAGATATGTCCCAGCTGGCCTAGGCTGCAGGCCCAGCTGAGGCATATTCTTGCAGCTAGTTTTGGGAGGTTAAATAATATATTTGGACCTTTATTTCTTGTTCAATCATCTGTATTATCCCTAAAAAATTTTTTTTATTGTGGAAAATATTAAACTTTTTAACAAGTAGAGAGAATAGTATAATGAACCCCATGTGTTTATCACCCAGCTTTAATAATTACAGCTCACGGCCAATCTTATTTTATCCATCCATACTCTACCCATTTCCCCGTGATCATATTATTTTGAAGCAAATCCCAGACTTCCTATCATTTCATTCTTAAGTATTTCAATATAGCCAGTATTCCTTAACCACCCTCTTTGTAAAATTAGGGATGTTTGTGTCCTTATCCTTCCCTTTTCTTCTACTTCTCAACTCTTTTGAGAGTTTGACAAGATTCCAACCTAGAACAATTCAATCTTCTAACACCACACTATGTAGACTGGGACAATAAATTCTTGGTCTCTAACCCCTGCTGGCTCTTCAGCACTGGTCAACAATCATGCTTACAATATCAGAAAAAAGCTGCCATTACCTATATAAATGTTACAAAAGTTGCCAAAAAACCCAAAGTTCTAATACCGAGAATAAAGCTCTCATCTACAACTATGCGTTCATCTAGTGCACATTTATGGAGTGTCTACAGTTGATTAACACTATGCTATGACACAGAGGACACAGAAATATAAAAAAGCTCTTGCCCTTAAGGAAATCTTTGTAGAGTGAAAAACCAGACATGTCTATGACTGCAGAGGCACAGACGAGGAAAAGAAGCTGCTATGGGATATGCCGAAGGGTCATCAGAGGGACCTCTCCCCTGGGTTTCAAAATAAGACTCCCCAACCCAGCCCTGGTCCTTCCAATCCATTTTCGTAACTGCTGCCAGAGGCATCTTTCTAAAACACTGATCTTGGTCACTTCTTGGCTTAAAGCATTTCAATAACTCCCAGTGGTTTTCAGGCTACAGTGTAAATTCCTCAGCTGAAGCCCCAGTCTCTTCATGACAGCTTTGGTCTGCCCTGCTCTCCAGCTCCTTACTCACAGAACAGGCACTTCAGCTCAGCTAAACTCCTAGTAGTTCTGGAAAGTGACTGGACATGCCCCTTCCCCACCCAGAACACTGAACTCATGTTTCTTAGGGCTCAGCTCTGGTGTTGCCCCAGCTCGTGCAGACTCAGGCACCACAGGGCACTCCCTTCTCCTCCCAGGGTGTCCACGAGCACGGGGGCATCTCCCAGTATCTGGCATGGCTCCTGCTGTCCCCTCATGGCTGCCTCTCTGTGTCAGACAGTCAGCTAAGTGAGTGAATGTTAAAGGAAGTCTAGTGGGTCCTAGCTATGGAGATCACAGGAGAGAGTTCTACTAGAGAAAGATTTGCCCATCCCAGCCATAGGTGGGGTTCATAGATGGTGTGGATGGGACTATCCAGGGAAAAGGGCCCAGAGGAAACCCAAGGGAACAATGGCACTGAACTGAGAAGAAACATCAAAGCCACAGCTGAAAAGTAGAAGAGAGGAGACTTTTCAGAAGATGGAATAATAAATAATGATCATGATGAAAACCATGAGGTTGTACAGGAAATTTAAATGCCATCTGAAACTAAGAGAGATTTATACTTTATTTTAGTTATTTTTTTTTGGCTGCACCGTGAGGCATGCAGGATCTTAGTTCCCCGACCAGGGATCGAACCTGCACCCCCTGTGTTGGGAGCGTAGAGTCTTAACCCCTGGACTGCCAGGGGAGTCCAGATTTATACTTTAAGTTTAGCTCTAAATGTATTTCGTGGCTTTATAATTTTTTAAATCCTTAAGGTACAGACATCTAATACCAGAAGCTATGTGTATACATTACTATCATAAAATAAATATAAACTTTAGAAGTATATCTGACTATTCAGAACAGCTAAAGAGTGAAAACAACCCAAGTATCCATTAACAGATGAATGGATAAACAAAATGTGGTTTATCCATACAATAGACTATTATTCAGTCTTAAAAAGGAATGAAGTACTGAAACATACTACATATGGTTGCACCTTGAAAACACTATGCTAAGTCAAAGAAGCCAGTCACAAAGGACCACCTATTACATGATTCAATTTATATAAAATGCCCCAAATAGGCAAATCCATAGAGAAAGAAAGTAGACTGGTGGTTGCCAGGGGCTAGAGGAAGGAAGAAATGAGAAGGGACTGCATCTGGATATGGGGTTTATTTTGGGGGTGATGAAAACATTCTAAAATATTCTGTGAATATATTAAAAACCACTGAATTGTACACTTTAAATGGGTGAATTGTATGGTATGTGACTTATATCTCAATAAAGCTGTTACTAGAAAAAGTACATCTGAGTGAAAACAAACAAAAGTTTCATACATCCTTTGCTTAGTAATGCAATCCTATTAGCATCCATAAACATAACTCTGACATCTAAATGAATGCCCAGTTCTCAATATAAATTCTGTGTTGCCTTTACTTGTGAACACTAGCCTCTCACATAAACGAGCAAATGAAACACCCAGCATGGAGAGGACTTTAATATTAGCTCTACATTACAATAACCACCTCTGTTGCAGAGCTTGTAACAAGCCAGAATCCCAGCGCCACCACCCATCTTCCCACCTCACACACAATGTCTACCTGTGCATTCTCTATTTTGAATACCTACCCTCCCAAACTATAACCATGGCTGAAGCCAGGTGAGTCCTGCTGACTCGGGGGAACATCTAGAATCACGTTTTGAAAGCAGAGGCTGAGCAAGGGGCACTCACCCACAAGAGCAACCAACCAGAAACCAGGCACAACTGACCCAACACACCCACCACCCTCTGACACACAGGCCTTTTCAGTCTGGGTGGTTTTTTACAATTTTAAACTGAATCTACAAAGATTTTTATAGTTAGTTGCAAACTCCCTCAGTTAGCAGTTGTAGGTTTTGATCTGTTCCTAATTATGGAAAAGAATCCTGGGGTCAGTTCAGAGTGAAAGAACTTGAGTTTACCATTACCATTTTTAAAACACTAATATTTACATGAATTTCTGAGTAGAGAATTAAATTGCCTCAGTTATTTTGCTTTAAAAAATGAGAATCAAAGACAAAAAAGGCTTTTGTCTGCATTGAAAGCCGTACTGAAATTTAACTGCATGACCTACATTGAACCATTTAGACATTTTCCTATTCTCTTCCTTAAATAAGTCTCTACATTTTAACTAAATCTATATGGTCTCTAAGTGTGTATTTAAAAGCTAACTACACCTAGAAAGACTAAGGCTCTGAGGAATATAAAGCAATACAGAAAGGTACAGCCCCCTCTGTTGAGAACATACCCACATCTGCCCAGGAAGATGCAAGCTCAGCCTGCCACACAGCACACACCCAGATACAGTCCCAAGTATAGAGAGAACCAGCATTGATCAGGTTCTTTTGAGAAGACACCAAGAATACATGATGCCAAGGGTCCAGTCACATTGTTCGTGAATACTGCAGCTATTTGTAACAATGAGCAAAAAGACATATTTTCAACAGAACTTACCTGTTTTTTCAAGGGAAGCCTGGCAAACTAAATGGTGAGCATGCTATCATTTATTTTCGAAAGTGCTCCTGAATGCAGCTTTCATAAGTGGATCTTATTCAAGTGAGTGATCCAGTCCAGGTAAAGAGGACCAAAAAATCAGGTAGAAAATCATCTCTTTGAGTCTTAAACTTGAAAAAAGTATTTAAAAAAGTAAGTGTGGGGAAGAGATCCCTCCAGAAGGAAATGACCATTTCAGTGACTTTCAGAGGGTGGGGAGCAACAGGGCAATGGGAGGAAAAAAAAACCTGGAAGTCAGAATTGGCAACAGCAACGCTATCTCCAGCACAAAAGCCTGTTTATACGCACAGAGCCCTCTTTCCAAATGGGAAAAACACCAGCAATATAAGTCAAGGTTTTCACTAAGAATCTTAAAAATATTAATCAGTTTTCAACTATAAGAAACAAAGCTTGAAGTTCAATCGGATTTGGAATATAATAAGGTATGTCAGTATGAAAACAACCTGAACTTAAAACAAGTCAGTAAATTATATTTACTAGAACCCAAATAAAATATTTTACAATTGTATGTGATCTGTAACTTGGCAGTGTTAGCAGACATTATCAAATTGAAATTGTACTGACTAGAGCCTAGAGCTCAAATTCCCTGGGGTTAGAGAAACAACCTAACCCTGCTAGCCCCACTCCAAATGTAGCCAGTGGCAGAGAAAATTCTAATATGGCTCCTAAGATTCCTACTATATTGATGTGCATATCCTGTATAATCCCCTCCCCTTGAGAGTGGGTGAGTCTGACCTAATCTAATGAACCCTTTGAAAAGAGGGTCAAGAAGAAGTCAGAGAAAGTTGAAGCTTCAGTAGGTCTGTATCTATTTTTGGTCTAAAATTTTTATTTTCAAATGTTACATAAATGGAATCGTGCAGCATGTACATTTCTAAGATTTTTTTTCCACTCAGCAAAACTTCCTCAGATGCATCCAAGTTGTATCAATAGTTTGTTTCTTCTTATTGCTGAGCATTACTCCATGATATGTATGTAGCACAGTGTGTTTAACCATTCACCTGTTGAGAAATACTTGGGTTGTTTCCAGTTGGGGCTATTATGAATGAAGCTAAATATTGCTGCTGTACAGGTGCTATAAACATTGGTATACAGGTGTTTGTATGAACATCAGTTTTCATTTCTCTGGGATAAATGCCCAGGAATACAATTGCTGCGTTAAGTATAGTAAGTGCCAAACTATTTTCCAGACTGGCTGTGCCATCTTATCAGCAATGCATGCATGATCCAATTTCTCTGCATTCTCTCTAGCATTTGGTGTTATCACTATTTTAAATTTTAGCCATTTGATAGGTGTGTAGTGATATCTCATTCTCACTGTGGGGTGGTTTTTTTTTGGCTATGCCTCGTGGCTTGTGGGATCTCAGTTCCCTGACCAGGGATTGAACCGGGGCCCTCGGCAGTGGAAGGGTGGAGTCCTACCCACTGGACCACCAAGGAATTCCCTCTGATTGTGGGTTTTGTTTTTTTTTTAATGAAGATGTTTACAATAGTTTATTTTAGGTTATTTCCAATTTTTCACCAGTTTAAAAAATTGACCAACTCAATGAAACCTTGTGAATACAATGTTCTCATTGTGGTTTTCATTTTTTTAATGGCTTTTAATACTGAACATCTTTCATGTGGTTATCTGCCATACTTATATCCTCTTCGATAAAATGTCTCTTCATATCTTTTGTCCATTTTCTAATTGGATTGTTTATTTTTTTAATGTTGAGTTTTGAGAATTCTTTTTATATTCTAGATGCAAGTCCTCTGTCAGAAATATTTTTCCAAATATTTTCTCCCAGTATATAGCTTATCTTGTTTTTTTCTTTTTTTAAAATTAATTAATTAATTAACTAATTTACGGCTGCACTGGGTCTTTGCTGCTGCACGCGGGCTTTCTCTAGTTCCAGCGAGCAAGGGCTACTCTTGCGGTGTGCGGGCTTCTCATTGTAGTGGCTTCTCTTGTTGTGGAGCACGGGCTCTAGGCACGCAGGCTTCAGTAGCTGTGACACGTGGGCTCAGTAGTTGTGGCTCACAGGCTCTAGAGCGCAGGTTCAGTAGTTGTGGTGCATGGGCTTAGCTGCTCCGCGGCATGCGGGATCTTCCTGGACCAGGGCTCGAACCTGTGTCCCCTGCATTAGCAGGCAGATTCTTAACCAATGCATCACCAGGGAAGCCTTATAGCTTGTTTTTTTTCATCCTCTTACCAGTGTCTTTCACAGAGCAAAAGCTTTTTTTTTTTTTTTGCAGTACGTGGGCCTCTCACCGTTGTGGCCTCTCCTGTTGCGGAGCACAGGCTCCGGACGCGCAGGCTCAGCGGCCATGGCTCACGGGCCTAGCCGCTCCGCAGCATGTGGGACCTTCCCAGACCGGGGCATGAACCCGCGTCCCCTGCATCGGCAGGCGGACTCTCAACCACTGCACCACCAGGGATGCCCCAAGCTTTTGATTTTGATGTGGGTAATTTATTAATTTTTTTCGATAGGTCATATTTTTGTTGTCAAATCTGAAAATCTTCTGCCTAGCTTGAGGATATGAAGATTTTCTCCTATTTTTTTCCTAAAAGTTTTAGTTTTGCATTTTACATTTAAACCTGTGATCCACATTGAATTAATTTTTGTGTAGGATGTGAGGTTTAGGTCAAAGTTCATTTACTTGCCTATGGTTGTCCAATTGTTATAGCATTATTTGTTGAAAAGGCTATCCTTCTTCCACTGAATTGACTGCATCTCTGTCAAAAAACAGTTGGATGTTTTTATGTGGTTCTATTTCTGGGTTCTTTATTCTGTTCCATTGATCTATGTGTCTATCTCTCCAACAATAACCACAATGTCTTGATTACCATAGCTAAATAGGAAGTATTATTAATATTTCATATAGCGATTCTTCCCACTTTATTCCTCTTTTCAAAACTGTTATAGCTAATCTAGAATCTTTGCATTTTATATAAATATTAGAATCAGCTTGTCATTGTCTAAAAAGAACCTTGCTTTTTACAAAAAATTTTATTTATTTTTTTATACAGCAGGCTCTTATTAGTCATCAATTTTATACACATCAGTGTATACATGTCAATCCCAATCGCCCAATTCATCACCCCCCCACCCCGCGGCTTTCCCCCCTTGGTGTCCTTACGTTTGTTCTCTACATCTGTGTCTCAATTTCTGCCCTGCAAACCGGTTCATCTGTACCGTTTTTCTAGGTTCCACATATATGCATTAATATACGATATTTGTTTTTCTCTTTCTGACTAACTTCGCTCTGTATGACAGTCTCTAGATCCATCCACGTCTCTACAAATGACCCAATTTCATTTTTTTAATGGCTGAGTAATATTTCATTGTATATATGTACCACATCTTCTTTATCCAGTCATCTGTCAATGGGCATTTAGGTTGCTTCCATGACCTGGCTATTGTAAATAGTGCTGCAATGAACATTGGGGTGCATGTGTCTTTTTGAATTGTGGTTTTCTCTGGGTATATGCCCAGTAGTGGGATTGCTGGATCATATGGTAATTCTATTTTTAGTTTTTTAAGGAACCTCCATACTGTTCTCCATAGTGGCTGTATCAGTTTACATTCCCACCAACAGTGCAAGAGGAGGTTCCCTTTTCTGCACACCCTCTCCAGCATTTGTTGTTTGTAGATTTTCGGATGATGCCCATTCTAACTGGTGTGAGGTGATACCTCATGGTAGTTTTGATTTGCATTTCTCTAATAATTAGTGATGCTGAGCAGCTTTTCATGTGCTTCTTGGCCATCTGTATGTCTTCTTTGGAGAAATGTCTATTTAGGTCTTCTGCCCATTTTTGGATTGGGTTGATTGTTTTTTTAATATTGAGCTGCATGAGCTGTTTATATATTTTGGACATTAATCCTTTGTCCGTTGATTCGTTTGCAAATATTTTCTCCCATTCTGAGGGTTGTCTTTTCGTCTTGTTTATGGTTTCCTTTGCTGTACAAAAGCTTTTAAGTTTCATTAGGTCCCATTTGTTTATTTTTGTTTTTATTTCAATTACTCTAGGAGGTGGATCAAAAAAGATCTTGCTGTGATTTATGTCAAAGAGTGTTCTGCGTATGTTTTCCTCTAAGAGTTTTATAGTGTCTGGTCTTACATTTAGGTCTCTAATCCATTTTGGTTTTATTTTTGTGTATGGTGTTAGGGAGTGTTCTAATTTCATTCTTTTACATGTAGCTGTCCAGTGTTCCCAGCACCACTTACTGAAGAGACTGTCTTTTCTCCATTGTATATCCTTGCCTCCTTTGTCATAGATTAGTTGACCATAGGTGCGTGGGTTTACCTCTGGGCTTTCGATCTTGTTCCATTGATCTATGTTTCTGTTTTTGTGCCAGTACCATATTGTCTTGATTACTGTAGGTTTGTATTATAGTCTGAAGTCAGGGAGTCTGATTCCTCCAGCTCCATTTTTTTCCCTCAAGACTGCTTTGGGTATTCTGGGTCTTTTGTGTCTCCATACAAATTTTAAGATTTTTTGTTCTAGTTCCATAAAAAATGTCACTGGTAATTTGATAGGGATTGCATTGAATCTGTAGATTGCTTTCAGTAGTATAGTCATTTGCACAATATTGATTCTTCCAATCCAAGAACATGGTATATCTCTCTATCTGTTGGTATCATTTTTAATTTCTTTCATCAGTGTCTTACAGTTTTCTGCATACAGGTCTTTTGTCTCCCTAGGTAGGTTTATTCCTAGGTATTTTATTCTTTTTGTTGCAATGGTAAATGGGAGTGTTTCCTTAATTTCTCTTTCAGATTTTTCTCATTAGTGTATAGGAATGCAAGAGATTTCTGTGCATTAATTTTGTATCCTGCAACTTTACCAAATTCATTGATTACCTCTAGTAGTTTTCTGGTGGCATCTTTAGGATTTTCTATTTACAGTATCATGTCATATGCAAACAGTGACAGTTTTACTTCTTCTTTTCCAATTTAGTATTCCTTTTTCTTCTCTGATTGCCGTGGCTAGGACTTCCAAAACTATGTTGAATAACAGCAGTGAGAGTGGACATCCTTGTCTTGTTCCTGATCTTAGAGGAAATGCTTTCAGTTTTTCACCATTGAGAATGATGTTTGCTGTGGGTTTTTCATATATGGCCTTTACTATGTTGAGGTAGGTTCCCTCTATGCCCACTTTGTGGAGAGTTTTTACCATATATCGGTGTTGAATTTTGTCAAAAGCTTTTTCTGCATCTATTGAGATGATCGTAAGGTTTTTATTCTTCAATTTGTTAATATGGTGTATCACATTGATTGATTTGCATATATTGAAGAATCCTTGCATCCCTGGCATAAATCCCACTTGGTCATGGTGTATGATCCTTTTAATGTGTTGTTGGATTCTGTTTGCTAGTATTTTGTTGAGAATTTTTGCATCTATATTCATCAGTGATATTGGTCTGTAATTTTCTCTTTTTGTAGTATCTTTGTCTGGTTTTGGTATCAGGGTGATGGTGGCCTCATAGAATGAGTTTGGGAGTGTTCCTTCCTCTGCAATTTTTTGGAAGAGTTTGAGAAGGATGGGTTTTAGCTCTTCTCTTAATGTTTGATAGAATTCACCTGTGAAGCCATCCGGTCCTGGACTTCTGTTTGTTGGAAAATTTTTTATCACAGTTTCAATTTCATTACTTGTGATTGGTCTGTTCATATTTTCTATTTCTTCCTGCTTCAGTCTTGGAAGGTTATACCTTTCTAAGAATTTGTCTATTTATTCCAGGTTGTCCATTTTATTGGCACAGAGTTGCTGGCAGTAGTCTCTTAGGATGCTTTGTATTTCTGCGTGTCTGTTGTAACTTCTCCTTTTTCATTTCTAATTTTACTGATCTGAGTCCTCTCCCTCTTTTTCTTGATGAGTCTTGCTAATGGTTTATCAATTTTGTTTATCTTCTCAAAGAACCAGCTTTTAGTTTTATTGATCTTTGCTATTGTTTTCTTTCTTTCTATTTCATTTATTTCTGCTCTGATCTTTATGATTTCTTTCCTTCTGCTAACTTTGGGTTTTGTTTGTTCTTCTTTCTCTAGTTCCTTTAGGTGTAAGGCTAGATTGTTTATTTGAAATTTTTCTTGTTTCTTGAGGTTGGCTTGTATAGCTATAAACTTCCCTCTTAGAACTGCTTTTGCTGCATCCCATAGGTTTTGGATTGTCGTGCTTTCATTGTCATTTGTCTCTAGGTAGTTTTTGACTTCCTGTTTGATTTCTTCAGTGATCTCGTGGTTATTTAGTAACGTAGTGTTTAGCCTCCATGTGTTTGTGTTTTTTACGTTTTTTTCCCCTGTAATTCATTTCTAATCTCATAGTGTTGTGGTCAGAAAAGATGCTTGATATGATTTCAATTTTCTTAAATTTACTGAGGCTTGATTTGTGACCCAAGATATGATCTACCCTGGAGAATGTTCCGTGTGCACTTGAGAAGAAAATGTAATCTGTTGTTTTTGGATGGAATGTCCTATAAATATCAATTAAATCTATCTGGTCTATTGTGTCATTTAAAGCTTCTGTTTATTTATTTTCATTTTGGATGATCTGTCCATTTGTGTAAGTGAGGTGTTAAAGTCCCCCACTATTATTGCGTTACTGTCCATTTCCTCTTTTACAGCTGTTAGCAGTTGCCTTATGTATTGAGGTGCTCCTATGCTAGGTGCATATATATTTATAATTGTTATATCTTCTTCTTGGATTGATCCCTTGATCATTATGTAGTGTCCTTCCTTGTGTCTTGTAACATTCGTTAATTTAAAGTCTATTTTATCTGATATGAGTATTGCTACTCCAGCTTTCTTTTGATTTCCATTGGCATGGAATATCTTTTTCCATCCCCTCACTTTCAGTCTGTATGTGTCCCTAGGTCTGAAGTGGGTCTCTTGTAGACAGCATATATATGGGTCTTGCTTTTGTATCCATTCAGCAAGGCTGTGTCTTTTGGTTGGAGCATCTAATCCATTCACGTTTAAGGTAATTATCAATATGTATGTTCCTATTACCATTTTCTTAATTGCGTTGGGTTTGTTTTTGTAGGTCCTTTTCTTCTCTTGTGTTTCCCACTTAGAGAAGTTCCTTTAGCATTTGTTGTAGAGCTCGTTTGGTAGTGCTGAATTCTCTTAGCTTTTGCTTGTCTTTAAAGCTTTTGATTTCTCCATCGAATCTGAATGAGATCCTTGCTGGGTAGAGTAATCTTGGTTGTAGGTTCTTCCCTTTCATCACTTTAAGTATATATGCCACTCTCTTCTGGCTTGTAGAGTTTCTGCTGAGAAATCAGCTGTTAATCTTATGGGAGTTCCGTTGTATGTTATTTGTTGTTTTTCCCTTGCTGCTTTCAATAATTTCTCTTTGTCTTTAATTTTTGTCAATTTGATTACTACGTGCCTCAGTGTGTTTCTCCTTGGGTTTATCCTGTATGGGACTCGTTGCGCTTCCTGGACTTGGGTGGCTATTTCCTTTCCCATGTTAAGGAAGGTTTCAACTATAATCTCTTCAAATATTTTCTCTGGTCCTTTCTCTCTCTCTTTTCCTTCTGGCACCCCTATAATGTGAATGTTGTTGAGTTTAATGTTGTCCCAGAGGTCTCTTAGGCTGTCTTCATTCCTTTTCATTCTTTTTTCTTTATTTTGTTCTGCAGCAGTGAATTCCACCATTCTGTCTTCCAGGTCACTTATCTGTTCTTCTGCCTCAGTTATTCTGCTATTGATTCCTTCTAGTCTAGTTTTCATTTCAGTTATTGTATTGTTCATCTCTGTTTGTTTGTTCTTTAATTTTTTTAGGTCTTTGTTAAACATTTCTTGCATCTTCTCGATCTTTGCCTCCATTCTTTTTCCGAGGTCCTGGATCATCTTCACTATCATTATTCTGAATTCATTTTCTTGAAGGTTGCCTATCTCCATTTTATTTAGTTGTTTTTCTGGGGTTTTATCTTGTTCCTTCATCTGGTACATAGCCCTCTGCCTTTTCATCTTGTCTATCTTTCTGTGAATGTGGTTTTTGTTCCACAGGCTGCAGGATTGTAGTTCTTCTTGCTTTTGCTGTTTGCCCTCTGGTCTGTTTTTTTAAAGTTTAAAAAATTGGGGCAAATATATATTAAGATAAAATTTACCATTTTAACCATTTTTAAGTATATGATTCAATACACTTAAGCACAGATGCTGCCAAGATTAGAAAAGAGGACAGTGTGAACAACTTTGTGTCAATGCATTTGAAAACATATGAAATAAATTAACATCTAGAAAAAATTATCTTAAGTAATGCAAACAGAGAGAGAATATCCAAAACATCCCGTAACTATTAAAGAAGTTGAATCAGCAATTAAAAAAGAAAAGAAAACTCCACAAATAAAACACCAGAATCAAATGATTTTACAACAGGGATCTATCAAGTATGCAAGGTTCATATATTCATATAATTCTAATCTTATATAACGTCTTTCAGAAGTGAGAAAGAGAGATAACTCCTCAATTTATAAATAAAGGTTAGTTTAACTTTGATATAAAAACCATAACAAAGACAGGAAAGGAAAATTACCGGACTTTCTCACTCATGAGATAGATACAAAATTCTAACCAATATATTAGAAACTGAGTCCAGCAACAGATAAAGTAAAAAATCATATATCATGCCAAGTCAGGTTTATTCCAGGAATGCAAATAATTTCCAGGGTCCTGGCTTATGCAATAGGACAAATGGTGGTGCCATTCACTAGAAAGGAAGCAGAGGGTTTGGGGCTAAGATCACAAGAATAACTAACTCCCTGAGTACAGGGAGCCTGTGAATGTCCAGGTAGAGATGCCTAGGCAGCAACTAAGAACACTGGTCTGGAGTTCAAGTGTAAGCAGGGCTGAAGACAGAGTACTGAGAATCAAAAGTACAGAAGTAGTACAATAAGTCTTACAAGTGGGATAAAGACAGAGGAGAACCATGGCCTGAATCTCAGACAACCTCAGTGTTTAAGGAAGAAGATTCCTTAAAAAGACAGGCCAGAGAATCAGGGAAAGGACCAGGAAGGCAGGAAAGATGCTGACTCAAATCATGCAATGAGAAGGAGAAGGGGACTAAAGAATTCAGTCACTGGAGTCCACCGTGGCAGTCAGCTTCAGGACGTGGTGAAGGAGGAAGGTAGACTGTTGCGGGGTGATGGGTGAATGGATAAGAGGAAACAAACAGGGAGTGTGGTCAATGCGTACAAGAAGGCTAGCTGGGAAGGGAAGCAGAGAGTGTGCAAGAACAAAGGAAGAAGCAGATTAGAGGATAAACAAATCTGTGGACCATCTAAATAGAAAAAGAGGGTGGTGAGAAAAAAATACAACACAGAGCCTGTCCTCCACATTCCAGAAAGGAAAAGAGTCACTGACTGTTCTTTAGTTACAGTCCCAAGGCATGAACACATACCCACCAGAACAAGATTTCAAGCCCATCCCAAATGATCAGTGGTGACTTGCTTCACTTGATCACACTACTGAAAGTTGGCAAGCAGCCAGAGCCCCAGTCTAGTGACCACGTTTCCACGGCTAAAGGTGAACCAGTCGTTCCTAAGTCCACCCTTAGACACAGATGTAGAGAACAAACGTATGGACACCAAAGGGGGGAAAAGGGTGGTGGTGGTGGTGGGATGAATTGGGAGATTGGGATTGACATATATACACTAATATGTATAAAATAGATAACTAATAAGAACCTGCTGTATAAAAAATAAATTAAATTAAACAAATAAACAAAAGTCCACCCTTCCCGGAACTCCACACCTTTACCCAAAATGAAGGGGGTTAAAGCAGAAAGTACTGAGGCAAGGCCTCAAAGACATAGTGGCAGATGATTATAAAGAGCATAAATGGGGCCATGGGTCAAGCCTGGATAAGAGGGAGTGCACTGGTCCCCTGGGAACAGAGAAAAGGGGCAGGTTGATAGCAGCAGTGGCTGCAGCAGGCAACACGAACCCTTAGACCTACCCTTTCAGGTCACACGTACAAAGAATCTGAGTCATGGAGAGGCTACAGGAATTGTACAAGAGCAAGCCAGGGCTCAAACCTGCATCTGTCTGACTATAAGGCCTAAACCCTTAAGGTGACCTTATACTGTCCTCCACTGTGTCCCCATTACCCTCCATCCTATGCTCCTTTAAGACCTGATAGCATTTTGGGGATCTTCTCATATGGCACTTTCCATACGCCAGCTTTCACTGGTTATGTGTGTTTGCTTCATTTATATGCACCTTACTCATTCCAGAATTGAAGCTCTTTGTGTAGCTCTACAGGCTTTTTAGTGACAAGTCCTTAATGAAGAAATAAATACAGTTGTAATTGCCAAATCTGTTATATATCACTTGCTTTCAAAAGTGCTTACAGGGACTTCCCTGGTGGCACAGTGGTTAAGAATCCACCTGCCAATGCAGGGGACACGGGTTCGATCCCTGGTCCAGGAATATCCCACATGCCGCGGAGCAACAACTACATGCGCCACAACTACTGAGCCTGTGCTCTAGAGCCCACAAGCCACAACTACTGAGCCCACGTGCCACAATTACTGAAGCCCACGCACCTAGACCCTGTGCCCCGGAACGAGAAGCCACTTCAGTGAGAAGCACCGCAACAAAGAGTAGCCCCCGCTCGCTGCAACTAGAGAAAGCCCGTGTGCAGCAACAAATACCCAACTCAGCCAAAAATAAATAAATAAAAATAAATTTATTTAAAAAGTGCTTATAAATTTCCTTCATAAGTGATTTAAGGCAGCCCCACTACAATCTTCTTTTATGGTATGTGCTCAGCACTCCTTTACCACAGATATTACAAAGGTAAAACAATATTAATATTGTACATTTCGTTTACCGCAAGTTACAGATTAGTGAATTTAGTTTCACTACAGACATTTCACCATCTTTGCAAGTATGAGACTAAAAAGCACTTCTTACCTGAATTTTGATGGGCCAGGTGAAATTACTGACATAAACAAAGAAAGTGATATTTGGGTGGTTGCGAAAATCAAACTTCTCATTAGAGAAACTATCTTTGTACTCCTTAATGTTTGTTTTTGAAACAACAGGCATCTCTTCTCCAGCCTGGGTTCCAGCTGTTAGGAAGAAAAGAATGAAATAAAGAGACTTTTTAGGGGACCGAATCTGCCCTCACTAATAATAATGATAATAGCATTTATTAAACACTATGTTCCAGAAACGGCCTTTAAGAGCTCGATTTCATTTAATTGTGACAACTATTATCCTCATTTACACATCAGAAAACTCAGGTTCAGGAAAAATAAGTAACTTGGCTCAGGTCACATAGCCAGGAAGTAGAGTTGGGATTTGAAGCTGGGAGGGCTGATACACAAGCCTATGCCCTTAACCCAGATGACTTTACCAGGATCCCCTACAACTCCTCCCACAGAAACAGGCTACATGTGGCTTTGAAAATCCAGATACCACTAGAATCCTATTAACAAGCAATGGCATTCATTCTGCCCACAACACTTCACTTGCTTTGCACTGCCCCCTTAAAGCTGTTTGGCAGTGCTCTAGATCCCCCATACCAGGGACACGGATTCAGCCCTCACTTTTTAACTAGCAGTGACCGCAAGTCTCAACAGCAGCAGGGAGGAAGGAGCTCTAGGGGTCACTCAGTCCCTTCTGCTACCAGCTACAACTGACTCTAAATCCCCCCAATCTGATATAAACCTATCCTATTCCCAGGCAGTCCTTCAACATTCCACATTGTCCCTCAGCCAGGAATTCTAGTGTTTATAAAGATTCATGAAATAGGCTTTTCCCATGTCTGAGTTAAATCCTGTGACTGAAGCCAGATTGGCTGGTCCTCATTGAGACTGTCATTGTAAATCAATCACATACTCAGGGATGCCACCTTTCTCCAAACAAAGGCTTTGATAATTCAGACTTTTTCTTAAAGACCTCTCCTCACTGCAAGTTTCTGAACCTTTTCTGAATTCTACACAATCTTTTAAGATATGATGAACACAAAGTGATGTGCAAAGTAATGTTTTTATTTTGTTTCAGTCTAACTGATTGTGTTTTGACCAAAAAACAGTATTGTGATAGTAATAATGATGATGAAACATAATTACCATTTGATGAGAATATCCCATGTTTCTAGCACTTACACTGAGTACTTCATTTATTATCTCATTTAATTCTCAGAACATTCTACACGGCTGTTTTTATTATCCCATTTCATACCTGCGGAAACTAGCTCAGAAAACAAGTAACAGGGAGAATTCAAATCTAGGTCTGCTGAGCTACATTCTTAACCACTACATCAGGGCCACCCTTTCTTTCTTTAGATTTTCTGCTCAGAGGATCTTTAGTAAATCACTGTAAGATAAACAAGACAGCAAAAGCTGTGCTCTTAGAGTTTTATTTAATTCCCAAAGTACATTTTCCCCTGTACCTACTAAAATCTCATTCTATTAAAAATGTTTCCTTTTCTTGAAACTGAGTCAATTGCATTTTTCACTTCTGAAGCATGGATGGAGATGATGATGGCAGCACCACAGCAGAGGCTGCAGCAATGGTATTAATGGTGGTAGTAGGGCAGGGGTCGTGAGCATGTACTGATCTTGATACCATGGCAGGCACTGACAGGTATAGCCAAATTTAATCTACAGTATAAGTATTATTACCTTCTCTTTAAGATGAATAACCCTAAGGGTCTAGAGATAGATTTTAGAAACTTGCTCAAGGTCTTCCAGCTAATAAGTGGCAAAAGTGGGTTTCAAACCCATCTGTCTGTCTCCAGAGCCCCTTTTCTCAACTCTTTCTCAATCAATTATCTCCACTCGGAAGGTCTTCTCTAGGTATGTCTTTACCTGAGAAGCTGGCAGCCCAGGTGATGTTGAGGTTGAAGTTTTTGGAGGCATTGATGAACATGTCCAAATCCCTATTTTGCTAATGAGATGTACAAATAATTAGAAAATGAATTACTGTAACAGTTTCCTGATTTTAAAAGAAAGCAGTAGTTAAATTTTACTACTCTCAACTTTCTTAATTACAAAAAGATACTTTAATGTCTTAAGAGAAACTCATGCTTATAGAACAGCAAAATTTCTAACCTTAACATAAGCAATATACCCCAAACAAATTTCATTTCCCTCCCATAAAAGTATATGGGATTTAGGGACTTCCCTGGTGGCACACTGGTTAAGACTTTGTGCTCCCAATGCAGGGGCCCCGTGTTTGATCCCTGGTCAGGGAACTAGATCCTACATGCATGCCGCAACTAAGAGTTCTCATGCCACAACTAAGGAGCCCGCCTGCCATAACCAAGACCCAGTGCAACCAAATAAATAAATTAGTTGAATTAAAAAAAAAGTAAATGGATTTAATGCTTTATCAAATGCCTAACTCCATGAAAAAGTATCTTTTAAAAAGACCCTCACCAGAGCACAGTGACCTACATCCCGTGACCTATGTTAGGGAATCAGCCTCTTAAGGATCCTCTGGGCAGCCCTGTCCAAATGTCTGAAGAGTAAAACACCTGGTCAAGTGTCTCAATTTATATTAACTTATAAATCAAACCTATGTACTTCTGAACCCATAGATTATATACAGTGTAAAGTTCTCCAAAATGGAAGTGGTTTTTTTTTGTTTGTTTGTTTGTTTGTTTGCAGTACACGGGCCTCTTACTGTTGTGGCCTCTCCCATCATGGAGCACAGGCTCCGGACGCGCAGGCTCAGCGGCCATGGCTCATAGGCCCAGCCGCTCTGCGGCATGTGGGATCTTCCCGGACCGGGGCACAAACCCCTGCATTGGCAGGTGGACTCTCAACCACTGCACCACCAGGGAAGCCCAATGGAAGTGGTTTTTAAGGAATAGCACATAAAGCTGAAATAAACTAAATTTAAAAACTTTAAATTGTCTTCATCCATGATTAAGAACATTTTTCTCTCACTAAAAATATTATTTCAAGAGAAATATGACAGAATATGTCTTATTACCTTTGAAAACTTTGTATACCACTTAGAGATACAGCAGTTTGAAGAGCTAGTTTAATTTATTGTGACTCTCGGTTTTAATGACTGAAAAAGGTATCTCTGAGGAATGTGTTGGGCCAGCTGGAAGAAGAGCACTGTCAGTAGTGTTGGGTAAATCATGATACTAATTTTTAGTTTTCCCTGAAATTTGGCTAATAAATCTCTTTCTTGGGGTCAAAAAATTGTTTTTCCAAATGAGTCAGATGTTGCATTTTATATTTTTGAATCCAATCCTGCTGAAATTCTTCACATTGAAAGATTTTAAAAACAGGTTAGAAAATTAAGATTTTAAAGAGCATTCTTTTGATAGTTTTTACAGCACAAAAATTACAACAATAGAAGCATTTCCAAACAGCTATTTCCAAAACGTGATCTCCAAACCAGAAGTTTCTCTCATAAAGCAGTTACCTTCTCATTTATTGATAAGGCCTCACCATCCTCTTAAAGGGACAGCTCAAGTGTTTATTTATTTATTGAGCTGCGTCACGGCACGTGGGATCTTAGTTCCCTGATCAAGGATCGAACCCGTGCCCCCTGCAGTGGAAGCATGGAGTCCTAAACACTGGACCGCCAGGGAATTCCCTATTTTTTAATGTTTGCTGGTAGCACATTACTAGCAATTACTTCTTTCCCTGGAAAGGATTAATAACCTTGAAATCTTGATGCTTTTGTAAAAGACAGGACACATACATTGTGTAACTATTAAATATTCTGTCATAAGAGAAACAAGGCAGTAAATAAATTTCATGTGTGGTACTTTTGCTATAGCCTTATCCTAAAAAATTTAAAAAAAATTCTGGTCAGTACAGCCACTGAAATGATATACCAACACAATTTTTCCACAAAACATTTTCATTGAAAGTCATTTATTATTTTTACTTAAAAAGCTATTCACTCATGAGAATGTATCTTCTCTAGTACATCTCTTCTTAATTTTATCATTGAAGTGGAATACAAAAAACAAATCTTACTTTCATTTAATTGTGAATATCCCACACTGGACTTCATTTTACTACTGATTTATTTATTTCTTAAATTTAGCAGTGCTTGTTGATAACATCTGTTATCAAAGGAATGCACTTTGGCTTATTATCATATTGTTTTCCATGTATTATTTGTTACATTTATTGTAATTTTTGTTTTGTTTTGTTTTTTTGCGGTATGCGGGCCTCTCACTGTTGTGGCCTCTCCCGTTGCGGAGCACAGGCTCCGGATGCGCAGGCTCAGCAGCCATGGCTCATAGGCCCAGCCGCTCCGCGGCATGTAGGATCTTCCCAGACCGGGACACGAACCCGTGTCCCCTGCATTGGCAGGCGGACTCTCAACCACTGCGCCATCAGGGAAGCCCCATTCATTGTATTTTTGTAATGGTAAATGGCTTTGTGTATGTTGATGAGAAATAAGAAACCTCCAAGGAGGCCCCTAAATAATTTACCATTAGGTTTAGTAAAATTTCATTATGTACCAGAGTAGGTATTAAATGACTTTATATTTCACTGAAGAAATCATATAGGTGCGTGTTCATATTCTAGATGCTTTACTTTTAAATGTCATACTGTGTTGGCTCCCTTTTACCTCTAGGTAATACCTTATGGCAGGTTGGGGTTTACCATTAACAACAGTAGATATAAAAATACATTTCAAATAGTTACCTTAGTAATTTCAATTATTTCTGGCTTACTTCTTCACTGTTTTTACCTCCTAATGAGGATAGGAACTCATTCTAGGAGCATAAATGTCACCTGTCTGGCATCACTGGTATTAATTTCCATTCTGAGAGAGTAAATCTCGGTTCTGACACTGCCCCCCTAACAGGGAAGTTCCCCTTGCAGTCTCCTTTCCTTTCCTGTATGGGGCTGTGATGGGCTGATGGGCAAACCAAGTATGTGTGGAGTCAGTGTCACTCTGTATATCAGATCATGGTAAATCTTAACAACATGGGGCTTCCCTGGTGGCGCAGTGGTTGAGAGTCCGCCTGCCGATGCAGGGGACACGGGTTTGTGCCCCAGTCCGGGAAGATCCCATATGCCGCGGAGCGGCTAGGCCCGTGAGCCATGGCCGCTGAGCCTGCCCGTCTGGAGCCTGTGCTCTGCAACAGGAGAGGCCATAATAGTGAGAGGCCCGCATACTGCAAAAAAAGAAAAAAAAATCTTAACAACATGGTAAATCTTACCTTTTAAATACAAAGGAGATAAATGTAGATTCTAACATTTCTTTCCTGTACCTCTAAACATCATCCTGTGGACTCCACTTCTGGAGACCGCTGCTAAGGCAGTGCTTCTATCCATAGTGACCAAGAAAAAGTTCCACACAAATTCAAAACAAAGTAAGAAGACTTTTAAATCTTACTTCATCAGGTGTAGCCACAAAATTGATGGCTGTGTAATAGCGGTCATCTTCCTGGGATAGGCTAAAGGTGAACTGATAGTCAATAAGAAGAGTATCTATGGAAAGAAAGAAATGTGTATTTAACAACTGAAACAAAACAAAACAGAATAGGTCTCTAGAGATACAGATTGATTTTCTCATAAACATTCAACAGCCAGGAAAGCACTTTTGGCAAAGTCTGTGGGTAATGTCATTTTGTTTGAGTTAACCCACCAAAACCTCCTTGTATCATCACCCTGGTTGAGATTTTAGGCTCCAAGCTAACTTACCTAGAAATATTAATTGAGCATCTATTTATGCTTAAGGATACAAAGCTATAAATTAATGGTATAAAAGAAACCAAGACTCCAAGTAAAAATGGTTGATTTCAGGTTTGGGGCAAGGAATATGTGCCTCAGTTATCTTATTCTAGAAAGCAAGAAAGCATTCAAAGACTAATGTAATGTAGCAAAAGAACATAGCTTGAAAAAGAGCCTACTGGCTAAAGATGGTATAATTTAATTCTAAGAAGTACTGCACAATTCAACAACCCGATTTAAAAATGGGCAAAGACTTGAATAGATAGTTCTCCAAAGAAGATATACAAATGGCCAATAAGCACATGAAAAGGTGCTCAACATCAATGATCATTAGGGAAATACAAATCAAAACCACAATGAGATAACACATCACCTGTAGTAGGATGGCTACCACCGAAAAAAGTGTTGGTGAGGATGTGGAGAAATTGGAACCCTTGTGCACTGCTGGTGGGAATGGTGCAGCTGCTGTGAAAAACAGTATGGCAGTTCCTCAAAAAATTAAAATAGAATTACCAAATGATCCAGCAATTCCACTTCTGAGTATATACCAAAAGAACTGAAAGTAGGATCCTGAAGGGCTATTTGTACAACCATGTTCATAGCAGCCAAAGAGATCATAGCCCAATGGTGGAAGCAAACCAAGTGTCCATCAACAGACGAATGGATAAACAAAATATGGTATATACATTCAATGGAATATCACTCAGTCTTAAAGAGAAAGGAAATTGTGACACATGCTACAACATGAATGAACCTTGAGGACATTATGCTAAATGAAATAAATGGATCACAAAAAGACAAATACTATATATTTCCACTTATATGAAGTACCTAGAATAGTCAAATTCATATAGACAAAGTAGAATGGTGGTTGTTAGAGGGTAGGGGAAGAGGGAAATGGGGAGTTGTTGGTAAGTTTATTTTTAACTGTTCAAAAAACTGCCAAATGATTTTCCAAAGTGGAAAACCATTTTATATTCCCACAAAAAATTTAAAAGGGTTTCACTTTCTCCACATCATTGCTAAAACTTGGTATTGGCTTTTATTTTTCAAGATAGAGAAATATAAGGTACCAGATTACAAAAAATTAATTGATATGGTTTCAGGTTTCACATTATAAACTAACCTTTTTTTTTTTGGCTGTACGTGGGCCTCTCACTGTTGTGGCCTCTCCCGTTGTGGAGCACAGGCTCTGGACGCGCAGGCCCAGCCGCTCCGCGGCATGTGGGATCTTCCCGGACCAGGCCACGAACCCGTGTCCCCTGCATCGGCAGGCGAACTCTCAACCACTGCGCCACCAGGGAAGCCCTAAACTAACCTTTAAGATATGACCAGTTGCCTGGCTTTGATATGGTATCAAAGGATAATACCCAGTTACCTGAAAAGGTTATTAAAACACTCCATCCATTTCTAACTATATGTCTGGTGGGGCCAGGTTTTTTTTGTGTGTGCTTTAACCAAAGAGACATAGTGCAACAGATTGAATGCAGAAGCATATATGAGAATCCAGTTGTCTTTTATTAAGCCACTGTATTGGCTTTTGATTCTAGTCATTCTAGGGGTGTATCTCACTGTGTGTTTGGTTTTTTTTTTTGGCTGCGTTGGGTCTTTGTTGCTGCGTGCGGGCTTTCTCTAGTTGTGGCTAGCGGGGGCTACTCTTCGTTGCGGTGCATGGGCTTCTCATTGCAGTGGCTTCTTTTGTTGCAGAGCACGGGCTCTAGGCAGGCGGGCTTCAGTAGCTGTGGTGCGTGAGCTCAGTAGTTGTGGCTCACGGGCTCTAGAGCACAGGCTCAGTAGTTGTGGCACATGGCCTTAGCTGCTCAGCGGCATGTAGGATCTTCCCGGACGAGGGCTCGAACCCGTGTCCCCTGAATTGGCAGGTGGATTCTTAACTGCTGCGCCACCAGGAAAGCCCCCTCATTGTGTTTTTTTTTTTTAATTTATTTAATTTATTTACTTTTGGCTGCATTGGGTCTTCGTTGCTGTGCGTGGGCTCTCTCCAGTTGCAGCGAGCGGGGGCCACTCTCCGTTGCAGTGCACGGGCCTCTCGTTGCGGTGGCCTCTCCCGTTGCAGAGCACGGGCTCCAGGAGCGCGGGCCTCAGTAGTTGTGACACGCGGGCTCAGTAGTTGTGGCTCGTTGGGCTCCAGAGCGCAGGCTCAGCAGTTGTGGCGCATGGGCCTAGTTGCTCCGCGGCATGTGGGATCTTCCCGGACCAGGGCTCGAACCCGTGTCCCCTGCGCTGGCAGGCGGACTCTCAACCACTGCGCCACCAGGGAAGCCCCCTCATTGTGGTTTTAATACACATATCCCAAATGTCTAATAATGTTACACATTTCTTCAAGTGCTTATTGGCAATTCGTCTATCTTCTTTGGTGAAATGTCTATTCAAATCTTTGTCTGTTTTTAACTGAAATTGTCCCCTTATCCAGTTGTAAGAGTTCTTTATATATTCTAAATATAAACTCTTAATCAAAGATACGCTTTGTAAACATTTTCCTTAGTCTGTAGCTGGTTGTTTACTTTTTTTAAAATTAATTAATTTATTTAATTTTGGCTGCGTTGGGTCTTCATTGCTGCGCGTGAGCTTTCTCTAGTTGTGGAGTGGGGCCTACTCTTCGTTGCCGTGTGTGGGCTTCTCACTGTGGTGGCTTCTCTTGTTGTGGAGCAAGGGCTCTAGATGCGTGGGCTTCAGTAGTTGTGGCATGCAAGCTCAGCAGTTGTGGCTCGCGGGCTCTAGAGCACAGGCTCAGTAGTGGCGCATGGGCTTAGTTGCTCCATGGCATGTGGGATCTTCCCAGACCAAGGATTGAACCCGTGTTCCCTGAACTGGCAGGCAGATTCTTAACCACTGCACCACCAGGGAAGTCCCTTGTTTTTTACTTTTTAAACAGTATTTTTTAAAAACAAAAGTTTTAAATTTTGATAAGTCCCAATAAATGAGTTTTTCTTTTATGAATTGTGCTTTTCGTATCACATCTAAGAACCTTCCCATATACAAGGTCATGAAGTTTTTCTCTTGTTTTTTTCTAGAAAAACACATTTATAGGTTCTAGCTGGACATGAATTTTGAGTGGACATTATTTTACCCAGAAAAGCCAGTATATAATTATAACAGAATGTGAAAACATTAGCTCATTTTCCTTTGGTTCCATAATCTGACCTAGTATGTGGATTCTCCTACAGGAAGAAAATGCATTTACCCATAAGGACCTGGTCACCTTTCCAGATTTACTGTTCACTGTAAGTTAATCACTAGATATTTTATTTTACATATTAGTTCCTAGAGAGGTGGTTAACACAAATCAGTTTCAGAGGGAATAACTTCAACTATATTTTAAGAATTCTGTGTTTGATCGATCCTGAAATATGACATACAATGACCCCAACCACATAATGGCAAATGAAATAAGGTTTCAAGAGAATATAAATTAGGAAAGCCAGAGACGTATATCTCTGTACTCTTCCCTGATATCTGCTATGGACATACTGATATAAACCATAACCAGAATTAAAGCAGCCTAAAATAGTTTACATATGTATTAAATTTAATAGACTGTAACACATCAAATTAGGCGACACTTCTATGGGTGGTTACTATATTCCTATAGCACTTATCATTCTCAAACCATGTTAAAGAAAATAATGTTTTACTGAACTACTTTGCTTCTAGACAAATGAGAACTGCAAAAACACTTACAGTAACATGTTCCTTTGAGAGGGTTTCCTTGGTATCGATTTTCTACTTCACATCTAGGGGGAAACAAAATGAAGATTATTTTCTGTTGTTACTTAAAACAGAATCAACATTCACTTTAAAATCAAGTAGATCTTTTTATATAAACTACCAGTTTTTGAGTCAGTACAATTACATTCTTCACTGTTACTCAAATCAGATGGACTAACAAGACTTTGCGTTCATTTTCAATGCTGACTGCCCAGCAGTTCACACCACCACCAACTGATAAACATTTGCCAAAGCACATGAGATAAATTCAAATAAAATAAAATTTAGATCCTATTATCACAAAAAACACATGTTCACTTTTGTATGGACTAAATATTCTTCTACAAGTGCAGTTAAAACATTTTTCAAATTGACTTACCTGTGGTTAGTTGCTAATAAAGTAATTAAGTTTTTATCCATTTTGGAATGTGTGGGTGTGGATGAGACTGTGGCAAAGGCAAACTGTTTAGAAGAGATTATGCCAAAAGATGTAAATGGTGGCTAAGTGGAAGAACGGCTATCTTACATGTGTTTTTCTCCTAGGGCCATCTAGCTGTCTGTTTTTATTACTGCAATAAAATCAGAGCTGTTACTGAAAAAAAAAAAAAAACATTTTTCATATATTCATTTTTCACTTTTCCTGGATGAATTGAACCTGTTCTTTAAATACAAGTGAGAGAAGGCTAAAAACCAAGAATCACTTAAAAAATAAAAAACCAAAAACAACCCTTGGACATGGTTCATCAGTCTGGAGAAAAAAATAAGTTCTAGTAAAAAAGAATTATTAATTTCCTCATAAATATCATTTATGAACATCAGTAAAACCCAGGCTCCCACTTTACAAAGTGATTCAGGCAGGCACAATAGCTATGAACTGTGAGGAAAGGAGGGGAAAGCTTGGGTCAAGTACTTTTGCCAGATAAATAATACAAGGATGTTGTGTCTTTTTATCTAGAGTGATTATCAGCACTTGTTTATATTTAAAATTTCCTAAAGAGAAAGTCTTTCACTAGACCTACACTTCATTTCTTTGTTGTATACCATTAACTGAAGGCAGGGGTGATTAATTTTGCTCTATTACATTTTTCTATTTAAAGGAACCTAGATTTAAAAATTAAATTTAGAGCTTATTTTATGAGGTTTTCTGGTGAGGGAGAGAGAAACTGGGGAATAATCTCTCTTGTTTCAACTCACCAGGACACTAAAAACAATTACCACTAGCCTCACTATTGATAGATGGGGAAAATGAGGCTTAACACCTCATTTTAAGTGATTTGCCTCAACAGCACCCTACTCAGTGGAGGCACAGCCAGGGCTGAATCCCCACATCTGCCTGATGCTGTTTGCATCCTCATGGATGGGAACTCCAAACTCTTCCCCGAAACATGTTTGACATACTTCACCAAGGAAAATGCTAGAACAGGGAGGGTGTTTAAAGGCAAGATGACCTCTCTACTATTAGACAACCAAAATGCCAAATAAAATACTGTCCTGGAATACCAGCTCTTCTAACTCTATCTTTTAGGAAAATCTCCTGACATGACAAAAATCAAGTCGTTACTGAAGTTAAAAGACTAATCCAAGTCAGAAAGCAAGGAACTGTCAGTGTCACTCAAACATAAAATTGTGATTTAAAGAGCCATTAAGGAATTACTGCTAAACTGACAAACTTCCCAGTACGAAGGGTGACTAAATTACACCTATCTGAAGTAGAAAGGGCAAAATTTCAAATCAGTCAACTTGGGGATCCCTCAGAGCCCACGGCAACAAGGCCCAGAGAAAAAAGGGTGGCTCTTGGGGTTCAGGCAGTTTCACAGCCCCTCGGCCCTCCCTGATGAGGTGTGGCCTGTGGCAGGAGTCCCGGGAGTGTGGTACTCACAGCTGGCACTCGTCCCCCTTGACACCCTTGGTGGTGCAGAAGCACTTGCCCGTGTTGGTATTGCACAGCGACGCGTGCCCATTGCACTTGCATGCTGGGGAGAAGGAAAAGGAAAGCAGGTGGTCACAACTGGCTTAAAAGATTACCACTATTAGAGACTTTCCCTAAAACAAATAACATTATCTCAACTGGATTCAACAGGAAAGGCAGGTAAAATAAATGCATTCATTTAAGGGGTACAATTCTTGTTTTTTAGCTAGTGATTTATCTCAAATAATGTCAAGGCAACAGTAAAGAAGCCAAAGTCACAGGCCAGGAGGAAAGAGAAATGTCAGTGTCTGCTGCCAATGAGGTCATCCCTCTGCAATAGACTTTGCAAACATCTTTGCAATAGACTCTGTTTTTCACTATCACCATTCTCTCATTCACTCAATAAACATTTCTGAAGCATCTCCAGTATGGCACACAGACTAAGTCCCCGTCCTCAGAAACCTCTGAGTGATGACTGTCCTCTGGGGGGAGGGTTGGTCTGGCTAAGCTCTGCCTTAGCTGAGGAGACTTCTCCACAATGGCCACGCTTCTGAGGCAGGATTCCAACGGCAGGTCAGTGTTTCAGCGGCCCTCTAGGATTCACACCCTTGTCTGCCTTCTTCTTCCTTAACAGCAAATGACTCTTTTCATCTCCCTCATCTAGCCACCAACACATCTCCACCTTCTTTCATCCAACACATAGGTGTGAGCTATGACAAACTTTATACTCCAGGTGAAATAAATGAATCCTTTTGCTCAATACCTTTTCACTCTACAAACTGTTTTTCTGTGAATAAATTAGAAGTATTAGGCTGGAGATAGGTGTACTTTTAAAAGAAATCCGGTGGGGAAAAAAAATCCAAAGAAACCTATGAATAGAATAGTGCAGTGGGGAAGAAAATTTATGCTGGAGTAAGAAACACTAGCGTTCAACTCTGGGCTCTACTGAGGATGGAGAGAGGTGCAGTGTGTTAACAAAAGCAAAGGCCTAAAGTTCAGTTTGCCTGAGTTTGAATTCAGGTCCCTCCACTTAGCTCCCTTTCTAAGTCAGCCTCCTCATCCATGTGACAGGGATAATAACAGTGCCTATCCTGTAGGGTTTTGGGGAGGATTAAATGAGATAACACATGAATAAAACACAGTAAGCATTCAAAAAATCATCGCTGTTATCCATAGCTTAAGGACTATACAATTCTAAGAAGAAAACATTAAAGACTTGGTGTCACTCACAGTATTTTTAAATCATGCTTTCTATTATGGATTGCGACTCTGAAAAATAAAGCTACCTCTGAGTTCTGAACAACTGTACTCGGGCCCCACAGATGCCACAGAGGAGAATGTAATTTTTCTAAGATGAGAGCTGAAGATATGGGGACGATGGTACCCTCACAGTGGCACAACCAGGCCCAACAGCTAAAGTCACACATCCTGGATATGGTTCTCAGCATGGCCAAATCTCAGTGAGACCCTGGGCAGGCTACTTGATCCTGGGGATAATAAAAGCAGCACTGTCTCAGGTAGCTACCAGCACAATGCCTTGTATATACTCACCACTCAATAATGTCAGGTACTCTGATTTCTGTCTAATGGATGAAATCTATTCACAAAGAGTGAAAAAAGTTTTACTTAATACCTTTTAATCTGAGCAAGAAATTTTACTTAAGAGTGGTAAGAAAGGACATCAGAAGAGTAATAATAATTGCTCACATCTACCTGTTATGTCCTGCTGACTGCTTTCATTTCAACAACCACCCTACTATCCCCATTTTACAGATGAAGGAACTAAACCCCAGAGAGGTTCCACTAGGACACTAACTCTCTTCTGGATGCTCTGGGGTCAGATTCTCAAGAACCATGCTAAGGAGTTTGGAGGTGGGATGTGACGAGTAGGTAGAGATTTTCCTTTCTTATTTATTCTCCTACTCAGACCTGATGGGTCTTTCCACTATAAACTAGAACAAACCAAAAAGTAGTTTATTGGTATCACTTGTCATTTTAAAAAATATAATTTGTGTACTAACAATAAAGTGTCCTACTACTTACAGGAATCTATTTGACATGTATGGGGAAACATGGGACTACTTAAATCTTTAAAAATAGTAGAAGTATTGAGGAGTCCAGCTCCTGGTTAAAAACCTACATGTGATTTTTGAGGCCGAACCATAGACAATGACAATGACTTTCCCTGGTGGGCCATACCAGGAAAACTGCCCTCCCCACACCAGCCTGGGTGGAAGTCTCTGAGGGGGGCTGAGTCAAGGTCTCAGGTCACCTGGCCAGCCACTCTCTTTCACATATTTGCATTCCTAGCTCAGGAATCTTCATTCCTAGGTCTCTTTATCTGAAGCCTTGGGCAGAGGTCTTCTTCAGTCACCTCTGCTGAGTTTCCATATGGAGGAGGAGGGGAACCTCAAAGAGGCTTTACCCACTCAGTCCCAGGTACTTTTCCACTCTTAGTCCTTCCCCTTCACCCTCCCTCCCGACCCCAGGGGCCATAAAAGGCTTTTTGCTGGGCCTTTTGGTTCAGGGCTCCCTTAACAACAAGTTTTCCCTGAAGCCTATGCTGATCCACTTGACGCTCAACCAGAGCACCATTCCAGGAGGGATAGTGGAACAAGGGGAGTCAGTGCTTTCTCCAGTGTAAGCCTCTTGCTTATACCATCAGAGTAAGTGATTAAAGGCTTAACTTCCTCATTTTTTTCTTTTTAATATTTATTTATTTGGCTGCGCTGGGTCTTAGTTGTGGCATGCAGGATCTTCGTTGCCTCACAGGGGATCTTTAGTTGTGGCATGCAGGCTCATGTTGCGGCATGTGGGATCTAGTTCCTTAACCAAGGATCAAACCCGGGCCCCCTGCATTGAGCGTGCAATCTTAACCACTGGACCACCAGGGAAGTCCTTCATTTTTGACTAGTTGCTTTAATGGCTACTCTGACACCAGGCAGCTCTGCTCTTTCTCCCCCAACTCAGCTGAGCTCCTGACAAGTATAACTTAAGAAATGCAATATCTGAAACCAAGTGGCTTTTTTCCTCCAAGATATACAAGTCAAACAGATGCATTATGTGCCACCTGGTTTGCAATCAGTAACCCTGAAAAATTTGACTTACGTTGACATTTTCCCCCATTGGTCGGATCACCATAGAAGCCAGATATGCAGGTCTCACAATGCTTGCCCGTGGTCAGGTTTTCACACTTCTCACAGATACTCTGATTAATGCATTTGCTGTGGCCATTGCACTGGCAAGCTGAAAGAAAGAATTTTAAGGGGCTTTTCCTATGGTAGAGCTGGGTGGAGTACGTTCCACAAGATTTATTTGCAACTATCTAAGTTCCTTATTGCTTCTAAATAATCATCAAAACTACTAAAAACTAGTTTGAGAAATAAGATCAAAACATCAAAAAAGAGCTAATTCAGGAAAATCAGAAATATACCAAGCAAGGTGAAAGTCCAGAGCCATTAAAAAAAAAGTTTTTGTTGTTATTAATTGTAAAAATAATATATGCTCATGATAGTAAATTTGAAAAATACAAGGAAAGGGAAAAAAAATCATATACAATTTCACCACCCAGAGATCACTGTCCACATTTGGATCCTTCCTTCCAATATTTTTTTCTATACAGTTTTACACAGTTGTGTTCATATTAATATTCAATTTTGATTTTTTAAAATGTAGATCACAATTATTTTACCACATTATTTTACCTATCATAAACAAAACTTTAAATGGCAGAATGATTTCTATGAAGCCAAACAGTCACTTAACCATTACATTTTGATATTTAGTTTGCTTTCAATTTTTCATTTTTAGAAAAATAACCATGTTTATATGTAAACATTTCTATAAGTGGAATTACTGATTCCTGATGCATACAGGAGTTTACAACTAGAAAGGCATATGAGGCCTGGACCTCTCAGGGCTGCTCAGGACAGTTGTGCACTGCATACTTCAGGTGGGGCCACTCATGTAGTGCACAACCTGTAAGCAAACCTTTTTTTCTCCTTAGCTCTATTGAGACATAACTGACATATAACATTGTGTAAATCTAAAGTGCACATTTAAAGTATACAATGTGTTGATTTGATACACTTACTACAAAATGATGACCACCATAGCTATAGCTAACACCTGCATCATGTCACATAATTACCATTTCTTTTTTGTGGTGAAACATTTAAGATCTGCTCTTTTACAGATCTGTCTTGGTTGGTCAATGTCATACAGTCTCCACCTTGACAACTTTCCATGGCCTTGCACCTGTTCTGTTTACCCACCTGCTTTCTACCCCATCCCTGTAGGTATTTGAGTTGTTTTAAATAGACTGCAACTGAAGAACTTAAAAATGACTACATCAAATATTCCACCAAAATTGCTTAAGATCTGGGGACTATACATGTTTTTCCTGTGAAGATGAGCAACTGTGCACATAGCAAAAGGGCAAAGCACAACACACAAAAAATGTAATACCTAAAATCATTTACCAAAATATCTGTATTCTGGTTCAAGATAAAAAGATTGAACAAATGCTTCTCTCTCTCTTCCCCTTCAAGATCTCACTGAAATTACAGAAGAAACGTAAAAACAAGGGTTAGGGATAAGAGGAAAAGGCGCTATGAGAAGTACTGAGAGATACTTCTGAAGCACTGAATTTCTAGCCAGAACGCCCGAAGTGGGGAGGCACACGGCACAACCATGAACATGCCAAATGCATCCACACACCTGGTCCGTTGCTCCTTCCTTCCTCCACTGTGTAAGGAATGCAGACCATTCAACAACAGCCAGAGCAGACCAGAGCTGGAGAGCCCTGGTACTAGCTAGTCAGCCTCTCCCTTAGGATATCACACCACACCTTCACGACACCCAGTACGCATAAGCCTAGACATTCAGTTATAAATACAAATCAACCTTGAGGAATCACTAGTATGAGAAAATCATCAACCTAAAAGCACCACCTAGATAAACACACGGAACGACTAACTCTGAAGGAAGGATTAATGCAAGAAACTTAAGAGAATGAAAAATACTAATTTTAGCAAATTCAAGGAGGTTTCAGAGATCACTGCATTCATAAAATAAGAAAGCAAGCTCTGGAACAAATCTTCACAATATTTAGAGACCTTGCAAAATGAAAAGGATAAAACAAAATCAGATGCAAAACAAAAACCCTTCAATAGATTAAACAGGAGAACACATATAGCCAAAAAGCTACTTGCCAGAAAATAACAGGAACAGCTGTATGCCAACAAATTTGATCACTTAGATGAAATAGAAAAATTCCTATAAAATACAGGTTACCTAAACTGACTCAAGCAGAAATAGAAAAGCTGCCTGTATTATACTTTACTTACCTATACTAAGAGATTGAATGAATAATCAAAAATCTTCCCACAAAGAAAAATCCAAGCCCAGATGGCTTCACTGGTGAATTCTACCAGTACTTAAAGAAGAATTAATACCAATCCTTTTGCAAACTCTTTCACAGTAAATACAAGAGGAGGGAACACTTCCCTACTCACTCTGAAGCCAGTACTACCCTGGTACCAAAGCCAGACAGTCATAACAAGAAAGAAAATTATAGAACAGACCTATATCTCTCATGAAAATAGACACAAAATACCCACCTAGCAAACTAAATCCAGCAACACAGTAAAAAGGATTATGCATCATAAGCAAATGGGCTTTATCCCAGGAATGAATGACTGGTTTGATATCCTTAAATCAATTAGTACAACGTAATATTAATAAACTAAAGAACAAAACCACATCACCATTGTGATACAGAAAATGCATTTGACAAAATCCAGCACCCAATCATGACAAAAGCCCTCAAAAATCTAGGAATAGAAGTAAAATTTCTCAACCTGATAAAGGACAAGTACGAAAAAACTAAGGCCAACATCATACATAATGGAAAAAGACTGAATTCTTTCCCTCTAAGATCAGGAACAAGAGAATGATGTCCACTCTCACCACTTTTATTCAACATTGTACTGGAATTTCTAGCCAGGCCAATTAGCACCCCCAAAATTTTTTTTTAAAAAGGTATCCAGATAGGAAAGACAGTAAAACTGTCTTTCTTAGTAAACAACACAACCTTGTATATAGAAAACCCTAATCCACTAAAAAACTAGTAGAAATAATGAGTTTAGCAAGGTTGCACAATACAAGATTAACATATTGTATTTCTACATATTAACAATGATCAGAAAACTAAATTAAGATAATTCCATTCACAATACCATGAAGAAGAATAAAATACTTTGTATAGTAAATTTAACAAAATAAGCATAAGATATATACATTGAAAACTTTATAAAACACTGCTGAAAGAAAATAAAAAACTAAAGAAATGAAAGACATTCCAGGTTCATAAACTAAAAGGCTTAATTAATATTGTTAAGATGGTAATATACCCCCAGTTAGTCTACAGATTCAATGCAATCTCTATCAGATGTCAGCTGGCTTTCTGTTGATGTTACTGAAACTGACAAGTTCATCCTAAAATTCATATGGAAATTCAAAGAACCCAGAACAGCCATAACAATCTAGGAAAACAAGAACAAAGTTGGAGGACTCAGACTTCCCAATTTCAAAACTTACTACAAAGCTACAGAAATCAAGAGTGTGATATCAGCATAAGGACAGACATATAGGTCAATGCAATAGAAATGAGAGTCCAGAAATAAGTTCTTACATTCAACTGATTTTCAACAAATGTGCTCCCAAAATTCAATAGTAAAAAAATAGTCTTTTCAACAAATGGTACAGGGACAACTGATTAACTACATGCAAAAAGATAAATTTGGACCCCTACCTCACACCATACACAAAAATTAACTCAAAATGAATTATGGAACTAAATACAAAGAGATAAACCTATGTAACCTTAAAGAGAAAACACAGGAGTAATTGTGATTTTTGGGTTAGTTAGGCACTGACTTCTTAGATACAATACCAAAAGCACATGGGATAAACGAAATCTTTTGTATTTCAAAAGATACCATCAAGAAAGTATGTAAAGCAATTATACCCCAATAAAGATGTTAAAAAAAAAAAAAAAGAAAGTAAAAAGAGGGCTTCCCTGGTGGCGCAGTGGTTGAGAGTCCGCCTGCTGATGCAGGGGACATGGGTTCGTGCCCTGGTCCGGGAAGATCCCACATGCCGCGGAGCGGCTAGGTCCGTGAGCCATGGCCGCTGAGCCTGGGCATCCAGAGCCTGTGCTCCGCAACGGGAGAGGCCACAACAGTGAGAGGCCCGTGTACTGCACCCACCCCCCCCCCAAAAAAAAAAAAAGAAAGTAAAAAGAAACCCATGGAATGGGAGAAAATATTTGCAAACTGTATAACCAATAAGGGACTTGTATCTAGATTCATAAAGAACTCTAATACGTCAACAGTAAAAAGATAATGTAATTTAAAACTGGGCAAAGAATTTGAATAGACAGTTCTCCAAACACATATAAATGGCCAATAGGATGCTCAACTTCATTAGTCATTAGGGAAATGCAAGTCAAAACCACAGTGAGATACCATTTCTCATATACTAGAACAGCAACAATCAAACAGACACATGTATTGATAAGGATGTGGAGAAATCTGAACCTTTCTATACTGCTAATGAGAATGAAAAATGGTACAGCTACTTTGGAAAACTTTGTGCCCATTATTCCCCATTTCTTTCCCTGGCCCTAGGCAACCACTAATCTACTTTTTGTCTCTATTTATTTGCCCTTTTTTGGACATTCCATATAAGTGATATCATATAATATATAGCCTTTGTATCTGACTGCTTTTGCACAGCATATTTTCGAGGTTCATTCATGTTGTAGAATATATCAGTACTTTATATTCCTTTTTATTGCCAAATAGTATTCCATTGTATGAATGTACCACATTTTGTTTATCCACTCGCTGGCTGACAGACATCTGGGTTGTTGCCACTTTTGTATATTATGAATAATACTTGTATGAGCACTCCATACAAGTTTTTTTTTTAATTAATTAATTTATTTATTTTTATTTTTGGCTGTGTTGGGTCTTTGTTGCTGCGCGTGGGCTCTTCTCTAGTTGCGGTGAGTGGGGTCTACTCTTTCTTGCGGTGAGCAGGCTTCTCACTGCAGTGGCTTCTCTTGTTGAGGAGCACAGGCTCTAGGTGCACGGGCTTCAGTAGTTGTGGCTTGCGGGCTCTAAAGCGCAGACTCAGCAGTTGTGGTGCACCGGTTTAGTTGTGCTGCGGCATGTGGGATCTTCCCGGACCAGGGCTTGAACCCGTGTCCCCTGCATTGGCAGGTGGATTCTCAACCACTGCACACCCAGGGAAGCCCCTCAGTACAAGTTTTTGTGTGGACATATATTTTCAATTCTCTTGGGTATATACTGGGCTATATGATGGATCTATGTTTAACTTTTTGAGGAACGGCCAAATTGTTTTCCAAAGTGGCTACAGAATTTTACATTCCTACCAACAATTTATGAGGATTCCAGTTTCCTAAATGATGTTGAGCATATTTTCATGTGCTTATTTGAGTTTAAAGAGTTCTTTATGTATTCTGGACATTAGCTTCTTATCAGACATATAATTTGTAAATATTTTCCTATATCCTGTGTATTTTCATTTTACCTGATATATTCTTGATATTAGTGGAAAAGCACAAATTTAACTATTTCATTAATCAAACCACTAGTAGATTAGAAATACAACTGTAGATCCTCCAAAATCTTAGGAAAAAAGGAACAAAGAGAATTTAATCCAGTTCTGTAGATAAAAAGCTGGTTTCTCATTTTATTTTGCATTTTCCTGCTCTACTTCCTTTTCTGAGAATGACTTTATATACTTTTGATAGGAACAGGATAAAGGGAGAAAGTAGGTGATTAAATAGTTAATCCCACTAGGGGACTGTAAGTGGAAAAAAATATGAGAGACCCCTGTAAGTTAATGATCACTCAAGAAAGCAGGTTTGCTTAACCACAAAACTAAGCAGGCCTGCTTAGCAACAAAACCATGCAACAGAAGCATGAGACACGCCCCAAAACAATAAAACAATGGTGGCATGAGACCCACATCCTGCCCAGTAAGCTCGTAAGTTAATGACCCCTAAGACATGCTCTCTGCACACATAAAAAACAATAATTTATGGAAGGGTGACATTCAAAGTGAAAGACCCTTATTGTACTGAAACCTAAAATAATTTTTCTATAATGTCATGACAGTCCTGGCTTGACCATGTAGGGACAAGAAAACTCCCCTGCCCAACCTGGAGGAGGAGCTTATGATGGAAGCCTGATGTCTACTCAAGAATGAGGAAGAAGGTGGTCTTTTCCCCCACCCCATTTTTCCTTTGATTATAAATCTGTAGCCCACTAAGTTCTCGGAGTGTGGCACCCTCTTGCCAGCTCACTTGTAAGCCTCACAAGTGTCCTATTCTAATAAATCCCTTCTTATCTATCACTTAGCACCTAGATGAATTCTTTCTGTGCTGAGACATAAAGGACTGGAGCTCCTTGGAGCGCCATGGTGCTCACCCCCAACCCCCGGGGGAAAAGACACCTAGCAGTTTCACTTTGCCCACTTTTTCTGTTGGGTCGACATTCAGCTTTATTTTTCTGGAGGGTAGAGGTTTACATACTCTGGATGATAATCATTTGTTATATACCCTGCAGATATTTTCTTCCAGTCTGCCTGTGGCCCTTTATCTTTGTTTACAGTGGTCTTTCCCTTATAGAAGTCCTCACAAAGAACCCAGTGCTCAGGGGCAATGTCTGGCAGGTTCTTGGAGATATTCTTATCCACTCATCTCTTGGGAGTCTTTGCACCTGCCTAGCATCTCCCAACTGCTCTGGAGGCCCATCAGTACATTCCTGAGATTTACTGAAAGTTTGAATCAAAGGTCAATTTTTCAGGGTTGGTTTCTCAGGACAGCTACCATAGCAGGTCTAGGATCAAGGTTTAGGTCAACTCAAGGTCTGCTCCTTCTGGCATCAACCATTGGAAAGGATAGGAAGGAAGGAGAAGGAGAAGGGAAAGGAGAGAGGGAAGGAGTGGGGAGGGGAGAAGAGGGCAAAGAGAGGGGAGGAAGGAGAGAGGGAGGCAGGCAGGCAGGCTGAATTTTTCCTTTTTTCTTCATGTCAAAGGGAAAGAGATGGTTTTCCTTCTCCCTTTTCTTAGAGCATTTCAGTAAGAAAACCTGTATTAAAAAACACTTCCTGTTCCTTTGATATGTATATGTATGAAAATTTTTAAACCTAAATAAGCCTCTAGTCAGCACTACAAAGCAGAGATGTTTTTCTTAAGTGCTTAAAAGCCATCTCTTTGAAATGTACACATCAAGGGAGCCAGCCCCCCTCCCCTTGCTGTGGGAATGGGTCCAAACTGTAACCACCTGCTTGCCTTAAAGATACAAGTTTGTTTTCTCCTTTGGGTAAAGGCAATTAACTAACCTAGGTGGCCTCCCCAATTACCAGGTAAATTCAGAATGAACTGTGAAAGAATGTAGAGCAAATAGTGCTGTCAAATCCTCACATGAAGACAAGTTATCTTCATTTTGAGAACATGTATATAATGGATTATATACGCTGGGATATTTAAAAGGGTAGAATTTCCCTCTGTTTTTGCAATCTCATTAGTGGATTGCTGCGATGTGGGCCACAACCTGGTTTAATGCTTATTCAATAATAAAACTGTTTCTTTCTTTTCTACATCTGTGGAGAGGAATTTCTGGGTTGGCAGTAGATTTTATTTTTAATTTTTCCCTACAATTGCCACAATGTATTTTTAAGTAAAAAGCAAACTGTAGAACAATATATCATATGCATAGTGTACAGCATAGTATTTTTATTTTAAAAACTATACATCTAGAGGTATCTATATTATACTGTTAAAAGTTTTTCCTTCTAGAGACGAGAAGAGGAATTCTAGTTTTTATTTTACCTACATCTGTAATAGTCGATTTTTTACAATGAACTCATTTCAATACTTTTGTAATGAAAGTTAGCAAGACAACTCACTTAAAGTCCTTAGTATTTTCATTAATTGACATTAAAAATATTTTTCACATGAAACAAATAGTTTCCTAAACTATCTGTTATTTTTTTCTTAAAGAAATCCATATAAATAATGTAGCTTTCAAGGCTTTATTCTTTGTAAATAGGTAGTGAAACACTTGATTTTGGATACACAAGACATCTTACCTGGACAATGAATGAAAGACCAGTTGTATCTGCTGTCCTCCAGACACATGCTGGAATTGAGAAGGGGCTGTGGATAGGAATTTCCTGTAGGGGCCTGAGAAGGCATTTTCACTGGTCCTTTATAGGAGCCCTCTGTGCATTTCCCTTTGCCAGTATTGCTGGGATCAGTACACCAGCCACAGCCTGGTTGCTCCAAGCAGTGACTACAGGTACAGTAGCCTGAACAATTTTCAGCTGTAAAAAAACATACGTTACAATTCACTATCATATGTAGTCTTAAATTCATTGTATTTAAATTACCTTTTTCTTTAACAGACTATTCAACTTCTGTGAGTCAAAATTCCTATTCTATTGTGATTGTTTAAATGACATAATAAAACTTTAAAAAGCCCAATATCTTGTCCAACATATAATAGAGACTCCTCCCCTCCTCTCTCAATCTCAGGATGTTTAGAGATCATCTCCTGGAAATCACTTCTTTATGAATTAGGAGATTAAGATGTCGAGATATTACATGGATTGAGCAATATAATACTGAGGCTGGGCAAATTATTTCTGTACTCTGTGATCCATCCTACAGTTGTTTACTTGTGTCATTGTTCTTGGTTCTGTATGCGGGTTCACATCAGGCAGTCTCTGGACAGTCCTGAGCAGGAGGTCAAGTCTGGTCTCATCCCTAGAATTTTCAGAGGCTGACAGCACTGCCCTACACACAGGAGTTGTCACCCATACTGCCTAGAGCTCACTTTTCACTCACGGGGGCAGCTGCTCATGGTATACCACTCCATACACTGGCCAAAAGGGAAGGAGGCCACGTAGGCATTGGAGTCCACGCACTGCTTCATGTTGCTGCACCACATGCACTCGGAGCTGCCGCTGGTACACTCCCCACATGCCGTCCGCAAGGCACACGGTGTCCGGCACTGCTTGGCACTGTGGTTCGCTGGGAAGTAAACCGAAGAGAGACACTTAGAGCTCCCACTATGTCAGCTAAGGTCAAAGGTTTTTCAATGTGGGTTGTGACCCACTAGTGTGTCATGAAATCAATTCAGTGGGTTACACTAAATGCAGAAGAAAATAGAAAGTCTTAGGTCATCAAGTACTATTTAGTCAAGTATATTTATATACTTGGGGGAAAAACAGTTTTTCTTTTCCAAGAGCATTAAGGACAGACATGAGGGAACAAGCTAATCTTTCCATATGAGTAGAGGTTCTAAAGCTCCTTATAATATAGGAGACCCAGGATGAACTTCAGGGGTTTTACAACCCACCTGAATATACAAAATTGCATCTTTGTATATTCTGGGGGAAAAAGAACCACAGCATTCATTAAATTCACCAAAGCACTCAGGATCCAAAATGGCTGAAAAGTTTCCCTAGATATTACACTTTAAGGTGACCCCTACAGTGCTATGAATTCTCTTCCACACCTCTGTATTCCTCAGACAAATGACAGTACCTTCCTAAAATAAGACATGATGTCAATGGAGTCCAGTCTCCCAAAAGCAGCCACAGAATTCCAACTACTGCTTGTAAGTACCTCTGCAGGAGGAGGACACTGGTCTAGGGCTGCAAATGCCACCCATGTGCCTGCCTTTAGGAAGCCTAAATGTGCCTAGAGAGCTTCAAGCCTGTGAAGCTACTCCAAGTGTCCGGTCCTTCAGCACCCTCCTGCAGCTTTATAATGCTGAAGGTTTGCTTCTGCTTCCTGACACAGAGCTACTCCCATCATTTTTCTCCCCACTGACACTATCTTTCTGCCATTGTCCCTGCAGTGATCTGCTTGCTTTTCTGATCTTTTCTTTGGATTTTTTGTTCTTTCTTCCACAATATTTCCCTGCCAACACCAAGAAATTTGCCTTTCAGAGAAATTATCAATACTTTTTGTGGTCAACAAACCAATCAATCTCATGGTTAATCAGAATATTAGTGTTAGTTATTTTTGGTTTTGTTCATGGCTCACATTATTCAGAGTCAAACACTATTTCCTTCTGCTTTAAAAATTCTGTGTTACACTCTGCTTCATATGCTTGAAATCAATACTCCATCGGTTTTTCATGAAAATTTCATAATACTTAACTATGCCTTCTACAGTTTCTCTTTCGACGAACTTCCAGTAACGCATAATTCACCCATATACTTACCAGGTCTTTCACAGACACTACCATTGAGTGGGTTGATGCAGGTTGCAGCTTTTAAGCCCGAAGTACTGGGTTCGGACAAAATTCCACAGAATCCAGCATCACTGGGCTCAGATGGCATCCACTGTAGCAAACTATTTGTGAATGGGGACATATCTTCCCAGCACCAGTAGGACACATTGATCTTCCGAAGGCCAACCCACGGGGTTAAGGTGAGCTTGGACTGTAGGCAAAACAGGCACAGCTATGAATATAATCAATGTCTTGACCAAAACTGGATTCTAGACAAAAACCATTAAGTTACATACATCCAAAAGATAAAGGAAAACCTCCCTATCCCGATTCAGCCATGGTAGATTACTGCAGACCATCATTTTTCTGTTACATATCATGCCTGGCACTTTAATATGGCCATTTTACAAAGGACAGAAATATAGTTCGGAGAAGATATCAATATCAAAGTAATAATCAAGTTCCTAAATTTCTACATGCTATGACAAATGCTATGAAGGAATGACCAAACCCAACTTGGTTTAAATGTCTATTTATACGTGAAATCATTGTATCGATATTTATGAAATACTGGTTATATGCCTATCATTATCTAAGCCTGTTTTGGAAGCTCTGGCTAGTTCAGGCTTAGATAAATGATGATTAAAGATTCCCACCTTCAGCTGGGGAGGTGGGGGGTATTGGCTGTCACTGAATTTATAGAAAAAATAGGACAATGAATTCCTGGGAAAGTCTGTCTCAGATGCCACATGTAGCCAAAACCCAGACCCCACTTCCTATGTCCTCCCCAAGGAAGTGCTTCCCATTCCTCCTACCTGCTTGACACTTCCCCCTAACTGTTCTATACCAAAGACAATGTTGTTGAAAGAGCCGTTGTCTTGTATCTACTTGACTGAGGGTAGGACCACAGTTCTAGGGCTCTGGACTAAAAAAGACAAAATGTGACTGTGGAATATCAACTACAAGCTGCCTGAGAGTACTGGGTGGACAGGAAGAGAACTTGGGGACTTTCTGTGCTCACAAACTCCTGATAAGAAGATGCCCTCTCCTTTTGGCTTGGTCAGATCTAAGAAAGACCCAAATGGATGTCTATTTCTTAGGATGATTAGCATTAAATCATATTACACACTGTAATAATACCTGAAATCTGAGAGACTCAGGTGGCTTAATTCAGCTCAGCTAATTAGTAATGGCATTCCCCTCCCCCACCCCAACAGAACCTAGGGATAAAACAGATATGAAATCATCTACTGATGTCACAGGATATGTGCATATGTAAACATGCTACTGTTCAATACACATGTAATTATTGATATATCTTATAATTTAATGAAATATGACTAATAAAAATAAGGTGTTGGAAATTTAAAGATAAGAAAGAATTTATTAAAAGAAGAGAATTTGACAGTGCAGTTCCATAGTGTATTACACTGCACCTACTAGCATTCCTCCTGCTGCCAAGCACATCACAGGTAAGCTGTAGTCATGCTGTCAGTAGAAGGATGGATACTAGAAACTTAATTTCCAAAGATTTTAACTCACCATGCTCTGCGATGACTGCATGATTCGCAGCTGCTTAAGGACAAATTCCACCTTCTTCTGGGTTGTAAGAGAAGCCAAAAAGGCATTGTGGTTCCTACAGGACAATTTTGCATTGTCATAATTCTCTTTGGCAGTAGTAATTTTCAGACATGAGTTTCCAACCAAATGCCAGCCAATGCCACAGATATTTTCTTTATTAAAGAGGGGAGAGAAAAACAAAGAGTTTTAGAAATCACACAAAACTACGTATATTAGCAGCTTGAACTGCTGAAAACCTAAAGGGCTTTTGTGAGCTGAATTCTAGATACTTCATTCAGATGTGGTGAGTGCATCAGACACATTACTAAGAACCAAATACAGAATACACACAAGAATTTTTTAAATGTTTATCAGTCATATTTCCTGGATCTCAAGATGCATATTCTGAGGTCAACCCTCCTATGTTTTAGAGGAAAACATTTGTTTGATGTCACTGTTAAACTTATAAACCTCCTTTTGAAGAAAAATCAGAAACAAGGCTAAAATCCTAAGAGCAGAAAAATGAATATGCATTATTGGAAAGATGGGGTGGAAAACTGCAAGAAGAGAAATGAGTTGGTGAGTGAGCAAGCTGCACTGTTTTCACATCAAGTGAAACAAAACATCCAAAAAGTGAGGTGGAAAGAGGATTTTTGGGAAATAAACCGAAGTGCTACAGTACACCAGGTAAGTTTGTAATCTGCTACTGTGACCTCCCTGTACCCACCCAAGGAAATGCAGAAGCTATACATGCTTCCTGGAAGACAGTGCACGAGCAAAGCAACTTCACTGGAACCAAAGTACCCTGGAGATGCCCTCAACAATGTTCATCAACAGCCAGTGAGATAAACGGAAGGTGCCACAGGAAAGGGATCATTTCAGAGCAGATAAAGACTTGTTCCTCAAAGTGTGGCATCAGTGTCATTGCTCGCTGAAATGCAGATTCTAGGGCCCCACCACAAATCTGTGCCAGAATCTGGCTTCTAGCAAGACCCCCAGGTACTCTGCTATGCCCTAAAGTTTGAGATGCAATGAGGTAAAAGAACAAGAACCCCACTCTAGCAAGCTGAATCAAGTACTTCCGAAGGATTTCAAGAGGGGCCCCAGTAGACTCCAGCTACCCTGTACTTGTGTTGCACAGAGCCAAAGAAGTCCCCTTCCTGGGCTTCCTGGTTGAGCAAATATATCATACAGTTTCAGCCATGGCTGGCTGGCTTCAGGCCCCCAACTCATCATCCTGAACCTCAGAAGTGCTATAAATTGAGGTATCTGGGGCTGGGGTCATCCCAGGAGGTGCTGCTGACAGAGACATCTCTCCTTTCCTTCTTATCAGAAGGTGCTGAAAACCTGATCCCAGTGGTCAGTAAGAAGTACTCTTCATAAAGTGTACAGCAGGGGCTTCCCTGGTGGCGCAGTGGTTGAGAGTCTGTCTGCCGATGCAGGGGACACGGGTTCGTGCCCCGGTCCGGGAAGATCCCACATGCTGTGGAGTGGCTAGGCCCATGAGCCATGGCCGTTGAGCCTGCATGTCCGGAGCCTGTGCTCTGCAATGGCAGAGGCCACGGCGGCAGGAGGCCCGCATACCGCAAAAAAAAAAATAAAAATAAAAAAATGAAGTGCCCAGCAGACTGGCTGCTGAGACTGCTGCTTTCTACTCCCAGGTTACCGTAGAGTGGGGTAGGGACAATGGAGAGTGGGGTTGGGACAAGAGAGCAGGCTCAATGACACAGAGTCAAGCTGTCCTTGATTCTCCACAGCAGCAAATGACGCTTCACTTTCTTTCAAAGGATGGTAGAAGTAAATACTTAAGAACTGTATTTCTGCTTTAAAATATAACAAACCACAATAGTGGTGACGGGGAATGAATGGATAAAATGAGTTCGCCCCTTTTGCAGGGTTCAATCTAGGCTGCACAGTATTGAGGGTGTGTGCGTGTGAAGTCTTTGGACCCACACACATCAAGATGCCCCTGGCAAGGCCTACCAGGCAGGGCGATGCACTCCTGATTCCGAGGCTCCCACTGGCAGTTCTGGTCCAGGGCACAGCTCCTGCAGCTGGTCTTCTTGTTACAGTAGTACATGGGGTTATCCTTGGGGCAATGATCGTACCTGGAAATGGAGATCTAGAATACAATGGACAAAAGCTTTTCTCTTATATCCACAGAGAGAACTCATGGCAAGAACAAATAGGATACTAAAAACAACAGCCTAACTGAGGAAGCAAACTACAAATACATACATACATAAATAAATAAATAAGATGTAGATGAAGCAGCACTGCAGTGGAAACACTATAGTGAAATGTTCTGTTCAAGGACATGCCTTTACCTGGCAAGGAAGCAGTGCATTCTTTTAAGCACCATGCTTCAACTTGCTTATCTGCAGAATGGGAATGTTGAACTTGCTGCTTTTTAAATGTCTCCCAAACATTCTAAAAGTTTTTAATTTTATGAGCTGCTTTACAGACTGACAAATAATGTCTTATAAACAGTCAAAAATTATAAACGTTGAGTCATCATATCTTTTTTTTCCTTATAACCTAAATAAAAAATCATAAATGGTAAGCATAAATTATGTTGAGCCAAGATATAACATAAGACAAGGAGATTTTGCAAAGTCTATTATTTCCACAATTCAGTTTGGCTGCTGCTACACACCTGTCTCACTTTCACTCTCAAGTCCTAAATTGCTCCCCAAACCCTGCATATGTAGAGGGAGCACACCATTACAAACTTCACGCCAAGAATCTAGTACTTAGCCATAGCCATGCATAGGGACTGGGGTGTACTCAGAATAATAATCTTGCCTTCTTCTAAAACACCACACATCAATCCTCGTGGCTAACAGAACCTTTGGAATTAGGACATACAGAGCATCCCTTACTAAAAGAAACTTGAGCAATAATAAAATCCAAATCTACACTGAAGGTTTCAAAGATAATTCTGGGCTATACCATACGCTCTAAAATCTACATCTAATCCCACTCAGGATTTTTCTATCCTCTGAAATCCTTTAGAAACAGCCTCTGACCTGGCCTTCTGTGCAGCTGTGGTTCATAGGGACACAATGGTCATGGCACCAGTGGCAGTCATTTGTGTTGGCCGTGCAGCTGTAACAATCCGTGTGCTGGTCACATCTGTCATGGTCAAGAGCTGTGAAGAGAAGAAAAATTCATCAACTGTGACAGCTTCTCCTCAGAAATGTCACAGGCCATTACAACTGCTGTTGAGCAAGATATGACACTGAGGCAAAAAATAAATAAATAAATAAAATAACAAGCCTTGGGAAGTAAAATGAGGAGTGAAACTGGCAGGAAAATATATTGGTGTGTTCAGGTCAAAACAGTAAATAAGTAAACAATCTGAAGAAAAGTAAATAAGTAAACAATCTGAAGAAATGCCATTTTGTACTCCACCCTCCTAACAAAAGTACACAGAAAGTGAAAAACAAAGATAGAATAATTCAACGATGTGATATAAAGGAAATAGGTCTGGTTCTTCCAATATTTTTCTTTTCAAGAAAGAAATCAACTAGCAGTTGAATGAACACCAAGAGCAGCCCAGGGGCTAAACAAAGAAATGTAGGAGACCAAGCCATTCCTCCAGCTATAAATGCAAGGCTGCTCTGGGCACAGGAAGCAGGCAGCACCACAGAACCCCAAAGAAGGCAATACACATATATGTAAGTCCAAGAAATTCTGGGCTACTAGAGACCTGTTGATCTCCTACTGACCCTAGACAGGTCAAGGTCGGCAATGAAAGAGAAGCCACACAACAGTGCTGCCTCATCTATTAAACCATTCATGGACATGGCACATGGTAGAATCCATGGACAAGAAAAGGCAGGGCCCACCCTCACGAAGACCCCAACAACCTGCTCCTTAGGCTGTTCTTCCTGCCCTGGTCATCACCCCATGGACTGGGCCCACAGAGAAAGCAGAGTGAACCAAGGAAGGTGACATCTGAGATGAGTTCATAGCAAATGGGTTCATAATGAACCACCTAAGGTAATTAAATATTATTTCCTATAAACTTGCACATTTAATTTGAACTTTTTAAATATGGTTAAAAAATAACTATTTCACTGATCGTATCCCTTTTAGGAGACAGTGACTAACCCTACCAAGTTCTGGTCACGTTAGTTCTCCAGCACTCACCAGCCCACCAATGAACCTGTAAAGCTGCCTGGGTGTTCTTACTGAGGATTTATGTTCAGCTTAATTTGGAGCATTCCAGGAGAGTGAAAGCTGCCTCTATCCATCATAACTCTCATGGTAACTGCTACACCAACCCTAACAGTTAAGAAATTCAGTCAACATAGTTTAAATTAATTGAAGTGAAACAATATTTTTCAGAGACATTTTTCTTACTTTTAAAGGACTTTCTCACATATGACTTCATTGTATTGCACTGTGCTATTATGTCAGAGCAAAAGGGTAAAAGGAGCTGAGTAGGTAAGATGAAGAAAGCTTGGACAATATAAGGGGTGGTTCTAGAAGGAGGGATCACTGTTCATCCTCAGCAACTGTCTGCCTTGCTATCACTGCTGTGCCCAACTAGAGAAGCTAGAAAAGAATAATACCTCTATCCACTAGAACAATCTACTCCAACATAGCTTTTCTGGATTGGCCCTCTTAATCTCATCCTTAATGTTAGAACTGCATAATTCAATATGGTAGCCACTAACCACATGTAGTTTTTATTTATTTATTTTTTGGCCATGGTGCGTGACACGTGGGATCTTAGTTCCCCAACCAGGGTGGAACCCATGCCCCCTGCAGTGGAAACGTAAAGTCTTAACCACGGGACCGCTGGGGAAGTCCCCACATGTAGTTTTTAATTAAATTTTTTAAATTAATTAAATTAATTAAAATTTTAAAATTCAGTTCTTCAGTCACACCAGTCTCATTCCAAGTGTTTGATAGCCACATATGGCTAGTAGCTAACATATTGGGACAGCGCAGATATAAAAAGTCCTACCAGATTGCAGTGCCTCAAAACAGCTGAAACTAGGTTCTGGAGTTGGTATACAAAGTCTATACAATGCTAAAAGGTTTTGTCTTCATCATTAGCAAACAGCATACGTGGCACGTTCCTATCCATTATAAAGATGTTTACAATCCAATTTTCAAACACCCATAAAGCATTTGCCCAAGTTATTACTGAATAATTTTGGATAATAAAATGAACATTAAAAGTACACATTGGATGGGCTTCCCTGGTGGCGCAGTGGTTGAGAGTCTGCCTGCCGATGCAGGGGATACGGGTTCATGCCCCGGTCCGGGAAGATCCCACATGCCGTGGAGCGGCTGGGCCGTGAGCCATGGCCGCTGGGGCTGCGCGTCCGGAGCCTGTGCTCCGCAATGGGAGAAGCCACAGCAGTGAGAGGCCCGCGTACCACAAAAAAAAAAAAAAAAAAAAAAGCACACATTGGATAAGTGACTTCACAATTCAGATAAAATGAGATCTCAAAGTAATTAAATTTTAAGAAGAGATAAAAACATACTTCCTTTAGAAAAACACTCTGATTTTAACTTTTCTTCTTGTGCCTCAGTCGCCAACTCCCAGGAGACACACTGAGATGACCCTGTGTCCCACACACACCGGATGCCAGGTCCTGCTGCTAAACAAGCAGCTTCACTCTGGTGTGCTTCACACTGTTCTGAAGTAAATACCAGGATGTCACTGAGGAGGAGACTATTGAAACCACCAAATACATACATGGTGCTAAAAGAAAAAAGAGAGAGAAAGAGTTCACTGGAAACTTACATAAACAAATGCATGATATACTTCTTATAATCTTTAAACGAATCTCACATATCAAAAGTCCTGTAAAAAAGTTATTTTCAAGACCTCAAAAAACATTCTTATACCTTTACTTCCCAAATTCCAACCTTTCACAATGGCCTGTGACTACCCAGAATAGTTCCAATAATCTACCTCCTCTTTACAGCTACTATATTAAAAAGTTCTCATGATAAGTGAGTGACTTTTAACCAGGATTCTTCAAAATATTTTAGTGACAGGGCAAGCTAGCATATTTTAAAATTATACACATAATCCTATATCTACATGTTTTTAAATATTAAAAATAAGTATGTACAATTTAAGAAGTATAGATAAAGGCTCTCTAGTCAAAACTGTGTAATGAAAACATAGACCAATAAGAAAGAGATAAAAGTGCATATGAAAATTTAGTACACAGTACAAGTCACATTTTAATTAGTGGAACAGATGATTTCAAGCATTTCTTTCAACTCTGAGATCCTATAATCCACCAGGAAGTTTAGTACTAACCCACAATGAGGTATCAAATAATTCACTCTCACTGTGCCTCAATTTTCCTCAATCGACAGAGGATAACTAAAGCATAAAGATTCTGTGGTTGTATTTTTACTATATCTGAAAACTGACATATTTCAGTAACCAAAAATGAACACCAGGTTTAATTTTTAACTTCATATTGGTTTACTTAGTATCACATTATATAGTCTGGTTTCAGCTAGTCAATTTATTGCTTAAACCAAATAAGCTCCATCGGCCTCTCAGTACAGCTGGTGTTCTTAGCAATTCTGAATTCATCTGGTCACATCGGCTATGTGAGGGTAGGCAAAGTCCTTCAAAGAGGCTTGGAGCAGGCAACTGAAAAGAACAGCTGCATCTGCAGCAGTCTCAATGCCTCACAGCCCACTCTTCTTCCTGCCTCCCTCAAAAACCACAAGAACAACGACTAAGTGAAGCACAGCTGGCCCAATGCAGATGCTCGATTAAGGGAACCATCATTCAAAATGTGGAAATCACGTGAATCAAAGTTTCTCTTTAGGTAAGTTACTTCACAAAATTAAACTAACCATTACAGCAGAAATTAACACAACACTGTAAATCAACTATACTTCAATTTTAAAAAATTGAAAAAAAAATTAAACTAACCATGGTTTTTTACTACATGACCTCCCTTGTCATGCCCTGTCCCCCTCCAACCCTGGCCCATTCATACAGATACTCACATATAGGCTCAAATACTCCACTGGAATTATACAAAAAGAAGCACATTATTATAACGCAGGCAAGCCATTCCCAATTTTGATTCATGGTTAAATTACATCTTACGGTAAACTTCTGTCAACTTCTCTAAGTTTATATAAAACCTCCGAAATGTTTTGATAGAAAATCCATTTATTTGCTAATTATCATTATGGTACTAACAGCTGCCATTTAGCAAATGCCTATTATGTGCCAAATCTTATGCTAGGAGAACACCATGAATATAAAGATGAACACAGCTGAGGCCAGGCACTCACAGGCAAGATGATGACAAAATGGACCCACTGTTTTTCAGATGAAGAACATCAAGAGGCACTTACTAGAAAACTTTAAGCCTTTTCCTTACTGAGGAAATATCAAATTACAATTTAAGATAAGACTTCAGGGACTTCTCTGGTGGTCCAGTGGTTAAGAATACGCCTTCCAATGCAGGGGACACAGGTTCGATCCCTGGTCTGGGAACTAATATCCCACATGCCATGGGGCAACTAAGCCCACATGCTGCAACTACTGAGCACGTGAGCCGCAACCAGAGAGCCCACGTGCCACAACAAAAAAAAGATCCCGCACGCTGCAACGAAGATCCCACGTGCCACAACTAAGAACCAACGCAGGCAAATAAATAAATAAATAAATATTTTTAAAAAAGATAACACTTCAAATTAGTAGTCAAAAATTCTTCCATTTAAATCTATACCTATCAAATATTCCCACAGTAAAACCGTATTTATTGCTAAATTTCAGCTGTTTACTTTGTGAAAGATGTCCCTTTTTCCAGTATCTAAGTGTTTGAATTCTGTCAATTCTTCCTTCACATCCCCACGATAGGTTGCTTTCTTATCTTTCTTAATCCAAGGTGAATTACCTCATCTAACTTTCATTATCACAACAGAAATTTTGAAAATGAAGGGAATCCTAACATAATATACATAGGCATTATGGCATTTAAATAGTTTCAGGATTGATAAGGCCTAGAATTTTAAAAGGTGAAGTAAACAGTAATCAGAGAAGAAACAAAATGAGAAAAAATTAACAACATGATTAGACTATTTTAACAAATGAAAAAATCGGTAAAGCACACTATAAGGTACAGGTCACATGGCCACTCTGGAGCTCCCTTATATGAAAGATGCTTCTCCAGGGGCAGATTTGTGAAGAGCTCTATTAGTTTGGGCCAGGCACTTCAGAATGATGCAATGAAATGCAGTGCAGACTTCAGATTATCCAAAGACTTGATATATATGAAGCACCACAGACTTGACCTATATGAAGCATCAGAATCTCCCCACCTCTGTTCCCATATCTTATCCCTTACCTAAAGTGCCCTCTCTCCTTTTTTTCAAATCTTTCTTCACCACTCAGACAAAAGCACCACAAACAATAGCAAATAGCAGAAGGCCTAAGACAGTAACTGCATACAACTTTTGTTGTCCCATGCACTCAGACAACACCAAACATGCTAACAAAACTACATCAACAAATATGGCATTAGAAGTAATTCAAATCCACATCAAATATTTTAAATATAGATCAGGAAATTCATACCTAACATAATGCTATGAAAAAACAATGGGATAAGGTAATCCTATGAATAATATGTAAGTCCAATATCACTTCATATTTTACTTCATTTTCATTTTAAACACAAGAGAAAAGGAACAAGCACTTCTTCTTCAATTACCTGTTGTATAAGACTGCTGAATGGCCAAATCTGTTGACATCATGGTGGAGATCAGGTCTGGGAAGCACTGACCATCGGTCACAAGCTAGGAGCAAGAAAAACACATTTCAGAAGGGACTGTCACTCATAATCAATAGGGACTGGCATTTTCTTTGGGAAAGAAGACTGTAATAAACACAAATATATCTCTCAGTTTTTCTTAGTCACACCATTATTTCTGAAGTAAAATGCAGCAGCAACAGAACAGAAGGGCAAGGAAGAACGGTAGGACTCTATAGCAATTCTAATTAGTGAATGCACATTCACATCACTCACTCTGTTGCCTATCAATATTACCCACTAGAATGTTTTTTTTTTTTTTTTTTGCCATACGCGGCCCTCTCACCGCTGCAGCCTCTCCCGCTGCGGAGCACAGGCTCTGGACGCGCAGGCTCAACGGCCATGTCTCATAGGCCCAGCCGCTCCGCGGCATGTGGGATCTTCCTGGACTGGGGCACGAACCCGCATCCCCTGCATCGGCAGGCGGACTCTCAACCACTGCGCCACCAAGGAAGCCCTAGAATGTTTTTTAACTTAAGCAAATTTTACATTTTTCAAAGCTTACATAAGTAAAACATGTGAATTCCATAATTATTTTTCACTCTATATTGCTTTGCCCAAACTCAGTAACTAAAATAGAAATGTACAGGTGGAAAATTAAAACTAAAAAAAAAAAAAAATCAAACTTTATCTAATTTTTAAAAGGTCCTTTCCTAGACCCCCTAGATCTACTAATTTCCCTTTGTTCTGATTCACGCTAGCAACTTCTCTTCTGGACTTCAATACCAACAGGTGCTGCTGAACCATACCAACCTCTGACTCACTGTCTTCTGTTCCCAGACACACAGACTTTCACACTCACTAAACAAAGGTTCTTCCACTCAATCTGGACATTTATTCAACCCTGACAACAAAAGCTTTCACTTTCTTCTCCTACCCAGCCTAAACTCTGTGGTCTTCCTCACATGCAGAACAGAGGCCATCAACTCCCACAGCTTCCTGACCACCCACCTTGCTTCCTTCCCTAAAACCAGTGTGGCAGGAGCCCTTCCTCTTATCCCACCTGACTTTTACCACAGTATTTAAATATGCCCAAGGAGGCACTCAACTTACCCCTTTTCTTCCCTTCACAGACAAGGGTTTTTTTTTTAAATTAAAACGGTCAACATTCACTGTGTACATCTCACCATATATTACTTCTCAGCCTCCTGTAATCTGGATCATTCCTCCATGTCCAGAGGGTAGTAACTGATCTCTTTGTTGCTAAATGTGAAAGACTCTCCAGTCCTTATTTTACTTAATCCCTCTGTAGCCACTGTTAACTGCTACCTCTCAGGTCCCCAGTTTTGCCTCACTTTCCTCCTATTCTCTGACATGCTTCTGCAATCTCCATTCTCTTTAAGACTTCTTTATGTATCTATTCCCTGGCTCTTTGCTTGTCCCTGATGACACATGCTCCCTACAGAAGTTCACCCCCTCCTACAGCTCCCCACTGATCTCTGTACTGCTCTGTCCCACAGTCATCTCCAGCTGAACATGCCCCCAAATCCAATTTACTCACTTCCTCCCAGACCCTGTCCCTCTACTTCTATTTCCAGCCTTGGTAAAAAACACCATCTACTGTGGCCCACACCAGATACCAGATAAGGATGCTGTCACAGCTCTCAAAACACACTCGGGACAATCCTCGGGTTCCCAGTAATTCTCAAACACATATGTCTCTTTATCCTCATTGCCACTTCCACAGTCTTGGCTCAAACCCTCCTCAGGACTTCATCAACAGCCTCCTAACTCCCATCTAGCCCCTTCCCAACTACTCATCACAATGCCACAAAAAGATCTTGCTAAGACACAAATACAATTCTATCACCTCTTCTGTAAGATTCTTCAAAAAGCCCAAACCCCTCAGCATGACATAACAGGTCCCTCAAGATCTGACCAGACAACTGCTTGCTTCTAGTTCCACTTAGAGCCACTCTTCCCTGATGTGCTACTAGAATACAGCCAAAACTAAATACTCATAGGCCCAAAGTATGTGGCATGGTCTCTTTCCACCTCTGTGTCTCTAAACATGGGCTTCCTTTGCCTGATAAGTCCTGCCTAACTTGGCCCAGCCAACTTCCCAGTGCTAGGACCCAGCCTGGATGGCCTCCTCAAAAAGGCTTTCCCTGACTGTACCCTTTACCCCTCATGAACTAAGGGATGCTCACAGGTGCTCTCATATGTTCTTCTCAGAGCAAGTAACACCCTGAATGCAATTATATTGTCTGCTCAGTTCTCTGCCTCCCCCACCATGAGGCCAAGGACTGTAACTTATTCCTCTTATGATCCCCAATGTATAAGTTCAGTGGCTGGCACATAAATGTCTGTTAAAAAAGAACATCTGATGATATTTATATCATATGATATATGATAAATATTAAAGAATTTCTAATATCTGTTTTGCATGAACCAATATTGCCCTCTTCTGGTCAGTACATTACCACACCAAATTCTTAAAAAATCGCTGTCCAAGTATTACATCAAGAATGTGTGAAACCAGTTTCAAGGGAATAAGATAAACTTAAACCAACTTAACACAATGCTGGTGGTCACAACTACGTAACACATATTACTATGTAAGGCTTTTATCTGTGACACAGGAGAGCCCAATCACCCCAACTCATCAAAGGAGGGACTTCAAAAAGAATTTAATATAGAAGTAATGCTTTTTAACAGATTACAATATCAGTCAAATTAACATAAAAAATTCCATTTGGACCTCTTTCAAATAGCTTGACCATTTTTAACTAGAAATATTTTGTTTCTTTTAAAACGTTGCTTACGGACAAAAAAGATTCTTAATGCTAAAATGGCTTTGGGAAACATACCAATGTCGTAAGCCATGAAATCTGAAGAGAAGCATTTGGCTCCATGGCTCATGGATGTGTCATTGTGTGTGTTTCCTCCAAACACCAGCATGGTTCCACTCACTATCACAGCTGTGTGCAAGTAACGGAAAAATCGGCTGTCCTTAAGAATAGTCCTTTTAAGTTTATTTAAAAATAATAAATACAAGGTTAGTTCTTTAGAATATTTATCATCTATTTGCTAATACAAACATAACCATTTTCTTAACTTCAGATCCAAGTGTGCAAATAATTCTAGATTTTTCTCTGTATATAAGTAACTTTCTCAACAATAAACATGTAAAATTGAAAGACGTATGAGAATTTTGATAAGATATGTTAAGAGCCTTAAAAATGTTCATACTCTATGTTCATACTCTATAATTCCAGTATCTGAGTAGATATTATGTGAAATATGGATTGAAGCTTACATATGTTTTATTAATAAGACAAGAGCTAGAAACCAAAACTTCCAACTGTATGGGCTCAGGATACCCACATGATGGAGTATTACACAGTCACTAAAAATGAAAATTTTAATGACAGACAATGTAAAATGGTGTCCACAGCATGGTCTCAAATATGTAAGGAAATATGAAAAGAAACCATTGCTTTATAATTATATTATTTCATAACTCAAATGTGCTTTACATTTTTTAAGATTAGCATACTTTATATAGACCAGTATATAGTAGAGTGAGGACAGCTCTAATCTTTTAGGTACTGAGACCACCTCTGTTTGATGATTTCATGGAATGATGCCAGTAACTGACCCTAATGATAACACCTTGGTCAACAAGAAAAGGTTAAAAAGTGGATATATTCTACTTAATTACAATAGTGTGCATAAACTCAGCTATGTAGAACAATTTATTCCTTAGGATTCTGAAGAGCTAAAATTTTACAGTGGTACTGAGTGTATGAATATTGAAAAACAAAAAAAAAACCAACAAAAAAACCCAAGATTCTAATCAACCTACTACAAAATTATAGATACTACTACTTTATTACTTTCTGCTTATTTCACAATTTCTGTTTACAACGATGAAGAGAATTATCTGCAAGGCCTGAAAACAAAAATGTAGCACAATTTTCCCAGCAACTGCCAGAATTCCCACCTTAAAGTGAAAGCTCAAGAAAAAGCACCCACCACATCTGGGTGTCCACATTGTATCTGTAGAGATCATCTGCAAGCCGGTATTTATTGGCACTGAAAGCCTTGTAGCCTCCATGAATATACAGGGACCTGGTCCTGTGGTCATAGACACTGCTATGGCCATAGCCCCCTTGGACAAGGGCACCCTGGGTATGTAATATACTCCATGTGTTCTTACCTGGAAAGGGCAAACAGTTAAAGGCAAATGTTGCAGGCTCCTCCTAATACTTAAAATTACCAATTAGCTTAAGACAAGAGAAGAGATTTCAGGAGACTTGATACATGTAACTTTCTTTAACCATTTTATTTTTAAAGGAAGGCCATCTAAAACTTGTAACAAATCCAGGTGGCCAAACTTCAACCTGTTAAATGTTCTGATGTTCTAATATGTAGGAAAAGAATTACATTAAATTTAAAAGACTCAGATCCCCCTCAATTGAACACTTAATTCCCCATGACCTTTACAGACCAATTTGCAGATGTACTTTACGGGCCTACTTTCTTAAAATATCATCCACATCCACAAAAACAAATATAATAAAATTTAACCAAAGGAAAGATTATATACTAAGGGGAAATCACACTCCATTAAACCAATCTCTAAAGGGCTTTTCAAATATTTTTTTTTTCTTCAGAAGTATTTGTTGTTTCAAACCCTTTTTATTTATTTTATTTTCAACACTCATAGCATTTAGTGCTATTTTTGGCTCCTTGCCAAACTGACAGTAACAAATATATACCACATAGCACCATCAATAATCTAAACTTCACTGGCAATTCATCAATGCTAACTGTATCTCAAGATCAAGTACTGGGTCAATGTTAGGTTGAATTTTGTTAAACAGTCATAATAATAAGAGTAAAATTTTAAATCTGACATTCAAAAACGATTCACTGAAAAAAATATACGTACCCAAGTCATACTCCTGCACATTGCTAATATATCCATAAAGAGGGCAGTGACCAAAGATAATCAGCATGACCACTTGGCCAGTTTTCAATGTGACAATGTGTGCTGAGTGCCCAACCACTGCATACTGCTCCTTTGCTTTAGGGGACAACAATACCCATGATTCATTATGAATATGAAACACTCTCAACTCATTGGTCACATTCCCTGTTGAATCAATTTTTCCTCCGTACATGTAAATTTTATCCTATGGAAAAAAATGTAAACAAAATTCTAAAAAACATCAAAAGGATCAAATCTAAACACAGAAAAAGGAACAGTTCAAAACCTCAATATTATTCTTAGCTTAAAAAGTGTTAGTGAAAAGCACCTTTCAGTGAATTATTAGGTAAAGGATGTAGAAAGAACAAAATAAAATAAATCTAACCTATATCCCTAATACTTTGCCACTTTTCTTGGACTTCCTCACACAAGATCTTTTACAATATAAAATGGCTTGGAAAAATAAAGTTGAAATAAACTAAAAAACAGGGAAATGAAAATGATTACTCAGTTACATTGTAAAGTCGCTATCCTTGGTTAAACTTGCTAATGAACGTAAAAGCTAACCTACACTAGATTAATTTTTAACCATTTAGTATCACAATCATAATATCCCAGTTTGAATATGAATCCGTTTAAATCTCTCGGGTTAAAGTAGTTTCAACTTTAATTTCCACTTATAACTTAGCCAATTATATACCCCCCACATTAGAAAGTTTTCCCCCAATTAAAAATCAACACGGAAGTCAAAATCAGAGACAGAAAGTAGAATGGTGGTTGCCAGGGGCAGGCAGGAGGAGGGAATGGGGAATTATTGCTGAATGGGCATAGAGTTGCAGTTTTACAAGATCAAAAGAATTACAAAGATGAAAAACAAAGCAAAAAAAAAAAAGAATTACCAAGATGGATGGTGATGATGGCTGCACAACATTATGAGTGAAATTACTATCACTGAATTGTACACTTAAAAATGACTAAGTATGTTATACATACTTTACCACAATAAAAAAGATTAGAAAAAAAAATCCAACACTAAATAGCTATTTCAATCACATAATATGAGAAAGTGAAGAGTTCAGTTTCTAGCTTAGTACAGAGTGGAGACATTTTACCTTGTATAATGCTAAAGAATGACCATATCTAACAACCACATTGTTCACAGAACGGTTCAGTGCAAGCCACTCCCTAGAAGCAAGGTCATACCTACAAAACAAACAGATCATATTTTCACCCAAATGACAAAACAGAACATCTTGAAGTCTTTATTTGTGATCTAATCCACTTTGGAGATGCTTGTTAAATCTGCAATGGATATAGTGAGGTACCTGGGCAAACAAACCTAACATCTGGGCCTATGGGGCACATGAGAACTCAGGAAGGGGGAGATGGGTTCCACAGCTCTGGGACGAGAAAGAAAATCTACTGGAATTTTCTAATGCTTCCTGAAAACCTCTTCTACACACTAAATCACTTGCAGGTTTGCATTATACTCGAGGAACTTTTATTACTATAACTTTTCTTTCATTTAACCATGCAAAAGTAAAGACAAATACTGAAAAAGGGATGATAACTAAGTTAAAAAAAATTCTTAGCCTTTCCTTTTATCTAATTTATTTTAAAAAGTAATATTTTCAAAAAAACTAGAACATCATTATAGCATTTCAATTATGCTATGAATACACTTAAAGACCTTTAAAATATAAAAATGCCCAGAAGAAAATCATTTATACTCTTACATTGCAGCATTAATCACATTCAATATCTTAGAATATTAGTTTTGTTTTTGAGGAAAACATCATTCTATTGTTTTTATTAAAATTATACATACTCACTATAAAAAGGGTAATCAATGCAAAAAAAACAAAGAGCCAAAAACTTAAAAATGACCCCAGGGCTTCCCTGGTGGCGCAGTGGTTGAGAGTCCGCCTGCCGATGCAGGGGACACGGGTTCGTGCCCTGGTCCGGGAAGATCCCACGTGCCGTGGAGCGGCTGGGCCCCGTGAGCCATGGCCGCTGAGCCTGCACGTCCGTAGCCTGTGCTCCGCAATGGGGGAGGCCACAGCAGTGAGAGGCCCGCGTACCGCAAAAAAATAAATAAATAAAAAATAAAAATGACCCCACATTCTGTCATCTAGAAATGAATATCATTAAGTAAACATCATTCCAGACACTTTCTATGCATACATACAAATAGAAGAATAGACTGATAATATACATTTATACAAAGGGGATCCTAATATAGGTGAATTTTAATAAACAGTGTTAATTTTAATTTTATGTAATTTAATAGAAAAAAGAAACCAAAGGAAAACCAATAATACTGTTATATTTTAAATGTTTTTCTATAAGTTTCCCTGAATACAAGATTTTTAAATTATGAAAAACATTATGTAAACAAGAACATGTAAGAAAGTTTTATCACAACGTAATAGCAAAAAAGGGAAATAAATATCCATCAATAGAAAATGGATTAATAAATTATAGATATCTATATAACATTTATAGAGTGAATATACTCAAGCACTGTATTATTAACACAAATCTTGAAACAATGTTAAGCTAAAAACGCAAACTGCAGAATACTGTTCCTGTAAAGACTAAAACAAGAAAATTTATTAACTCTAAAAATGTTCATATATATTAAAAGTCTAAAGATAAGTATGTGAACAAATGACATCACAATATCAGGATATTGATTATCTCTGGGATTTCAGAGGGGCATGTGGGATCTTAACTATATTAGCAATGTTTTATTTCCTAACCTGGATGATGAATGTATTAGCATTCATTATTTTTCTCTAAACCTTTTCCTTTGTTTTAAATATTTTATACATGATCTGAAGAAAACATAAAATAGTGACATTCATTAAATATGAATAACCCTTAAATCAATACCAGCTATTATTTTATGTATTTTTTTGAATATGCTACATTTTTAAAATACATGAAAAGTTATTTAGAGAGTAAACTCCCTTTAGTTTTAAAATTACATGTAATTTAATTTTGGACAGACTCCACTAACTTCCTACTTTGAAAGTTGAAAACATTAGCACCCACATTTCCTCCCATTTCTTCTCCTAATTTTTGTTATATAATTTTTACATTGTCCAGGTTCAAAACATGCACATCTCATTCTATAATTTCATAGTTATTTAGTACTGGATCTGTATTTTAGTTGAATCAGTCTCCTCACAGTCCTCTTACCACAACTTCTCCTTCTTGAGTCTTTAATTCTTAATTGGCTAGACTGCACTGTCAAGTGGTTATTCCTAGTGGAGATTATACGTGCTCCTCCCCGTAAATTCTTTCATGTTGAAGAATATCTGCTTGCTAGCTTTAGAGGTGAATGACATCTTGGCTGCATATAATACTCATGGGCCATCCTTTCTTTCCCGCACAACTTTGCTGACGCTGCTCCCTTGAATGTTGCTGGTATTGAATGCTGCCAGTGGAGGTCTGAGGCCAATCTGATTTTTTTCCACTTTTGTGTGGTTTGCTTTTCTGCTTGGAAGTCAGAAGTCTCAATCATTCTCATTCTCTCTCCCCCTCCTTTCTTCCCTCCCTCTCTCTAAATAAATAAATATACATAAATATATATATGTATTATATATAAATATATATGTATTTTTCTCACTGTTTTTTAAAGACACAATATTGTACTTTACTTATGGTAGAAATAACTTAAATCCATCCAGGTAAATGTTTTAACAAAATGGACTGCATACTACTGCAACTTTTATGGCATTCTGGAAAGTGTTTCCTAAGAAGAACTAGCATGGCTTCTGAAAAACACATATATACCATATGTTCAAGCCAAAGGCCTGTTTCTTTAATCTTGAAAGAAAGGAAAGAAACAGAGGGAGCACAGAAACAAGTCTCCACGTGACCCAATCCATATCTCTTTCAAGTAACATGGAAGGTGCTCAATCTGTATCTTAATGCATTTTACTCTTCCTCAATCAATAACGTATCAGCCCAAGAGCTGGTCAGAGACACTAAGGTGCCGGCAGGTGCTCAAATCTGGTTAAGATGAACTGCCAAAAGACACTTACATAACAGGTTGTCACTCTTTTCACAATACAGAGAAACAAACACAAGACAAGAACAATGTTGATGCAATAAATTGTAAGAAATGCCAAGTGCCAAATAAACGCTCCTTCTTCTGGGAGCTGAGTCCAAGATAAAGGAATATTGAACAATTAGTTCTAAGATCTGGACATGCAGTTAAGCAAAGACAAACCTCAGGAATTCAGAAGTAGGTGTCTTCCATAAAGGTGCAGCCACCTCTCTCACAAACTCCTCCCTGATGGCTGGTAACACAATGCCCATCATGCCACAGGGCACATCCTCTGCCCCTCACAGTGGCCTGGTATTCCAATTACAGTGTCTGGCCATCCAAAGACCACAGGAAAGGCTCTACAGAAATTGAACTTGACCCCAGCCAGCAGGAGTCAAGAACTACCTGAGGCTTCCCACCCAATAATTTGCCGTTTATCCTACAAGTTCAATAATTTGATCAAATCAGGTTTTGTCATTGAACAACTATAATATTTTTCCTGAAACATCTTGTACTATTTCAATCCACTTGTTCTATTTGTTAGGTTCTTTTCTTCAGTGACAGCAATTATCTGTATTATATTGGACCTTCTGTCTCCCATGTCTTTGCTTTTTCAAACTATTTAACTTTTTCATCTGTATTCATTGGAATCACGTCTACCAAGCTGGCAGCAGTTCGATTTTCATTGTAGTTTTTGCTGTGTGTAACTTATTTATATTTCTTTACATGTGTACTCTCCCATTTCATCTCATTGTTATTATCTTCTTGCTTTTCAGCTTGTTTTTCTGAATTCAAATTCTCATTATATTGATCCATAGCACAAAGCAGTTGGAAGGAATACTTTTCCTCTATGATCAGTTGTTGTCAGTTTTACAGGCTGTGTTCTTTCCTCTTTACCTTTTCACCATAGATATTTGCATTTGCTACAATGTCACTTCTTTTGTCTTGCTTGTGGTTAGACATTGCTATCCAGACATTACATTTGCAAACTGTGGGTGATTTCTTAATTCCTTTTCTACTGTATCTAAGACAAGTTTATCTTTGCATCCTAGCTTTAGTGTGAGAGTTGGCATTTTATGTTATGTCCACTTTTCTGAAGTCTGAAGAAATGCTGGGGCTCAGGTGGGGGTGGGGGTGTGCAGTCTATTTGAATAAAATATCCAGAGTCTATTCGCCTCTGAGATTTTGTTTAAGTGTCCTATCCCAGGGTTCAAATTTTGGGATAGCCAAATTACATAGGGGCCCTGACTTCTGGGCAGACTAAGCCACTTGATCAATTTCCCCCTTTTTCACTTGATCCTCCTTAGCAACTATTTCTTACACTACTCAGTTAAAAGGGCAAGAAAACAATGATACCCACTCAGTTTGCTTCTCTCTAGATTTGGGGCTATTAGTGAGAACTCTCAGAATTTCACTCATATGGTTTCTGTGGGGGCTTGCTGTTTCTGTGTGTCTGTTTTAAGTTTATCAGATTAGGTGATACTCCTTACCTTGTGTGGTTACCTGTTGCTCAAATTTCTTACTATTATTTTTTTAGCTTAAAAAAACCCCTATTTTTTTGCTCAAGGGAAGGAAATTCAGTGACATTTCAATTGGAAATCTTAACCAGATGACCAAGATAATTTGTTTTGCAAGAGGACCCTTGGGTGACAAAAAATGGGAAATGCTTTTTAATGCAACTTAAAAGTTTTGGGTTAACAGGGTTGTGGAGAAAATAGAGAGGGCAATTCCTGCAATATGCTTATATAAGAGTATAGACAATGATAAAATTTATTATCTAAGTTCCAGAAATACTCCCTCTAAAAGGAGTCACTATATTCACTTTTCATGAGTTAGTAAAAATTTATTTGAAACTATATTAGTATTTACACAAAATACATAAAGTTGTAAAAATCATGTTTTGATCAAGTACAAGAAGAGAAATGTTAAAACCTAAAAAATAAACGTGGAAATACATTCGTTAGATTACTCCTTTCTGCACGTGGACGCCGCCGAGTAAGCATCATTGACATCTTCCCTCTCCACTGCCGTCATGTCTAAGTCAGAGTCTCCCAAAGAGGCCAAACAACTGCGGAAGCTCTTCATCGGAGGTTTGAGCTTTGAAACAACTGATGCGAGTCTGAGGAGCCATTCTCAGCAATGGGGAGCGCGCACAGACTGTGTGGTGATGAGGGATCCAAACACCAATCGCTCCAGAGGCTTCGGGGTTGTCATGTATGCCACTGTGGAGGAGGTGGATGCAGCCATGAAGGCAAGGCCACACAAGGTGGATGGAAGAGTTGTGGAACCAAAGAGGGCCGTCTCAAGAGAAGATTCTCAAAGACCTGGTGCCCACTTAACTATGAAAAAGATTTTTGTTAGTGGCATTAAAGAAGACACTGAAGAACATTATCTAAGAGATTATTTTGAACAGTACTGGAAAACTGAAGTGACTGAAATCATGACTGACTGAGGCAGTGGCAAAAAGAGAGGCTTTGCTTTCGTAACCTTTGATGACCATGACTCCGTAGACAAGACTGTCATTCAGAAATATCACACAGTGAACGGCCACAACTGTGAAGTAAAGAAAGTCCTATCTAAGCAAGAGAAGGCTAGCGCTTCATCCAGCCAAAGAAGTCGAAGTGGTTCTGGAAGCTTTGGTGGTGGTCGTGGAGGGCGTTTTGGTGGGAATGACAGCTTTGGTCGTGGAGGAAACTTCAGTGGTTGAGGTGGCTTTGGTGGCAGCCACAGGGGTGGTGGCTATGGTGGCAGTGGGGATGACTATAATGGATTTGGTAATGATGGAAGCAATTCTGGAGGTGGTCGAAGCTACAGTGATTTTGGCAATTACAACGATCAATCTTCAAATTTTGGACCCATGAAAGGAGGAAACTTTGGAGGCAGAAGTTCTGGCCCTTATGGTTGTGGAGGCCAGTACTTTGCCAAACCACAAAACCAAGGTGGCTATGGCGGTTCCAGCAGCAGCAGTAGCTATGGCACTGGCAGAAGGTTTTAATTACTGCCAGGAAACAAAGCTTCGCAGGAGAGGAGAGCCAGATAAGTGACAGGGAAGCTACAGGTTACAACAGATTTGTGAACTCAGCCAAGCACAGTGCTGGCAGGGCCTAGCTGCTTCAAAGAAGACGTTTTAGACAATACTCCTGTGTATGGGCAAAAAACCCTCGAGGACTGTATTCGCAACTAACTGTATAACAGGTTATTTTAGTTTCTATTCTGTGGAAAGTGTAAAGCATTCCAACATAGGTTTTAATGTAATTTTTTTTTGCACCCATGCTGTTGATTGCTAAATATAATCGTCTGATCATGACGCTGAATTAATGCGCCTTTTTTAAAAACGTGCTCTGTAAAGTTAGTCTACTCTGAAGAGATTTTGGTAAACGACTGCAACAGTGTGAGGTCAGAATTTCTTCAGGGTGATGCCAGGTTCCATTTGAAATTTATTCACAACCTGCTTGTGAATAAAGCCAGCATCTTCAGAAACTTGGTGTAGTTGAACTGACAGTTACTGTGTTGTGACCTGGAGTTCACCGTTAAAAGGGTCACCCAAACAAAGTCATGGAGTTTTTTGGTTATTAATATGATTGTTGGCACATCCTATGCAATATATCTAAATAGAATTATTATGGTACAAGATAAAGTTATAGATGGGAATGAAGCTTGTTTATCACCCATTATCATGGGTAATCAATAAACTATTTAATACCCTCTTAAAAATAAATAAAATTAAAAAAAATAAACATGGCTTACAAGGTACACCTGTCAAAAGTAGTAGGTAACATCTATATTTCTAAGAACAAATATTTGTGAAAGAAATAAGATAATTCATTTACTCTCTTATTCATTTGATAAATACTTATTTGAGCACATTCTATGAGCTAAGCCAAATTGAGTAAACAAGGTCTCTAACCTTGGAGAACATATAGTGGAAAAGGCAGAAAATGAGCAAGCACAGCAATGGGCACACGTAGAATAAAAATTATGAACACTGCTCTAAAGGAAATGAGAACTATGGAAAAAAACAGGGAGCACCTGTCTGAACTAGCTGATCGGGGAGGATCTCACTATGGGACACTTAACTGACAGGATACGTAAAGGAAGAAACCAGCCCTGAGGTACAATGGCAGGAACAGTCTAGATAAAGGGAAGAGCAAGCATAAGGAGTTTTAGGTAAGGAAAGAGGGCTGATGGGGCAGGAGGGGAGCAAGTTGAGTATGGGAAGGTAAGCAGCAGTCACATCAGGTAGGATCATTAAGTCCCATGGGAAGTCACTGAAGGGTTTTAAGAAGGTAGTAAATGATAAAATGTATACCCTAAAAAATCACCCCAGTTGATATTTAGAAAATGGATTAAGCAGAATGAATGGAAACAGACAGACTTTATAGGAACCTACTGCTGAATCCTAGATGAGAGATATTGGCAAGCTGGTCTTAAGAGAGAAAAGAATGAATATGACATGTATTTGGTGACAGAGTTGATGGGCTTGACATGAGATTATGCTATGAGGAGGTAAAGGAGAGGAAGTATCAAAATGACTCCCAGATTTCTTACTTCAAGGGAGGATGATGCCAGGAAGAAGTACAAAAATCACATAAATGGTAGAATATATGACTCATAGTATCTAGTATAACAGTGGAAGGGACAATCACCTTTACACCTTTAATTTTACCTTTACTTCTCAGGGTGGCAACACTAGAAGTAGTGAGAAGTGGTTAGATTAGGGATAGATTTTTTTTTTTTTTTGCAGTACACGGGCCTCCCACCGCTGTGGCCTCTCCCGTTGCGGAGCACAGGCTCCGGACGCGCAGGCTCAGCAGCCACGGCTCACGGGCCCAGCCGCTCCGCAGCATGCGGGATCCTCCCAGACTGGGGTACGAACCCGCATCCCCTGCATCGGCAGGCGGACTCCCAACCACTGCACCACCAGGGAAGCCCTAGGGATAGATTTTAAAAGAAGAGCTAACAAGATCTGCTGACATATTGTGGCAGACAGACACTAGGGTGGTCTTCATGATCCCTGCCTCCTGGTGTTCATACCCATGTATATAATATCCTCCCCTCGAGTGTGAGCAGGATCTATGACTTGCTTCTAACCAACAGAATATGGCAAAAATAATGAGATGTCATTTCCATGACATCTATCCTGCTAGCAGACTCAGGCCAGAGACTCTCCCTGTGGCCTGATAAGTAAGCAGCCATACTGGGGAAACCCTACCAATAAGGAACTCTGGACAGCCTCCAGGAGTTGAGGTGGCCTCCAGTTGACAGACAGCAAGAAGCCAGGGCCCTTAGTCCTACAACCACCAGGAAATGGGTGAGCTTGGAAATGGATTCCTGCCCAGTTGAACCTCTAAATTAGAACACAGGCCAGGTAACACCTTGATTGCTGAGAACCCAGTTAAGCCATGCCTAGAACCCTGACCAGCAGACACTATGAGGTAATAAATGTGTGTTGTTTTAATCTGCTAGTTTGTGATAATTTACACAGCAAGAGATAACTAATACATATACTGATATGGAGTGTGAAAAAACAAGAAGTCAAGAATGACTCTGAAATTTTTGGCTTAAGCCAAATAGAAGAATGGAGTGGTCGTTTACTGAGATAGGGACTTCTGGGGCAAGAACAGGCTTGGAGGAAAGATCAGTTTGGGACACATGGAGTTTTAGATGCCTATTGAGATGTCAAATAAAGAGGTGGGGATATGGGAACAGGTGATAAGTCTAGGATGCAGATATAAATTTGGAAGTCACCAGCATAAAGGCCAAGATATTACATGAGATCACCAAGGGAGTGAATACACACTCTCACAGAAGGGGACCAAGGACTGAGCCCTGGGGCACATCATCAGGCTAAGGAGCCTGAGAAGGAATGGGAAGTTAGAAAAAATGTCAAGGAAGTATGGAGTCCTGGAAGCCAAGTGAAGAAACTGTTTAAAAGAGGAGGGAGAGACTAGTTTTATCGAATGTTTGTGAAAGATCAAGTAAGATGAGGAATAAGAACTGAAAATTTAAAATCCACTCCTTAGTCATACTAGCCACATTTCAAGTGCTCAATAACCACATGTGGATAGTGACATGACAGTGTAAACACAGAGCATTCCCATCATAACCAAAACAGAAACTGTCCACTGAACAGTTCTGATGTAAAGAAACAGAAGACAGAAAAATGAGCAATATGTAGGTAACTGCTAAATGTGGTGGTGGGAGTTTGTGGAAGTCCTCTTTTGATAACCTTTATCTTTCAAAACAGAAATGGGAAACAAGGCCACTAGCTGAGCAGGAAAACAGGAGAAAATGTAGTGGAGATCTAAAAAATGAAAAGACAGTATGACAGCTGAGCAGGAGAATGAGAGATGGAATAAGAAAGAATTAATGAAATGTAAACTCCTGTGGGAGTTGGGATTGTTGGAGTTCACCTAACCTCTTGACTCTGTACATGCATATCTTTTGCCAAACTTGGGCACTTTTCAACTATTATTTCTTCAAATACTTTTTCATACACACCCTCTTCCTCCTCTTCTTCCAAGGCTCCTCTGGTGACAGAAATATTAAGATTTTTTGTTACAGTCCACAGGTCTCTGAAACTCTGTTCATCTTTTAAATGTTTCATTTTCTCTGCATTGTTCAGATTAAGGAATTTCTATTGTTCTATCTTCAAGTTCACTGGTTCTCTCCTCTGTCCTCTCCATTCTGTTGTTGAGAGAACTGCTGAAGCATTTTTATAATGGCTGCTTTAAAATCTTTGTCAGATAACTCTAATATATGTGTCACCTTGGTGTCAGTATCTCTTGATTGCCTTTCTCATTCAAGTTGAGATTTTCCTGGCTCTTACCATGACAAATGATTTTCAATTGAAATCTCAACATTTTGGGTATCATGACATGAGACTGGACCTTATTTAAATCTTCTGTTATAGCAGGCCTCCTCTGACACCACCCCAGTGGAGAGAGGGAAAGTCTACTCATTACTGCTGTTGCTGCCAGACAGGGGTAGAAATCCAGGCTCCCCACAGTGTCTCCACTGATGTCACAGGGGTGGGGGAGGCCTCATTAATGGCTGGTGGAGAAGTAAATCTCAGCTCCCTATATGGCCTTCTCTAACCCTACTCTGGTGGGATGAGGGGTGGTGGTTGGAGCACCTCACTTTATCCTGGCATAAGTGGAAATCTAGACTCTATACTAACACTTTGCTAGCAGGGGTGGGGGTGAAGCCACAGTCCTTTCTGTGCTGTTTGTCTAAGGTCGAGTGGTTATTTTCTAAAAGTTTTCTGTCTTGCTAAGCTGCCCCTTTCCTGGTCCTCGGGCTAGAGAAAACAGGGTTTTCTTGGGGCTTTTTCAGCTTATACCTATTAACATTTCCAGACTGCTGATTTTTCCAACATCAAGTCTGAGATATATGAGACTAAAGGAAAACGCTTGGAACTTACGATTATGTCATTTTTTGGGTCTTGAGGTCCCTAATAAGACTGCCTTCTTCAGAGTTTTCTTATGTTTGTTTTATATATAATGTCCAGGTTTTTTAACTGTACTTATCATACAAAGAATAGGGGAAAATGACCTTCATTTACTTATGATTTTTTAAAATTTCCTTTTTCATATTCTATTTCTTTTTTTTCATATTCTATTTCTAAAGGAGTATCTTTTGTGTTTATTTACTCTGTGTTCCTTCTAGGTTTGTCTTTAAATCTGAAATTATTTTAAAATTCTTTCCTAACTTCTATCATCTCATTTCTGAATTTTTCTAGTCTTGGTTATATTGTTCTTTCATGTATTTTATCATTTTCTTATTGTATGTTAGCTTACTTTGGAATACTAAGTTATAATTTTTGTCAGTTTTTCTATTATGCTTTCACATTGAAGGGGTATTATTCTACTTATTCTCTTCTTTTTTATAATAACTTTCTATGAGATTTGACCTTGATATTTTTTCTGTTGCTAAATTTTAATTTTTTTAATTTAATTTTTTTGTAATTTAAAAAAAATTTTCCTGAACCCTTATAGGAGACGCTTGATTTAGCTAGTTTTTCTAGCTTCTCAGCTCACTAGCTCCTCTTCTGTTGTAGTGTAGTGTCCAACTATTTGGCACCTTACTTGAGATCTCCTAGCTCTGTTCCCCTCTCAGACTGTTATCTGGACTTTCTTTCTCTGCTGTCCCTGTCCTGTTCAATTTGAATTCTATTCCCAGCAGCTTTTCTTCAGTGTGGGACTTTCTCCTACAAAGAGTCTTTGGCTGGTTTTTTGAAAGTTAATAAGGCACAAACTGTTCCAGCACCTTCAGATCCTACTACAGATCCCTTGAGCTCATCCCCACTACTAGAACATGCAAAATTTTCCCAATTCCAGCTGCTGTTCTCAAAGCAGCTTGCTGAGCTTTCCAGCGGGTCTTTGGGTTTACTGCTGGTGGGCCCACCGCTCCCCTTTGCTTACTCCTACATAGATACTGATAGCACAAAGGTCTTGTAGCTGTCAATGGTTTAACCCCACCTATTTGTGTGGATGCCTTCTGACCAAGTTTGTTATAGATATTATCCATGTGTTTTTTATTTTGCTATCCTAGTTGTTCTCTGTGCTTTAGTGACTATGTTTGGGGGATTCAGAAACTATACTATTACTGCCATATTTCCAGAATTCCTTAAAGAACAGATGCTGATTTTTGACAATCTTCATTAGTAGAAAATGTTTAGAAAAACTTTCCAGGGCACAAAATCAGCACAACAGTAGGTGTTCAAAAATTTCTCCCCAAAGTCAAACTCCATAGCTAATTCCACTGTGAAAACATACTCTCCCTTCAGGATGAGCAGCATGGAACCAGCAAAAGACCTTGAACCCTGGGAAGTATTAAAGAATGGCATAATTTCCACTAGCAAACTATAAATGCAAGCCGTTTAACCTATAGAAATGTTAATTAAATTAAGAGGCAAAGCAATCCCCTATTTATATAGAACCTATTATATATATCTAACACAAAATCTGAGAGACAGTGTCTGGAAAAGATGAATTGTTCTTTATTACAGCAATGAATTCTTTGTGGCTCCCAATTTCAAAAACTAAGAATATGTCCCCAAAAGTCTAGAATACAACTACTAAAATACTAACAGAGATTTTCTTCAGGAATGCAATTACTAATGATTTCTTTTCTTTTTGCTTATCTCTACTTTAAATATTTTCAAAATGGAAAAGTAAGCTTCTTGTAAAAATTTTTAAAACAACTTACGCTAGAACCATGTTGTAATCTGAGTGGTTGAACATATATCCTCCAACAACCCACATTATATTTCCATTGACCACAGCTTTGTGAGAGGCTCTGGGGAGCTTTAGGTTAGAATATTCCTCTTGTGTCCAAAATGACTGGTTAGCTGGTACAGGAACTGAACATCCAGGACCTAATAAAACATAATAAATTAGCTTCACAAAATGCAGCTTTAAAATTACTGCAATTCAGGAATTCCCTGGGAGTCCAGTGGTCAGTGCTCTGCACTTCCACTGCAGGGGGCCTGGGTTCAATCCCTGGTCAGGGGAACTAAGATTCCCACATGCAGTGCAGCAAGGACAAAAAAAAAAAAAAAAAAAAGAAAACTACTGCGTTTCAAGTTTGAATCATCTAAATACAACAAATTATCTAAAGAATATTTACAGTCTTTCCTTTAGCATCTAAATATCAGACATATCCCTTTAATTTGTGCTTTCAATTTACTCAAAGGTAGTGACCAAGGGTAATCTCTAATAAAATTCAAAATCACATACTTTCTAATGAAGACCTGACCATATCTAGGTTAGGATTTTTTAGTAATGAAATACTTGCTTAAGCAGCTCTCAGAGGAAAGAGTGTACAAAGGAATTATTAATTCAAATGAAAAACTTTAGGGACTTCCCTGGTGGTGCAGTGGTTAAGAATCTGCCTGCCAATGCAGGGGACATGGGTTCGATCCCTGGTCCAGGAGGATCCCACGTGCCGTGGAGCAACTAAGCTCGTGCGCCACAACTACTGAGCCCGCGCACCTAGAGCCTGTGCTCTGCAATAAGAGAAGCCACTGCAATGAGAAGCCTGCGCAACGCAACAAAGAGTAGCTCCCACTTGTCTCAACTAGAGAAAGTTCACATGCAGCCAGGAAGACCCAACGCAGCCAAAAATAAATAAATTTTTGAAAAAAAAACAAAAAAAACTTTAGAGCTAAAATGTAAAGACTAGTCCTGGGAGTATTACAAACCATCCATTTCCAAAATCAAGAAACTCCTTTTTTGAGAGGTTTGGCTTCTGCTCCAACATTTGCAAAGTGGTAGGTAGTCAAATACTTCAATTATTTAACTGCTCAATGTCAGCCAAACCGAACAAACTAAAGCATCTAAACAAGCACATTTCTGGAAATTCAAAATAAATGTGTTCAAGAAAGGGGTAAATGTATTAAAAAAAACCCAAAAAACTAAATCAGTAACAGCTGCTATCACCCACCCCTTGAAGAATTTGCTAAAGGGCTTCTTAAATAATCTGTATCTGTAGATAATTCCAATAACTGACTGCTTTAGGATTCTACTGTATAATCAACCCCAATTTTCTCTGAATTTATTGAAAGTTTCTGTGGAGAGACCATTATTGTCAGCTCTTGTTCCACCTCCCAGCTTGGTTCTCTATGTCTTATGGCTGAGACCAAGTTCTCTAAATTCATGAATGAACTGCAAAGACTGTTAAACTGCTCCACATCTCTAGAGACCACAACCATACATCTATGAATTCAAAGATTTGTAAGAAGCTGAATAAAGAGATATGAAAATTTAAACACTTCCTGATATTTGATTAACATAAATGGTACAGATATTAGGAATAAAGTCAATCTACAACTTATTAAACTAGAAACATTCTGTAAATTGAAAGAAAAAAAAAGAAACAAAGAAGTTCCTACCCTGCCACTCTGAGAAGCAGGAGCATCCTCTGACATCACTTGAATTGCAGATGCCTCGATGAGGAAAACCACAGTTATTTACACAGTGAGGGATGTCACATGCTTCACCTTTCCAGTTTTCAGAACATTCACATTGAACAGTGTTGCTGCTATTACTGATCTTACATTCTCCTCGGCCTGAGCAATTATTCGGACACATGTCAAAACTATAAAAATAGTGGGGGGAAATTAAATCAACACAAAGCAACATTTTGATTAACTTAGCAGAACTTCCTCCTACACAAGGCTTAAGAAATCTTACTGTCTAGCCAGTTCATTCACAAGCGTAATTGCAGTACTTACCATTTAGCCTAAATGGGATCACTCAACCCTGCAGAACTAGGGCAAGTAATAAAATCAAATTAAACCTGTTGGATTCTCATAAGAAGAGACAGTTAAAGAGATTACAAGAAGAGAAGAGATTCTTGCAAAATATCCAGGCTTAGCTCCTTAAGGACAGGATGACTATCCTAATTCTTGGTAGCCCACAAATGGTGAGCATTATAAAATTGCCAAATGCATGCTAGCAAGGCTGGAGAAGAAAAGGATAAAACAAATTGCAAACAATACACTACCATCCTCATTCCTCTGGATAGTCTCTAAAAGTTTACAGAATTTGCGTAAGATTATTGCTCAGATTGGTGTGTATTAAATTCCTTAGCAAGTTTATCTACCCATCTCAGATGCAAGAAAAGGGAGGGGTAGTTTAACTTAATACATGAGTTTAACCATAAAGTGTTGCATAGTAACGTGACAATGATATTGACAACACTTTGAAAAGACATAATTCTGATTTTAAAAAGGGGGGATAACAGGATTAGCAAGATACTGTAAGAGTGTAAAGAAAACTAAAAAGGAATTTTGTAGCAAAGCATGCCAGAAAATCAGGAATCAGTTACAAAACAAGCTAATTAACATTCACACCTACACCCTAACGTCAGTTCACGATACATTTATAATAAAATTTTATAAGTATGTATATATAGTATTTTTATAATCTATGTTATAATATAATATAATAAATGCATATGCCTACTTTTCAAACCCAGGCTTGTGATGAGCTGCCCAGGCTGCTAAGTCACAAACCTTGGGTACCTGAAAAACTGAATCACCATACCAATCAAGATAAAGATGGCTTTAACTAGGGTTGAAAGACTACTGAGATTCTGAGAAAATGGGCAAGAAAAAGAACCCAGTATAAAGGTTACACACGGGGGTTATCAGCTATACCAGGAGTTGTCAAACGTATTGTGTAAAAGGCCAGATAATATATATTTTAGGTTTTGTGGGCCACAGAAGTTCTTTATCACAGACCCCCTGCTTATGGCATTTTATGAATTTAACTACTTCTGAAAATAAACATTTCTTAGGAAAAAAAGGTAAAGACAGAAGTTAGCTTCTCTCCTACTGCAACAAATTCCAAAAGCTGCCCAGAGTCTGTCTGTCTACATTTCCTTTGTAACCTCAACTAAGTTGTCATCAATGGGCCAACTACTGAGTACATGAAAACTACTAATATTTGTTAAATTGTACTTAGCAAACTCCTCCAAAGTTTTTATCCATTGGCAGGAATGGATAATGCCCCTCTTTTCCAGGAGACGCTCAACAGCAGCAAGACCTGGGTTGCAACTCTGGTCCCACTGCTTTGACAATTTACTTTACCTTTTCCTGCCACTTGCCTCATTTATAAAAGAAGTAGAAAAACAGTGGCTGTAACTGAGTTTTTAAAAGAACTTTAAATGAGAAAATTCATGCAAACTGCTTAGCATAATGCCTGGCACATTGTAAACCCTCAATATGTTAGTCATTATTATTGTTAAAACAAAGTATACAGTCTTCTGAAAAAAATCACAAATATTACACTTAAATATCTTACTTGTAAGTGATATTAAATCCAGTCAAATTATAAGCAGCATCACTAAAAAAATGCAGCAGGGCATAACCTGATGTGGCAACGACCTCTGGGACAGTCTCGTTGCCATCTCTCTCAGGAACAATGAGGCCACTGAAATGAAAACACATGTCTTATAAAGGGAAGCATAATCACAGACACATCACATGGTGACAGAACACAAATTCAACTGGATTTCACCCTTGTAATTTAAAAAGCCACCTATAGGAAGAGGGCCAAATTCCTGTGATAAATGCACAGGAACAGATCTGAATCTTTTGCTAAGCTCTTCTCTATTCTAGGTTATATATATATATATATATATATATATGTATTCTTTTTTTTTTTGCGGTACGCGGGTCTCTCACTGTTGTGGCCTCTCCCGTTGTGGAGCACAGGCTCCGGACGCGCAGGCTCAGCAGCCATGGCTCACAGGCCCAGCCGCTCCGCAGCATGTGGGATCTTCCCTGACCGGGGCACGAACCCGTGTCCCCTGCATCGGCAGGTGGACTCTCAACCACTGCGCCACCAGTGAAGCCCCTAGGTTATATTTTAAATGAGATTTGAAACCGACGACCCTATTCTTTTTTTTTTTAAGTAAAACATTTTATAATACTCCTTTGAAAAACTGAGTAAACCTCCACAATCACAGAAAGTAACAAACTTTATGAGTTCATGGATACCAAACATATACCATTGAAAGACATGAAAAGTAAAAATAGAAATAAAAGTTTGATATACAAACATCCATCATCCCAATACTATTAGCATTCTGATGTACTTTCTTTGTTTAATTGATACCATGTTACATATCATATTCTATTTTACAGGTAATATACCATAAGCATTTCTATGTCTCTAAGAGCTCCCTCAGAACTTTTAGAACCTTACTCAGAGCTCAGCCCACAACAGTATCTGTTGGGTGTCTACAAAGAGAAAGAATTACCGAGTCAAAGGGTCTAAATGATGGCTTTAAGGCTCTTAATCCATATACCAATTTGCTTTCCAGAAGAGAGATGGTGACTTGAAATCCCACCAATAGAGAATGAAAGGGTCCATCCCACCTAACCCCGCCAACAAGGAGAATTACCAGTCCTACTTTAGTTTTGCTAATTTAATATGTGAAAGTGATTTTTTTAACCTGTGGTTTTGAGCTTCTCTTATACTCCTGAGGTTAATCATTTTTCCTATGTTTACTTGCATCTTTTGCTTTTCTTCATATGCTCCTATCTTTTGCCCAGTTATTGTTCAGTACCACCATCATCTCACTCAGTTAAAGCCTAACTCCTTACCAGGCCCTGTGCAATCTGTTCCACACACACAATCCCATCCGATGAACAAACGTCTCATGTATTACAGATGGTCCCCGACTTACAATGGTTCAACTTACAATTTTTTGACTTACAGTTTTTTGACCTACAATTTTTTGACTTTACAATGGTACAAAAGGGATACACATTCAGTAGAAACTGTACTTAGAATTTTGACCTTTTCCCAGGCTAGCGATATGCTGTTGATACTCTCTCACGATGCTGGGCACCAGCACAAAGCTGTAGCTCCCAGTCAGCCACACGATCACAAGGGTAAACAACCAATACACGTACAACCACTCTGTACCCAGACAACCTTTCTGTTTTTCACTTCCAGTACAGTATTCAAAATTACATGAGATATTCAACATTATAAAGTAGGCTTTGTGTTAGATGACTCTGCCCAACTGTAGGCTAATGTAAGTGTTCTGAGCACATTTAAGGTGGGCTAGGCTAAGCTATGATGTTCGGTAGGTGAGGTGTATTAAATGCATTTCAACTTACAATATTTTTAACATACAATGGGTTTATCAGGACATAACCCCATCATAAGCCAAGGAAGATCTGTACTCTCTTCCTTTCACTGGCTCAACCCCAGCCACACGGGCCTCTTTTCTTTCCTAAAGCACATACTTTTGGGCTGATGACTATCTCAAATGCTCATTCATTATGACCTAGCAATTCTATTTCTTAGTAGAAGAAACACTTGCTCACATACACAAATATATAAGAATCCTCACCGCAGCACTATTCAGAATGAGAACAGGTTGAAAACCACCTAAATGGTCATCTGGGAGCTGGATGAATGAGTCATTACATACGTTAGGTCTGCAGGACTGACAAGGCGCTCATCAAGGCATTCTGATGAGTAGGAATAAAAACAAGCTGCAAGACGATGGGCCTAGTATATGTGTACATTTATGTGTATTTATACAAGTGCATATAAAAATGAGTGGAAGAGCATATAAGCAGGGTGTGAGGAGGAAGAAGGGATGGGATTTTCATTCAACAAGTTTTCAATATGCAGGCAGAACTAGGGGTTGCAAAACGGTGAAGCATTTTCTACTATGCATTCAACTAACAAATACTAAGTACTTACTACAAGTGAGGCACTGTTCTAGGTACCAGGAATACAACAGTGAAGACGTCTCTGCCTTTACTGGAGTTCATGCCAGAGAAAGAATAAGCCTAGATACGAACCCCCAACCCCTGGCCCACAGGTGTGTATATATAATGCCAGGTAGAGGTAAATACTATGAAGGGAAATAAAACAGAGTAAAAGAACAGAAAGTGCTACTTTAGAAAGGGCATTTAGGGAAGGACTCTTGGAAGAAATGACATTTGATCATAGACCTAAATGAAGGTTTCAACCATCATCATGCTTTCATCAGTTTTATATACCAGAATCCCCTAAAATGATGAGGGGTAAGTACTTGCAAGAGCAGGGCCACCTAGAAACACGTATGTCAAAAGCAATCTTGCCGTAAGAAATACTGGCACAGTAAAGGACTGGGGGACTCAGTCACATGTAGGACACTCTTTGTTATCTTAGCATGAGCTTCAGGGTCAGAGACGTGAGCTCCAATTCTTGTTCCACAAGCCTGTGCATGTCACTGACATCTCTGAGCCTTAGCTTCCTCAAAAGCACAATGAAAGAAATCCTATCTACCTCACAGCAATGTAATGAGAAACTGTTAAAGCATGTGAAGGGCTTAAATAGCATCTCACACTAGTAGGTGCTCAATAAGAGATAGCTAATGGTATTTATTATTTATATGGTGGGGACATTTAAATGTATAGAACGAATGGCAGAATGGGTGGAGGGAGAAAGAATGGAGAGTCAGAAGGAGTGGGAGGGCCACCTGCACTAGATGACCACGTTGCTGGAGAAAGGGGATCAGCTTCCCTACTGTCAGAGAGACTTAGGCATTTGCTTCTTTTCACTTCAAAAACTTGTGACAGCTTCAGAATGTGCTTTTTCCCAGTGTGAAAATAAAACAACTGGTTTATGACAAAAATAAACTTTGTACAGAATAAATGAATATAAACCTCAACCCAGTGTGCAAGGCAATAGAAAGTGTGTGGGTGAGAAAGTGATGCTGCAGGCTTGCCGTTCAACTGTCACCCTGAGCTGCCTCCACCACCCTGTCCCCTGCCCCTAGGCAGGTAAATAAATGCAGGCTCAGTTTAGGCTGCAGCCAGCTGTTCAACTTGAGAAAATCAAGAACTGCTTGCCCTGGGGTTCTTCATAATCTTATATTGGAAACACAGAGTACCATTGTTTAGAACCATTTCTGAAAATCGCTGAACTGAAGATACTGTCTTAATTCAACATAACTGTCCCAGACAGATATAGGCTCTCTGAACACACCTGGGGCACAGTCTGACTTTCCCAACTACACTATGTTAAGTTTACATAGTTGGCAAATCCTCAGTTTGACACACCTCTCTCCTTGCAAAACTATACACACAAGGACAGGCAGATGTGGAAGGTAAGCCAGATTTTTAAAGTCAGGGTTAGGAGCCTGGGGATGGGTCCAAACAGCATCTATACTTCTGAGTGGTGAAGGAGGGTCCACAGCCACAAAAGAGGTGCCTGCCTTTGATTACCTGCCACAAACTGACCACGATTTCCATGGGGTGCTGGACAGGCTGACTCCCGCTTTCACAAGACTTCCTCTAACAGCTCTGCATCACAGCCTAAACAAATGTCTCACCAGTATTTGACTTTCTTAAAAATAACAACAAAAACCTCTAGAAGGAATAAGAATTTCCTCAGAGAGGAAAACTATTCTCCCTGCTCTATCACCACTACCACCTCTGCATCTCCCTACCAACAGATCTGAGCAGAGCGAGCAGGTACTCCACAAAGGTGCTGCACTTATGCATTTGTTGAAGTGAATGCACCACAAAGTCATAATGTTGTGCAGCTGGAAGAGACTTGCTCTAGTGGTTCTCAAATTTGTCCAGTAATGGAACTCTGTTTGTTAAACAAATTTTATTCAGAATTTCAGCATATAAAAGATAATGTGATCAACCAGTTCAGAGTCAAATTAAACTTCATGGACTGCAATACACCCAGAGAAAACACAGTACAACACCTTCATTTTAGGCTTCAGAAGATGAGGACTAGAGTGCTTAAATGAACTATTCAGACTCATGCAGAGCCTTGGGCAGAACGCAGATTAAAAGTCCAAATCTTCTGAATCCTGTGTGGCTCTCTTTTTCTTTATTTGGCTGAACTATCTGCCGCCAGGCTCACTCCACTCTGGGCCCCCAGCACATCACCACTGGGTTGATTCCTCTATCCAAAGTCCTCCTGACCCAACAGCACTCCTCAGCTCCCCATCTTGTGACATTGCCTTATGACCTAAACAGTTATTTTCAAATTCTTCTGCACATCAATGCTTCAGGGGTTCTGTGTTTCAGGTAAATTTCAATTATTAAACATACATTATCTCACTATGATTTTAGAAAATGCACACTCAATTATGTCATAGGTTAAATTTTAACACAATCAATGCATTAATTTATACATTTCAGTAAATAAACTTTTTTATAGAAGCTTAAAAATCCTCCTGTTGTCTGTACATATACTGTGGCTTCTCTCAAAAGTCACTGACTGAAACAGTTATACCCTTCTGCTTGTTTTGTGGTTGCTGTTGGTTCACATGTCTGCTCATTAAATACACAGTCTGGGTGAACTACAGGGTTATGCATACCCTCTGGGCAGATGTTCCCACAGGGCTATTGGCAAGCTGATTCAAAGTGCCTGGCACATAAAGAGAGGACTCCATGGGTTTTGATTAACAAATGCAGTATCAAGTAAACCTCCAACAAGTACTATTATCATGATAACATCATACTACAGATAGTTTTTGTGCTGTGTTAAAGTTTGGGGTGCCTCTTGCTATAAGACAAGGTATGAGTCAAATTCTGGCATAAAGATGTATATGCCCAACATGTAGCCAATATTTTGATGCTTAGCATGGCCTATCCACGCTGTTCTTTGGCCCTCTAAGTGAATCTCTAAAACCCAGAAAATGGCCTTGGTTCTCAGTTCAAAGACATGTTGCAGAGATTTCTAAGCCAAAGGGAGTGGAGAAATACAAGGGCACATTAGTTCCCTGATCTCAGCTGTCCTTTGCCTCCTCATGTTCTGTTCACTCTCTGTTATCTCCTCACCTACAAGAGACATCAACCAGCCCCATGTGAGGAATACAAAAAATATTTGTTAAATTGATTTCTTTTAAAGTCAGGGAAATCAAATATTTGAGGGAAAGAAATCCAGAAAGTCAGCTGACAACTATGACTCTCTAAGGATACGCATTTTAGAAAAAATATATTTAAAAAATCCTCTATCAAGTAAAAGGAAGAAAAATAAAACAGTTTTGAATTTGCATGTGGTCAAAAATATAATAAACAACACAGCTACTTACTGTTAATAAAAAGTAAAATGTCAAAACAATTCAGAGCACCCCATGTATTTGGTGTTAAGCTGTTTAACAACAAACACAGAATATACTGTAGAAAAAAAATCACAACACGTAACTGGAATGTTCCTCATTCTCCACAGGTAACCACTGTTCATTTTATGTATACTCTTCCAAAACTTTTCCCTCACCCATATTAAGGTATATACATAATTACACATCACACACACACACACACACACACACACACACACACACACACAGAGCTATATCTGAATTCAACAAATAACTCCTGAATGCCTATGCAATGAAGAACACAACAAGGATCAAGATAAACATGGTTCCTGATTTAATTTTTCACAGAAATAATATATTCGATATATTGCTCACAAAACATTTTTAGATGTAAACTTCACCACCACCACAAGAAGTAGGTAAATTTGATACTACTATCACAACTTTATAGATCAGGAAACTAAAAAGAGAGGTCAAGTACTCTGCCCAAAAACTCACCCAGAAGCTACAGGAAACCAAGTTAGGACTAGCACACAAGTGATAGGACTCCATAACTAGTACTCTTTCCATGAAGTAAATGTTTTAAGTGATAAAAAAGGTGAATCCAGTAAGAATACAATCTAGGAGATACATAAATGCAGAAATCAAACAATGGTTAACCAGTATTTATATGACTGAGCTTACCTAAAGGCAGCAACTAGAGGTGCGTAAATTGAGTCCCCATCATAAACATATAAATGGTCCCAACTACACTCTGTAGCAAAATGATTGAAACGAAGTCTCATTATTCTATTTGGCCTGAAAAGAACAGAAAAAAGTAATTTATAATAATCATAATCACTATAAAACATTTGAGAAAAAAAATATAGATTTTTAAAGAATTTATATATAAAGAAGAAATTAATAGTATGTAATCAGTACTCCTTCACTTGTCAAAGATTTCCTTAGTACTTTCTATGTGCTAGAGACCACTAAATATGCAATGGTAAACAAAATAGACATGGTCTATGCATCTTTGGGCCTTATAGTCTATACAGTGGCCATTCTTTACCAATCCATCAGCCTTTCTTATTCAACTTAAGATTTCATACTACATCATTTTACAAACACACCTGCCAATCCTCTAAACTCACCTGCCCCTCTGCCTTTTCATGGAACTCCCTGGAAGAAGCCCTGGTATAGAGAAAACCAAGCCATTTTGGAGAAAGTCACAACATTGGGTAGGCTGGTTCCAATACTGGTGCTTCGATTCTGCCAGCAGTCCTACTACTAGTTCTCAATTTCTATTTCAGACCACCCAGTCCCACCTCCCTGCTTATGCTCAGCACTCAGACAAAAATTTCTCAAATTCCCACTTTCTAAAATAGATACATCTACCTACTTTTCCTTCCATCTCTCAAATATTTAACATCTCCGTCTCATCTGAAACTTCCAAGTCCAGACTTAAATCTCTTTAAGTATCACATATTTTACAAAAAACAACAAAACACAAAAAACTTTAAATCCCAACTCTCCTTCCAGCTACTATCAGACCTATCCCTTTCTCCTCTGAAACTCCTCAGGAGACTTCGGTTTTCTCCATTTCCTCACATCCCACTCACCTTTTCACTCTCCAACCTGGCTTTAGGCCAAAGACTCTACTCCAAAAGTTCTTGGTAATATCAACACCATCTATATACTGGTGATTCCTAACTATATGTCTCCAGCCTGAACCTTTCATCTACCCTATACTTCTTGTCTAACCAAACAATTAAATAAATACATAAACAAGTTAACTCACATGGTGATGAATACTGGGAAGAAATTAAAGGAATGTGATGTAGTAGTACAACAGGTGGTGGGGAGATACCCCAGAAAGTTTTGGAAAAGATCAGAATGGCGAGAGATAAGCCATGTGAAAAGTCTGGGGGGACAATGTTTCAGGCAGATAGAATAACAGTCTTAAAGTTTTAGACTTTAGAAGTTGATGTGTCCAAGCAACGTGAAGAAAATCAGCATGTCTGAAACATAGCAAACAGAAGGAATAAGATAAGAAGTGAGTGAGAGGTGGGCAAGGGGCAAAGGTAAAAACCGGAGGCCAATTTCAAGGCTATTACAGTGGCCCAGGAAAGAGAGGATGGCTGGTGGTTCTTAAAATAACTGTAGAGTTGAAGATGAAGAGGATTGGGGAGATATTCTTGAGGGGAAAACTGATAGAACTTACTGACAGGCTGAATATGTGGATAAGGAAACGGAGGATTTGAAGTTTTTTGCTTAGTTTTATGCTTAGGCTGAGGTGGAGCAACCACTGACAGCACACTCAGAGCAACAGTGGAGAAGGACATCAGATGGGAGTGAACTGGTAGAAAGGGCAAGGGCAGACAGCTCCTTAGAGCAGCAGTTCTCCGAGTATGGTCCACACAATGCCAGGGTCCCTGAGGCCCTTTTAGGAGGTCCAAGAGGTAAAAACTATGGTTATTTAGACTTGGATATCTGGTAGATATTTTCTTGAAAATGAACAAAGCAAGCCTGTATTTGTTGCCAAAGAAAATATAAGCTTTCAAGCAATAATGAGTTTTGGAAAATTTGTACCTACCACCCAGATACAACTTCCCAATACTTAAAATTTTCTGATGAGATTGATGGTGATTTTTAACTACGGTGATGTTTTAAATTTCATATAATGAAATATATCGACATCTGGAAGACCTGCATAATTCAGTGAACCAATATTTTCCGAATGTTACAAAATCATGCATGGGTTAAAGATCTATTTAAAGTACAAGAAAACCAATTAAAAAATTTTTTTTAATTTTTGGCCATGCCACACGGCATGTGGTATCTTAGTTCCCTGACCAGGGATCGAACCCATGCCCTCTGCAGTGGAAGCGTGGAGTCTTAACCATTGGACCGCCAGGGAAGTCCCATAGAAAACCAGTTTTAACTTAACAAGTTCTAAAAGTTCATTAGGATCATTTCAGATTCCACACTGCAATTCAGTTTTAAGAAATTACCACTTGTCCAGTTTTGGTCCAGTCTTCTAAGACTGTCCACAATTATTTTAAAGGGTTATTAATGGTTGCAATGCGAGTGAATGCATGTGACACTTTCTGCAAGAAGCTTTTAAGAAGCAGGTCTGCTTTCTCCGTACTTCCTCCTTCCCCTCCTGCTGGCTGCAGTTAGCCAACAGTGAAGCTAATGAATGAATGGCAGAGCTTGGGTCCTACTACCAATGGGAAGAAAGCTGCCTGCTGACCAGGAACACCTGCCTTGGAACTGTTATGTGAGGAAGAAATAAACTTCCATATGTTAAATCACTAAAAATAGTAAATAAATAAATAAGTAGGCCTATTAAAATCTCTTCCCTTCCCTACTACATATTCAAGTGAAGTCTAATCTTCTTCATATACCTCAACCATAATAAAATATTGTAACAGTTTTTTAACTATTACAACTGAAAATATACAAATTTCTGGTGTGTATAATTCATTTGCAAATCAACACAGAAGTTTTTTTCAATTAACATTGAAGATTAAGAAAAATAAGAAAATCAAATTCACTTGTCAAAGTAAAGGTTACCAAATAAAAAATATTTTAAGTTGCCACAGATTGTTAATTTTACATGTTGGAAAAGTAATCTCACAATGAGTTCTATCCTGAAGAAAAAAAAAAAAAAACTTAGCCATTACTACTTACTGTCCTTCAATGAGCCATGTGCACTTTGTTTTATATTTATAATTTCCAGGTCCATCTGTTATAAACCCAGAAGATCCAGTTAGTCTGTAATTCAAAAAATAAAAAAATTTAAATGCATCAAAATTTCATATATTAATAATATCTTTCTTAATTCTCAATACAATCCAAGTGGGTACACTGATGCATACTATGACCAGAAGAAAAAGACTGGATAGTTATACACAGATTACACAAATCTGGATGAAACAAATTCACGCCATATACTTAAGAAAAGGGGATACAAATACATTAAAAACAACAGGAATGAACAAAAACATACATCTTTCTAGCTGAGATGGGAAAATCACACTTTGTTTCCATACAAATGGCCACAAGAAGTTAGTTATAAATATCAGTTGGTTTTTAAAAAACAAGGCCACACAGTTACCATTACAAGTAAAATGTGTAAATGCAATAAATAACGCTGTGGCCAGCATAACTATGATGCGCAAGCACATCAATCCACAACACACAACAGACCCACCACAGCTATTTAGTTGCTTCTTCTGAAGTGGCAATCTACCACACTCTGTGAGCAGTGCACATCAGCACCTGACTTCCCACACACATGCCAAGCTTGAAGTTTATCAATATTTTTAGGTCTTGCCAATATGACAGGTACATCTTAGTATCTCATTAATATTTTTACTAGTACTAACCCTAATGTATGAAGATTCTCATGTGTTTTGGTCATTTGCATTTTCTCCTTTGCAAATTAAGACTCAATATTCTTTACTCACTTTGCTACCAAGTTATCTTTTTCAAAATAATGTTTAAGAGCGCTATTTATATTAAGAAGCTCCCATTTGTATGGTAAATGTACTATAAACATATTTTCTCAGTTTATGTCTAGTATATATTGTAGAAATATATACTAGAAATGTAGAAATTTTTAATATTTAACAATGCTATTTCTTTCCTCTTTGCTGTTTCCAGATCACTTTTCCTCCCTCTTCCATCAACAATGTCAGCCTTTCTGAAACAAATGCTCTCTTCTGGATCTGCCTCCCTTACTTTCTGAGTTATCTACTGACATCCCAATTACTCCTCTCCACCCACTCCAGATATCAGCATCTAGCTCACTGCCTTCCATTTAGCCACATCCAAGATGTCCCATCCAAAGCCCAGCCTCTCCATTTCTTAACTTCACCATTAACAATTTTTTCCTCTACCCCACTTTAGTTACCCACTCTTTTCAGCCCTGCTGTTAGGAGTGAAAACTCTACCATAAAATCTCCATTTAAAGCGACCTACACTCTGACCACCATCTTTGCTCTCTCTACTTCATTTAGCCTAATTCCCCCTCTCCAATGAATCTTCAGCCCCGACCTCCAATCCACACAACTATCACTTCTTTATGTTCATCACTCACACATTTCACTTTCTCACTTACCTAGGTATGATTCCAGGGTCCATCGCAATTATCATCCCCTGCAAATCTCTTGACTTCTTTGCATTCTCTCTCTCTCTGCTGTACTTGCCTGATATAAATGTCTCTGTGTCTTACTCCCCAACATCCATTCCATTCCCAAAATATTAGTCTAAGCCAATCATGGTTTCCTGTGCCCCTTGCCAATTAGAAATGTGTATTAGTTAAGATTAAGTTCTAATGCAACTGACAGAAAAACCTAAATAGTAATGGCTTTAACCAAGATATAAAGCCCTGGGCTTCCCTGGTGGCGCAGTGGTTGAGAGTCCACCTGCCAATGCAGGGGACACGGGTTCGTGCCCCGGTCCGGGAAGATCCCACATGCCGCAGAGCGGCTAGGCCCGTGAGCCATGGCTGCTGGGCATGCGCGTCCGGAGCCTGTGCTCCGCAACGGTAGAGGCCACAACAGTGAGAGGCCTGCGTACTGGAAAAAAAAAAAAAAAAAAGATATAAAGTCCAAACATAAGCAACCTGGAGCACATAAAGCATTTCTATGCTCATCAGGGAGCTAATTAATGTTCTGCCATCTTGTTGCTCCGTCATCCTCAACATGTGCTTCCACCTCATAATCCAAGATGGCTGCACAAACTCCAGTTATTATTTCCATATTCTACACAGTAGGAAGGAGTTGAAAGAAAACAAGGTACATACCCCTGCCCTCTAAGTCAAACATGACAATTCAACTTACCCCCTAGCCAAAAATTAGACATACCTAAATGTACAGGGAGGCTGAGAAATATAGCCATTATCCCAGATGACCATATACTCTGTGAAAAATCAGGACTCTTTACTAATGAAGAGAAGACTACTACTTCTGTCACAGCATGTAATCTAATCTTAGATGTGAGGGGAAGTCTGATGGAGGGTTTCTAGGAAATATTTCCTCATTCCTAGCTACGACACCTAGATCTCCTCTTCAATAAGACTTGTTGCCAGCTGCAGAAATGAGTGTGGTCAACAGACAGCATCCAGCTGTCAGTTCCATTGGAGCTGCCTTGCCCTAGGTCATGCCCTTCCCAGCACAGCCCACACAGAGTGGGTATAAAGGCTGGGCATTTTTCAGTCTAACATGGGACAACTCTGGCAGGCAATCCTTACTCCAGAACTCTCCTTTGTCAGGCCTGCATTGAAGCTCAACTTCTTCCTTTGCCCAGTTCTGCTTCCTGCCCCTTCCTCTCACAGATGCTATAATTAACTTGTACCCCAAACTCCATTTCAGAAAATGCTTCCAAGAAACCCAGCCTATGACAGACAGACATCCAAAGAGACCATCCTTCTTCCTCTGGACTTTGCTATGTTTGGATTTTACTTCAGCCATCACGCTATGAGTCTAAACACAAAGCCAACACCAAGGATGACAAATCAAAGGAGTGCCAAGGTCCCTGAAGAGCCACACCAAACAGCCACAGAGACCACCCCAGGTTTACAGGTAAATAAATTTCCCAGTAGTTCAAACAGTTTTGTGGCTTTCTACTATGCTTCTTTTGTTTCTAAGAATTTCTACAGACTTCACATGGACATGTTCAGATATTTGCAAATCTGCATCCCTTTTGGAGAAAATATAGGTCAATTTTGAATATTTACTTCATATCTTTAAACATACACATTTACATAATTTTACAGGTAGTGAATAGATATGATCAGACAGGCTTTTTTGGGTCAACTAAAGGACAATTCTCCCTTGTCCACTGATCTCCCCAAGCACTCCACCCCTTCTCCCCACCAAGATAAACATTTAACAGAATTTCCATCCTGTTCCGCTGATCTATATTTCTGGTTTTGTGCCAATACCATACTGTTTTCTTAATGGTAACATTTATATATTTTTTAGTTTATTATTTATTTTTGGCTGTGTTGGGTCTTCGTTGCTGCACGCAGGCTTCTCATTGAGGTGGCTTCTCCTGCTGCGGAGCACAGGCTCCAGGCACATGGGCTTCAATAGTTGTGGCACACGGGCTCAGCAGTTGTGGCTCACGGGCTCTAGAGCACAGGATCAGTAGTTGTGGTGCACGGGCCCAGCTGCTCTGTGGCATGTGGGATCCTCCTGGACCAGGGCTCAAACCCGTGTCCCCTGCATTGGCAGGCAGATTCTTAACCACTGTGATACCAGAGAAGTCCCCATACTGTTTTGATTACTGTAGTTTTGTTGTATAGTCAGAAGTCATGGAGCCTGATTCCTCCATCTCTGTCTTCCTTTCTCAAGATTGCTTTGGCTATTTGGGGTCTTTTGTGTCTCCATACAAATTTTAAGATTTTTTGTTCTACTTCTGTGAAAAATGTCATTGGTAATTTGATAGGGATTGCAATGAATCTGTAGATCACCTTGCGTAGTATAGTCATTTTGACAATATCGATTTTCCCAATCCAAGAACATGGTATATCTTTCTGTCTGTTTGTGTCATCTTTGATTTCTTTCTTCACTGTCCTATAGTTTTTGGAGTACAGGTCTTTTGTCTCCTTAGATAGGTTTATTCCTAGGTATTTTACACTTTTTGATGCAATGGTAAATAGGATTGTTTCTGTAATTTCTCTTTCTGGTCTTTCCTTGTTAGTGTATAGAAATGCAAGAGATTTCTGTGTATTAATTTTGCATCCTGCAACTTTACCAAATTCATTGATGAACTCTAGTAGTTTTCTGGTAGCATCTTTAGGATTTTCTATGTATAGTATCATATCATCTGCCAACAATGAATTTTATTTCTTCTTTTCCAATTTGGATTCCCTTTATTTCTTTTTCTTCTCTGATCACCGTGGCTAGGACTTCCAAAACTATGCTGAATAGAAGTGGCAAGGGTGGACATCTTTGTCTTGTTCCTGATTTTAGAGAAAATGCTTTCACCTTTTCACCATTGAGTATGATGTTAGCTGTAGGTGTGTCATACATGGCCTTTATTATGTTGAGATATGTTCCCTCTATTACAACTTTCTGGAGAGTTCTTATCATAAATCGGTGTTGAATTTTGTCCAAACCTTTTCCTGCATCTACTGAGATGATCATATGGTTTTTATTCTTCAATTTGTTGATGTAATGTATCACAATGACTGATTTGCGGATATTGAAAAATCCTTGCATCCCTGGGCTATATCCCACTTGATCATGGTGTACAATTGTTTGAATGTACTGTTGGATTTGGTTTGCTTGTATTCTTTTGAGGATTTCTGTGTCTATGTTCAGCAGTGATATTGGCCTGTAATTTTTTGTGTGGTATCTTTGTCTGGTTTTGGTATCAGAGTGATGGTGGTCTCATAGAATGAATTTGGGAGTGTTCCTTCCTCTGTGATTTTTGGCAATAGTCTAAGAAGGATAGGTGTTAACTCTTCTCTAAATGTTTGATAGAATTTGCCTGTGAAGCCATCTGGTCACGGACTTTTGTTTGTTGGAAGTTTTGTTTGCTGGAAGTTTTTAGATCACAGTTTCAATTTCAGTACTTGTGATTGGTCTATTCATGTTTTCTATTTCTTCCATGTTCAGTCTTGGAAGATTATACCTAAGAATTTGTCCATTTCTTCTAGGTTGTCCATTTTATTGGTTGCTTATGATCCTTTGTATTTCTGTGGTGTCATTTGTATTTGAGACCTCTCCCTCCTTTTCTTGATGAGTCTGGCTAAAGGTTTATCAATTTTGTTTACCTTTTCAAAGAACCAACTTTTAGTTTCATTGATCTTTTCTATTGCTTTCTTCATCTCTATTTCATTTATTTCTGCTCTGATCTTTATGAATTCTTTCCTTTTACTAACTTTGGGTTTTGTTTGTTCTTCTTTCTCTATTTGCTTTAGGTATAAGGTTAGATTGTTTATTTAAGATTTTTCTTGTTTCCTGAGGTAAGACTGTATTGCTATAAACTTGCCTCTTAGAACTGCTTTTGCTGCATCCCATAGGTTTTGGATCGCCCTGCTTTCATTTTCATTTGTCCCTAGGTATTTTTTGATTTACTCTGATTTCCTCAGTGATCCATTGGTTTTTTAGTAACACTCTTTAGCCTCCACATGTTTGTGTTTTTTCGGTTTTTTTCTTATGGTTGATTTCCACTCTCATAGTGTGTGGTCAGAAAAGATGTTTACTATGATTTCAATTTTCTTAAATTTACCAAGGTTCACTCTGTGGCCCAGCATGTGATCAATCCAGGTGAATGTTCCACGTGCACTTGAGAAGAATGTGTATTCTGCTGCTTTTGGATGGAATGCTCTATAAATATCAATTAAGTCCATCTGGTCTAATGTGTCATTTAAGGCCTGTGTTTCATTACTGATTTCCTGTCTGGATGATCTGTCCACTGATGAAACTGGGGTGTTAAAGTCCCCCACTATTATTGTGTTACTGTCAATTTCTCCTTTTGTGGATGTTAGTATTTGCCTTATATATTGAGGTGCTCTTATATTGGGTGCATATATATTTACAATTGTTATATCTTCTCCTTGGATCATTATGTAGTGTCCTTTGCCTCTTATAACATTCTTTATTTTAAAGTCTTTTTTGTCTGAAATGAGTATTGCTACTCCAACTTTCATTCCTGTTTGTGTGTAATACACTTTCCATCCCCTCACTTTCAGTCCATAGATCTGAAATGGGTCTCTTGTAGACAGTAAGAGTCTTGTTTTTGTATCCATTCATCCAGTCCATGTCTTTTGGATGGAGCATTTAATCCTTTTACATTTAAGGTTATTATCAATATGTATGTTCTTACTGCCATTTTGTTAATTGTTTTGGGTTTGTTTTTGTAGGTCTTTTTTCTTCCCTTCCTCTCTTGTTCTCTTCTCTTTGATTTGATGACTAACTTCAGTGTTGTGTTTAGATTCTTTTTTCTGTTTTGTGTGTGTATCTATTGTAGATGTTTGGTTTGTGGTTACCATAAGGTTTTGATATAGCAGCCTATATAAACGAGATGTTTTAAGTTGCTAGTCTTTTAATTTCAAATGTATTTCCAGTATCCTGCATTTGTTCTCTCCTCTTCTCACAATTGCTGGTTTTGATATCATATTTGTGTGCAGATGATTTCTTACCTTTACATATGTTTGCCTTTACCAGTGGGCTTTTTCCATTTGTAATTTTCTTGTTTCTAGTTGTGGCCTATTCTTTTCCGCCTAGAGAAGTTCCTTTAGCATTTGTTGCAAAGCTGTTGTGGTGGTGCTGAATTCTCTTACCTTTTGGTTGTTTGTGTGACAGCCTTGCTGGGTAGAGTATTCTTGGTTGTAGGTTTTTCCCTTTCATCACTTTAAATATATCGTGCCACTCCCTTCTGGCCTGCAGAGTTTCTGCTGAGAAATCAGCTGATGACCTTATGGGAATTCCCTCGTACATTATTTGTTGCTTTCCCCTTGATGCTTTTAATATTTTTTGTCTTTAATTTTTGTCAATTTGATTACTATGTGTCTCAGTGTGTTCCTCCTTGGGTTTATCCTGCCTGGGACACTATGTGCTTCCTGGACTTGGGTGACTATTTCCTTTCCCATGTTAGGGACATTTTCAACTATTATCTCTTCAAATATTTTCTCAGGTCCTTTCTCTCTCTCTCTTCTCTTTCTGGGACCCCTAAAATGAGAATGTTGGTGTGTTTAATATTGTCCCAGAGGTCTCTTAGACTGTCCTCATTTCTTTTCATTCTTTTTTCTTTATTCTGTTCCATGGCAGTGATTTCCACCATTCTGTCTTCCAGCTCACTTATCCATTCTTCTGCCTCAGTTATTCTGCTATTGATTCCTTCAAGTGTATTTTTCATTTCAGTTATTGTATTGTTCTTCTGTTTGTATGTTTAGTTCTTCTAGGTTTTTTTAAACATTTCTTGTATCTTCTCCATCTGTGTCTCCATTTTTTCCCCCACGGTCTTGCATCATCTTTACTATCATTACTCCAAATTCTTTTTCAGGTAGATTGCCTACCTCTGCTTCACTTAGTTGTTCTTCTGGGCTTTCCTCTTGTTCCGTCATCTGGATATATTCCTCTGCTGTCTCGTTTTGTGTGACTTTCTGTGATTGTGATTTCCATTCTGCAGATGGCAAAGTTGTAGTTCTTCTTGCTTCTGCTGTCTGCCCCGTGTTGGATGACGCTAAGAGGCTTGTGCAGGCTTCTTGGTGGGAGGGACTGGTAGCTGCCCAATGGGTCTTGGGAGCTGGGTCTTGTTCCTCCGGTGGGCAAGGCCATGCCAGGGGGTGTGTTTATTGGGCAGCTGTTTATTCAGGAAGACTTTAAGCAACCTGTCTGCTGATGGGTGGGGCTGTGTTCCCACCCTGCTGGTTGTTTGGCCTGAGGCATTCCAGTACTGGAGGCTACAGGCTGTTGAGTGGGGCCAGGTCGTAGTGAGAAAATGGCAGTCTCCAAGAGGGCTCACGCCTATGAGTCCTACCCAGAACTGCCCCTGCCAATGTTCTTGTCCTCTCAGCAAGTCACAGCCACTCCCTGCCGCCTCTGCAGGAATCCCTCCAATACTGTCAGGTAAGTCTGGCCCAGTCTCTCATGAGGCCACTGCTTTTTTCCCTGGGTTCTGGTGCGCACCAGATCCTGTGTATGCCCTCCAAGTGTGGAGTTTCAGTTTCCCCCACTTCTGTGGAATTCCTGTGATCAAACCCCGCTGGCCTTCAAAGCTAGATTATCTGGGGGCTCCTCCTCCCGTTGCCAGGCTGCCAGGCTGGGGAGCCTGATGTGGGGCTCGGAACTTTCACCCCTGTGGTATAATTATTTTTATAATTATTTTCCAGTTTGTGGGTTGCCCACCTGGCATGTATGGGATTTGATTTTATCGTGATTGCATCCCTCCTACCATCTTGTTCTGGCTTCGTCTTTGTCTTTGGATGTAGGGTATCTTTTTTGATAGACTCCAAAATTTTTTTGTCAGGGGTTGTTCAGCAGTAAGCCATGATTTTGGTTTTTCCATGAGAAGGGGGGAGGTCATGTCCTTCTACTCCACCATAGGTCCTGGAAAGCACATGGCACACCTGGGGGCCACAGTGAGGTCAAGGGTAGAGAGCAAAAGTTTGTTTCTTCTGAACAGGACGTGGTTAGGTTTTGTTTCTCAACCTAGTCTGACAGTTTTACTGACACAGTATAATCTATTCACATTTAGAATAATGACTGCTATACTGATTTGACTCCTTCCAACCAAATTTTTAAATCAACCTTAATGAGGAGTAATTTATATATAATAAAATGCAGCCAACATAAATGTACAATTTGGTAAGTTTTGACAAATTTATACACATATAAAACCCCAAAACAAGATATAAAACAGTTCTGTCACCCCCCAAAGTTCCCTCAGACCTCTTTGCAGGCACTCCTTCTCAACACTGATCTTGTTTCTATCATTGCAGACCTGATTTATAGAACCTGATTTTATAGAACCTGATTTAATGGAATCATGCAGAGACACTTTTGTGCCTTGCTTCTTTCGATCAGCATGTTTCTGAGTACAGTGTGTATCAATAGTTTGTTCCTTCCTATTGCTGTGTGGTATTCTACTGTATGAATATACCACAACACGTCTATCCATTTTCCTGTTGATAGACACTTGGATTATGTAGTTATAGATGCTTATGAACAAAGCTGCTAAGAACACTTGTGCACAAGCCTTTGTGTGGACATTTCTCTTGGATAAAAACATAAAAAAGGAATAATTGGATCAAAGTATAGATATACACGTAAATTTAAAGAAACTGCCAAATTGTTTCCTAAGTGGTTATACCATCTTACACTTCCATCATCTAGGTATAAATCTTCTCTGCTCTCAGGTCTCCCAGTATTCCCACAGCCTCAGCAATATACCCCTTCAGCAATATATTGGACTGTGCAACTCCAAGATGAACATGTTTTTCTTAACAGCTCAGATATCAGGATGCATTGTAAAACCAATGGCAGTTCGTAGTTTAAATGTTTTTTCTTTCTTAGAAGTACATAAGGGTGCATTTTACACTCAATAGTATCTTAATAAACTGCAGTTATACATACGGCAAACCCTAAACCTGACTGAATCCAACTCTCTGCTTACTCTGTATATGAAACCAAGCAGCTAAATAAGGCTAGTGACACAACACTGTGCTGACTGGTCTCACTTTACATTTATAAACACATATCTCAAGTAGGTTCCAAGCACTGTGGGACAATCAATCCTTTCATTTCCCTGGCCAAGTCTCTTATACCTTATTATCTTTCACCTTTCCAAACCCTCTTCCCTCTCTTCAATTTTAGCTGACGATCAATTGATTACTTCACTTGTTTCACATCTATTTACCACCAGTGGAATGTAAATTTCATGACAGCAAGGACTTTTGTCTGCTTTGTTCATTATTTCTAGTGCCTAGAAGTGTGTCTGGCATCCTAATGACACAAAGTGAATAGCTGTGGAAAGAAGAAATAAATCAGGAGAGACCTATATTTTCTTACCATTACTAAATGCAGGTACTTTGCCTTAACCCTAGTTACAATGGATAGGGTCACACCCTCTACCTGGGTGCAGAATTCTAAAACTCTACTCAATCAAGGGCCTCACCAGAACAAACCTAATTCTAAACCCCATGCTATACTTTTTCTATCTACTGGATAAGCCTAAGACTAGCTGCTGGATTACCTTCTTAAAAAACAAACTCCCTTCTCATGTTCTCAAGCTATTCCCTACTTTTTTTTTTTTTTTTTTTTACTTTTACAACAAAGGTCTTCTTAAGAATTATCTACTGTTGGGAATTCCCTGAGGTCCAGTGGTTAGGACTTCATGCTTTCACTACCAAGGGTGTGGGTTCAATCCCTGATATGGGAAATAAGATCCTGCAAGCTGCACAGCGCAGCCAAAAAAACCCCCAAACAAACCAAAAAACAAACAAAGAAAAAACCATAAAGAATTATCTACTCTCGCTGACAATACTCTTACCTTGTAATTTCTTAACCCCATTCCAATGGGGTCTAACCCTCACCCCTCCTCTGAAATCCTTCTGTTAAGGGATAGAGGAGTAAATTCTCAGATCCCTTCTTACTTCACTCTCTTACACATCTGAAGTAGCTGATGACTCCCTCTTTATTTTTTTTTTTGCATTTAATCTTTTGTTTTCTTCCAATTTTATTGAGATAATTGACATACAGCACTACCTAAGTTTAAGGTGTATAGTATAATGATTTGACCTACATACTTCATGAAATGATTATCACAATAAATTTAGTGAACATCCATCATCTCATATAGATACAATATTAAAGAAATAGAAAACAAAGTTTTTCCTTGTGATGAGAACACTTAGGATTTAGTCTCTTAACAACTCTCATATATAACATACAGCAGTGTTAATTAAATGTATCATGTACATCCTTAGTACTTCCTTATCTTATAACTAGAATTTTGTACCTTTTGACTACTTTCATTCAATTCCCCCTCCCCCCACCCCCTGCCTCTGGTAACCACAAATCTGATCTCTTTTTCTGTTTGTTTCTGAAGTATAATCGACCTACAACACTATGTTAGTTCCTGTTACACAACATAGTGTTTTAATACTTCTATACATGTCAAAATTATCACAATGATAAGTCCAGGTACAATATGTCATCATACAAAGATATTACATAGTTATTGGCTATAGTCACCACGCTGTACATTTCATACCTGTGATTCATTTGCAACTCTAAGTTTGCGCCTCTTAATCTCCACTTATTTCTCTCCTCCTCCACTCCCCTCCCCTCTAGCAACCACCTGTTTGTCCTGTGTATATACAACTCTATTTGTTTTGATTTTTTAGATTCCACATGTAAGTGAACTCATACAGTATTTGTCTTTCTCTTATTTCACTTAGCATAATATGCTCTAGGTCCATCCACGTTGTCACAAATGGCAAGATTTCATTCTTTTTCCAGCTGAGTAATATTCCATTGCATTTATACACCACAGCTTTATCCATTCATCTATTGATGGGCACTTAGGTTGCTTCCATATATTGGCTATTGTAAATAATGCTGCAGTGAACATAGGGATATATATATATATCTTTTCTAATTGGTGTTTTCTTTTCTTTGGATAAAATACCCAGAAGAGGAGTTGCTGGATCATATGGTGGCTCTTTTTAATTCTTGAGGAATCTTCATACTGTTTTCCATAGTGGCTGCACCAATTTACATTGCCACCAACAGTGCACAGGGTTCCCTTTTCTCCACATCCTCACCAATTCTTGTTATTTGTTGTCTTTTTGAAAATAGCCATTCTGAATGGTATGAGGTGATATCTCATTGTGATTCTGATTTGCATTTACCTGATGATTAGTGATGTTGAGCATCTTTTCATGTGCTGTTGGCCATCTGTATGTTTTCCTTGGAAAAATGTCTATTCAGATCCTCTGCCCATTTTTTAGTCAGGTTGTTTCTTTGTTTTTTCATATTGAGCTGTATGAGTTCTTTGTATATTTTAGATATTAACCTCATACTGAAAATACCATTTGCAAATACCTTCTCTCACTCAGTAGGTGGCCTTTTTGTTTTGTTGACAGTTTCCTTCACTGTGCAAAAGATATTTAGTTTGATGTAGTCCCATTTGTTTATTTTTGCTTTTGTTTCCCTTGCCTGAGGAGACATATCCAAAAAAACTAAGAGTGATGTCAAAGAGCATACTGCCTATGTTTTCTTGTAGAAGTTTTATGGTTTCATGTCTTATATTTAAGTCTTTAATTCATTTTGAATTTATTTTTGTGCATGGTGTGAGAGTAGTCCAGTTTGATTCTTTTGCATGTAGCTATCCAGTTTTCACAATACCATTTATTCAAGAGGCTGTCTTTTCCCCATTGTATATTCTTGCTTCCTTTATCATAGATAATTGCCCATATAAGTGTGAACTCACTTCTGGGCTCTGTATTCTGTTCCACTGATGTATATGTCTGTTTTTGTTCCAGTACCATACTGTTTTGATTACTGTAGCTTCGTAATATAGTTCGAAATCAGGGCGCCTCCCTCTTTCTTAAAACACTTTCTCCACTTGGTTTCCCAAACCCTACACTCTGGACTCACAGGCAGCTTCTTCTCAGTCCCCTTTAGTAAGTCCAACTGCTTATCCCAATATCTAAATGTAGGAATGCCCCAAGGCTCCAACCTCAGTCTGCTTCTCTACCTAAATTCACTGGGTAAGTGATCTCAAACTGTCTCAAAGCCTTAAGTACCAACTGCATATATTTTTTACAACGAAACTATCATCTCTATGATTGGAACACCATTCTCCTGGTTATCCCAGGCAAAAACTACGAACAATACAGGCATATTATCTGTAAAAAAAATTACTATTTTATTTTCTTCTAACATTTTAATTATATTTTGTTATCTTCTTGTCTTATTACAACTGGTTAAGATCTCCATTATTACACTGAAAAGAACTGGTAATGGTAAGTATCCCTGTCTTGTTCCCAATCTCAGGTGAAAGCTTTCAATATTTCACCCTACAGTGTGATATTTACCCTAAATTCTTTGTATGAAGTCTTCACCAGATTAAGGAAGTAATTTTCTATTTTTTCTTTCTTTCTTTTTTTAAATTTATTTGGCTACACCAGGTCTTAGTTGCAGCACGTGGGATCTTCGTTGCCACATGCTGGATCTTCGTTGCAGCATGTGGCATCTTTAGTTGTGGCATGTGGTATCTTTTAGTTACGGCATGTGGGATTTTTAGTTGCAGCATTGGGATCTTTTAGTTGTGGCATGCGGGCTCTTAGTTGCAGCACGCAGGATCTAGTTCCCTGACCAGGGATCTCCCTGACCAGGGATCAAACCCGGGCCCCCTGCATTGGGAGTGCAGAGTCTTAACCACCAGACTACCAGGGAAGTCCCTATTCTTTAAACTAAAGATTTTCTTTTTTACCACTAATGAGTACTGAACTCTATTTTCTTTTTAAAAAACTGTCCATCTAATGAAACGATCATTTGGTTTTTCTCCTTTATTCTGTTAAATTGACCTTGAATTTCTCAAATCTAAGAAACCCAAAGTTGGGTTCAATTTGGTCATGATTCTTTTTATATTTTGCTGGATACAGTTTGCAAATATTTTTTTAAATTTTTTTTAATATGTTTGTAAGTTAGACTGACCTGCTGCTTTCCTTCTTTGTCAGGTTTTGATAACAAACATATGCTGGCTGCATAAAAACAATGGATTTCACCTCTCTTCCTATGTTCTAGAAGAGTCTGTGTAAGATCGGTCCTATAAAAGTTTGCAAGAATTCACTATTGAAGTCATCTGGGCCTGGAGTTGTCTTTTTAGTAAATTAGTTTTACTAGAGTTTACCACTCCATTTAAATTTTTCAAATTTATTGGAATAAACTTGTTAATAATATCCTCATATGATTTTTCCAATGTCTGTAGGATCTATAGTGATGGCCCCTTTATCATCACTGATATCAGTAATTTCTGTTTCTTTTTCTCTTTATCAATCTCTCTAGCAGTTTATCAATTTTACTAGTCTTTTAATGCTTACCTTTGTTAAGCCTCTGTATTGCATAGGTTTTATATTAATTTTTCTCTTATCTATATTATTTCATTCCCATGGCTTTATACTTTGTAGTGCTTTTTCTATTTTCTTGAGTTGGTAACTTAGATCACTGATTCAATCTTTCTTCTTTTTTAATGTATGCATTTAAAGCTGTAACTTTCATTCTCAGCATGGTACTAGTGGTATCCCAAAGCTTTGAGATAAAATATTTTCATTACCATCCGGTTTGAAATATTTTCAAATTACTGGGGTGGTTTCTTCTTCGATTCATGAACATTAGAAGAGTACAGTAACTGTATAGTGCAGTATTCTCTATATGTCAATTAGGCCAAGTGTTTTCAAATCTTTCTTCTGTTAGTTACTGAGAGAGGAGTACTAAAGTATTTTTAATATCAATGGATGTAAAAAAGCAGGAAGAAAATCTGACGAGGAGCAGGATATGTGCATGGTCTTAAAGCGTCTCCTCACATATTGCTTAACGGTTGCAAGGAGGAATTAGTGGAAAAATAAGACAGTATCTCAAACAGGAAAATAAAATATAAAAAATAAGGGACAGATAGGCATTGTATGCCTCCACATGTGATACCGTGAGAAGGATACCTCCCCACCTAAGCAGCATCCCAGCCAAGGATGCATAACTTGAATCTAACCATGAGGAAACATGAAACAAAAGCAAAATTTTAAAAAGTGAATAAAACCGGGGGGCTGTATTTATGAAAAAATGCCAATATCATTAAAAACAACAAAGAACAACAAAGAAAGGCAGTAGAAATGTTTTAGATCAGGAGCTGGCAAACTATAGTCCTTGGGCAAAATCCAGCCTGCCATTTGTTCATGAAAATCTTATTGGAACACAGCCACAATCTTTTGCACACTTACTGGCAATGGCTGCTCAGTGCTACAATAGCAGAAGTGAGCAGTTGTGATCGAGACAAAGCCAAAAATACTTACTATTTGGTCCTTTACAGAAAAGGTGTGCTGACCCTTGTTCCAGATTAAGGCAGGCTCAAGAGACATGACAATCAGATGCAATACCTAACCCTAGACTGGATCTTGTACTGGAGGCAGGGAAATGACAGAAAGGTCATTATTCGGTCAGTTGACAATGGGCAGTACAAACAGTAGATAAAAGCATTATATCAATGTCAGACTTACTGATGGTGAAAACTATACCTTAAGACTTAAATCTTACGTCTCTTAATCACTATTCTTAGAAAATACATGCTAAAGTATTTTAAAGGGTCAAGAGCCATGATACATACATACACATACACACACACACACACACACACACACACACACAGCTTATTCTCAAGTGCTTCAAGGAAATAAACTGTGTATGTGAGTGTGTTTGTGTGTGTGAGACAGAGACACACATACAGAGAGAGGGAATGATCAGGTATTTTTCACCCCTTTGTCTCTCTGTATTTCTGTCCAGTTATTTTATTCCTATATATTTTGCAACCCACTGATTTTCTCTTCATCTGTGTCTAAGGTTCCTAAAATCAGTAAATGTATTTTCAGTTTCCACTAATTTCTTTTCTATACTTTCTAATTCTCTGATGAAATTGCTCATCTTGTCACTTAAATTCTTAAAAATAGTTATTATTTATCTCAAAGCCTGTTTCTAATCATTACGACTGCTGGCTTCCTGGTGTGTGTGTGCCTCCACTAATGTCCTTTTCCTGTTCCAAGAGCCAATCCAGAATCCTACACTGCATTTAGTTATTATGTCTTCTTAGTCTCCCTGAGCCTCTTTTTTTTAAATAATTTAAATTTTAGTTGAAATAATAGATTCACATGCAGTTAGAAAAAATACAGTGATTCCTTGTACACTTTAACCAATTTCCTCAAATAGTAACACTTTTCCAAAACTACAGTATAATGTCACAACCATAATACTGACATTGATAAATCAATCTTATTCAGATTTCCACAATTTTACTTATGTGTGTACATGTATGTGTGTTTGTGTAAGTTCTGTACAATTTTGTCACCTGTGTAGACTCATGTATCCACCACCACAGTCAAGATATGCACAGTTCCAAAAATACATGGATTCCTCATACTGCCCTTTAATAACCACACACACCTGCCTCCCACATCTTCCTCACACACTCACTATCCTTAATCCCTGCCAATGTTTAATCTGTTGTTTTTATCTTTATGTAATGTCTCTCTTTGTCTCTGGCAATTTTCTATACTCTAAAATCTAATCTATAAAATATTAATAAAGCCATTCCTGCTCTTTTTAAAAGTAATGTTTATATGGTATAATTTTTCCATTCTTTTACTTTCTACCTACTACATTGTTGAATTTGAAGTGACTTTCCCAGAAGCAGTATATAACTTGGTCACGTTTTTTCATCACTACTGATATGTTAAGGCTTAAGTCTCCACTCTATCTGTTGTTTTATATTTGTTTTCTCTGGATCTCATTCTTCTGTTTCTCTCTTTTGCCTTCCTGTGGGTCATCTGAACATTTTTAAAGATTTTACCTTGACTCATGTATACTGTTTTTATCTTTTTGTATAGTTTTCTCAGTGGTTACTCTAGGTATTAGAATATACATATGTGATTTATAACAATCTTTTTTTAAAATAAATTTATTTTATTTATTTTTGGCTGTATTGGGTCTTCATTGCTGCACACAGGCTTTCTATAGTTGCGGCGAGCGGGGGCTACTCTTCGTTGCAGTGCACAGGCTTCTCATCGCAGTCGTTTCTCACGTTGTGGAGCACAGGCTCTAGACAGGTGGGCTTCAGTAGTTGTAGCATGCAGGCTCAGTAGTTGTGGCTCGTGGGCTTTAGAGCACAGGCTCAGTAGTTGTGGCACATGGGCTTAGCTGCTCTGCGGCATGTGGGATCTTCCCAGACCAGGGCTCAAACCCATGTCCCCTGCACTGGCAGGCAGATTCTTAACCACTGCACCATGAGGGAAGCCCAACAATCTTCTAGTAATAACGTTTTACCACTTTGAGTGGAGTATGGAAACCTCACTTCCATTTAGGTCCTTTATCTTTACTACCATCATATTTAGTATCAAAGGGTTTTATGTTTTTGATTCAATCATCAATGACTGCTAAAATTCAGGAGGAAAAGGAGAGTCTATTATTGTATGCGTCGATATTTCTACTCTCTCCATCATCTCTTTCCTGACGCTCCACGATTCGTTCCTTTATTGTTTCTTTAGGTCTGCTAGCAACAACTTCTTTTAGTTTTTCATCACCTGAGAATGTTTTATTTCCCTTTATTTCCTGAGTGACAACTGTGCTAGATACAGAATTCAAAATTGACAGTTCTTTTATTTCAGCACTTGAAATATTGTGCCACTTCCAATGGCGCCCATGGTTTCAAATGAGAAATCTATTGTTATTTGAATTGATATTCCCCATAGGTACTGCATCATTTCTACCTGGCTACTTTCAAGACTTTTTTTTTTGTCTTTAGGTTTCTGGTCCTCTACTCTATTCCACTTATCTGTCTATTCCTTCACCAATACCACAATGTCTTGTGGTACCATTGTAGCTTTATAGTAAGCCTTGCTGTCAGGTAGTGTCAGCCCTCAAACTTTGCCCTCCTCCTTCAATCTTATGGTGGCTATTCTGGGTCTCTTGTCTCTCCATATAAACTTTAGCATCAGTTTGTCAATATCCACAAAATAATTTGCTAAGATTCTGAATAGGATTACATTGAATTTATAGATCAAGTTGGGAAGAACTGATCTTAGATCAAAAGACAACACTGAGTCTTTTGATCCATGAACAAGCAACATCTCTCCATTTATTTAGTTCTTCGTTGATTTTGTTCATCAGAGTTTTGTTGATTTCTTCATATAGATCTTATACATATTTTGTTAGACTTATCCCCAGTATTTCACTTTTGGGAGTGCTGATGTAAATGGCATTGTTCCTAACTTCAAATTCTACTTCTTCATTGCTGATACACAGGAAAGCAGTTTACTTCTGTGTATTAATCTTGTGTCCTGTGCCTTTAAATTTCAAGAGTTTAATTCAAGATGCATTTGGTGTAGATTTCCTTGGGTTTATCCTATATGGGATTTGCACAGTTTCTTGGGTCTGTAGATTTGTTTCTTTTGCCAAATTTGGTAAAATTTCAGCCATATTTCTTTCAAATACTCTTTCAGTCCCATTCTCTCTTTTCCTTCTGGGACTTCAATAACACGAATGCTGTATCTTTTGTCCTTCATAGATCATTTTCTCTAGTCTGTTTTCTGTTTAGATTGGGTGAATTCTATGGTTTTGTTCTCAGGTTTACTGATGCTACCGTCTATTATTCATGGTCACTCTACTATTGAGCCCATCCAGCCACTTTTTCATTGTTGTTGCTGCTACTGTGCTTTTCAATTCTAAAATTTCCATTTGGTTCTAATATCATTTTAAATTTGGTTCTAATTAATTTTATTTGGTTTGTTGCTAAGATTTTGTTTTTTTGTTTCAAGACATTTTAAATTGATTTTGAAGCATTTTTATAACAGCTAGTTTAAAATTCTGAGAAAATTCCAACATCTGATTCACCATGTGTTGGTGTCTGTTGCCTTTTCTAATTCAAGTTGCAGTTTCCTTTGTTATTGGTATGATGAGTGATTTTCTATTGTATCTTGAATATTTTGTCTATTATGTTAGAACATCACTAACATAGGGTCTTATTAAATCTTTTATTTTAGCAGGTTGTCACCCTGTTTAGTTTTAGCATGTGGATCTTGGCCTACTTTTCTGGGCTATTGTTCAAATGGCAGGTTAATTTTCAGAGCCTTTGTGGTCTTATTTGGCTTGCTTTGTTTATCTGGTACCACTGGGCTCCCGCTGGTCCCTGCTAGTGCTGCCTGAGGGGGTAAAAGGAGTGTTGCCAAGTGCCTCTTGGTGGGGAAAGTCTGTAATGGCCCTACGTTTTCCCTCAGTTTCCAAGTGTCTCTGAGTAGTAAAGGCAAGTCATGAGTCCACAGAGACAAACAGGCTTCCCAGAATGTGCCCTTTGCTACAGCTGGACCCCTCTTGCCAGTTCCACCCATCTGCCCCTGTGTCTCTTGGGCAGGGGAGAAGCAGCTCAAGCCCACACAGTCAAAGAGACTTAGGACTAGGCCAGTTGTAGCTGTGTCCTTTTTGCCAGTAGTGCCCACCTTGGGGTCTTTGGGTTGGGGAGGAGAGTCTCAAGCCCTCAAGGAGAAAGATGCTTCTCAGACTAGAATGCTTACTGTAGCAGAGTCTCTCTTGTCAGTTCTGCCTACCTGCCTTGATATCTCTCAGCAGAAAAGGGAAGTCTCAAGACAGGTGGGAAGGAGTATGCTTCTCCTCAGCACTCATATTCAGTGGGGGCTCATAGTTGATCCCCCTTGCCAATGGTATCGAATTTGCATGATGTTTTCAGAGGGACTCCCATTTGATTCAGGGGAGGCATGAACCTACCTGGACTGTGTTCTGTTGTTAGGTCAGGATGGGGAGGCCAGGAAACACCAGAACTAAGTGGCCTTCTTTTGTGGGGGGAATGCAAAATGCTATGGCTATGCTGTTCTTTCAGTCCTATGGTCCCGAACCAGATCACCTTCCTAGAACCATTCACAGTTCTCCTTTGCTTGTCTTCTGCACAAATTCCAGGACTTATAGTTGGATTTAGCTGGGAAAAATGGGTATATACCATCTCATCTGTACTGGAAGTCTCCCTATGGGTCTTTTCAATTATCTATTTTCTCTCTTGATTTTCAGTCAGTTCTTTCACTTTTATACATCTTTTTTTAAATTGAATGCCAGACTAAGTTTTATAAATATTTACCACATTATAAATATATACTATATATAGTTACATATAAATACATCATATATTATCACTAAGTATATAAAAACTATACAGATAACCTGAATCAATGATTGATGACAGTGTCTTCCTCCAGAGAAGATTTATATCTGCTTCTAGCAAGCAACAAAGCTAGGAACAGATCTTAATCCAATCAAGGATTGAGGTGATTTGAAAGCTTGGCTTCAGCTTTTTTTGAGAGCTGATCTATTTTGAGTTCACCCTTAAGCATAAAGTGTAGTCTATCCTTAAGGGTTCTCAGCTAAAAGCTTGGGGTGTTTTCCAGTGCCTGTCATTCTTTGCAAGCTCTGAACTCCAATTCTGTCCCCCAATTCTGCATGACTACCAAAATCTCTGCTTAGAATCTCAGCCTCTCTGCCACCACTTTCTGCTCAACCTCTTAGCTATGTTTCAAATCAGCCAATCACTCCATGGGGAAACCTATACCAAAAGTTGGCCTCACCCCTCTGTGCTCTCCTTTTCTCCAAAATTTTGGCCTCTCAAGTCCTTGTTGTCTGCCTTGCTCACTCTCCAAAGCCTCCAAACAAACTTTAAAAAAAATATTTTTCCAGCTTTTCTAGTTGTTCTCAGTTGGAGTGCTGCCTTAGAAAAAGCTATTCTGCCATTGATAGAAACAGAAATCTCCCCAATAGCTTGTGATGTGATACGATAATACGTTCCAGGCTCATACTATAGATTTTCTGACTCCAACCTGAAATAAGACATTTTTCCAAAGTACCCCAGGTTCCTTCTAGTGAGAACTATTTTTTAAGAGAACAAAGTCTGACACTAGAAGTGCTTAATGCTACCTAGCTTAATTTCTGAGATTTTTCAGTAGAGAGAATTAGGAAATACATTTTTAAAAGGGAAAAAATACATCATGAGCTCATACTGACATTTCCAACTCAAATTTAGGATCCTAGAATTCTTACCCAACTCTCTGATTATATCTCTTTTCCATTCAAAAATCTAGGGTCTCAATCCAATATAAGTATTCACTTGTTTACTTTATGATACACACCTCCAGAATAACAATACCAATATTACTACCAGTTATACGATTACTAGAAACCGTTTATGATATCTTTGCAGTTCCTTATCCTTGGGAGTATATACCACTAGAAACATCCAAATTACTATACTTCAAGGTGACCTGAAATAGTCTCTATGTGCTTCAGCCTCAAACTTGATATACATTTAGGTTCACGTTTCATTTTGCATTTAGGAATTACCTTTTTTCTCTAATTTTATTTCATTTTTGTTTTATAATATGGTAAAGCATTTGCATGATTCTAAAACCTAATCCACAAAGTACATTCAGAAGTCTAGGTTCTATACCTGTTTCTGCCACCCCATTCCCTCCCTTTCCTTAGAGTAATCATTTTTCTTAGTTTTTGGTTTATCATTCCTTTGTTTGGTCTATGTATATACACAACAATGTAGGTGTATATATTTGTATAGCCCCCTTATTTGAAAACTAGTAGCATACAATGCCATTGTTTTGCTCCTTGCTTTTTCCATTTAACAATATAGTCTTGAGATGACCACATAACTGATATGTAGATTATCCTCATTCCTTTTTATAGCTACTCCATTTATAGTACTCCATTGTGTGGACATACCATATTTTTTTTAACTAGTCCTCTTAGTAATCTGAGCTCAGACTAACCTGCTATTGAATTTTGTTTCATAATTCAAGTTCACATAAAAATGCAAGTAGTCTCACTGAGGAGGACAGATCAACTAATCTGCTGGTATTCTGGCCTCTGCTGTCACAGTATTAAGCAAAGAAGTTAACTATATAACCAAGAAAAAAATACACTGACAAATTTAGCCCCTGCCCAAATCCATGATATAGGGTTCTCAACTGGAGTATACAACAAAATCACCCATAGAGGCTTAAAAAACAAACGATAAATGATAGGGCCACAACACTAACCACTCTCAGATGGGACCCAGCATTGCATTAGTGTCTTTAAAAGCTCCACAAATGATTCTAATACATACTCTGAATTAAGAACAAATCTTCCACATACAATCTTGGAATCTAGGTGTTGAAGTAAGTGGCTGAATTTTTGACACCAATACTAAAAATATTTCTACATTCTAAACTTTCATTTTTAGTTAGAAATTTTTGATCTAATAATTCTTTAAAATCAACATACAATGAGAAAAGTTCATCATGAAAATTTATAGTAATAGCCCTAAAATGTAACAGATTAAGCACATGTCCTAATTACTTAAAAATAATAAATCTATAACTATCATGAGTGCTATATGCTTTAATGTTTAGAATATCCTACTATAACCATCCATGATAATCAAAACTACCACAAGGTAATATGGATCCCTCACATTTGTAAAAAATAATAAATCATCTACCTTGAAAGACTCCATAAAAGGGACAATTCCTTTGCTCAAATCCTGGGCTCTGTCCTTGGAGTTGTCCTGAATCCAGTTCTCTATGATCCCCCTAGATGCAATCCCATATGCATTCACAGCTTCCTCTAGCGTCTATATGATAACAACTGCCCAAACTACATTTCTAGCACAAAGCCAGACCCCTTTCAGACTAATATTTCCTGTACTAAAAATTTAAGTAATTAAAAAAAAATTAAGTAATTAAATCCACTTCTTTTTACCTCTTGGTTTTTCTTTTTTCCCCCCACAATTTTGTCATCATCCACCCTACCTTTCAAAACTTATCAACTCTTCCTTTACCTCACCCCATTCACTCAGCCTACAAAACCACTCCAATTTTTGTCCCTCTTCTCTCCCCATTTTGTCCCTCTTCTATCCCTAGGCCAATGATGCCCTAGATTAAATTCTCATCCAAGCTTATTCCTACAGTAGCTCAGCCCAACTCCCTGAACTGGCCAGTCTTCTATACAGACGGTCTTAAATTCTGTCCCCAAACATATCTGCATTTAAGGGTGAAGACAAAATAAAGACAATAGACAAAATGTGATACCCTTGCCAAAAGAAAACCTCATGAACATAGATATAAAAACCCAAAACAAAATATTACCAAATCAAATCCAGAAAATCTACATTAAAAAATATACCATGGCCAAATTGAGTTCATTTCAGGGATATTAAGGATGGTCAAACAATTAGAAAGTCTATCAGTGTAACTTAACACATTAACAGATTAAAGGACAAAAGCTATATGATCACTGGTCACCTACTATGTGCCAGGCACTATTCTAGAAGATTTCTTTGAAGTCAGAAACAAGACTGTTCAACAATGTCCTATAGACCTTAAACAATTCAATAATTAGACAAGAAAAAGAAGCACAGAGTACACAGATCAGAAATAAACTATTACAGGCTTCCCTGGTGGTGCAGTGGTTAAGAATCCGCCTGCCAATGCAGGGGACACGGGTTTGAGCCCTGGTCCGTGAGGATCCTACATGCTGCAGAGCAACTAAGCCCATGCGCCACAACTACTGAGCCTGCGCTCTAGAGCCCGTGAGCCACAACTACTGACCCTGCGTGCTACAACTACTGAAGCCCACACACCTAGAGCCCATGCTCCGCAACATGAGAAGCCACTGCAATGAGAAGCCTGTGCACCGCAATGAAGAGTGGTCCCCGCTCGCCGCAACTAGAGAAAGCCCGCGTGCGGCATTGATGACCCAGTGCAGCCAAAAATAAATAAATTTATTTTAAAAAAAGAAAGAAACTATTACAACTTATTGGCAGCATGATTATCAACATAGAAAACTTAGTAGAATTCACAAGCTCTAAGTACTACAAGAATTTCAGAAGGTTTCCTAGATATAAGTTCAATATATAAGAAAATCAATTCTGCTTTTGCATTTCTACCATCACAACGATGGTAAGAATCGGACAGTTTCTGGTTCAAGGAGGATTAGAGAGTTTCGACACCCCATCCCTACCAGATAAGCCCAGCTAAGCTCCTGCCTAGACCCATACAGGTAAACTCACCAGAGATCAGCCAAGTCACCCAGATAACCATAGAGACTTATGAGCTAAATATTGCTTACTGTTATAATGATAATACTGATAAAAATAAAAATTTCATTCCTATGTACTACAGTAATCAATTAGGTTTAGCAACAGCAACAAAATTATACATCTAGGGGTAAATCCAATAAAAGTATGTGAGACCATTTGGAAAAAAGTTATAAGAATTTACTTAAAGACATAAAAGGTATCTAAATAAGTGGAAATATAAAGCATGTTCTAGATGATAAGACTCTATTGATAAACATGACGAACTTCTCCAGGCTAATCTCAATATCAGGTGAAATTCCAATCAAAAATCTCAACAAGGATTTTTGTTGAAATAAAAGGAACAAAGGGCTAAAAACAACCAGGAGAAATTTGAAGTTTTATGTAACTAAGGTGTATTTCAAATCTGTAGGGAGGAAAGTATACTATTATATAAATGGGACTGGGACAACTGCTTACCAAATAAAAATAACTAAATTAGGTCATAACAAACTATACATAAAAATAAATTACAGGTAGAAGAAAGATCAAAAAGTGAAAAAGCAGGGCTTCCCTGGTGGTGCAAGGGCTGAGAGTCCGCCTGCTGATACAGGGGACACAGGTTCGTGCACCGGTCCGGGAAGATCCCACATGCCGCGGAGCGGCTGGGCCCGTGAGCCATGGCCGCTGAGCCTGCGCGTCCGGAGCCTGTGCTCCGCAACGGGAGAGGCCACAACAGTGAGAGGCCCGCGTACCGCAAAAAAAAAAAAAAGAAAAAAAAAAGTGAAAAAGCAAATATTTTTTAACGTTGAGGAAGAAATACAGGAGAATATCTTGACAAGGTCAGTAAAGGAAAGGAATTTTTTAATATAACAAAAAGAGCACAAACCATAAAGGAAAAAAAGTGATAAAATTGACTACATTAAAATTTAAATTTCTGTTAAAAACACACCATAAAGAAAGTTAAAGACAAGCCATAATTGCTGGTGGTAATGTAAGTTGGCTAAATCTCTATGGAAAGCTTTTTGGAAAGCTTTTTGGCAATACCTAACAAAATCTAAAATGCACATATCCCTCTGATAAAGCAATTTTACTTCTGAGAACTAAACCTAAAAATACACCCAGAAATGTGTGAAATGACATGGATACAAGGTCATTCAACACCTTCATATAAATTAAGACACCACCAGGCAATGGAATACCAAAGAATTTTTTTTTCAAATGTACTGGTATGAATCTCTAAGATATGCTGCTCAGTGAGGATGGAGAGGGAAAAGCAAAGTACAGATCATTGGGGAAATATGCCATTCTTATGTAAAAAGGAGGAGGAAGAACATACAAAATATGCAATTGTTTATATATGCTGCTAACATATCTGGAAAGCTACACAACTGATGACAGACTATTCCCAGAGAGGGAAAGGAAAACTTTCTATCATATATCCCTTTGTAGCTTTTGAATGCATTACCAATTTAAGAAAAGACCATATTTCATCTGTTCAAAGACATGCCTTTCTTTTCTCATTTAATATCTCTGAAATCAAGGTGCTTCTTAGAACTGATACCAATATCTTAATAACACTAGAAACATTTTTCTTTCTTAGTAGTACATAAAATAATGGTGTATCTTATAATTGATGGCATCTTAGATTCAACAAAATTAAGTAAAAATTTCTTAATAAATTTTTTTAAAATATAATTTTGGATTTACAGAAAAGTTGCAGAGATGATACAGTGAATTCCCAGACACCTCTTATCCAGTTTCACCTAATGATAACATATTAAATTACTATGATACATTTGCCAGACTAAGAAACCAATATTGGTACTTTTCTATTCCCTAAACGCCAGACTTTATTCGAAGTTCTCCAGTTTTTACACTAATATACTATTTTCTGTTCCAGGATACCACATTACATTTATTCATCATGTCTCCTTTGTCTCCCCCCTGGTCTATGACAGTTTCTTAGTGTTTCCTTGTTTTTCACGACCTTGACAGTTTTGAGATAGTGTACTATCAAGCATTTTGTGGAATGTCCCTCAATTTGTCTGATGTTTTTCTCATGATTACATTGGGGTTACGGGGCTTTGGGAAAAACGCCACAGAAGCAACATACCCTCCTAATCACATCATATCAGGGGGCACATGATATCAACACATTTTACCACAGCAATGTTAACCCTGATCATTTGGTCAAGGTAGTGCTTGCCAAGTTTCTCCACTGTAAAGTTACTATTTTTCCCCCTCCATATTCTACTCTTTGGATAAGAGTCACTAAATACTGCCTATACTTAAGGAGGGCAGTGGAGAGAAATTAAGCTCCGCATCCTAGACAGGGAAGTATCTGCTTATAATATTCAGAATTCTTCTGTAATATTTGTTCCTTCTTATCAATTATTTATCCAATCAATTATAGGTAAAATTTTTGAACTGTAAAATAAAATAAGCCATTTACTAAAAGAAGATCATTGCTGCATATATAATCCCAGGATTAATATACAGAATATATGAAGAACTCCTATAAACTAATTTAAAAATCAACCCAAATGACAAATGGGCAAAAGGCAAGGAAAAGCAATTCAAATGAACATAAATGAAATATGGCCTTTAAACATATTGAAAGATAGTCACTCTTACTAGTAATCAAGAGAATGCAAAATAAAACCACCATATACAATTTCATACCCATCAGATTGGAGTGAAAAAAAAAAAACTAGAACACCCAAACATGAACGAGTAAAATGAACCCAAACATGGGAGTAAAATCTAGACCAATCCCTTTTAAGAACAATTTAGTAATATCTAAAATTGAAGTGCTCTGACCCAGCAATTTTACTCCTAATGACTAGGTAACAAATCCTTTTGAAAGTCAGGTGGTTTCCAATTTTTTGCTTACAACAAAACTGAAGGCAGATATATATAACTCAGCTGTTGCCTGGTACATACTTAAAACGAATTTTCAATGAAAGACTATCATTTGACTTTTGGCATATAATTTAAAAGGAGTTCAAATACTTGACAGACCCTGCCACAACAAAGTTTCTTCCATTTAAAGATACTTATTTGGGACTTCCCTCGTGGTCCAGTGGTTAAGAATCTGTCTTGCAATGCCACATGCCACAGGGAAACTAAGCCTGCGTGCCACAATTAATGAAAGATCCCACGTGCTGCAACTAAGCCCCAATGCAGCCAAAAAATAAATAAATAAATATTTTTAAAAATAATTTTAAAACTTATTTATGTTAACAAGTTTTATTAGTTTTACATTTACCAAAAGGGGAAAAGGGATTAATATTTACACTAAACTCTGTCTCGTTCTAACAGTAAATTATTTCATCACAGATTTTTTTTTTTTTTTTTTTGGCTGTGTTGGGTCTTCATTGCTGCGTGAGGGCTTTCTCCAGTTGCGGCGAGCCGGGGCTACTCCTCGTTGTAGTGTGCGGGCCTCTCACTGTGGTGGCTTCTCCTTGTGGAGTACAGGCTCTAGGCGCGCAGGCTCAGTAGTTGCGGTGCACGGGCTTAGTTGTTCTGCAGCATGTAGGATCCTCACAGACCAGGGCTCGAACCCGTGTCCCTGCATTGGCAGGCAGATTCTCAACCACTGTGCCACCAAGGAAGTCCCTCATCACAGATTTTTAAAAGTACTATCCATCTCAACAAGAGATGCTTTTCCAATAAAAAATGTTTAAAAGTTTTTTCAAAAAACGTGTATTAGATTTGTGTCATTTGCTCAGCTATATACTACAAGTAACTGTAATAATTAGTTAATTCAGAAGAAAATCTTCAGCATGTGAGGTCTCATGGTCATAGAAAGCTGAAAAAAATCATTTATTTACAAATCCTTATTACAGAAAAGATAGGATACTCAACTATCTTCAAGCATAGAACTATATTAGAATAAACTTCTATGGGGGAAATACACGTACACACACAAATTAGTGCACGTAAAACTGGTGAAATCTGAATAAGGTTGATGGACTGTATCAATGCCAATATTCTGGTTGTGCTCTTGTACTATGGTTATGCAAGATGTTACTATTAAGAGAAACGAGTGACAGATATAAGAAATCTATCATTTCTTAGAACTGTATATGGATCGACGATTATCTCAAAATAAAACTTTTTTAAAACTATATATGAAGATTTTGAAACTTATTACAAAACTACTTATTACAAACTAATCAGGATGGTCTGGTACTGACATAACAACAAACATATAGGTCAATGGAACATAACTGTGAGTCTAGAAATAAACCCATTCATCTAGAGTTAACTGATTTTTGACATGGGTACCAGGACCATTCAATGGGGGAAAAATAGTCTCTTCAATAAATGGTGCTGGAACAACTGGATATCCACATGCAACAAAATGAAGTGGAACCACCACCTCACACAGCATGTACAAAAATTAATTCAAAATGGATCAAAGACCAAAATGTAAAAGCTAACCCTATAAAACTCTTAAAAAGAAAACACAGGTGTAAATCTTCATGACCTTGGATTAGGAAATGGTTTCCTAGATAAGAAAGACACTTAAAGCACAAGCAAATGAACAAAAAAAAAAAAGAGAAGAAAAATTAGACTTCATCAAAATTTTAAACTTTTGTATGTAAAAAGCATTATCAAGGTTGTTCTTGTGAAAAACAACCAACAAAATAAGAGGAAATTATTTGCAAATCATATATCTGAAAAGGGTCTAATATCCAGAACATATAAAGAACTCTTACAACACAACAATAAAAAGACAAATAATTTTGAAAATGGTCAAACGATTGGAGTAGACATTTTTCCAAAGGAGATATACAAATGGCCACACAGGCACATGAAAAGATACTAAAAACCAATAGTCATTAGGGAAATACAAATCAAAGCCATAATGAGATACCAGCTTGTACTTACTAGGATAGCCATTCATTCATTTATTTATATAAATAATTTTATAACAATAAATGAATGGGACTTCCCTGGTAGTCCAGTGGTTAAGAATCTACCTTCCAATGCAGGGGACACAGGTTTGATCCCTGGTTGGGGAACTAAGATCCCACATGCCATTGGGCAACTAAGCACGCGCGCACAACTAGAGAGCTCACGTGACGCAACTACCGAGCCTGCGCACCACAACCAGAGAGAAGTCCCCACGCCACAACTAGAGAGACGCCCACGCACTGCAACGAAGAGCCCTCGCTCTGCAACGAAACATTCCACATGCCGCAACAAAGATCCCGCGTGCTGCAACTAAGACCAATGCAACCAAATAAATATTTTTTAAAAAAATAAATGAATGAAAAGCTCTCTGCTCCTCCCGTTCGACAGACAGCCGTGTCTTGTGTGCAGTGCCAGCTGCGTCCCGGAGACAAGATGGTGAAGATCGGAGCGAACGGATTTGGCCGTATTCGGTGGCTGGTCACCAGGGCTGCTTTTAACTCTGGCAAAGTGGACATTGGTGCCATCAATGATCCCTTCATTGACCTTCACTACATGGTCTACATGTTCCAGTATGATTCCATCCATGGCAAGTTCCATGGCACAGTCAAAGCTGAGAACGGGAAGCTTGTCGTCAATGGAAAGGCCATCACCATCTTCTAGGAGTGAGATCCCACCAACATCAAATGGGGTGATGCTGGTGATGAGTATGTGGTGGAGTCCACCGGCGTCTTCACCACCATGGAGAAGGCCGGGGCTCACTTGAAGGGTGGAGCCAAGAGGGTCATCATCTCTGCCCCTTCTGCTGATGCCCCCATGTTTGTCATGGGCGTGAACCATGAGAAGTATGACAACCACCTCAAGATTGTCAGCAATGCCTCCTGCACCACCAACTGCTTGGCCCCCCTGGCCAAGGTCATCCATGACCACTTCGGCAACGTGGAGGGACTCATGACGACGGTCCATGTCATCACTGCCACCCAGAAGACCATGGATGGCCCCTCCGGGAAGCTGTGGTGTGATGGCCGAGGGGCTGCCCAGAACATCATCCCTGCTTCTACTGGCGCTGCCAAGGCTGTGGGCAAGGTCATCCCTGAGCTGAATGGGAAGCTCACTGGCATGGCTTTCCACGTCCCCACCCCCAGCGTGTCCGTCGTGGATCTGACCTGCCGCCTGGAGAAACCTGCCAAATACGAGGACATCAAGAAGGTGGTGAAGCAAGCAGTGGACGGCCCCCTCAAGGGCATCCTGGGCTACACTGAGGACCACGTTGTCTCCTATGACTTCAACAGTGACACCCACTCTTCTACCTTCAATGCTGGGGCTGGCATCGCCCTCAACGACCACTTTGTCAAGCTCATTTCCTGGTATGACAATGAATTTGGCTACAGCAACAGGTGGTGGACCTCATGGTCCACATGGCCTCCAAGGAGTAAGAGTCCCTGGACCACCAGCCCCAGCAGGAGCACGAGAGGAAGAGAGAGGTCCTCTGCTGCTGGGGAGTCCTTGCCCCAACTCCGTCCTCCAACACACTTGAGAATCTCCCGACCTCCACGTGGTTTCCATCCCAGACCCCCTGAGGAAGGGGAGGAGGACGGGCTTAGGGAGCCCTACCTTGTCATGTACCATCAATAAAGTACACTGTACCCAGAAAACAAACAAATAAATAAATAAAACTTCAGAAAATAAGTATTGATGAGAACATGGAGAAAATGCAACTCTCATACACTGCTGGTAGGAATGTAAACTGGTACAGTTGCTGTGAAAAAGTTTGGCACTTCCTCAAAAAGTAAACATTGAGTTACCATGGACCCATCAATTCCACTCCTAGGCAAACACCCAAGAGACATACCCATATGTCCACTCAAAAATTTGTACATGAATGTTCACAGCAGCATTATTCATAATAGGCAAAGGGTGGAAGCAACCCAAATGTCCATCAACTAATGGATGGAAAAATAAGATGTGGTATATGTATACTATGGAATATTATTCAGCCATAAAAAGGAATGAAGTACTGATATATGATACAACATGGATGAATCTTGAAAACATTACACTAAGTAAAAGAAGTCAGTCACAAATGACCACAAATGCCTAGGACAGAAAATCCATAAGCAGAAAGTAGACTGTGGTTGTCAGGCACTGGGAGGAAGGAGGAATGGGGAGTAACTGCTAACAGGTACAGGGTTTCTGTTTGGCATAATGAAAATATTCTGGAATTAGATAGTGATGATGGTTGCACAACTTTATGAATACACTAAAAGTCACGTAACTGTACACTTTAAAATGGTGAGTTTTATGTTATCTGACATTTAGATCAGTGGACAGAATTCATAACCCAGGGGGGGAAAATTGTACAGAGGAATTAGAATAAAATAAGAAGTTAGGCAAAAAAAAAAAAAAAGGGACACTGAAAAAATTGACTGTCGAAGAAGACCCTAAATGCGTATTTTTAAAAAGAGTGAGAATGAGGGAGCTGGAAGAGGGAAGAGATATGGGAACATATGTATATGTATAACTGATTCACTTTGTTATAAAGCAGAAACTAACACACCATTGTAAAGCAATTTTACTCCAATAAAGATGTTTTAAAAAAAAAAAGTGAGAATGGTTAACAAACTGCTATAAAATTTGCAGGTACCCAATAAATTTTGTAAAGTAATATAATGGATTTTTTCAGTAACTCTATTTATAATACACCAGAAATGACATTCTTTGCAACTACATAAAGACCTTTTTTAAAAATGGTGTATGTCAACTGCATGTTAACCTAAAAGTACTCAAGGAAGTAAACAGAATTTTTAAATATTTTGGAAGTACTTCAAAATTTGAAGATCAAAGCCCTAGAGAAAAATCATACACAGGTACACAAAGAGATATGTAAAAATGTTAATTGTAGCACTGTTCATAACAGCAAAAGCTGGAAAAATCTAAATGCCCAGCAGCAGAAAACTAGGTAAATAAATTGGAATTCTGTAATGAATATAGCTATGAAATCAACTAGTACTACATTTATCAACACAAACATCTCAAAAGCATAAAAAAATAGGTTTAGGAGTGGGAAAAAAACATATTACAGAATGATTACTTTTTATAAAGTTTGAAAACATGATCTTGTTTTTGGAAATAAGTCATTTGTGTGTGTGTGTGTGTGTGTGTGTGTGTGTGTGTGTGTGTGTATCTGTAGTGAAATAGAAACATACAAGAGAAATAATAAACATCAACTTCACCACACTAGTTACCTCTGGGGAGAGTTAAGGTAAACAGAATGAGGAAGGAGTAATATAGGAACCTTGGTGATATCTGTAATGCTTTATATTACACAACTTATATAATTATGTAGTAATATTAATATGAAGGAATTCAGAAGAGCTAGGTTGCAAGTACACAGATGTTCATTTTATTATTCTTTGTATCTCTTCCACAAGCTTAAAATATTTCATGTTAAAAGGAAGTTAAAGTTAGCTCAGAGACTGAACCAGCACCAAATACATGCACCAAAGCAACCAGTTACTTGGTCAGGGTTGGTCAGTGTTTCTCAACCAGGAGTCCAAATGATGTTCCAATTAAAAGACAGTAATGGTATCTATTAAAAGAGACGCATAAGACATGATATTTAAATACATTTTAGGGAAGGGTACGAAATGAACCTAATTCTGCAAATTTGCCACAAGATCATCTTGCTAAACCTTCTGATTAAAATCCTTGTATAGGGGAAATCCAGGAAGATGGCGGAAGGGTAAGACGCGGAGATCACCTTCCTCCCCACAGATACACCAGAAATACATCTACACGTGGAACAACTCCTACAGAACACCTACTGAACGCTGGCAGAAGACCTCAGACCTCCCAAAAGGCAAGAAACTCCCCACGTACCTGGGTAGGGCAAAAGAAAAAAGAATAAAGAGAGACAAAAGAATAGGGATGGGACCTGCACCAGTGGGCAGGAGCTGTGACGGAGGAAAGGTTTCCACACACTAGGAAGCCCCTTCGCGGGCGGAGACTGCGGGTGGCAGAGGGGGGAAGCTTCGGAGCCGAGGAGGAGAGCGCAGCAACAGGGGCGCGGAAGGCAAAGCGGAGAGATTCCTGCACAGAGGATCGGTGCGACCAGCACTCACCAGCCCGAGAGGCTTGTCTGCTCACCGGATGGGGCGGGCGGGGACTGGGAGCTGAGGCTCGGGCTTCAGTCGGAGCAAAGGGAGAGGACTGGGGTTGGCAGCGTGAACACAGCCTGCAGGGGGTTAGTGCACCACGGCTAGCCAGGAGGGAGTCCGGGGAACAGTCTAGACCTGTCGAAGAAGCAAGAGACTTTTTCCTCCCTCTTTGTTTCCTGGTGTGCAAGGATAGGGGATTAAGAGCGCTGCTTAAAGGACCTCCAGAGACAGGCGCGAGCCGCGGCTAACAGCGCGGATCCCAGAGACGGGCATGAGACGCTAAGGCTGCTGCTGCCGCCACCAAGAAGTCTGTGTGCGAACATAGGTCACTATCCACACCACCCCTCCCGGGAGCCTGTGCAGCCGCCACTGCCAGGGTCCCAGGATCCAGGGACAACTTCCCCGGGAGAACGCACGGCACGCCTCAGGATGGTGCAACGTCATGCTGGACTCTGCCGCCGCAGGCTCACCCCGCACTCCGTACCCCTCCCTCCCCCCGGCCTGAGTGAGCAAGAGCCCCTGAATCAGCGGCTCCTTTAACCCCGTCCTGTCTCAGCGAAGAACAGATGCCCTCCAGCGACCTACACGCAGAGGCGGGGCCAAATCCAAAGCTGAGCCCGGAGACCTGTGAGAACAAAGAAGAGAAGGGAAAATCCCTCCCAGCCACATCAGAAGCAGCGGATTAAAGCTCCACAATCAATTTGACGTACCTGCATCTGTGGAATACCTGAATAGACAACGAATCATCCCAAATTGAGAGGGTGGATTTTGAAAGCAAGATTTATTATTTTTTCCCCTTTTCCTCTTTTTGTGAGTGTGTATGTGTATGCTTCTGTGTGAGATTTTGTCTGTATAGCTTTGCTTTCACCATTTGTCCTAGGGTTCTAGCCGTCCTTTTGTTTTTTACTTTTTAAAAAAAATTTGCTTAATAATTATTTTTTATTCCAATAACTTTATTTTATTTTATCTTACTTTATTTTCTTTTGTCCTCTTTCTTTCTTTCTTTCTACTTTTTCTCCATTTTATTTCGAGCCGTGTGGATGAAAGGCTCTTGGTGCTGCAGCCAGGAGTCAGTGCTGTGCCTCTGAGGTGGGAGAGCCAACTTCTGGACACTGGTCCATAAGAGACTTCCCAGTTCCACATAATATCAAATGGCGAAAACCTACCAGAGATCTCCATATCAACACCAACACCCAGCTTCACTCAACAACCAGCAAGCTACAGTGCTGGACACCCTATGCCAAACAACTAGCAAGACAGGAACACAAGCCCACCCATTACCAGAGAGGCTGCCTAAAATCATAATAAGTCCACAGACACCCCAAAACACACCACCAGATGTGGACCTGCCCACCAGAAAGACAAGATCCAGCCTCATCCACCAGAACACAGGCACTAGTCACCTCCACCAGGAAGCCTACACAACCCACTGAACCAACTTTAGCCACTGGGGACAGACACCAAAAACAACGGGAACTACAAACCTGCAACCTGCAAAAAGGAGACCCCAAACACAGTAAGATAACCAAAATGAGAAGGCAAAAAAACACACAGCAGATGAAGGAGCAAGATAAAAACCCACCAGACCTAACAAATGAAGAGGAAATACGCAGTCTACCTGAAAAGTAATTCAGAATAATGATAGTAAAGATGATCCAAAATCTTGGAAATAGAATGGAGAAAATTCAAGAAACATTTAACAAGGACCTAGAAGAACTAAAGACGAAACAAGCAACGATGAACAACACAATAAATGAAATTAAAAATACTCTAGAAGGGATCAATAGCAGAATAACTGAGGCAGAAGAACGGATAAGTGACCTGGAAGATAAAATAGTGGAAATAACTACTGCAGAGCAGAATAAAGAAAAAAGAAAGAAAAGAACTGAGGACAGTCTCACAGACCTCTGAGACAACATTAAGTGCACCAACATTCAAATTATAGGGGTTCCAGAAGAAGAGAAAAAGAAAGGGACTGAGAAAATATTTGAAGAGATTATAGTTGAAAACTTCCCTAATATGGGAAAGGAAATAGTTAATCAAGTCCAGGAAGCACAGAGTCCCATACAGGATAAATCCAAGGAGAAACACGCCAAGGCGCATATTAATCAAACTGTCAAAAATTAAATACAAAGAAAACATATTAAAAGCAGCAAGGGAAAAACAACAAATAACACACAAGGGGATCCCCATAAGGTTTACAGCTGATCTTTCAGCAGACACTCTGCAAGCCAGAAGGGAGTGGCAGGACATATTTAAAGTGATGAAGGAGAAAAACCTACAACCAAGATTACTCTACCCAGCAAGGATCTCATTCAGATTTGATGGAAAAATTAAAACCTTTACAGACAAGCAAAAGCTGAGACAGTTCAGCACCACCAAACCAGCTTTACAACAAATGCTAAAGGATCTTCTCTAGGCAAGAAACACAAGAGAAGGAAAAGATCTACAATAACAAACCCAAAACAATTAAGAAAATGGGAATAGGAACATACATATCAATAATTACCTTAAATGTAAATGGATTAAATGCTCCCACCAAAAGACACAGACTGGCTAAATGGATACAAAAACAAGACCCATATATATGCTGTCTACAAGAGACCCACTTCAGACCTAGAGACACATACAGACTGAAAGTGAGGGGATGGAAAAAGGTATTCCATCCAAATGGAAACCAAAAGAAAGCTGGAGTAGCAATTCTCATATCAGACAAAATCGACTTTAAAATAAAGACTATTACAAGAGACATAGAAGGACACTACATAATGATCAAGGGGTCAATCCAAGAAGAAGATATAACAATTGTAAATATTTATGCACCCAACATAGGAGCACCTCAATACATAAGGCAAATAATAACAGCCATAAAAGGGGAAATCGACAGTAATACATTCATAGTAGGGGACTTTAACACCCCACTTTCACCAATGGACAGATCATCCAAAATGAAAATAAATAAGGAAACACAAGCTTTAAATGATTCATTAAAGATGGACTTAATTGATATTTATAGGACATTCCAGCAACAGAATACACATTTTTCTCAAGTGCTCATGGAACATTCTCCAGGATAGATCATATCTTGGGGTCACAAATCAAGCCTTGGTAAATTTAAGAAAATTGAAATTGTATCAAGTATCTTTTCCGACTACAACTCTATGAGACTAGATATCAATTACAGGAAAAGATCTGTAAAAAATATAAACACATGGAGGCTAAACAATACACTACTTAATAAAGAAATGATCACTGAAGAAATCAAAGAGGAAATAAAAAAATACCTAGAAACAAATGACTGGAGACATGACAACCCAAAACCTATGGGATGCAGCAAAAGCAGTTCTAAGAAGGAAGTTTGTAACAATACAACCCTACCTTAAGAAACAGGAAACATCTCGAATAAACAACCTAACCTTGCACCTAAAGCAATTAGAGAAAGAAGAACAAAAAAACCCCAAAGTTAGCAGAAGGAAAGAAATCATAAAGATCAGATCAGAAATAAATGAAAAAGAAATGAAGGAAATGGTAGCAAAGATCAATAAAACTAAAAGCTGGTTCTTTGAGAACATAAACAAAATTGATAAACCATTAGCCAGACTCATCAAGAAAAAAAGGGAGAAGACTCAAATCAATAAAATTAGAAATGAAGAAGGAGAAGTAACAACTGACACTGCAGAAATACAAAAGATCATGAGAGATTACCACAAGCAACACTATGCCAATAAAATGGACAACCTGGAAGAAATGAACAAATTCTTAGAAATGCACAACCTGACAAGACTGAATCAGAAAGAAATAGAAAATATGAACAGACCAATCACAAGCACTGAAATTGAAACTGTGATTAAAAATCTTCCAACAGGGCTTCCCTGGTGGCGCAGTAGTTGAGAGTCCGCCTGCCGATGCAGGGGACACGGGTTCATGCCCTGGTCCTGGAAGATCCCACATGCCGTGTTGCGGCTGGGCCCGTGAAGCTATGGCCACTGAGCCTGCGCGTCTGGAGCCTGTGCTCCGCAACGGGAAAGGCCACAGCAGCGAGAGGCCCGCATACCGCAAAAAAAAAAAAAAAAAATCCTCCAACAAACAAAAGCCCAGAACCAGATGCCTTCACAGGCGAATTCTATCAAACATTTAGAGAAGAGCTAACACCTATCCTTCTCAAACTCTTCCAAAATATAGCAGAGGGAGGAGCACTCCCAAACTCATTCTACGAGGCAACCATCACCTTGATACCAAAACCAGACAAGGAAGTCACAAAGAAAGAAAACTACAGGCCAATATCACTGAGGAACATAGATGCAAAAATCCTCAACAAAATACTAGCAAACAGAATCCACCAGCACATTAAAAGGATCATACACCATGATCAAGTGGGGTTTATTCCAGGAATGCAAGCATTCTTCAATGTACGCAAATCAATCAACATGATACACCATATTAACAAACTGAAGGAGAAAAACCATATGGTCATCTCAATAGATGCAGAGAAAGCTTTCGACAAAATTCAACACCGATTTATGATAAAAACCCTGCAGAAAGTAGGCATAGAGGGAACTTTCCTCAACATAATAAAATCCATATATGACAAACCCACAGCCAGCATCATCCTCAATGGTGGAAAAACTGAAAGCATTTCCACTAAGATCAGGAACAAGACAAGGTTGCCCACTCTCACCACTCTTATTCAACATAGTTTTGGAAGTTTTAGCCATATCAATCAGAGAAGAAAAGGAAATAAAAGGAATCAAATTGGAAAAGAAGAAGTAAAGCTGTCACTGTTTGCAGGTGACATGATACTATACATAGAGAATCCTAAAGATGCCACCAGAAAACTACTAGGGCTAATCAATGAATTTGGTAAAGTAGCAGGATACAAAATTAATGCACAGAAATATCTGACACTCCTATACACTAATGATGAAAAATCTGAAAGTGAAATCAAGAAAACACTCCCATTTACCATTGCAACAAAAAGAATAAAATATCTAGGAATAAACCTACCTAAGGAGACAAAAGACCTGTATGCAGAAAATTATAAGACACTGATGAAAGAAATTAAAGATGATACAAATAGATGAAGAGATATACCATGTTCTTGGGTTGGAAGAATCAACATTGTGAAAATTACTATACTACCCAAAGCAATCTACAGATTCAATGCAATCCCTATCAAACTACCAGTGGCATTTTTCACAAAACTAGAACAAAAAATTTCACAATTTGTATGGAAACACAAAAGACCCCGAATAGCCAAAGCAATCTTGAGAACGAAAAACGGAGCTGGAGGAATCAGGCTCCCTGACTTCAGACTACACTACAAAGCTACAGTAATCAAGACAGTATGGTACTGGCACAAGAACAGAAATATAGATCAATGGAACAGGATAGAAAGCCAAGAGATAAACCCACGCACATATGGTCACCTTACCTTTGATAAAGGAGGCAGGAATGTACAGTGGAGAAAGGATAGCCTCTTCAATAAGTGGTGCTGGGAAAACTAGACAGGTACATGTAAAAGTATGAGATTAGAACACTCCCTAACACCATACATAAAAATAAGCTCAAAATGGATTAAAGACCTAAATGTAAGGCCAGAAACTATCAAACTCTTAGAGGAAAACATAGGCAGAACACTCTATGACATAAATCACAGCAAGATCCTTTTTGACCCACCTCCTAGAGAAATGGAAATATAAACAAATGGGACCTAATGAAACTTCAAAGCTTTTGCACAGCAAAGGAAACCATCAACAAGACCAAAAGACAACCCTCAGAATGGAAGAAAATATTTGCAAATGAAGCAACTGACAAAGGATTAATCTCCAAAATTTACAAGCAGCTCATGCAGCTCAACAACAAAAAAACAAACAACCCAATCCAAAAATGGGCAGAAGACCTAAATAGACAGTTCTCCAAAGAAGATATACAGACTGCCAACAAACACATGAAAGAATCCTCAACATCATTAATCATTAGAGAAATGCAAATCAAAACTACAATGAGATATCATCTCACACCAGTCAGAATGGCCATCATCAAAAAATCTAGAAACAATAAATGCTGGAGAGGGTGTGGAGAAAAGGGAACACTCTTGCACTGCTGGTGGGAATGTGAATTGGTACAGCACTATGGAGGACAGTATGGAGGTTCCTTAAAAAACTACAAATAGAACTACCATATGACCCAGCAATCCCACTACTTGGCATATACCCTGAGAAAACCATAATTCAAAAAGAGTCATGTACCAAAATGTTCATTGCAGCTCTATTTACAATAGCCAGGAGATGGAAACAACCTAAGTGTCCATCATCGGATGAATGGATAAAGAAGATGTGGCACATATATACAATGGAATATTACTCAGCCATAAAAAGAAACGAAATTGAGTTATTTGTAGTGAGGTGGATGGACCTAGAGTCTGTCATACAGAGTGAAGTAAGTCAGAAAGAGAAAGACAAATACCGTATGCTAACACATATATATGGAATCTAAGAAAAAGAAATGTCATGAAGAACCTAGGGGTAAGACAGAAATAAAGACACAGACCTACTAGGGATGGACTTGAGGATATGGGGAGGGCTTGGAAGGGTAAGCTGTGACAAAGTGAGAGAGTGGCATGGGCATATATACACTACCAAACGTAAAATAGATAGCTAGTGGGAAGCAGCTGCATAGCACAGGGAGATCAGCTCGGTGCTTTGTGAGCACCCAGAGGGGTGGGATAGGGAGGGTGGGAGGGAGGGAGACGCAAGAGGGAAGAGATACGGGAGAAAAAAGAAAAATCCTTGTATAACTTTGCAAGATGTCTCCAGTATTTCAAAAACCAATGTGAAAGGGGAAAATTAAGTGACAATTACAGCCAGTTTGGCCTTTTCATTCAATTTTGAAAAACCATCCACACAGGAAGTATGCTATTTGCAAAGGAATGCTTACATACAGCTGAAAATCACTATCTTTTTATCATTTAGAAACAAAACACAAAAAAATTCTAAGAAATAATTTTTAAAGCACAAATGCATGAATAACAAACATGAGGACAGGAAAGTTGTCTATTTCTATAGTATAAAGCAGAGCCAAATACAATCTTTATTTTAATATATATTCGATCCCCAAACTAAATGTCACTTTTTATTTGTGTATAAATAATGCTTCTCCTTACTCAATTAATTTAAAATACATGTTAAAGAGGGAAAAGAAATTTTTCTTTTTATATTATGAATATCATTACAAACTGTATTCAAAATGTATGTTATAATGTTTAATAGGAAGTTACTTTTTACTATTTAAAATCACCATATCAAAAATAGGATACATTTTTTAATGTGTAATTAAGGTAGTCCACAAGATTATACATTTTTGTGAAAGGATTTGTGAATCAAAAAATATAGGAAACACTGGTCAAGAGGTTACTTTTGTGTCCCTTAACAGCACCTGACACAATTTCAGCCTCTAATGCTTATAGGCTTATTAATAAACAAATTAGAAAATCCTTAATTAGAATGTAAAAAGTACCAAGTGGAATTAATTGGAAAATTCATTCAACTTAATAACTGTACACCGTTAATGTCAAATTCTAAAACAATAAAGAGGCAATTCAGCCATAACTAAAATTGACTTCTATAAGTGAAAGAGAATTCTAGATAAGTAAACACGTTAATAAATAGCCTGAATTAAGCTTCACTCAAAATGTACTTGAAAAAAAAAATGAAAAAAAAATGAAAAAAAAAATGTACTTGAAAAAACAGAAAACTTAAAGAATTAAAACCTGAAAGGATGAAATCAAACCACGGTCTCAGGTGTTAAAAGAAAAGCAGTTAAAGGGATATGACATCAATAAAAGGAGGAGAAAGAAAAAAGCAAGGTAAATAAAAGAAATTCACCCTAAGGAGGAAAAATTAGAAAAGGTCAGGCTAACAATAAAGGGCCAGTTTGAAAGTATAGGGAGAAAAGGAAAAATGGAAGGAAGAAAGCAACAAAACGAAGGATTAGATTAGTATATAACATATGAATAAGAGGCAGTTTTGCCATCATGCATTTGGGAAATCACAGAAAATAGTAAAGAGTATAAATGAGAAACAAGTTTCATAATAGGTTAGTGGCTGATGAATTTCTAGATACAATCATTAGGGAAAGTACAACCACAGTTTCATTTCAGTTTTAGGAACAAGATTGTATTTAAAGAGAAAAACCAATATGATTTCTGTGCAACCACGCTAACAGGTACCTACTTCTATATTTAATTCTCAAGATAAAGATAACCTACAAATTTATTAAATAAGTTAATCACAATTAGTAAAAACTGTTTTGATCATAAACATACTCTGCTTTTTTCCTATATATTTATCTGTCTTCTATACTGTAGTAAATAAAATGCATTTGCCTATCTTGGGAACCTTTCACAGAGGTAAAGTTTAAATGTCAGATACCTGCTTTCAAACATATTAGGCAATTATATTAAGACATTCATGCTAAATTTTTCTTTTTACTCAATAAACATATTTTTACCTTTTCATCTAAGTAAACTCTTCCAGGAATCAGCCAAAAGCTTGAAAGGTCTGTTATGTATTTTATATAAAGTTTCCACCCAAAATAACATAAATTCACACAACATAAGCACATATTTTGTTGATTCTTCCCATAATCCTCTCTTTTTTCCCTGTCACATATCAAGGGATGAATAACTGCCATTCAATGACTTGGCTCTCAACACAGAACAGTCTTCACTGCAGTAACCTCAACATTCCACATAGTGGGTCCCTCATGGAGTGAATTTCTGATAAACTGGGGGACCAGCATGATACGATATTTTCCAGACCATTCCCAATTTTCATCATCAACACTTACTGAGTATTCACCAAACAGCAGGTTCTAAGAATAGGCAGCGATGTCACTGTCCTCACCCGCCCGGTACTGGCCCCACTTTCTGGTGACAGTGTGTTTTCCGTTTTCCTTCCCCTTTCTCAGTCCTTCCATCTATGAAGTTGGACCCTCATCCCCCAGCTCCAGAGAGGTACTCAACTCAGGTCTAATCAGTCAGAACATTCCCAGGACACTAGCCACAGTGACTGCTTCAGTAAAGGACAAGGGACCAACCAGCGAGACTCTCACTCTTCCTTATCTGTTACACGCTCCTAAGGAAAAGTTACTCTTTTCCAGTGTGATTTAGCTCCTGGAGACATCACATGAAGAGAGCCTGCCTGAAAGTGAGGCCAGTAAAGAGAGGAGAGAGACCAACTGGTCACCTGGATCTACCCACATATGAAGCCAACAATATCCCCTGGACTTTTCTGTCACATAAACCAATAAATCTCTCCCATTTTTTTCTCTTAAGCTTGTCTGAGTTGGGCATCTGTCACTAAAAGAACTTTGATAGAAATTGTATCCAATACAATTTACAAATAGAGTGACAATTAATGAGCCTCTGAATGTGAAACTAGATAAAAAGAGCTAAAGTACAGGGCAGTGAGAACAGCCTGATCCTGAGCTGAAAATTGGCAATCCCAGTTATGCAGTATCAAAGAAACAAGTTAAAACTACTGCCCGCGGTAACAGGGTTTGGATCATGTGCCCAACATGATTGGAACATTGGGAGATTCGGTATTAAAAAGTCAGTAATTTAGACCATGTTATCAATTCCAAGAGGATAAGGCCCAGGTAGGGGTAAAATAGGTGAAGGGGATTAAGAGTTACAAACAGCCAATTATAAAATAAATAAGCCACAGGGATGTAATATACAGCATAAGGAATATGGTCAATAATACTACAGTAATTTTGTATGGGAACAGATAGTTACTAAACTTATCATGGTGATCATTTCATAATGTACGCAAATGTCAGATCACTATGTAGTACACCTGAAACTAACATAATATTGTACATAAATTGTATTTCAATCAAAAAACAAAACAGGGAATTCCCTGGTGGTCCAGTGGTTAGGACTCTGTGCTTTCAGGGCACGGGTTCAAACCCTGGTCAGGGAATTAAGATCCTGCAAGCTGTGCAGCACGGCCAAAATAAATAAAATAATAAAATACAAAAACAAAACAAGAGGATAAGGCCCAAACTCCTTGGTATGGAGTTTAATGATCTGGCCCTAGGTCCCTCTGTATGTTAGGAAGGTTTCTGAGCAAGACAGTGATACATGTTCTCAGGGGATTATATGACACAGGGTAGAATGTATTCTGGAGGTGCAAGAAACCAGCCAGGGTGCAACAGAGGCAGGTCAGCAATAAGGTGAAGGGCCAGGTGCACTAGGATGGCAGCAGGAAAAATGGAAAGGAACACATTTCTAAGACTTTAGAGAAGGGAGAACAAACAGAAGGAGCAAAAGATTACTCCTAAGTTTTGACCTTTGGTTATCTAAAGTAGAATTTGCTACTGAAATAAGGAAGTACAAAGGAAAACACTATTTTTTTCAATGAGGATAAGAAGTTTGGTCTTCGATGTGGCTTAGTATGAGGTGGACAGCACAACATCCCAATAAAGATGCCCAGCAAACAGTGGAAGACAAGACAATGAAATTCAGGAGAAATAAAAGGACAAAAGACAAACATGGCAGTCATATAGGTACAGATGACTTTTTTTTAAGTCATAAAGAATATATAGCAGAACTTCATTCCTTCATTCAATGATAGTTATTGAGCACTATGTCTCAGCCACTGCTCTAGGCTTTGGGAATATAACAGTGAGCAAAACAGATAAAAATTCCTGCCTCATGGAGCTTATATTCTACTGGGAAAAACAGACAAGTCTAAATTTGATTCATGAACATAAATTTAGGGCTTCAGGTTAATACTTCTTAGTAATTACTGTAAGCAAAATAAGTATTTATTTTACCTTCTTATATCAAATTTTATTTTCCAGAATTTTCACTTCACTAGTTAGAAAAACATATTTATGTCCTCAGGCCAGTAGCCAGACAGATTCAAGTAAATTAAGATTTTTTTTTTTATGCTAGCTTTCCTATTGTAACAAACCTATTTTCCCTCCTTTGTTTCTCAGAGTGTTGGGATTATGTCAGCCCTTCCAAATAATGTCCATAAAGGATGACTCGACTCAGAAAAAATGAGAGGCCAAATGGTATAAAGGAAAGCATATGTTTGGGAATTAGACAAGGCCTGAGTTCAGATCTCAATTTTTCACAAGTTGTGTAACCTTGGGCAAGTTACTCTGTATCTCCAAGCTTCGGTTTACCCAACTGTGAAATGGGAATAACTTCACTCTAAGGATTAAAAAGAATAATTTCTAAAAGGCCCTTGACACAACACCTGGAAAAAATGGAGAAATGCTAGAAAAATGGAAGCAGCTACTGCTGCAACTATTACTACTACTATTACTGCAATGTGCTGTGCACAAAACAGATGCTGAATAAATGCCTTTCTTTTTCTTCTATAGACAGTATTAATATCATGGGCAACTATAAGGCTCTAATTCAGCAGGTTATTGTATTCTAACCTCCCAGAAGTTGTATACAGGAACTTAAAAGAATTAAATGCGTATTAATTTCATAAATGAGCTTAACATCTTTATTTTCTAACTTAATGTGATATATTTATCCTCCAAACAAAAGTTTCGATGGTGATATCACAAGTAGAAAAACATGATTACTGAATCACATAAAAATGAATGGAAGTGGCATTGCTTTAGAAATCATCCACCAAAGATTTCACAGTTATTTTTATTAAACTGACACCATTAACTTTATCCTCTGTAATTAATCATTTCTATAGTATCTTATATTTGGAAAAAAAATTAAGTGATTTTCTAACTATAACCACACAATAATCCAAATTGTAAACAACACCCTCAGAGTTGTCCTGAAGATTAAATGGCACAATATACATGAAAATGCCTGATCCAGTCCGTGGCATGTAGTATGGACTCAGTATGATAACTTTAGTGAAATCTAACCCTCTTATTATCCTACATTCCTTTCAATTAATAAAAAGGACCTTATAACAGCAATTGTAACACAGGATTTATGGAACTAAAAGGCTTAAAAATCACACCAACCTAATGCTGACCCAAACCAGAAAGGTATTCATTCTAATGTCTCGAAGTTTAATAACAAAGAGGTTTGTAAGTTAAATCAAGACCCATACCAACACATAATAAAAACCAACATTTCACTCTTCCCCTAAAAAATCCTACAACTAAAAATTTAATGAAAGGTTTTTTTTAAAGCCTAGAAATGTAAGTTCCTCTTACTTTCACTTTTTTAAAATATTGCTTCTTTTTTTTTAAGATTTATTATTTATTTATCTTTGGCTGCATCGGGTCTTAGTTGCAGCATGCAGGATCTTGGCTGAGGCATGTGGGATCTTTTGTTGGGCACACGGGCTTCACTCTAGTTGTGGTGTGTGGGTTTTCTATCTCTAGTTGTGGTGTGCAGGTTCCAGAGCGCGTGGGCTCTGTAGTTTGCGGCATGCAGGCTCTCTAGTTGAGGTTTGCGAGCTCAGTAGTTGTGGTGTGGGCTTAGTTGCCCGTGGCATGGGGGAATCTTAGTTCCCTGACCAGGGATCGAACCTGCGTCCCCTGCATTGGAAGGTGGATTCTTTACCACTGCACCACCAGGGAAGTCCCTTACTTTCCTTTTTTTAAAATGCAAATTCCAGAATCCCACAAAATGTAATGAAATTATCAGAATAAAGGTCATAACTCTTTGCCCAGGAAAGAGCACTGACACCAGCTGGAACTGGCTCAAGTGGAGTGTCCACAACAACCAGGGGTGCCCCTTCACTCACGGATGACGCCATTTGAGACAACCAGTGTCAGGACTGGATGTTCCCCCTAACAAGTAGCTTTTCTCCAATCCTCTGGACTGTCCACGTGAACACTTGGACCTGCTTTCTCTATATGTAGATGACTCCAATACTTACACCTGTCCCACAAGGTAGAAACCCTGTAAACACTCCAATCTCAGTATGTGCAAAATTAAACATCTCAAATCTGCTCCTCCTGTGTCCCTGTGTCTGTTAATGGTAACACCGTCCTCTCAATCAACTAAGATAGGATCTAGTTTTCTTTCCTTCACCATCCCCCTCTCTCTTCCCAAGAGCAAGCCAGTTTCAAAGAAAGATCTGTCATTCACCTCTACAATACCACCGAGCACCTAACCCTGCCTCCATTCCCACAGCTTATCTCAAGTTCTCGTTACTGCTGTCCTGACCCATGTCAACAGTTCCAATCTAGTTGCCCACCATCTCTCATGCTTAAAGTGAGTCCACCTTCTCTGAACATTAGACAGACTGATCTAGCTATATATATCCCTCCCCACCCTGTGGGCCCCCACGGTCTACTAAGGCATCCCAGATTTTCAGAACTTGAAGAACTCTCCTCTGACCCAACCATCCATTCACTTGATCGTGGAAGTTCCTCAAATTCAAAATGGTCTGGCCCCATCTTCAAAGGCCATTCCTGCTCTGGCGCCAATCTAAAAGCCTGTAATGTCATGAAAACAAGATGAACTATGCTATTCTACTGCTCACAGGCTAAAGGTCAAAATTCTCAACCCAACCAACAGGGCTCCACAAGGCCTGGCTCCTATCTCACCAGTCTTGCTCCCCTTTGCTCTCTCTGCTCCAGCCACCTGGCTTTCTATCCATCCTGCCATGATCCCTCTCATCTCCAAGCCTCTGTACGTACTGGACCCTCAGCACCCCACCTCCCATGTAGGTGGTGGCATTTCACCCTTCAGATCTCAACTCAAAAGCCACTTATTCAGACACTAACCTTACCTTTCCAAACTAAATCAAGTCCTCCGTTTGCCCCCTCCTATTCACTTCCATAGCTTTAAGAAAAATCATAAGAAACTGATTACTGTTCCCAAGCTAGAATGTAAGCTCCGTAAGAGCAGGACTGTGTCTGTCTCGTTAACCACTGTAATCTCATAACCCAACCCAGAGTAGCCCTCAACAAGTTTGTGTAGATTAATGTAGTTCATAAACCAGAACCACATTACCCAGAACCCTAAGTAAAGGTACAAGGCTGGCCCTACAGTACACTAGTCTTGAAATCACTTGCTTTCTCCATAACGACAAAGAGCTCAGCTCTTCAACGTCCTCCGTGTTCCCTTGAAGATCTGACATTACGTGAGTCTATAATTCTACGGTTCCAAACTTCTCTCTCGCAATTCTCTTCTATATACCCTGGCACTAGCAATACTTTACTTTCTGGTCTCCACAATTTTGTTTGCATCCTTTGTTCCATCTGAAATTTTTTTCCCAGTGCCACACTTCCAAATCCTACTATCCTCAAGTACTCAAATCCAACGTCACCTCCTCCTCAAAATATCCCTTGTACCCCCTCAGCTAGTCACACCCTCTCTGCCCCTGAATTCCCACAGGTTCTCCCTTACCTCATTCAGGTCTCAGATCAAATGTCACTTCAAATGAGTGCCTTCTCCTAAAGTTACCAACTGGTTATAATTGTCTATCAGGCCATCCTGACTTACCTTCTTGACAGCACTTACCATTACCTAAAATTATTTGTTCTTTTCTTTCACTTATTTATTTACTTCTTGTCTGTCTCCCCACTAGAATGTAAGATCTATGAGAGCAGGGACCCTGCCTGTCTTGTTCTTCATATTTCCCCACTCTTCCCTATCTGACATCAAAAAAATTCAGTAAATATCTGCCAAAAGCATGAATGACTCTGTAGCCCTTATGATTATGGTTATCTATGTACAAATCTTTCTCTAGCTATATTCCAAACTCCTTGTGGACTAGGCCAAAGTCTGGCTAATCTATTTGTTTGTATTATCCAGAAATCCTTGCACAACTAAAGCAAATAATAGTTAACTACTAATTAATTAATGAGTGATCTCTCCAAGAGGTACTGCCCTGAACCAGGCCAACTCAGAACTCCATATTCTCCAGAAACCAGGGCAAACAGGAACCTCCTTCGATGCCCTCTCCATGACAGACCTTGTTCCAATCCTCCTCCTCCAGTGAGCTTCCAAAGGCTAGTTTCTTCACTTTCCTTTAGCCAATAACCGATGGTTCTTCTATCTCTAATATCTCACAATCCTACCCTTTTCCCTTCTATCTCCAGACAACGAAGCTCTCCCAGGGCCCTGTTTCTTCGGAGTACCCCACATCTCCAATCAGTCCAGGAACTCATCAGGCTCTAGAGAACGAAGGGATGTTCCAAAGAAATGTTTAAGGAAGACTGGCTCTCTCACCTTTTCTTTTATACCTCGTTTTTCCAAAAGAGGCCCAGTTTCAGAGACTGGCTTTGAAACTCTTCGGGATCCTAAGCTTTCGTCCCATGTAGTCCGCCGCGCCCAAACCCCTTTGGGGTGCCCCCACCCTTGCCTCGAACCTTTTCAACTTCTCTTACAGGAAGACCCCAGGCCAGAGACGATGACCTCCCAGGAAGCAAATGGTCCTCAAACACCATGGGGCGGCCCTATCCCCCCCACTTTCTGTCGGGCAGCCGCCTCCGGCCTGGGGCCGTCTCGAGCGGCCCTTAAGCCTCGGCCTCTGGCTGAGCCCTACCCTCCGACACCCCCCCCCACACCACTCACCTGAAGCGGCCCCCGCAGTGCTGGCATTGCTCGCCCACCCAGCCGGCGGGGCAGACGCACTGGCCAGTGCCAGGATTGCAGCGGCCGCCGTTGACACAGGGCCGGTCGCATTCCTTGGCCTCTGCTGAGGCTGAGCCCGACACCGCCGTCGCTGCCGCCGCGGCCTCAGCCGCCCAGGGAAGCAGCAGCAGCGGCGGGAGCAGCAGCAACAGCAGCAGCCGCCGCCGCCGCCGTGGGAGGCGCAGCCGGGTCCCCAGCCCTGGCCTCCCAGCCCTGGTCGCGTCCCAGTCCCGGCACCGCCTGCTGTTCCTGCTCCCGGGCGCTGGCGTCGCCACCGTCCTCCTCCTCAGCCTCGCCTCAGTCGCCGCCGCCGCCGCCACCATCTTCCCGGGGCTGAGACGGTGCCCCACGAACACATATACATACACACACACACACACACACACACACACAAACACACTCACACACACACAAACACGCGCGCGCGCGCGCACACCACAGGGCACAACCGGCTCTCCTTCCCCTGGCCGTGCGGGGCGGGGCTGTGCGGACGGTGGCTCGGGCGGTCAATCCTGAGGGCGGGGCGGGAGCTGCGCGGGACGAGGGGTCGGCGCATGCGTGCGTGGGCGGGGCACGCGGCCCTGGAGGCAGACCTCTAACGCGGATCCTGGGATAAGGCGAGGCCTTTCCGACCTCTAACGAAGCGCCCTAGTGCTCTAGTTTTATCCCTTAGCCCGGCGAGGCAGACCCTGAGTAGCGGTCCTGAAGCACCCTTTTCCCGTTCGCTGCCTCGGATCCGGTCCCTCTGCTAACCAAGCCAGCAGAATTGAGCGCTGCGGTCCCGAAGACCCCGGCGCCGGTCATCGCTCTACCCCAACTCTCGCTGCGGGGCAGAAAGGGCCTAGGAGTCAGCGTCGTGGTGTGACGCTAAGTGCGGTACTGTAGCAGTGCTGCCTTTGAGCTTCTGCTTTGTCCTCTGTAGTATAGGGTTAACGAAGTAACACCTGTGTTAAGAACCTAGCGCATTGGCTATGCTCAATAAATGCCTAGAACTGAAGACACAGTGCGCCTCCCTTGATACAGGCTGATTAAGTAGCAGACCAGACCACACACCTTTAATCCTGTACAGGAAGTTTGAGGTTACCTTGCTCCCCGCTATTTGCCCTCCAATCATCTCTGAAGAAAGGGCAGCATAAAATTAGGAACTGGAGCATCCCCCCTCTCCCCCCCTCATACACAGTTCTGCTCCTGGAGCCCTTCTTGTCAGGTAGTTTGTTACTTTGGTGACCCCCAGTGAAACATGCCTCCTGGCAGTACAACCTTGTGTGGTCCCTGACCCTGGAATCTGGACAGACCTGTGACTCGATTTAACTGAAGAAGAATGTGGGGCAAGTGATGATGTGCCAGTTCCAGTTCTGAGCCTTTAAGAACAACCTAGCAATCTTGATCTTGAGCTCTTGATAGTCCTGAGCTGCAGCTGCTCTTCCACCTTGCTGCAGAGAGACCACATGGAGGAAAAGTAGGAACCCAGTTATCACCAAGAACTGAGATCCCAGACACAAGAACCTGGTGGACCCATCCCAGCTGAGGGACAAAGTCACTGAGGGAAGAAGCCATTGTTCCAGCCATCTCAGCCGTTCCACATTATGTAGAACAGAGAGAAGTCTTTCCTACTATGCCTTATCCAAAATCCTGAGAAATTATAAACTGGCTGCTGTTTTAAGCCTCCAAGTTTTAGAGAGGTTTGTTACTCACCAATAGATAACCAGAACATTGACATAAGCCTTGTGGTGGGATGAATATACCCATGGCAGCTATCTCATAGTTTGGGCACCTTGCAGTCCGTGGGAAACAAAGAAAGGCCCTCATGTACCTGTGAAGCTTCTCTTCACAGAGCATAGAATTCTAAAATTCTACGATGTACCTCATACCCAGGTCCTGACCTTCTTCATTCTGCATCCCCTTAAGCCTGCTGAAGCTGAACTGCACAACAGCCAGCTCTCCACCCACACATCCCTCCTATTCCTACGTGAAACCCGTTGTTCAGCCTAGGCCCTAGCACTGGCATTCTGGTTTGCAGGTTATGTTTTGCTACAGTTTCCTACATGGCGATGTGCAGGATGAGACAGGAAAATGGAAGACATGGCCCTACCATGGGACAGGCTGACATGGAGCCATGCCCTGGCCTCAGGAGGCACTGCTCCTCCAGGCCAGAAGTGGAACCAGCCTATTCCACCACTCCCCAGAGCAAAACTGAGCTCAGGCTGTGAAGTTTCACGTGACTTTACTAACACCTGAGGTTAACAGGAAATGGCTCGCATCTACACAGCAGCAGTATGGCTGCTCTCCAAAGCTCTCAAAACTTGCTGCAGCAAACATTCTTTTTCTTACTTCTTTAACCTACTCCCTTCTCTGATTCTTTTTCCTTAGCCTTCAAACATGCTCAAATTATCTTGTCCTTAAAAAACAAAATCTTTTCTTGTGACGGGAAGTATTGATATTTTCTTTCTCCTTTACTGTTGTTGTCAGAGTCCACTACACTTTCTGTTTCTGTATGGTGCATTAAAGATGGCTACAAATTCTTTTACACTATTTATGTGGGGAGGTGGGGACTAATCCCCCCACTCCTTGAATCTGTGGTGGCTTTAATGATTTGTTTAACCAGTAGACTATGATGGAAGTGATGTGTTGAGACTTTTGAGTCTAGGTCATAGGAAGTTTTGCAGCTTCCTCCTGAGTGTCTTGGAACACTTGCACTGGGGAAATCCAGCTGCCTTAAAAGAAGTCTAGCTACTCTAAGACTGCCATGCTGTGAGGAAGCCAGCCCACAGCCATTCAAGTCTTCCAAGTTGAGGCCCCAGACATTCATGAAGCAGAGGGGTATCACCTCTGCTGAACCCACCCCAAATTACAGGTATATGAGCAAAATAAATAAGTGTACTTTTTAAGGCACTAAATTTGTTACACAGCAATAGATTACCAGAATACTGTGTAACTTGCTTCCACCAAGAACAAGTCTTGTGAGGTAAACTTGATTAAGAATTGATCAAGAATGGCTGTATAATTATGTATACAAATATCATGTATAGCTAGTCATCTGTATATAATACTAAGTGGGTTCTGGTATAATATCCAGTCACTCCTTACGAAAGGGATCACTGCAGCTCTGGAAGCACTTCTGTTGGACTCCTTATTCCTTATCACCAAGGTACTGTGGCTGTTCTACCTGAAATCCCATGCCACCTGTTTCTCCACTAGTCCTTATCAAAGCAGCCACCTCCAGGTCCCAGAAACATTAATGCCAACAGCAAAGAATTCTTAGCCTTTGATATGGAACTGTTCTAAGTCCAGACTCTAAATAACATAGTTCTTACTAACAGCATGGCCAGGGACATTTGCTACTAAGATGGTTTGAAGTTGCCTCTGCCGGTTTTTTGGTTTTTTGTTTTTTTCACTCAAGAAAAGCATTCTCTCCGTGTGGCCCTTCTGCTCTCTCTGATTTCATGTCATCATTTTCTATATCTTTACTTGCATTATAACATTGTCTCCAGGTCATGGACATGGATGAATTTTTATATTTTTTTATGCATGCAGTGTCTTAGGTCTGTTTCCCTAGGAGCAGACCCTGAAACAGGATTTGAGTGCATAATTCATTGGGAGAGTACTCTTAGGAGAAAGGCAATAAAGGAAGCAGGATAGGGCAGGGAAGGTAGCTGATAAGATGTGGTCTTATTTGGAGCTTCAGCCTGATCTTATGGAGAGCTGTGGAGCATGAATTGTACCATAGAGTTGATCCCACCTTGAGGCAAAAGGGCCAGGATTTAGCAGCCATCACTCACAGTAGTAAGAAGGATCCAGTAAAGGAAATTTGGGAGGGGTACCAGCAGTTTACTACATACAACGAATATTTATTGAGCACTATATAGCAAGGATGAATGCTTCCCTGGTAAGATCTATCTGATCAGCTGTCTGACCTTCCCTAAGCATCAAAAGACCTTTCTCTGAACTGTTTGAAACATCAACATATTTTAGTATGCCAAAGGTCTTCTTATGCTTTTAGTATACATGAAATGAAGTAATTCCCTGATTACATGTGTCAGGATCTCACCTAACAGGTAAGGTACTATATTGCCTGTGAAAAAGGCTGATCCTGAAACTTTGGACCAATCACAACTGGGAGGGTTCTATGTAGGAATGAAGCTTATTGGGTTGCAGCTCCCATGTGAGGGATAGGTTAACTTACAAACATAAGATCCCAATACTCTTTGGCAGGCTCTAAGGGAAAGTATTTAGGGATCCTGGACCTGGGAATGCAGAATTAGCCCCCTGAGCTATGGCAGAGCCCCTATGGCCTCCATAGACAAGCCTCACAAATATAGGAAGTGACCTTTACATCAGCTCAAGGGACAAAACCCAGTCTTGGGAAGACATAACCAATTTAAAGGCAGAGGACTTGAAATTTCTATTGGATGAGCTGGATGCACGCCCCTTTCCCCAAATTTCTATGATAGAAAACTAAAAGCCTTCTCCTGTACATAGATTAGATGTTATGAAAACAGTAATAACATTAAAAGACAACTGGCCTTGCTAAATAGTACACCCATGAAGAATGACTTCAAATTAGAGCTTCCCAAACTAAAGCCATTTTTCCCCAATTTTATTGAGATATGATTAACATACAGCATTGTATAAGTTTAAGGTATACAGCATAATGATTTGACTTCCATACATCATGAAATGATTATCACAATAAATTTAGTGAACATCTATCATCTCATACAGATATAAAATTAAAGAAATAGAAAAATATTTTTCCTTATAATAAGAACTCTTAGGATTTACCCTCTTAACAATTTTCATATAACATACAAGAGAGTTTATTATATTAATCATGATGTATATTACATCCCAGCACTTATTTATCTTATACCTGGAAGTTTGTACCTTTTGACCACCTTCATCCAATTCCCCCACCCCACAACCTCCACCTCTGATAACCACAAATCTGATCTCTTTTTCTGTAAGTGTGTTTATTTGTTTGTTTGTTTTTCAAGTATAACTGACCCACAACACTGTTAGCTCCTAGCGTACAACATAGTGCTCAGTATTTCTTTTTTTTTTCTCCAGCTTTATTGGGATAGAATTGACATATAACATCATGTAAGTTTAAGGTGTACAACATGTTGATTTGATACACTTATATTGCAAAATTATTACCACCATAGTATTAGCTAACACCTCCATCCCATCACATAATTACCATTTCTTTTTTTGTTGGTGAGAACATCTAAGATTTCCTCTCTTAGCAACTTTCAAGTATATAACTCAGTATCATTAGCTATAACATAGTGATCAGTATTTCTATACCTTCTAAAATGATCACCATGATGTCTAGTTACCATCTGTCACCATAAAGATATTACATTATTATTGACTGTATTCCCCACACTGTACATTTCATACCTGTGACATTTATTTAGTAACTGGAAGTTTGTCCCTCTTAATCTCCCTCATCTATTTCTTTCATCCTCCCACCCCACACCCGAAGCCATCCTTTTTGATTAAAACTTCTCAGAATTATGGGTAACAGCCTGTATTAGTTTTCTGTGAGTGTTGTAACAAATTACCAAAATCTTGGTGGCATAAAACAACAAGAATTTATTCTCTCACAGTTCTGGGTTTCAGCAGGGCTGCATTCCCTCTGGAGACTTCAGGGGAGAATGCTTCCTTGACTGTTCTAGCTTCTGCTGGCTGTTGGCATTCCTTGTCCTCCGTGGCTTGTGACCACATCACTCCAATCTTTGTCATCACATTGCCTTCTCCTCTGTGTTGTCTTCTTCTGTGCGTATCTCTCTTATAAGAACACCTGTCGGGCTTCCCTGGTAGCGCAGTGGTTAAAAATCCACCTGCCAATGCAGGATGCAGGGGACACGGGTCCGAACACTGGTCCGGGAAGATCCCACATGCCGTGGAGCAACTAAGCCCATGAGCCACAACTACTGAGCCTGCGCTCTAGAACCCGTGAGCCACAACTACTGAAGCCCACATGCCACAACTACTGAAGCCCATGCGCCTAGAGCCAATGCTCTGCAACAAGAGAAGCCACCACAATGAGAAGCCTGCGCACCACAACAAAGAGTAGCCCCTGCTCCACTGCAACTAAAGAAAGCCCGCACAGCAAGGAAGACCCAACGCAGCAAAAAGTAAATAAATAAATAAATAAAAATAAAGTTCCCTTAAAAAAAAAAGAACACTTGTCATTAGACTTAGGGCCCACCTGGGTAATCTAGGATGACCTCTTCATCTCAAGATCCTTAATTAATTTCATCTACAAAGACCCTTTTCCAATTATGGTAACATTCACGGGTTCTTGGGTAAGGATGTGGACAGATCTTTTGCGGTACCACTGTTCAGCCCACTACACAACCCTATACATGAAGTCAACTCATTCAATTTATTCATTTATGCAACTAATACTCATTGAATGGCTACTATGTACCAGAGATTGACCTAGGCTCTGGGAAGGCAGCAGTGAAAAAGCATATGAAAGAAAATCCCTGCTCTTCTTCACGTCCATTAGAATGGCTACTATCAAACAAATAAACAAACAAACAAAATCCAGAATAACAAATGGCAAGAATGTGGAGAAATTGGAATCACCGTGCACTGTTAGTGGGAGTGTAAAATTGTACAGCCACTGTGGTAAATGGTTTGGCAGTTCCTGGAAACATTAAAAATAGAATTACCGTATGATCCAGCAATATCACTTGTGTATATATATATATATATCCAAAATAATTGAAAGCAGGCTCTTGAAGAGATATTTGCATACCCATGTTCATTGCAACATTATTCACATTAGCCAAGAGGTGGAAGCAGCCCAAGCATCTATCAATGGATGAATGGATGAACAAAATGTGGTAAATAGATACAATAGAATAGTATTCAGCCTTAAAAAGGAAAGAAATTTTGACACATGCTATAACATGGATGAACCTTAGAAACATTATGCTAAGTGAACAAAAAGATAAATACTGTATGATTCTACTTACATGAGGTAACTGGGAGGAGGGGAAAGTGGGCAGTGGTTGTTTAATGGATATAGAGTTTGAGTTTTGCAAGATGAAAAAGTTCTGGACATCAGTTGTACAACAATGTGAATATGCTTAACACTACTGAACTGTGCACTTACAGATGGTTAAGATGGTAAATTTTATTATATGTGTTTTTTTTAACCACAACAATTTAAAAATTGTGTTAAAAAATCCCTGCCTTCATAGAACTAATTAGGCATACACACACACACACACACACACACACACACACACACACACATATTTTTTTTTTTGGTGCACCACTCGGCTTGAGGGATCTGAGTTCCCTAACCAGGGATTGAACCCCAGCCCCGACAGTGAAAGTGCCGAGTCCTAACCACTGGAACACCAGGGAATTTCCTCTTCTGACTTCTTACACTATAGATTAGTTTTGCCAATTTTTTACTTTATGTAAATGGAATGCTACAGTATGGACGCTTTTGTGACTGGCTTTCACTTAGCATTATGTTTGTGAGATTCATCCATATTGTTGTATCTAGTAGGTCATTTATTTTCATTTATCTACTATGAACAGTCTAGGAATCTAGCACAGGTCACTTGGTGAACATACGTACACCTTTCTGTTGGGTATATACCAGAGATATACTGATAAATGTTTAACAACCAGCTTGCTAGGGGGAAAAAAAGCTTTCATGTGTAGCATTTGTTGATTCCTACAGTGTAAATACTCCCGTCATGACCTATTTCAAGCTACCAACATGATGTCACTGAATGTGGGGCTAGGAAGGTGGTGCACAGAATCTGCTCCCACAAGCCAGTGGGAATCAGCTCCAGCACTGTGAATGCCTGGGAGGCCTACCAAGAAACAGACAGATGCCAAAACAGAATTAGTTCAAGAGACTTATTAGGAGAAACATCTGTGAAGGATAAAGAGAAAGGAAGCAGGAAAAGGCAGGAAGAGGAATCAGACTGGAATAAAAAACTGACAGCTGTGAAGGAAAGGGGGAAAGCAGGACTGGTTAAGAAGAGTCTCAGACTGCAGTGCAGTTCCAAGAAAGGCTTGTCCAGGCCAAAGGTGAGTGTTGGAGCCAAAGTTTCCTGTTGGAGTGGCCCTGAATTTCACAGGAAGAGGCCTACATTAGCACAAATGTGGTGGTGGAGCCAGACTGGCGGCCATTGGGCTGCTAGTCAGTTACACTCCACACAGCAGGAGATCTGACCATTGTATTTTCATGATCTCCACAACTGACAATATTCCTTCGTGCCACCTCCCTGGAGATGAGTGGGATGGCTTCTCAATCAGTGTCTTCTCTACACTTACTTTTCACAAGTTAGATGCACAACCCTGACTTGGCTGACTTGTTTGGAAGCTGGACTGGCCACTTTAGACTGAATAAGCCCCAGGTTTCTTGGGTAATTCACTGAAAGAGAGGGATTCTAGAAGAAGACATTCTAGGATTTCCTCCTAATAAGGGCAGATAAGTGTTCTAGTTATTAATTAAAGTAATAGGAGTTGACCATACTATATTCCTAACGGATGGTTTGTACCTTACTGATTACTTAAGGAAAGAATAGAAAAATGGAGTAGCTAGTCAGAAATAGAAGCTGGAAAAGACCTTATAATCCAAGTTATAGTTAGCTATTGAACTAAAAGCAATGTGGTACTTTTAAAAAATGTCCACAAATTCTTTGATACTCCCTTTATCTTTATAAGTTGAAGTTTAATTCCTCTCCTAGAATGTAGGCCAGGTTTTAGTGACTCACTTCTAACAAATAGAATGTGGTAGAATGCAACCATACAAAGGATAGTCAGTCTCTCTCTCTCTCCCCACCATCCCACTTCTTTTCCTCTCTCTTCACTTGCTTTGGAAAAAGCCAGTCATCATATCATGAGGCCACTCAAACAGCCTGTGGAGAGGCCCAGGTGGTGAGGAACTGAGGCCTCCCATCAAGAGCCAGCACAAACTTGCCAGATACCTGTGTGAGCCAACATGGAAGTGGATCTTTTAGTCCCCATCAAGTCTTCAGATGATGGAAGCCCTGGCCAACATCTTAACTGACCTCTTGAAAGACCCTAAACCAGGATTGCCTAGTCAAGCTGCCCTCAAATTTCTGACCCACAGGAACCATGAGGATAGTAAATTGTTCTTGTAAGCCACTGAATTTGGGGGTAATTTATCTCATGGCAATAAATAACTTATACAGGCAACAAGAGTTTGGAAGTCCCCCTGCATACAACCAATGCCATAACAGAAGATATTAGCATTGAGACAACATGGCAAATCCATGGAAGATGTCCATTTCCTCATTTCCTGCTTTGGCTCAGAGAGAAGCCGTCTCCTCTCCGAGCTGACTCCCATCAAAGTCCACTGTCCTGGTGCCACTAGAAACACCATCTCTATTTCTAGAGCTCGCCCAAGGCCATAATACAGATTATTGCCAGGGTTGTGATCAAGGCCTCTGTTGCCTATGCAGGGGTCCAAGTTTCATGTTGCTGCTAAGCCACTGGCACCAGCTCCCATCATCTGAGAAGCCACTGGCAGTAATGCAGAATTCCTAACAGCGAAGTGGTTCTTGCATTCACTTGTACTGTGACTGTGGCAGGAACCCCAAGGTGGGTGAGGAGCAGCAGGTAACCCTGTATACAGAGCCAGCTGACCAAAAGCCTGGCCTGTGACTAGAGGTATTGCCCAGATTGCAGTGTTTACCAAGTTAAACAGGCTAAAGCCAGATCAGCATATAAAAAGTGGCTCAAGGAACAGGGAGAGTTTAGCTATGAACCCCAGCAAGTCAGGGCCAAGGGTATGGATTATGGACAAGATTCAAAGAAGACAGAAAAAAAGCAGACCTGCAGGATGTCCATGGGGCAGCTTTGAAGCCTCTGCCTAAGGCCATGGTCTGGGCTTCCCCACCTGCAGGGCTGCCTTGAAACCATCAGGGCCCTTCTTCCATATACATTTCAAGGGAGTCTAAAGGTTTTTTTTCATGTGGGAAAAACTCCCCACAGAGTTGCCTGGGTTCAGACTTTGTCTCATGCTGGCAAGGAAGCTTGAACATTTTATATTAACTTAGGTTCCCTCAGAAGAAAGCCCTGAGGCGAGTATTCAAGGTTACTGTGGGAGGTAATCCTAGGAAGCTGGTAGGGGAGTGGGGAAGTGAGACATGGAAGGGAAGGGAAGTCAACACAGGGTGCTTTACCAAACCAGTTTCTGGTTTCAAGGGAAACTCTGGGAAATGGTGTAGGACACAAACCCCAGGGAGGCAACAGGACTGGCGTATTTGGGGGTATTTATACACCAGCTCCAGTCAGCCATTGTTGAGAGCTGCTAGGGGAAGAGGTGTCAATTACTGTGGTGACCAAAACAGAGTTGCAGATATTGGTCGATCAATCTTTTTTTGTTTATTGGTCATTTAGGTGAATTGTGCATTCATATACTTTTTGAATTGTGCGTTCATATCCTTTGCCCATTTTTCTATTGGTTTATAGTTTTATTATTGATTGATATATTTAGATACTAATCTTTTCTTCATTATATGTGTGACAAATACCATTTTCTAGATTTTTGTTCAAATTTTCACTTTCTTTATGGTATCACTCAATAAAGAGTCCTTATTTTTAGTGTAGATTAATTTATCAATTTTTATAGTCTGTGCTTTTTGAGTCTTGTTTAAGAAATCCTTTCCTGGGTCTTCCCTGGTGGTCCAGTGGTTAAGACTCTGCGGTCCCAATGCAGGGGGCCCAGGTTCAGTCCCTGGTCAGGAAACTAGATCCTGCATGCCGCAACTAAAGATCTTGCATGCCGCAACTATGACCCAACACAGCCAAATAAATAAATAAATATATATTTTTAAAATCCTTTCCTTTCTTGAAGTTACAAAGATGATAATTTGCCAGGCATTTTTTGCTTTTTACAGATAGTCTTTAACATACCTGGAAAGTATTTATATGATGATGCAATATTTAATTTTTAGAGATTCAATATTTAATTTTTATCATGGAAAACATCAAACATACACAAAAATGGAATAGTACGATGAACCCAGTACCCAGCCTCAACAATTATTAACTTGTTTTAGTTGATCACTGCTGTGCAGCAAATTATGCCCCAAACTAGCAAATTAAACCAATAATAAACATTTTTATCTCACACAATTTCTGTGGGTCAGGGTTTCAGGAGTGACTTAACTGGGTGGTTCTGGCTCAGGCTCTGTCATGAGGCTGCAAATGGTTGGCCTGGGCTACAGTCATCTGAAGCCTTAACTGAGGCTAAAGGATCTATTTCAAGGTGGCTCATACCTATGGCTGGTAAGGTGTTAGCAGGAGGCACCAGTTTCTTGTGGCCTGGGCCTCTCCTAGAGCTGCTGGTGTGTCATCATGGCATGGTGGCTGGCTTCCCCCAGAATGAATGATCCGAGAGACAGCAAGGTGGAAGTTGCAATGCTTTTATAATGTAGTCTTGGAAGACATACAAGATCACTTCTACTACATTGTATTCATTAGAAATGAGTCACTAAGTCCCATCCACATCCAAGGTGGGGGGTGGGAGGGGTTAGGTTCTACCTTTTGAAGAGAGGAATATCGAAAAGTTACTGGACATTTTTAAAACCAGCACATAACTCATGGTTAATCTTGTTTCAGCTATGCCTTTATCCACTTTCCTTTACCAACTGGATTATTATGAAGAAAATCCCAGGTATCATATCATTTCATATATAAGGACCTTAGTATGATTTTCTGAAAGGTAAGTCCAGAAGAATCATAATGACTATACCATTATCTCACAAAAAGTTAACAATATGACAATAATTGCTTAGTATCACCCAACAGCCAGTTAGCATTTCAAACTTCCCTGATTTAGGGACTTCCCTGGTGGTGTGATGGTTAAGAATCCATCTGCCAATGCAGGGGACACGAGTTCAAGCCCTGGTCGGGGAAGATCCTACATGCCGTGGAGCAGCTAAGCCCGCGCACCACAATTACTAAGCCTCCGCTCTAGAGCCCATGAGCCACAACTACTGAGCCCGCGTGCTGCAACTACTGAAGCCTGCGTGCCTAGAGCACGTACTCTGCAACAGGAGAAGCCACCACAATGAGAAGCCCGCGCACCCCAACAGAGAGTAGCCCCTGCTCGCCGCAACTAGAGAAAGCCCACACACAGCAATGAAGACCCAATGCAGCCAAAAATTAATTAATTAATTAATTAAAAGAAACTTCCCTGATTTATTTTGCCCTTCTCCCCTGCCCCTCTCCCTTTACACAGTTTGTATCAGACACCTCTGTGCATAACTCCAGATCCTCTGGGGATCACCTGTCTCTTAATTCAGCAGTTGTTGCCTAGATCAGTTCTGCACAGCCCTGCACAGTTCAACACACAGGTGCAGCCTGGAACCTGCTCCTGGCTTCTCTTTAATGCTGCAGTGTGGGCTACTGTGGAAATCTGCTTGGCACCCAGGCATGCACAACCCAGAAGTGCCAAGGACTTAACACTCTTTGAGGTAAACTTTGACCAATGGAGAATGAGAACCAATGAACAACTGTTTCCCTTTCATCCCCAGAGCAACAGTCCTAAGACACAGTACATGCAGCCTCTTAGGAGGTCTACAGGATTAAGGAATCACCTTTAGTGGTGGCCATCTTGATCATGCTTTCTTGTGTTGGATTTCCCTGTTTCCTTGTTTCACTTAGCATCCCTCACTCCTGCTCCCTGAGGTCACACTGCTAAATAAAGTGTGTTGGCACAGACAGAGGAATGGATAAAGAAGATATGGTACATATATACAATGGAATATTACTCAGCCATAAAAAAGAATGAAATAATGCCATTTGCAGAAACATGGATGGACCTAGAGATTGTCATACTGAGTGAAGTAAGTCAGAGAAGGACAAATATATGATATCCCTTATATGTGGAATCTAAAAAAATGTTACAAATGAACTTATTTACAAAATAGAAATAGAGTCACAGATGTAAGAAAAAAACTTATGGATACCAGGGGGGAATGGAGGGTGGGAGGGATAAATTGGGAGATTGGGATTGACATATACACTGTACTATATATAAAATAGATAACTAATAAGGACCTACTGTTTGGCACAGGGAACTCTACTCAATACTCTGTAATGACCTATATGGTAAAAGAATCTAAAAAAGAGTGGATATATATATATGTATAATTGATTCACTTTGCTGTGCAGCAGAAACTAACACAATGTTTTAAATCAACTATACTCAAATAAAAAGAATTTTTTTAAATAAATTTAGTTAGTTAGTTTTGGCTACATTGGGTCTCCGTTTCTGCATGCAGGATTTCTCTCGTTGCGGTGAGCAGGGGCCACTCCCCGTTGCAGTGCACGGGCTTTTCATTACAGTGACTTCTCTTGTGGAGCACGGGCTCTAGGCATGCAGGCTTCAGTAGTTGCAGCACGTGGGCTCACAAGTTGTGGCTCATGGGCTCTAGAGTGCAGGCTCAGTAGTTGTGGCACATGGGCTTAGCTGCTCCACAGCATGTGGGATCTTCCTGGACCAGGGCTCGAACCTGTGTCCCCCGCATTGGCAGGTGGATTCTTAACCACTGCACCACCAGAGAAGTCCCTCCAATAAAACTTAAAAAAAAAATTGAAGCAGAAAGAGGGATGCACACAAAGGGACCCATGACTGAGACAGAAGAGCTGGTTCCTTCCAGTTGTGGTCGAAGAAAGTCGCCTGCCATATCAGTAAACAAAGGATGTTGCGTCCATCTAGCCATCAGCCACTAAAGCCACCCTGAATGTTCACCCTGAGGGGATTCAGTATGGAAAAAAACAGGATACTGGCCCTAGATAGTTAAGGTGCATATCAAAGGAATGATTTCAATGAGCCCAGACTCTTGCATGTTCCCATACAAAGTGCTAAATTCATTAACTCGAGATATCTGGTTTTCTTTAATTAACAGTAAACTATTGATGCTGACTACCTGGTTTTTCTTACAAAAACTCCTATAATCCTGGCTCCTCACTTACCTCTTTGGAAACATCCCTCAGAGCTGAGAGGCTGCCTCCCAGGCTTAGGTCCTCAGTGTGTCTGCTGAAGAAAACATAATTCACAGCTTTAAAAAAAAAAATCTATGTGTTTGCACATAGATTTTTTTTAAATTATTTAATTAATTAATTTTTGGCTGCATTGGATCTTTGTTGCTGTATGCGGGCTTTCTCTAGTTGTGGCAAGACGAGGCTACTCTTCCTTGAGGTGTGCAGGCTTCTCATTGCAGTGGCTTCTCTTGTTGTGGAGCACCAGCTCTAGGCATGCGGGCTCAGTAGTTGTGGCACTCAGGCTCAGTAGTTGTGGCTCGGGGACTCTAGAGCACAGGCTCTGTAGTTGTGGTGCACAGGCTTAGTTGCTCCGCAGCATGTGGGATCTTCCCGGACCAGGGCTCAGACCCTTGTACTCTGTATTGGCAGGCGGATTCTTTTTTTTTTTTGGAGTATAATTGCTTTACAATGGTATGTTAGTTTCAGCTTCACAACAAAATGAATCAGTTATATATATACATATATTCCCATATCTCTTCCCGCTTGCGTCTCCCTCCCTCCCACCCTCCCTATCCCACCCCTCCAGGCGGTCACAAAGCACCGAGCTGATCTCCCTGTGCTATGCGGCTGCTTCCCACTAGCTATCTACCTTACGTTTGGTAGTGTATATATGTCCATGCCTCTTTATCGCTTTGTCACCGTTTACCCTTCCCCCTCCCCATAGCCTCAAGTCCATTCTCTAGTAAGTCTGTGTCTTTATTCCTGTCTTACCCCTAGGTTCTTCATGACATTTTTTTTTTTTTAATTCCATATATATGTGTTAGCATACGGTATTTGTCTTTCTCTTTCTGACTTACTTCACTCTGTATGACAGACTCTAGGTCTATCCACCTCATTACAAATAGCTCAATTTCGTCTCTTTTTATGGCTGAGTAATATTCCATTGTATATATGTGCCACATCTTCTTTATCCATTCATCCGATGATGGACACTTAGGTTGTTTCCATCTCTGGGCTATTGTAAATAGAGCTGCAATGAACATTTTGGTACATGGCTCTTTTTGAATTATGGTTTTCTTAGGGTATATGCCCAGTAGTGGGATTGCTGGGTCATATGGTAGTTCTATTTGTAGCTTTTTAAGGAACCTCCATACTGTTCTCCACAGTGGCTGTATCAATTTACATTCCCACCAACAGTGTAAGAGGGTTCCCTTTTCTCCACACACTCTCCAGCATTTATTGTTTCTAGATTTTTTGATGATGGCCATTCTGACTGGTGTGAGATGATATCTCATTGTAGTTTTGATTTGCATTTCTCTCATGATTAGTGATGTTGAGCATTCTTTCATGTGTTCGTTGGCACTCTGTATATCTTCTTTGGAGAAATGTCTATTTAGGTCTTCTGCCCATTTTTGGATTGGGTTGTTTGTTTTTTTGTTATTAAGCTGCATGAGCTGCTTATAAATTTTGGAGATCAATCCTTTGTCACTTGCTTCATTTGCAAATATTTTCTCCCATTCTGAGGGTTGTCTTTTGGTCTTCTTTATGGTTTCCTTTGCTGCGCAAAAGCTCTTAAGTTTCATTAGGTCCCATTTGTTTACTCTTGTTTTTATTTCCATTTCTCTAGGAGGTGGGTCAAAAAGGACCTTGCTGTGATTTATGTCATAGAGTGTTCTGCCTATGTTTTCCTCTAAGAGTTTGATAGTTTCTGGCCTTACATTTAGGTCTTTAATCCATTTTGAGCTTATTTTTGTGTATGGTGTTAGGGAGTGATCTAATTTCATACTTTTACATGTAGCTGTCCAGTTTTCCCAGCACCACTTATTGAATAGGCTGTCCTTTCTCCACTGTACATTCCTGCCTCCTTTATCAAAGATAAGGTGACCATATGTGCGTGGGTTTATCTCTGGGCTTTCTATCCTGTTCCATTGATCTATCTTTCTGTTTTTGTGCCAGTACCATACCGTCTTGATAACTGTAGCTTTGTAGTATAGTCTGAAGTCTGGGAGCCTGATTCCTCCAGTTCCTTCTTTCGTTCTCAAGATTGCTTTGGCTATTCGGGGTCTTTTGTGTTTCCATACAAATTGCAAAATTTTTTGTTCTAGTTTTGTGAAAAATGCCAGTGGTAGTTTGATAGGGATTGCATTGAATCTATAGATTGCTTTCGGTAGTAGAGTCATTTTCACAATGTTGATTCTTCCAATCCAAGAACATGGTATATCTCTCCATCTATTTGTATCGTCTTTAATTTCTTTCATCAGTGTCTTATAATTTTCTGCATACAGATCTTTTGTCTCCTTAGGTAAGTTTATTCCTAGATATTTTATTCTTTTTGTTGCAATGGTAAATGGTAGTGTTTTCTTGATTTCACTTTCAGATTTTTCATCATTAGTATATAGGAATGCCAGAGATTTCTGTGCATTAATTTTGTATCCTGCCACTTTACCAAATTCATTGATTAGCTCTAGTAGTTTTCTGGTAGCATCTTTAGGGTTCTCTATGTATAGGATCATGTCATCTGCAAACAGTGACAGCTTTACTTCTTCTTTTCCGATTTGGATTCCTTTTATTTCCTTTTCTTCTCTGATTGCTGTGGCTAAAACTTCCAAAACAATGTTGAATAATAGTGGTGAGAGTGGGCAACCTTGTCTTGTTCCTGATCTTAGTGGAAATGCTTTCAGTTTTTCACCATTGAGGATGATGTTTGCTGTGGGCTTGTCATATATGGCCTTTATTATGTTGAGGAAAGTTCCCTCTATGTCTACTTTCTGCAGGGTTTTTATCATAAATGAGTGTTGAATTTTGTCAAAAGCTTTCTCTGCATCTATTGAGATGATCATATGGTTTTTCTCCTTCAGTTTGTTAATATGGTTTATCACATTGATAGATTTGCGTATATTGAAGAATCCTTGCATTCCTGGAATAAACCCCACTTGATCATGGTGTATGATCCTTTTAATGTGCTGTTGGATTCTGTTTGCTAGTATTTTGTTGAGGATTTTTGCATCTATGTTCATCAGTGATATTGGCCTGTAGTTTTCTTTCTTTGTGACATCCTTGTCTGGTTTTGGTATCAAGGTGATGGTGGCCTCGTAGAAGGAGTTTGGGAGTGTTCCTCCCTCTGCTATATTTTGGAAGAGTTTGAGAAGGATAGGTGTTAGCTCTTCTCTAAATGTTTGATAGAATTTGCCTGTGAAGCCATCTGGTCCTGGGCTTTTCTTTGTTGGAAGATTTTTAATCACAGTTTCAATTTCAGTGCTTGTGATTGGTCTGTTCATATTTTCTATCTCTTCCTGATTCAGTCTTGGCAGGTTGTGCATTTCTAAGAATTTGTCCATTTCTTCCAGATTGTCCATTTTATTGGCATAGAGTTGCTTGTAGTAATCTCTCATGATCTCTTTTATTTCTGCAGTGTCAGTTGTTACCTCTCCTTTTTCATTTCTAATTCTATTGATTTGAGTCTTCTCCCTTTTTTTCTTGATGAGTCTGGCTAGTGGTTTATCTATTTTGTTTATCTTCTCAAAGAACCAGCTTTTACTTTTATTGATCTTTGCTATTGTTTCCTTCATTTCTTTTTCATTTATTTCTGATCTGATTTTTATGATTCCTTTCCTTCTGCTAGCTTTGGGGTTTTTTTGTTCTTCTTTCTCTAATTGCTTGAGGTACAAGGTTAGGTTGTTTATTCGAGATGTTTCCTGCTTCTTAAGGTGGGCTTGTATTGCTATAAACTTCCCCCTTAGAACTGCTTTTGCTGCATCCCACAGGTTTTGGGTCGTTGTGTCTCCATTGTCATTTGTTTCTAGGTATTTTTTGATTTCCTCTTTGATTTCTTCAGTGATCACTTCATTATTAAGTAGTGTATTGTTTAGCCTCCATGTGTTTGTATTTTTTACAGATCTTTTCCTGTAATTGATATCTAGTCTCATGGCATTGTGGTCAGAAAAGATACTTGATACAATTTCAATTTTCTTAAATTTACCAAGGCTTGATTTGTGACCCAAGATATGATCTATCCTGGAGAATGTTCCATGAGCACTTGAGAAAAATGTGTATTCTGTTGTTTTTGGATGGAATGTCCTATAAATATCAATTAACTCCATCTCGTTTAATGTATCATTTAAAGCTTGTGTTTCCTTATTTATTTTCATTTTGGATGATCTGTCCATTGGTGAAAGTGGGGTGTTAAAGTCCCCTACTATGAATGTGTTACTGTCGATTTCCCCTTTTATGGTTGTCAGTATTTGCCTTATGTATTGAGGTGCACCTATGTTGGGTGCATAAATATTTACAATTGTTATATCTTCCTCTTGGATCGATCCCTTGATCATTATGTAGTGTCCTTCTTTGTCTCTTCTAATAGTCTTTGTTTTAAAGTCTATTTTGTCTGATATGAGAATTGCTACTCCAGCTTTCTTTTGGTTTCCATTTGCATGAAATACCTTTTTCCATCCCCTTACTTTCAGTCTGTATGTGTCTCTAGGTCTGAAGTGGGTCTCTTGTAGACAGCAAATATATGGGTCTTGTTTTTGTATCCATTCAGCCAATCTGTGTCTTTTGGTGGGAGCATTTAGTCCATTTACATTTAAGGTAATTATCGATATGTGTGTTCCTATTCCCATTTTCTTAATTGTTTTGGGTTCGTTATTGTAGGTCCTTTCCTTCTTTTGTGTTTCTTGCCTAGAGAAGTTCCTTTAGCAGTTGTTGTAGAGCTGGTTTGGTGGTGCTGAACTCTCTCAGCTTTTGCTTGTCTGTAAAGGTTTTAATTTCTCCATCAAATCTGAATGAGATCCTTGCTGGGTAGAGTAATCTTGGTTGCAGGTTTTTCTCCTTCAACACTTTCAATATGTCCTGCCACTCCCTTCTGGCTTGCAGAGTTTCTGCTGAAAGATCAGCTGTTAACCTTATGGGGATTCCCTTGTGTGTTATTTGTTGTTTTTCCCTTGCTGCTTTTAATATGTTTTCTTTGTATTTAATTTTTGACAGTTTGATTAATATGTGTCTTGGCGTATTTCTCCTTGGATTTATCCTGTATGGGACTCTCTGTGCTTCCTGGACTTGATTAACTATTTCTTTTCCCATATTAGGGAAGTTTTCAACTATAATCTCTTCAAATATTTTCTCAGTCCCTTTCTTTTTCTCTTCTTCTTCTGGAACCCCTATAATTCGAATGTTGGTGCGTTTAATGTTGTCCCAGAGGTCTCTGAGACTGTCCTCAGTTCTTTTCATTCTTTTTTCTTTATTCTGCTCTGCAGTAGTTATTTCCACTATTTTATCTTCCAGGTCACTTATCCATTCTTCTGCCTCAGTTATTCTGCTATTGATCCCATCTAGAGTACTTTTAATTTCATTTATTGTGTTGTTCATCGTTGCTTGTTTCATCTTTAGTTCTTCTAGGTCCTTGTTAACTGATTCTTGCAATTTGTCCATTCTACTGTCCATTCTATCTCCAAGATTTCGGATCAACCTTACTATCATTATTCTGAATTCTTTTTCAGGTAGACTGCCTATTTCCTCTTCATTTGTTAGGTCTGGTGGGTTTTTATCTTGCTCCTTCATCTGCTGTGTGTTTTTCTGTCTTTTCATTTTGCTTATCTTACTGTGTTTGGGGTCTCCTTTTTTGCAGGCTGAAGGTTCGTAGTTCCTGTTGTTTTTTGTGTCTGTCCCCAGTGGCTAAGGTTGGTTCAGTGGGTTGTGTAGGCTTCCTGGTGGAGGGTACTAGTGCCTGTGTTCTGGTGTATGAGGCTGAATCCTGTCTTTCTGGTGGGCAGGTCCACGTCTGGTGGTGTGTTTTGGGGTGTCTGTAGACTTACTATGATTTTGGGCAGCCTCTCTGCTAATGGGTGGGGTTGTGTTCCTGTCTTGCTAGTTGTTTGGCATAGGATGTCCAGCACTGTAGCTTGCTGGTCGTTGAGTGAAGCTGGGTGCTGGCGTTGAGATGGAGATCTCTCCGAGATTTTTGCTGTTTGATATTATGTGCAGCTGGGAGGCCTCTTGTGGACCAGTGTCCTGAAGTTGGCTCTCCCACCTCAGAGGCACAGCACTGAGTCCTGGCTGCAGCACCAAGAGCCTTTCATCCACAGGGCTCCTTAATTTGGGATGATTCATTGTCTATTCAGGTATTCCACAGATGCAGGGTATATCAAGTTGATTGTGGAGCTTTAATCCGCTGCTTCTGAGGCTGCTGGGAGAGATTTCCCTTTCTCTTCTTTGTTCTGACAGTTCCCAGGGGCTCAGCTTTGGATTTGGCCCCGCCTGTGCGTGTAGGTCGCCGGAGGGCGTCTGTTCTTTGCTCAGACAGGACGGGGTTATAGGAGCCACTGATTCGGAGGCTCTGGCTCACCCAGGCCGGGGGGTAGGGAGGGTCACGGAGTGCGGGGCGGGCCTGCAGTGGCAGAGGCCGGCGTGACGCTGCAGCCTGAGACGCGCCGTGCGCTCTCCCGGGGGAGCCGTCCCTGGATCCCGGGACCCTGGCAGTGGCGGGCTGCACAGGCTCCCCGGAAGGGCGTGTGGCTAGTGACCTGTGTTCGCACACAGGCCTCCTGGCGGCGGCAGCAGTGGCCTTAGCGTCCCATGTCCGTCTCTGGGCTCCGCACTCTTAGCCGTGGCTCGCGCCCGTCCCTGGAGCTCTCTCAAGCAGCGTTCTTAATCCCCTCTCCTCGTGCACCAGGAAACAAAGAGGGACGTAAAAGTCTCTTGCGTCTTCGTCAGGTCCAGACCCCTCCCCGGACTCTCTCCCGGCCAGCCGCGGCGCACCAACGCCCTGCAGGCTGTGTTCACGCCGCCAACCTCAGTCCTCTCCCGGCGCTCCGACAAAAGCCGGAGCCTCAGCTCCCAGTCCCGCCCGCCCCGGCGGGCGAGCAGACAAGCCTCTCGGCTGGTGAGTGCCGGTCGGCCCGATCCTCTGCGCTGGAATCTGTCCGCTTTGCCCTCCGCACCCCTGTTGCTGTGCTCTCCTCCGCGGCTCCCAAGCTCCCCCACTCCGCTTCCCGAAGTCTCCACCCGCGAAGGGGCTTCCTAGTGTGTGGACACTTTTCCTCCTTCACAGCTCTCTCCTGCTGGTGCAGGACCCGTCCCTATCCTTTTGTCTCTGTTTAGTTTTTTCTTTTGCCCTAACCAGGTACGTGGGGGGTTCCTTGCCTTTTGGGAGGTCTGAGGTCTTCTGCCAGCATTCAGTAGGTGCTCCGTAGGAGTTGTTCCACGCGTAGATGTATTTCTGGTGTATCTGTGGAGAGGAAGGTGATCTCCGCGTCTTACTCTTCCGCCATCTTCCGGCAGGCGGATTCTTAACCATTGCACCACCGGGGAAGTCCCGCACATAGCTTTTTTAAAAATCAGGTTATGCTTTCTGGGGGACCCAGACTAAGACATAATTGGTTCCAAATAAGGTCCACCCTTTGCATTTGACTGGTCTGACTTTTAGCTCTCTAATCTACAGGTTTCATGCCCTTCCATTTCTTATCTCTTGAACTTATTTGGTTATCGTAATAAATCATATTGTTTGTTCTGATGAGTTTACCACATTCTAGATTTTGCTGATCTCTCTTGCTATGGTGTTGTTTATCATGTTCCTCTGTTTCCTATGCTTCCTAAACTGATAGTTAGATCTAGAAGCTTGATCAGATCAGATTCTGGTTTCATTTTTTGGCAAGAATACTTCATGGGTAGTATTACATACTTCCTGTTTTATCACATCAGTAGACATAACGTCTGTTTGTCTCTTTTTGTGATTTTAAGATTAATCAGTAAATTCTTTTCTCCCCCCGCCCCAACACTGCATAGCATGTGGGATCTTAGTTCCCCGACCAGGGATCAAACCCGCATCCCCAGCATTGGGAGCTCGGAGTCTTAACAGCTGGACCGCCATGGAAGTCCCAATCAGTACATTCAAGGGTAGTCACTCTAATCCATCCATTATAAACTCCCCACCAGTCTTTCACCTAATGATTTTAACAGCCAAAATGAATCATGCCATAGAACTGTACTGTCCAATACAATAGCAACTAGCTACATGTGGCTATTTAAATTGAATGAAAACTGAATAAAATTAAAACTTCAGTTCCTTAGTCACACTAGCCCCATTTTAAGTGCTCAGTAGCTACAGAGGCTACTGTATTGAACTATGCAAATATAGAGTATTTCCATCATCCAGAAAGCTATATTAGACAGAACTAGCCTAGAGTCATTATTTCCTTTTAATTATAATATATATAATTTCTAATATTTCATTCTATCATCCTTTATGCATTTGTTAACTGTGACTGTTCTATAAAGAATAATATTCCTCCATCAACTATTTAGTTATTCTGAGGTATAGTTTGTACAGTAGAAGTATGATAAGTGCTTATGAGCCTTTGTTTACCAGTATTCAGACCAATGAAATAATTCCCTGGCATCCTCCAAAGCTGATCAAAGCATTTTGTTGTTCTATTGTTTTGAATATCATTATGAACTCATGTGCAACATGTTTGATGTCTTTCAGTTCATTATAATCACTCTTCTTTTTGATTCTCAAATTGTCCCATATAGTAAGTCAGCTCCTACAGTAGTATTTAAAGTCTGCCCCCCCCCCGCGCCCCCCATCCCTACCCCAAGCCAAGCGAGGCTTGTGGGATCTTGGTTCCCTAACCAGGGATTGAACCCAGGCCACGGCAGTGAAAGTGCACCGAGTCCCAACCACTGGACCACCAGGGAATTCCCTAAAGGTTTTACATTTCTAATGCAAGATGCTTCAGGTCATCTTGTACATTTTCTGCCCTAGACATGGAATCATTTTTTCAAATAGTCCTGGTCCCTTTTAGAGAAAAACAGTATTTAGAGATCACAATCTAGGGGCTAGGGGTACTCATTCCTAGAGACATGGCTGTTTTTGTTTTTAGTATACAGAGCTAGAAAAATTTTGTTTGTTTTTTTAAAGAAAATTCATCTTAAGTTCATGTCGATTTCCAAGTTCAAATTTAGGGCAACAAGGTTTCACAAAATTTTGATTCTATGTTTGTATCTCTGAAAAGAGATACAGGAGAAATTCTGTTCTGAGAATCTTGATTCCTAATGTTATCAACACAAGTACTCATTTTCTTTGTCCTATAATACCTATAATAATTTCTGATTGAGCTGTGTCCATAATGTACTGATTGTTAAATATCTTGAATATCACCCTTACCTTATGACCTTCAAATTCTGTGAGTTAATTATTCTCTCCCTGAATTTCCTCATTTGGGGGGAACTGCTATTTTCCTACCCGTGATTTAGTAAACCTGTCAGCCAAGGAACTTGGCCTCCCCTTCTATAGGAGTGGAAAAGAATCCCAGGTCATGAGGGAGTTAACACCACATGTGTGAACTTTGGCCAGTGTAAGAAAAGAGACAGGAGAGAACCAGGAAATAATCTTTCTTTTTCACCCCTCACTGGAACATTCCAAGACATGGCGGGTTTGCATAACTTTTAAAGAAGACTCCTGTGTAACTAAGCAACCAGGTATGTTTTCTTGACGCTTTGGTGAGCCCAGCAATAGACCACCTTGCATTTGCTTTCTTTCCTTCCCCTATTTCTATCTTTTGTTGCTCTGGGATTGTACCTCCCATTAAGGCCCCATTATGAAACCTTTGCCTCCTGCTCTGTTCCTTAGGGAATCCAGGCAAAGACAATTTCCCAGGATCTTTTCCTTTAGAACAGTGAAGAGCAGTGCTGGGAATTTAGGTTTTTAATAAGCACCCAATTGAGTCTTACGATCAGGCAAGTATGGCTGACAATACCTTAAATCATCCTAAGGCCTCAGATCTCACATCAACAGGAAATGACCTGCTAAAGCTGTACAGAATTCAGAAGGGGATCCATTCCAGAAACATTTTAGATATGGCCATGGAGGACAGCACAGAGAGTAGCCAGGAGGCAGTGAGATGGACTGACCAAGGAACATTGTCAGCTGTCAAAGCAAAGAACACTTGTATCAATTGTAGGTAGTCATTTATTTGGGAGGTAAAGGAGAATACTGGTAGAAGTGTAAGGAAGTGACACAGGAAAAGTAAGAGAACAAATATAGGGTGTATTATAATGCCAGTTACCATTGTGTACAATTAGATCTTAATCCCACGGTAAACTCTGGGAGCCACTGTAGGACATGCACCACAGTGTTTTTCCACTACAAAGAGTAAGGGAGCTGAAGTGTTTGTACATCAACTCCTGTCATCCATTGGTTGAGAGCAGCTCCCAGGAAGGGAAAAACATTAATTCCTCTGTACTTCTGGCCTGCTGTTTAGGTGACAAAATAGGGAACAATCAGAGAAAGCCCTTATTCAGAGAAGCACACATACTGGCAGCTGGAAGTCAGGCCAGTATGCACTAAAGTGGTAAGGACAAGGGACTTTGGGAAAGGCAATGACAGCATCTGCTGCAAGAAGTGAAAGAGTTTCTCTTCAATCGTGAGCTAACTGCATTATCTTAGATGGGGGCATTTAAAAAGTTGTAGGCATGTGTATGTGAGTTCTAAAGGGAACAGCAGACAATATCTGATTCTGCTTTTCAGAATCGCCCTTCTCCCATTGCATATGATTCTGGTGGGGCTGTCACTCAAAAGGCTTATCTCCTTTGTCACAAGGCATACAAATGACCCAAGTAGGCCAATCATGCTAAATCATTGTAGTAGACACTGTTGGCACCGCAGTTAGATTCCCTTTACTGATCAGGGCACCCATCCTTCAGTTCAGGTGAGTGTTGCTGACAGCTGCACTTTTCTTCAGAGAATTGCCTGCAGCAGGAGAGGGCCGATTTGCACACCACAGCCCCCCCCACCCTCATCCCCATTCCACATCTAAAGATAAGGAGACCCAAGGGAAGAGAGGAGAGACAATTCTGCATAATGATTTATGCTTCAGCGCTCCCCAAGAGATCAGGTTAGACTGCAGCTGGACCCTCACCTTTGCGTAGTCTCTTCCCTGGCCCTATTCTGTTTCCCTCACTCCCTTATAAGATTTTCCTGAGAGCACTCTTCAATCAATCAGGTGCAGCTGAATCCCTGGCTCAGGCTCTGCTCCTAGGATACCCAACTAAAAACCCATTCAGTGAGATACAATGATGGATTGGCCAGGGGAAGACACAGGCCCTGGCATTGCTAGAGTCTTTGGGCACGTCTTTGGGCACATTGATATGGACTCCGGGAAATCTGTCTGTCTTTAAAGTTATGAGCTACATTTAAGAACATTGTGGTAGATATATGTTTACTCCCTAACATATATTTCACTCTTCCTCATCAAGGATGAGGGAAACCTAGGGCTGCTGGAGGCCATAATGAGGAACCTGAGTATAAAGCCAGCACAGCAGAAGGCAGGATACTGTGGAGGGAGTGAAATGAGTCCTAGTTGATGTTGTTGGAGCTCTTAGTTCAAGCTCCACTTAGAGAGTCTTACTTTAGATTACAGCTCTTTGATTACACAGGCTAATCAGTTCCCTTCTTTGTTTAAACCAGTTTGAGCTGGATTTTATAACACTTACAATCAAAACAGTTATGACAAATACAATGAGGGCAGCCCTCAGCTGCAGGAAAATATATTGCTGCCATGTAAAGAGACCCTTGGTGACAACGAAACCTACTCATAAGAAAGAAAGAATTCAAACTAAGAGATGGAGAGAAGGAGAGCAAGCAATTGCTATGGGCAATGTCTAAGCACCATAATGCTGCCATTCCTGAAATATGTTGCTCCTTTGGGTTCTCAATTATTTGAACACAAAAATTCCCCACTCTTTTCCTTAAAGGAGTACGAGTTAAGCTTTATTACTTTCAAAGGAAAGAGTTCTAACACAATACCCTTTTCTCATTTTTCCTTTGAGCCGTTTTATTTTTTCCTTACTGATTTGAAGGCTTTCTGTATATATTCTGGACTTGATCTTTTGTCCATTGTTTGCTGTAAATAATATCTTTTACTTTGTTTATGCTATTTCTCATTATTGAGAAGGTTATGGTTTTATGGAGCTTAAATCAACAAGCTTCACCTTTATCATCTTTGGATTATTGGACATGGTTCTTTGGTTGAAAGTGATGCAAGCCCAACTCAATCTAGTTCTGATAAAAAGACAATTTATTGGCTAACAAAATTGGGAATTCTAGAGGTATTTAGTCCTAAGCCACAACTAGAATCATAACTCCAACCATGTCATTAGGACCATTTCTCTCTTGGTCTATCAGTTCCCTGGGCTTCTTTCCCACTGAAGCTTCCTTCATCTTTTGGGAAACATGGCCCATATTATTACACTTCCTGGTTCCAAAGGAAGGGAGAAGGACTCTCCTGATGGATTGGGCATAGGAATTCCAGGAGAACCTGCTTGCTATTATGGGCACCCTGACCAGTATGTATTATATATCTATTCCTGTGTCTGGTGGCTGGTTCAGTCATTTCAGACTACTCAGAATGTGCTCCACATGGACTGAAAGAGTTTGGTTATGGAAGAACTGGAGGAGGGAAAACCTGGTAAGCATATGATAGCTACCATACTCACCTCCATCTTTTGTGTCTTGTTTATGGAAACCTTGCTTTGCCCAAATTATATTTGTATATATTTTATATATATGTATGTTTATATATTTTTTAATCTGCTCATTTTTTTACTTTTAAAAAATTGTTTTTTTAATTTCAGATCTGTATTCCATCCGAATGTATTTTTATTTATGGCATGAGGTAGATATCTAACTTAATTTTTTTCCCATATGTAAAACCTATTGTCCTAAAACCATATGTTGAATAGTCTATCTTTTCCCCACCAGGTGTAAGTGTCACATTCATTACAAACTAGATTCTACATTTATATAGTTCTGTTACTTGACTGTGTATTGCTCCATTGACCTGGTTTTCTATCCCTGTAATAATTCCATGTTGTTTAAATGAGTTAACTTCATTGAGAAGCCCTGCTTTTCACCTGCCCCTAAACTTCTGGCAGGCATATTTTGGGCTCTGGTTCTCTTTGATCCTATCTCCATTGATCTGATTCTTTCAATTTTTCTTTATTCAATAATTTAAAATTTCATTTAGGGAATTCCCTGGCAGTCCGGTGGTTAAGATTCTGCGTGCTTTCACTGTACAGGGCACGGGTTCAATCCCTGGAAGGGGAACTAAAAACAAAACAAAAAAAGACAAGAAAAGAGAAAGAGAGAAGGAAAGAACAGACAAACAACAGGCCCACTGACTTATTTTGACTGTTTTGTCAGTTGCTGAGAGCTCCTGAGAGAAGTATGTTAAAATGGCTCACCTGAGAGAAGTATGTTAAAATGGCTCACCATGATTGAGCACATATCTATTTCGCTTTCAAGTCCTATCAATCTAGCTTTTATTTTTTTTTTAAACATGGACTAAGCTTTTTTTTTTTCTTCAGATGTTGGGGGTAGGAGTTTATTAATTAATTAATTAATTTTTGCTGTGTTGGGTCTTCGTTTCTGTGCGAGGGCTTTCTCTAGTTGTGGCAAGTGGGGGCCACTCTTCATTGCGGTGCGCGGGCCTCTCACTATCGCGGCCTCTCTTGTTGCGGAGCACAGGCTCCAGACGTGCAGGCTCAGTAGTTGTGGCTCACGGGCCTTGTTGTTCCGCGGCATGCAGGATCCTCCCAGACCAGGGCTCGAACCCGTGTCCCCTGCATCGGCAGGTGGACTCTCAACCACTGTGCCACCAGGGAAGCCCCCCAACCTAGCTTTTAACATTGAGGACCATGTTATTAGGTGCTCACAAATTTATGATTATTATATCTTCCTGGCAAATTGCACATTTTTCCATTATGAAAAAATCTCTATTTCTAGATATTCTGTTTGCCTTAAAGTTTATTTTGTCTGATATGAATATAGCTACAGTAGCTTTCTTTTGGTTAACATTTGCATGGTGTGTATTTCCCATCCTTTTTTATTCAAATTTTCTCAGTCTTTCCTTGTTTTCTTGACCTTTCTCTGTGAAGAGTACTGACTAAATATTTTGTAGAATATTTTGTCCTTTAATTTGGGCTTGGCTGATGTTTTCCTCATGACTTGACTGTGGTTATAGGATTTGGGGATAAAAAACACAGTGGTAAAGTAACCTTCTTATCACATCATATCAGAGACACATACCAACACAACTTATTACTGATGATATTAACCTTGATCACTTGGTCAAGGTGGTGTTCTCCATTGTAAAGTTACTATTTTTCCCCCTTCCATGTTCTATCATTTGGAAGTAAGTCACCAAGTCCAGCCCACACTCAAAGGGGACAGTGAAAGGAATTAAACTCTACCTTCTGCAAAGGGAGAAGCATGTCTATGTGTATTATTTGAAATTATTCCTTAAAGGAGATTTATCCCATCTCCCCCATTTGTTTATGTATTCAATCACTTTATTGATTTAAGGATCAATAAATATATATATCAAGTATATTTATTTTATACTCTGTGTTATAATTCAATATTACATTATTTATTTTGTTTCCCAATTTGTTTCAGGTTTGGCCATTAGGAACTCCTCCAAGTTGGCTCTGGTATCCCTTTGACTTGCCCCATATTTTGTTGTTGTTGTTGTTGTAGTTTCTGAGCAATTTCTTTATTTCTGGTTCTATAAAATTCTCTAGGATCATTTTGTAGTTTCTTGACCCCAGACCTAAATTCAGTCCATTTCTCCAAGGAATTCTGGTTCCTTTGATTGGAGAATGATATTAGAAACCAAGATCTCAGCACTGGGTGTACTTGTTTCTATTGTAGTGTCAGTGCTCCCAGGATTTCTCAGTAGAAAGGGGAAATATACATACGTATACTAACCCATGTAGACATGCATTTATTTCTAAAGTTATTTCTGTATCTATTCATCTGTATATGTGTTAAGCTAAACATGAGTTCATATATTTTTTTTTAATTTTTATTTATTTATTTTATATTTATTTTTGGCTGTGTTGGGTCTTCGTTTCTGTGTGAGGGCTTTCTCCAGTTGCGGCGAGCGGGGGCCACTCTTCATCGCGGTGCGCGGGCCTCTCACTATCATGGCCTCTCTTGTTGCGGAGCACAGGCTCCAGATGCGCAGGCTCAGTAGTTGTGGCGCACGGGCTTAGCTGCTCCGTGGCATGTGGGATCTTCCCGGACAAGGGCTCGAACCCGTGTCCCCTGCATTAGCAGGCGGACCCTCAACCACTGCGCCACCAGGGAAGCCCATGAGTTCATATTGATTGCCTGGGTTTATATTTTTAAATTCATTCATTATGCTGGAATCCTGATGAGACCTTTCCAAGCAGAAGCTTCAATTTTGAGATTTGGATTATATTCTTGAAAGTTTCTTCCCACCATTTTCTTATTTCTCTCTCTGTCTCTCGTCCTTCTCTCTCTCTCTCTCTCTCTCTCTCTCTCTCTCTCTCTCTCTGTTCTATCTCACTATCTTTGCCTCTGTCTCCCTCTGTCTGAATTTAACTGGTATTTCAAGGATGTGCTGGCCAGGTGCCTATTTGCTTATATATCCACTCTCTGCCTGCCCATCTTGTGCTTTCAGGGGACTGACCCTCATAGCTTCTCAAGCTCCCTTGGCCTGTGGGAGGCACTGGCAGGAGACTGGAAGGTGGGAAGAATTTCCTCAAGTTCCTTTTTTCAGTTTGTTTAGGTCTCTGATTTCCATGTTAGCAGCTGTTAGGTGACCTATGGCCATCTGTTCATATACACGTGAACTAGAGTTTTAGGTTTGTGGATGGAGTTTATTGATTGTGGCCTCATAGTAACAAATGAGCAGGGCCCTGGAAATCTCCTAGGGGGACTCCCCCAAAGGTCAATTTCTGTAGGTATTTTTCTCTGGGCTGGCCAGTTTCTCTAGAGAAGGCTCCTCCTATGATCTGCCTGGTAGGGGACAGTGTATGTGTGAGTAGAAGGGAGACAGTGGATAGTGGTAGAATCCGCATGGCTCAGAGCAGGGGACGACTTCACTCAATTTCCCCATATCCACTCCAGCAGCATCACCCTCAACTGTGCCTGATCTCCCTAAGCCAGGAGCTTTGGGATCCAACCTTTCCAGATGGCAAATTCTAGTTTTCTGTCCTGATAGATGAGGACCAAGATTTTCAGCTATGTCCCCCATTCCCACCATGAGATGTGGTATTTCCAATCTCTGAGCCTTTCTGGAGTACTAAAGCACAAATTGGTTTTTCCTCTTGTTGGCTCACCCCAATTTACTTTGCAGAACTGAGAAAACTGAAAGCAATGTTAAAGCAAAATTCTAAAACGAAGAGATTGTGAACATTTATCAAAATTAGATTTAATTCCTTAAGGAAAAAAACAGCAAGTAGAAAAAAAAAAAAAGGGCTGGTTTTCCAGTGCTTGAAAAACAGAAGTGTGTATGTGTATAAACAGACACTGAGTTAGAGTTAATGAAAGGAATTCCAAAGACAGTTTGCTAGGTAAGATTCGAGACCGGTTAACTTTCTACATGGCATTAAAATCCTTGTGTTTAACTATACAACCAGGCTGTAAAATCATAGAATCTGTTGGTTTCTAAAGTTAAACTATAACTATAGTAGACCATAAAACTGTCTGTTCCTTCAATAGCTGTGAATCAATTAGACATCTTGTGGCAATGGATTACATTCCTCAGGACTCTAGTTTCAGCTTTCATTCAAACTGGTCATTTAAGGTGTTTCCTCGAGGTATCAGGAATTGATCAATCATAATTTTGCCTTTTTTTCTGAGCGTGGAATCATTTTCTCTTTCTCTCCTATGTCAGGTAAAAAACATCTAAAATACTATGGGCATCACTAACCCAGTCTTGCCTCAGTGCCTGTTCTTTTTTCCTTGTGGGTTTTGTGTTTGTTTTTGTTGTTTTTTCTAATTTACAGTTATTTTAGTGAGGTTAGGAGAGGAAGCAGGCATTAACACATGAGCTCAATTCCTCCTTTTTTGAACCACACATTGCCTTCTGCTCTCTATCTTCCAGGAGTTTCTTAGACTGTCTGGCCTATTGGTTTTTCAGTTTCCTGATGCTTCCATAAAACTATTAGTTTCTCTTTTTCATGTTTTTTCTGGATTTCATTGGGATACCACCAGGGATGACACTGTATACTCCTGCATTCTATATGCCATCCTGATCTAGGCTTTTTCTTAATTATATCAATGTTTGGTTCCAGATATCATCCCCACCTTTGGGGATAGAAGCCAATGGTTCCCATTATTCAAAAAAACATTGCTGTAAAGAAAATAGTAGCTATCTCGCCTCCCAGCCTCTCCACTTCTTACTCAACCCTCTCTACCCACGGAAGACAGACTTGCTGGTATTCTGGTCTTCCTTGCCTCAAAGGAGCAGCCTTTTCACATTTTAGGATTATTGCCTTGGCGGGGGGTGGGGGGTGGGGACCACTGTTAACATAAACCCCTCAGATGGTCCTTTGGAAGGGCTTCTCTTCAGCCTTTAAAACTTTAATGGACATAAGTAGCACTAGGGGGAGCCAGTTATAAAGGCAGAACCCCAGACTCCACTCCCAGACAATGGAGAAGGTGCCTTGGAATCTACATTTTAAAGAGAGCCCCATGTCAAATCTGAGGTCATGCCAGCCGCAAATGAATAATGCAGAATGGGTTATAATATATTGAGTAAAAAGGAATCCATCCATCTATATTGATATGAACTCAACACATTTTAAGGGAGATAAAAAGGAAAGTTCTTCATAGAAGATTATCAACTAGTCAATGTGGAAGGAATTATAGAAATGGAAAAATCATTTTATAAGAATTCTAGTAATAATTGATTCAGACAGGAATCATCAATGAAAGATAAAACCATTGCAATGAAAGAGTTTGGGGAAAAGATATTGAAAAGGTCTGAAAGTGTCACCCTAAGGATATTTACTAATTGCGAAGAGGAAAAAGTACCATTACCGTAGAGAGATCTGGTAGTCACCATCTTGATCAAGGGATTACACTTAGCATCACCACTAATGTGACAAGCTGACTGATGTGATGTACTGAGATGGATACAGTATCACTTAATATTTCTATCAAAAATCTGAATCCAGTTTTATTTTTAATAAAATCAGATGAAATCAAGGCCCTGTGTATCATGATGTCATAGTGCTTTTAAACACAATGTCTTATTTAATGGATATGATCAATACTTTGAAATTTTCAGTTCCGTTCTACCATAGCCTCCCTTATTTTCTGGAAAAGACCAGGGAAGATTCTTGTGTAATCCCCTCAGAATCTTCCATTCTTCCTCTGGAAGTGTTACCCGCCAGGCCTCTGTCGTATGAAAAGAATGAGCATGGCCTCTGTCCCATTTCTTATATCGTTGTGAAATGTATCCAATGACAAGATCACTCTGTGTTGAAACTGCTGAAATATACCTTGAGGCCGCTTTCTTACATGATGGTCCTAAAAGGACTACTATAGACTTGCAGCATCTCACCAAGATTTTATGTGACAACCACTCAGTTTTTGTTCTCTCTCCTGTGTCCCTAGGACTGAGGAATGGGTCCATAGGCACTTGCCAGAGGAAAGTGGCTGAGTCAGCACTGTCTTTTAGACTTGCCTTCTGAGGCACAGGCTTCTCCTTCCATCTACCCCTCCCCAGTCATCCAGCTCACTCTGGAACTCTCTCACCAGCCCACTTGACACCTTAGAGTATCATAACACAAGGAATTGTTCCACAAGAAGACACAGAGGCCTGTGGATGGAAAGGTTGCCAAAGCAGAAGAGTGGAACGTGAGAGATTCAGTGGGCAGCAGCCTCCTTTACCCTCATTTCTCTCTGTTCCTCCAACAGGACGTTCCTGTGTTTCCCTGGGACCTCAAGAAACAGGCTTTCCTGCAAATTCCCTGTTTCCCTCGGTTATCAAAACTACACCCCTCCTCTTTTTGTTTATATTAATGATAGAACAATAGGCACATGGTTCTACATCTTGATTTTTTTCTTTTAATGATGTATTTTGAAGATCATTGCTTATCAATACCTGTGGGTGTTCCTCATTCATCTTTCTTGCTACAGAGTATTTTATTGCATGTGTGTACCATCACTTATTTACCCTGTCTTCTGTTGATGGACGTTTAGATTGTTTTCAATTTTATTGGTATTACAAACAATGCAGCAATTGATATTACCATAAAAATCTTTTGATTCAATGAGGATTGCTTTTAGCTCAAGGTAAAAGAAAACTCAACTTTAAAAAACTTAAATAGAGTGTATTTTTCTCTTACAGAAAGGAGTCCGGAGGAAGGAATTCCAGAACAGAGACAGTTGCTCAATGCCATCTTCATGAAGCCAGGCTCCTCCTCCCCTCTCTGCCTTCCTTAGTGTATGACTTTCATCTTCATACTTACAGAATGGCTGCTGCTCCTCCAGGCATTGCTTCTGCATTCCAGACCAGAAAAAAGAGGGCAAAGAGCCAAAAGACAGGTCCATGAGTTCTGTCCTTCTCAAAGAACTTTCCTTGAATTCCAACCAGGGTCTTTTGCTTATTGACCATAATTGAGTCATGTGGCTACCCAGGCTGCAAGGTGATATGTTTTTATTGGGCTTATTGTCACCTTGAACAAAATCAAGTTTCTTTTATAAGAAAGAAAAGGAAAATGGATATTGGTAGATAGCAGTATCTGCCACATACTTAAACAGATAAAATTTCACACATATATGAAACAAATCTATAGCATAGATTCCCAGAAGTGGAAATTTCTAGGTCAAAAGACACGTCCAGTGTGTATATTTGTGATTTTTTTAGTTGTCAAATTGCCCTCCATAGACCAATAGTACCAGTTTCTACATTACCAGCAAATATGAGTGCCCATTGTCTTAACTTTGCTAATCTTAGCAAAAATTAAATTTTAATTTGTATTTCTATTATAAAAGATGTTGAATATATTTTCTGTGTACAGTTTGTTTATATCCTTTATCTTTGTCTTCTATACCTATCTTTTCTTTTCCAATTTTATACTTTAGATTTTTTAAAATTTATTAGCTAGTTGTCAAGAACAATATTAAATAATGGTGGTGATAATGGGTGTTTGTTATTTTAATGAGACTGTTTCTAGTGTTACACTGCTGGTTTTTGTTTTTAGATATAAATTATTAGTCGTTTGGGAATTCCCTGGTGGTCCAGTGGTTAGGACTCGGTGCTTTCACTGCCTAGGGCCCGGGTTCAGTCCCTGGTCAGGGACTGCAAGCCGTACGGCACAGCCAGAAAAAGAAAAAATTTATTTGTCATATTAAGATGAATCAATTAATATCTGCTTAATTAAGAATTATGTTAGGAACTGATGTTACATTTTTTCAAATGCCTTTTCAACATCTATGGACATGATTAGATATTTTTTCTTCTTTGTGTTATTAGCACAGTGAATTATATTAATAAATCTTCTAATATTTAACCATCCTTACATTTCATAAGCTTGCCTGTAGTGTGTAATTCTTTGATTTGTGGCTGACTTTTATAACCAATATTTTTTATTGTGATAAAATATACATAACATAAAATTTACCAATTTTAAGTGTGCAGCTCAGTGGCATTAAGTACATTCATATTGTTGTACAACCACCACTGTCATCCATCTCCAGAACACTTTCACTTCCCCAGTTGAAATTCTGTACTCATAAAATAATAAGTTCCCATTTCCTCCTCCCCAACCCCTGGCAACCACCATTCTACTTTCTGTCTATAAATTTGACCACTCAAGGTACCTCATATAAGTAGATAAACAGTATTTCTGACAGGCTTATTTTACTTAGCATAATGTTCTCAAGATTCATCCATATTGTAGCATGTGCCAGAATTTCCTTCCTCTTTAAGGCTGAATAATATTCCATTGTATGTATAAGGACCTTTACATGCAGCCCAAAGTATCCACGTCATAGGTTGAGTTCTCTGGAATCAGATACTGAGATGGAGTTTGGGGTGCAAGACATTTATTATGGAAAAGAAGGGGGTAGAAGCCAGACTGGGCAGAGGAAGAAATCAAACTATGATGCAGGCCCAGTGGAGCCTCAGCTAACCTGGCAGGGAATTTTTGAGAGAGTACTGCCCATGAAAGTGTCCCACATTAGACCAGAATAGCCAGGCCTTTACACCTCCACCTGACCCAGTCACGGCACATAGGCTGACTTGGGAAGGGCATGACCATGGAAGGGATGGTTTTTTCAGCTGAGGCAGACCCTGAGGGAGCTGACAGTTGGAGGCTGGCTGCTGACATGCTCTCTGAAGCTGGGCAGCCAGTCCTTCTGGCAGGGGGATCTGAGCAACACATCTCCATGTCCACCACAATTCATCCCTCCTGGTGGGGTGCTGGTGAAGATTTGATTTTTCCCAGGACATAAACAAAGAGGATTTTTTTTTCAACTTTGGACATTCACAACATTTTTGCTGCATATCAATAGGCTCCAAAGCAAGGCATTGTCGAGAGGGAAATAATTTTCTAAATTCCATTAGCTCCATTTTACATAACAATAGCTATCTGATTGAAGCATTTCCTCCATAGTGTGCTTTCAAAACCTAGGCCTTGGCCTGACAGTATCATGGAGAAGAAAAGGAGGGAGGGGCTGCAGAGAGAGGATATGGAATTCACAGGCTCTAGCCTCTCTGTTCCAGACTTCAGCCTGGAGAAAGAGTTCAAGAATTCAGCTATGATTCAAGGGTGGGAAAAATCACCCTATTCCCTATTTGGGGTCTGGGAGGAGGCCACCATGTAGAGGAGCAATGCTTTAACCTGCTAGAACCTGCTAAAGAGCAATGTACAGAGTGGCCAAAAAGGGATGCAGCTTTTCTTGGGCTCCTGTCATGACTCCCATGATCCTTGGGTGGAGCAAATGCTAGGTGAGAGCCAGTGGGTCTGTCATGGGGCAGCAGGGGCTGATGGGTGGACTGACCACCATGGACAGGGACAGAGGAGACAGAACAATGACTCAGAGTTGTCCAAAGACCAAGTAAAACCCAGTGGGAGGCTAAAGACACCAGACCAAGCTCAAACTGAGAAAGAGAATTGATCTCATCAGCTATAGATGTCAGCAGGTAGGAGATGGACACGTAAGTCCACCTCCCCGTGGTCATCCACATGTCCTCTTTGAAAGTGAGATGGATGCAAAAAGCTAAAACTCTGACCATTTCTTCTTAAAAAGACACTTTTAGTTATACTCCTGCTGCACAACAATCCTAAATCACGGTGATTTTTAACAACAAGCTTTGATTCCTTACTCATAGGTTTGAGGTTCAGTTGAGCTCTTTTGGCTTCAACTGGGATCATCTGAACTTGGCTCCAGGCCATGAGTAGGATCCAAGTCTGTTCCACAAGTCTCCTCATTTTGGGGCCAGCGGCTACTGTAACATGCTCTTCTCATGACAGAAGACAGGGTTGCAAAAGGCCAAGCTGAACCACACTCACATTTAACGCCTCTGCTCATACCACATCCACCAACATTTCACTAGCCAGTGTAAATCTTATAGCCAAGTCCAAAGTCAATGGGTCAGGAAGTATAATGTATATTAGGGAGGGAGTGAAGAATTGGGAACAATAATCCAATCTACTGCAGGGACTAGGTATTACCTAAAAGGACCATCTAAATTATTACATTAGACTAAGGTTTCTGGACAGGACAAATTGTCTTGGGTCAAGTTCACTAGAAGGAGAGCCTGAGATGGGGATTCTTGTGCACATAATGAAAGATATATATCAGGGAAGCAGTAAAGAATATGGTCTCAGCTGGAGTCTAGTCTCAGCCTGATCCCACAGGGAAGTTCTGGAGTGAGAATTGTACCACTGAATTATCCACCATGAGGCAACAGTTGGGCTTTTTTACCTCATGTCAGTAAACCGTTGGCTGTCTGTCTCTCCCCTGGAGTGGGTATAACCTCCCAGGCACTTCTTTGTGATGTAGCAGCTGTAGGCCAAAGACAATTCTTTGAAGAAGGTAGCAGCTGTAATCTGAGATCAACCAAAACTCAAAACAGCTAGGGATTGTATGTACTACCTAGGTTAACGGAATCTGGTAAGGGCACCTACAACATCTAACATATCGTTCATGAAAGACCATATCAAAATAAAATTACAGAGGCTTCCCTGGTGGCGCAGTGGTTGAGGGTCCGCCTGCCGATGCAGGGGACACGGGTTCGTGCCCCAGTCCAGGAGGATCCCACATGCCGTGGAGCAGCTGGGCCCGTGAGCCATGGCCACTGAGCCTGCGTGTCCGGAGCCTGTGCTCCGCAATGGGAGAGGCCACAACAGTGAGAAGCCCGTGTACCGCAAAAATAATAATAAAATAAAATAAAATTACATTTTCTCTACATAACAAATACTGCTATTTCTTTCCTAATATTCATTCTTCCCTATTTCCTTTACCAAAAAGAAAAACAAACAAGATAACTTAGCTGAACCAGAATAAAAATTACATTTCTCAGACTCCCTTCTAACTAGGCATGTCCACATACCTAGGTTCAGGACACCAGATGAAGGCAGAATGTCATATGGAAGCTTCCAGGAAGCCTCCTTGAGAGACAGCTATTGTCATCCTTTGCTCTTTCTTCTTTGTCCTTTCCTCTATTCTGCTGTGTGATGGCTGGAGCATGAACAGACATCTAGGGAATGAAAGCCAGCAGATGCACAATTAGAAGGGACCTTGGTTTCTGACATCACTGTGCCACAGCCACCACACCTTCAACATAGAAAGACTCTTCCACCCAGGCTAAACTACTGTTAATTAACTTTTACAGGGTAAAATTCATTCACAGAGTAGTGTAATCCTAATCAGTCCAATATTCAAGCCAGATTGAAAAAGAATTTGAGAACCTGCTACATATATTTTGCCAGAGAGCCCTCCGGCAAGATTGTACCCATTTTTACTCCATTTAGCAGATATCAGAGTGTTTATTTCTCCACACTGCTTGTTATTTTTTTAGGATGGATTTATTTAAGAAGCAAGAAGCCATCTTACTGTTGTTTCAATTTTCCTTTCCCAGATTTCTGGTCAAGTTGAACATATTTTCATCTTTTTTATTTTGACCGTTTGTATTTCTGAAACAGGAGGGAAGGGGGCAGGGCACAACCTTTAAAAGAATACCACAGCCCAAAGACATGTCATAAACTGATTAGAACCAAATAGGTCCAAGATGGCAAACAAGTTGAGTTCCACTAGACCTTAAGCCTCAGGATACACTCACTGTAAATACATCAGCAAGCTAAATGACACACCCACAGGTGCCATGACCGTTCCAAGGCTGACCATAAAGGTCAAAAAGTAGGCGATGGCCTAATTTCTGGAAATCCCTACCCCTTCCCAAAAATAGCTGGAATATTCCTCCCACTCACTAGCCTATGAAATTACCCACCTCTATAAAAACTGATAACCCCATACCCTGGGGTTGCTCTTGCTTTCTGAGATGGCCTATACTCTGTCTGTGGAGTTTGTTTGTTTCTCTCTAAATAAATCTACTTCTTAACTATCACTTTGTCTCTCACTGAATTCTTTCTGTGAAGCTCAGAACCTGAGCTTCATTAAGTCCTGAGACCAGGTGTGTGATCTCAGTTAAAAAATTGTGGGTTTGGGGGCTTCCCTGGTGGCGCAGTGGTTGAGAGTCCTCCTGCCAATGCAGGGGACACGGGTTCGTGCCCCGGTCCGGGAGGATTCCACATGCCGCAGAGCGGCTGGGCCCCTGAACCATAGCCGCTGGGCCTGTGCGTCCGGAGCCTGTGCTCCGCAACGGGAGAGGCCACAGCAGTGAGAGGCCCGCGTACTGGAAAAAAAAAAAAAAGACTGTGGGTTTGAGTCCCAGTCTGGGATTCGGCTGGATTCAAGTCCCAGTCTGAGATGCACAGTTTCATTTCTTCCTTTGTAAATTGCCTGTTCATATCATTTGTCCATTTTCTATGGGGGAGGGGGGTTATATTTTCATAGTGATTTAGAGGTTCTTGTTTATTTGAAAAAGTATAAATATGTTGATAAGAATAAGGAAGGTTGATATAAAAAATTACCTGGGTACCAATCACCCAAATGAACAAATGTTGATATTCTGTCATATTTGATTCAAATCTTCTTTTAAAGAAATAAAACATTATAGATGTTATATATTCACCAAGTTTACCTTCCCCAGTCTCAGAAACAACAACTGTCATATTTTTATACTTTTGCTGCAATATACATGATATCATTTCAGATATGTTTATTTTAATTTACATTAATTGTGTTGTGGTGGTTAACTTTATGTGTCAATTTAACTGGGTCACAGGGTGCCCAGGTATTTGATTAAATAATCTTTCTCTGTTTATCTACGAGGATGTTTTGGGATGAAATTAGCATCTGAATCAGTAGACTGAGTAAAGAAAATTGCCCTCTGCAAGGTGGTTGTGAATCATCCAATTAGTTGAGGGCCTGAGTAGAAAAAAAGGTGGAGAAAGGAAGAATTCACTCTCTCTGCCTGACCACTTGAGTTAAGACATCAGTCATCTGCTCGCAGACCGGAATTTTTATACCATTAGCACTCCTGGTCCTCAGGCCGTCGGAACCAGACTGAAACTATACTACGGGCTTTCCTGAGTCTTCAGTTTGCAGACAGCAAATTGTGGGACTTCTTGGCCTCTGTAATTGCATGAGCCAATTCCTTATAATAATATGTATATAAAACTGGTTTGGTTTCTCTGGAAAACCAAAACTATTACAAGTGTCATATAGAAAATATTCTTTTGTAGCTTACTGAACTCTGTGTTTTTGAGATTTATCCATATTCATTTAATTGTATAATATAACATTGAATGAATATTCCATATTTGATTCATATTTCACACCTGATCCCCTACTGATGGATATTAAATCCCCCCTCCCAAATTTTACTATTACAATGTGGCATAAACATCTATGGACTTACTTCATATATTCCCATATGAAAAAAATTTTTTGAAGTGGAATTGCTGGGTTATAGGGACATGTAAGCATCTTTACTAGATATTACTAAATTGTGGTGCAAAGTGGTTATATGAATTTATACTCCCAACAGAAGCGTTCAAGAGGTTCCATTTTTCCATATCCTGACAACACTGAATAATGTGAAGCTTTTTAAAGTTTTTTTCCCCAAATTAATAGGTGTGATGATATCTCATTATTTTAATTTTCTTCTCCCTCATTACTAATGATGTTGAGCATATTTACGTATGTTTATTGAATTTCCTCACCTTTGAAATGTCTATTCCAATTCTTTATGCATTTTTATATTGGGTTGTTTGTCATTTTTATTGCTTTACAGAATTCTTTGATATAATCTGTCAATAATATTCACTGCAAATATCTTCTCCCAGTGTGTGGCTTACCTTTAAAAAAAAAATTTTTTTTTAAAGAAATAATTCAGGGACTTCCCTGGTGGTGCAGTGGTTAAGAATCTGCCTGCCAATGCAGGGGACACAGGTTCGATCCCCGGTCCGGGAAGATCTCACATGCCACGGAGCAACTAAGCCCGTGTGCCACAAATACTGAACCTGCGCTCTAGAGCCTGTGAGCCACAACTACTGAGCCCATGTGCCACAAGTACTGAAGCCCGCGCACCTAGAGCCTGTGCTCCGAAACAAGAGAACCCACCACAATGAGAAGGCCGCGCACCACAACGAAGAGCAGCCTTGGTTCGCCGCAACTCGCAGCAACAAAGACCCAATGCAGCCAAAAATTTTTAAAAAAAGAATTCACATACCATGAAATTCACCCATTTAAAGTATACAATCTGGGCTTCCCTGGTGGCGCAGTGGTTGAGAGTCCGCCTGCCAATGCAGGGGACACGGGCTCGTGCCCCGGTCTGGGAAGATCCCACATGCCGCGGAGCGGCTGGGCCCGTGAGCCATGGCCGCTGAGCCTGTGCTCCGTAACGGGAGAGGCCACAAGAGTGAGAGGCCCGCGTACCGCAAAAAATAAAGAATAAAAATTTAAAAATAAAGTATACAATCCATTGCTTTTTTAAAAAAATATTTATTTGGCTGCATTGCGTCTTAACTGGGCACACAGGCTCTTCATTGCAGCACGCGGGCTCAGTAGTCATGCTACACCGGCTCTCTAGTTGTGGTGCACAGGTTCTAGAGCGTGTGGGCTTAGTCACCCGTGGCATGTGGGATCTTAGTTCCCCAACCAGGGATCGAATCTGTGTCCCCTGCATTGGAAGGTGGATTCTTAACCGCTGGACTACCAGGGAAGTCCCCATTGGGTTTTAATATAGTCACAAAGTTGTACAATCATCACTACAATCTAATTTTAGAGTATGTTCGTCATCACCCAAAGAAATCCAGAAGCAGTCACTCTCCATTCCCCCTCTCCTCCAAGCCGCTGGCAACTAATAATCTGCTTTCTGTCACTACAGATTTGCTTATTTTAGATCTTCCATTAAAAAGAAATCAAATAGGGCTTCCCTAGTGGCACAGTGGTTGAGAATCCGCCTGCCAGTGCAGGGGACACGGGTTCGAGCCCTGGTCCGGGAAGGTCCCACATGCCGCCGGAGCAATTGAGCCCGCCAGCCACAGCTACTGAGCCCGCGTGCCAAAACTACTGAAGCCCGCGCGCCTAGAGCCCATGCTCCACAACAAGAGAAGCCACCGCAGTGAGAAGCCTGTGCACCACAACGAAGAGTAGCCCCTACTTGCCGCAACTAGAGAAAGCCCACGTGCAGCAACGAAGACCCAACGCAGTCAAAAATAAAATAAATAGATTTCTAAAGATGGCGGAAGAGTAAGACGTGGAGATCACCTTCCTCCCCACAAATACATCAGAAATACATCTACATGTGGAACAACTCCTACAGAACACCTACCGAACGCTGGCAGAAGACCTCAGACCTCCCAAAGGCAAGAAACTCCCCACGTACCTAGGTTGGGCAAAAGAAAAACAGAGACAAAAGAATAGGGAGGGGACCTGCACCAGTGGGAGGGAGCTGTGAAGGAGGAAAGGTTTCCACACACTAGGAAGCCCCTTCACGGGCGGAGACTGCGGGTGGCGGAGGGGGGAAGCTTCGGAGCCACAGAGGAGAGCGCAGCAACAGGGGTGCGGAGGGCAAAGCGGAGAGATTCCCGCGCAGAGGATCACTGCCAACCAGCATTCACCAGCCTGAGAGGCTTGTCTGCTCACCTGCCGGGGCAGGTGGGGGCTGGGAGCTGAGCTCGGGCTTAGCAGGTCAGACCCCAGGGAGAGGACTGGGGTTGGCTGCGCGAACACAGCCTGAAGGGGGCTAGTGTGCCACAGCTAGCCATGAGGGAGTCTGGGAAAAAGTCTGGAACTGCCTAAGATGCAATAGACCTTTCTTTTGGGGTGCGCAAGGAGAGGGGATTCAGAGCACTGCCTAAACGAGCTCCAGAGACGGGCGCAAGCCGCAGCTATCAGCGCGGACACCAGAGATGGGCATGAAACGTTCAGGCTGCTGCTACAGCCACCAAAAAGCCTGGGTGCAAGCACAGTTCACTATCCACACCACCCCTCCCGGGAGCATTATGCAGCCCGCCACTGCCAGGGTCCCGTGATCCAGGGACAACTTCCCCAGGAGAACACACGGCACGCCTAAAGCTGGTGCAACTTCACGTTGGCCTCTGCCGCCGCAGGCTTGCCCAGCACTCCGTACCCCTCCCTCCCCCCGGCCTGAGTGAGCCAGAGTCCCCTAATCAACTGCTCCTTTAACCCTGTCCTGTCTGAGCGAAGAACAGATGCTCTCAGGCGACCTACACGCAGATGCGGGGCCAAATGCAAAGCTGAACCCCAGGAGCTGTGCGAACAGAGAAACGGAAATCACTCCCAGCAGACTCAGGAGCAGCGGATTAAATCTCCACAATCAACTTGATGTACGCTGCATCTCTGGAATACCTGAATAGACAACAAATCATCCCAAATTGAGGCGGTGGACTTTAGGAGCAACAATATATATATACATTTTTCCTTTTTCTCTTTTAGTGAGTGTGTATGTGTATGCTTCTGTGTGTGATTTTGTCTGTATACCTTTGCTTTTACCATTTGTCCTAGGGTTCTGTCTGTCCTTTTTTTTTTTTTCTGTAGTTTTAGAGCTTGTTATCATTGGTGGATTTGTTTTTTGGTTTGGTTGCTCTCTTCCTTCTTTCTTTCTTTCCTTTTTTTAAAATTATTTTTAAATTTTTAATAATTATTTTTTATTTTAAAAAGTTTATTTTATTTTATTATTTTTCTTTCTTTCTTCCTTTTTTCTCCCTTCTATTCTGAGCCATGTGGATGACAGGGTCTTGGTGCTCCAGCCGGCTGTCAGGCCTGTGCCTCTGAGGTGGGAGAGCCGAGTTCAGGACATGGGTCCACCAGAGACCTCCCAGCTCCACATAATATCAAAAGGTGAAAATCTCCCAGAGATCTCCATCTCAACACCAAGACCCAGCTCCACTCAATGACCAGCAAGCTACAGTGCTGGACACCCTATGCCAAAGAACTAGCAAGACAGGAACACAAGCCCACGCACTAGCAGAAAGCCTGCCTAAAATCATAAATAAGGTCACAGACACCCCAAAACACACCACCGGATGTGGACTGGCCCAACAGAAAGACAAGATCCAGCTTCATCCACCAGAACACAGGCACTAGTCACCTCCATAAGGAAGCCTACACACCCCACTGAACCAACCTTAGCCACTAGGAGCAGACACCAAAAACAATGGGAATTAAGAACCAGCAGCCTGCAAAAAGGAGACCCCAAACACAGTAAGTGAAGCAAAATGAGAGGACAGAGAAACACACAGCAGATGAAGGAGCAAGGTAAAAACCAACCAGACCAAACAAATGAAGAGGAAATAGGCAGTATACCTGAAAAAGAATTCAGAGTAATGATAGTAAAGATGATCCAAAATCTTGGAAATAGAATGGAGAAAATAAAAGAAACGTTTAACAAGGACCTAGAAGAACTAAAGAGCAAACAAACAATGATGAACAACACAGTAAATGAAATTAAAAATTCTCTAGAAGGAATCAGTAGCAGAATAACTGAGGCAGAAGAACGGATAAGTGACCTGGAAGATAAAATATTGGAAATAACTACCTCAGAGCAGGATAAAGAAAAAAGAATGAAAAGAATTGACGACAGTCTCAGAGACCTCTGGGACAACATTAAACACACCAACATTCGAATTATTAGGGTCCCAGAAGAAGAAGAGAAAAAGAAAGGGACTGAGAAAATATTTGAGGAGATTATAGTTGAAAATTTCCCTACTATGGGAAAGGAAATAGTTAATCAAGTCCAGGCAGCACAGAGAGTCCCATACAGGATAAATCCAAGGAGAAACACGCCAAGACACATACTAATCAAACTTGCAAAAATTAAATACAAAGAAAACATATTAAAAGCAGCAAGGGAAAAACAACAAATAACACACAAGGGAATCCCCATAAGGTTAACAGCTGATCTTTCAGCAGAAACTCTGCAAGCCAGAAGCGGGTGGCAGGACATATTTAAAGTGATTACAGGGAAAACCTACAACCAAGATTACTCTACCCAGCAAGGATCTCATTCAGATTTGATGGAGAAATTAAAACCTTTACAGACAAGCAAAAACTAAGAGAATTCAGCACCACCAAACTAGCTTTACAACAAATGCTGAGGGAACTTCTCTAGGCAGGAAACACAAGAGAAGGAAAAGACCTACAATAACGAACCCAAAACAATTAAGAAAATGGTAATAGGAACATATGTACTGATAATTACCTTACATGTAAATGGATTAAATGCTCCAACCAAAAGACGTAGACTGGCTAAATGGATTCAAAACCAAGACCCGTACATATGCTGTCTAGAAAAGACCCACTTCAGACCTAGGGACACATACAGACTGAAAATGAGGGGATGGAAAAAGATATTCCATGCAATTGGAAATCAAAATAAAGCTGGAGTAGCAATTCTAATATCATATAAAATAGACTTTAAAATAAAGTCTATTACAAGAGACAAAGAAGGACACTACATAATGATCAAGGGATCAATCCAAGAAGAAGATATAACAATTGTAAATATTTATGAACCCAACATAAGAGCACCTCAATACATAAGGCAAATGCTAACAGCCATAAAAGGGGAAATCGACAGTAACAAAATCATAGTAGGGGACTTTAACACCCCACTTTCACCAATGGACAGATCATCCAAAATGAAAATAAATAAGGAAACACAAGCTTTAAATGATACATTAAACAAGGTGGACTTAGTTGATATTTATAGGGCATTCCATCTGAAAACAACAGAATACACTTTCTTCTCAAGTGCTCATGGAACATTCTCCAGGATAGATCATATCTTGGGTCACAAATCAAGCCCTGGTAAATTTAAGAAAATTGAAATCATATCAAGTATCTTTTCTGACCACAACACTATGAGACTAGATAACAATTACGGGAAAAAATCTGTAAAAAATACAAACACATGGAGGCTAAACAATACACTACTTAATAATCAAGAGATCACTGAAGAAGTCAAAGAGGAAATCAAAAAATACCTAGAAACAAATGAGAATGAAAACATGACCACCCAAACCCTATGGGATGCAGCAAAAGCAGTTCTAAGAGGGAAGTTTATAGCAATATAATGCTACCCTGAGAAACAAGAAACATCTCAAATAAACAACCTAACCTTACACCTAAGGCAATTAGAGAAAGAAGAACAACAACAACAACAAAAAACCAAAGGTAGCAGAAGGAAAGAAAAAAGATCAGATCAGAAATAAATGAAAAAGAAATGAAGGAAACAATAGCAAATATCAATAAAACTAAAAGCTGGTTCTTTGAGAAGATAAACAAAATTGATAAACCATTAGCCAGACTCATCAAGAAAAAAGGGAGAAGACTCAAATCAATAGAATTAGAAATGAAAAAGGAGAATTAATAACTGACACCGCAGAAACACAAAGGATCATGAGAGATTACTACAAGCAAATATATGCCAATGAAATGGACAACCTGGAAGAAATGGACAAATTCTTAGAAAAGCACAACCTTCTGAGACTGAACCAGGAAGAAATAGAAAATATAAACAGACCAATCGGGGCTTCCCTGGTGGCGCAGTGGTTGAGAGTCCGCCTGCTGATGCACGGAACACAGGTTCCTGCCCTGGTCCAGGAGGGTCCCACATGCCGCGGAGCGGCTGGGCCCGTGAGCCATGGCCGCTGGGCCTGCGTGTCTGGAGCCTGTGTTCCGAAACGGGAGAGGCCACAGCAGTGAGAGGCCCATTTACCACAAAAAAAAGGAAAAAAAAGGAAAAACAGACCAATCATAAGCACTGAAATTGAAACTGTGATTAAACATCTTCCAACAAACAAAAGCCCAGGACCAGATAGCTTCACAGGCGAACTCTACCAAACATTTAGAGAAGAGCTAACATCTATCCTTCTCAAACTCTTCCAAAATATAGCAGAGGGAGGAACACTCCCCAACTCATTCTACGAGGCCACCGTCACCCTGATACCAAAACCAGACAAAGATGTCACAAAGAAAGAAAACTACAGGCCAATATCACTGATGAACATAGATGCAAAAATCCTCAACAAAGTACGAGCAAACAGAATCCAACAACACATTAAAAGGATCATACACCATGATCAAGTGGGGTTTATCTCAGGAATTGAAAGATTCTTCAATATACATGAGTCAATCAATGTGATACACCATATGAACAAATTGAAGAATAAAAACCATATGATCATCTCAATAGATGCAGAAAAAGCTTTTGACAAAATTCAACACCAATTTATGATAAAAATCGTCCAGAAAGTGGGAATAGAGGGAACTTATCTCAACATAATAAAGGCCATATATGAGAAACCCACAGCCAACATCATTGTCAATGGTGAAAAACTGAAACCATTTCCATTAAGATCAAGAACAAGACAAGGTTGCCCACTCTCACCACTATTATTCAACATTGTTTTGGAAGTTTTAGCCACATCAATCAGACAAGAAAAAGAAATAAAAGGAATCCAAATTGGAAAAGAAGAAGTAAAGCTGTCACTGTTTGCAGGTGACATGATACTATACATAGAGAATCCTAAAGATGCTACTAGAAAACTACTAGAGCTAATCAATGAATTTGGTAAAGTAGCAGGATACAAAATTAATGCACAAATACCTCTTGCAGTCCTATACACTAATGATGAAAAATCTGAAAGAGAAATTAAGGAAACGTTCCCATTTACCATTGCAACAAAAAATATGTAATACCTAGGAATAAACCTACCTAAGGAGACAAAAGACCTGTATGCAGAAAACTATAAGACACTGATGAAAGAAATTAAAGATGATACCAACAGATGGAGAGATATACCATGTACTTGGATTGGAAGAATCAACATTGTGAAAATGACTATACTACCCAAAGCAATCGACAGATTCAATGCAATCCGTGTCAAACTACCAATGGCATTTTTCACAGAACTAGAACAAAAAATTTCACAATTTGTATGGAAACACAAAAGAGCCCGAATAGCCCAAGCAATCTTGAGAAAGAAAAATGGAGCTGGAGGAATTAGGCTCCCTGACGGCAGACTATACTACAAAGCTACAGTAATCAAGACAATATGGTACTAGCACAAAAACAGAAATATAGATCAATGGAATAGGATAGAAAGCCCAGAGATAAACCCATGCAACTAATCTATGGCAAAGGAGGGCAAAGATATACAATGGAGAAAAGACAGTCTCTTCAAAAAGTGGTGCTGGGAACACTGGACACTACATGTAAAAGAATGAAATTAGAACACTCCCTAACACCATACACAAAAATAAATTCAAAATGGATTAAAGACCTAAATGTAAGGCCAGACACTATAAAACTCTTAGAGGAAAACATAGGCAGAACACTCTATGACATAAATCAGAGCAAGATCCTTTTTGACCTACCTCCTACAGAAATGGAAATTAAAAAAATAAATAAACAAATGGGACCTAATGAAACTTAAATGCTTTTGCACAGCAAAGGAAACCATAAACAAGACGAAAAGACAACTCTCAGAATGGGAGAAAATATTTGCAAATGAAGCAACTGACAAAGGATTAATCTCCAGAATTTACAAGCAGCACATGCAGTTCAATATAAAAAAAAAAAAAACCCAATCCAAAAATGGGCAGAAGACCTAAATAGACATTTCTCCAAAGAAGATATACAGATTGCCAACAAACACATGAAAGAATGCCCAACATCATTAATCATTAGAGAAATGCAAATCAAAACCACAATAAGTATCACGTCACACCAGTCAGAATGGCCATCAGCAAAGAATCCAGAAACAATAAATTCTGGAGAGGGTGTGGAGAAAAGGGAACACTCTTGCATTGCTGGTGGGAATGTAAATTGATACAGCCACTATGGAGAACAGTATGGAGGTTCCTTAGAAAACTAAAAAGAGAACTACTATACGACCCAGCAATCCCACTACTGGGCATATACCCTGAGAAAACCATAATTCAAAAAGAGTCATGTACCACAATGTTCTTTGCAGCTCTATTTAGAATAGCCAGGACATGGAAGCAACTTAAGTGTCCATCAAGAGTTGAATGGATAAAGAAGATGTGGCACATGTATACAATGGGATATTACTCAGCCATAAAAAGAAATGAAATTGAGTTATCTGTAGTGAGGTGGATGGACCTAGAGTCTGTCATACAGAGTGAAGTAAGTCAGAAAGAGAAAAACAAGTACCGTATGCTAACACATATATATGGAATCTAAAAAAAAAAGAAGGTCATGAAGAACCTAAGGGGAAGACGGGAATAAAGACACAGACCTACTAGAGAATGGACTTGTGGACACGGGGAGGGGGAAGGGTAAGCTGGGACGAACTGAGAGAGTGGCATGGACATATATACACTACCAAATGTAAAATAGAGAGCTAGTGCGAAGCAGCCGCATAGCACAGGGAGATCAGCTCCATGCTTTGTGACCACGTAGAGGGGTGGGATAGGGAGGGTGGGAGGGAGGGAGATGCAAGAGGGAAGAGATATGGGGATATATGTATATGTATAGCTGATTCACTTTGTTATAAAGCAGAAACTAACACACCATTGTAAAGCAATTATACTCCAATAAAGATGTTAAAATAAATAAATAAATAAAATTTATATATGAAAAAAGGAATCAAACAATATGTGGTCTTCTACAATTGGCTTCTTTTATTTAGCATAATGCTTTCAAGTTTCATCCATGTTATAGCATGGATGGTTAAGTTGGTTATACTATGTATTGTTGTACATATGTTTTGAATTTTGATTTGAACAAATGTATCAGTCTTTTCTTTAGATTTCTGATTTTTGTCTTACTTAAGAAATCCTCCCCTTTCTCTGAGTTATAAACATTAATATATTCTTTAATAATTGCAAGTTTTGTTTTTCATATTTAAATTACCTGCAGTTTATTTTGCATATGTCACATAAAGATTTAATTCTTTTACACATTGGTAGTCAATTGTCCAGCACTACTTATTGAATAGTACATCGATTCCCCCACTGTTTTGTATTATACAATAAGGTCTCATATATGTTTAGGACTGTTTACCCTGTGCCATTATGATAGATTTATAGTAAATCTTAAGAGAGAAAAGGCATTAAATTTGGTAGGGCAAGTGTCCTATCCTTTTTCTTCTTTTTTGCAACTGACTTTAATGTTAATGACCATAGGGATCTGTTTTTTTAAGTTCCACTAAAAATACCCTGTTAGAATTTTGTTGGAAATTTCATTTAATTCATAGAGTAATTTGGAAAGAATCAACATTTTAATGTACAGTTGAATAAACATTGGCTATATTACCTCTTATTCCATCTGTTGGAGTCTCTAGTCCTCCCTTTCCCCCTGCTCAGAAGTAGACCCTGAGATGAGAATTTGAGTGTAAGTCCCCCCTTATCCTCACTTTTGCTTTCCGAGGTTTAAGTTACCTGCCGTCAACCTCAGTCCAAAAATATTGAATGGAAAATTCTGGAAATAATTCATAAATTTTAGATTGCATCCCCTTCTGAGTAGCATGATGAAATCTTATGCTGCCCCACTCTGTCCTGCCCAGGACGTGAATCATCCTTTTGTCCTTCATATCCCGCCCAATAGTTTTGGTTATCAGACTGACTGATGCAGCATCGCAGTGCGGTGTTCAAGTAATCCTTATTTTACTTAATAATGGCTCCAAGGGCAAGAGTAGTGACACCGGCAATTCTGATACGCCAAAGAGAAGTCGTAGAGTGCTTCCTTTAAGTGAAAAGGTGAATATTCTCAACTTAATAAGAAAAGAAAAAAAGTCAGACGCTGGGGTTACTAAAATCTACAGTGAGAACAAATCTTCCGTCTGTGAAATTGTGAAGGAAAAAGGAATTCCGTGCTAGTTTTCTTGTCACACCTCAAACTGCAAAAGTTACAGCCACAGTGCGTAAGTGCTTCGTTAAGATGAAAAAGGCATTAAATTTGTACAATAAGATATTTTCAGAGAGAGACCACATTCACATAACTTTTATTACAGTATATTGTTATAATTGTTCTATTTTGTTATTAGTTATTGTTGTTAATCTCTTACTGTGCCTAATTTATAAATTAAACTTTATATGTATGTATAGGGAAAAATATACTATATAGAGAGTTTGGTACTATCCTCAGTTACAGGCATCCAACTGGGAATCTTGGAACATATCCCTCATGGATAAGGGTGGACAACTGTTCCTTGTTTGTGAGGTAATCACAGGAAAAATCATCAGGAGAATGGGGAAGAGACTTAGGGAAGGGAAAGCAGTCAATGGAGTACCCTTTCTCAAGCAAGTTATCACTATGGGCAATTAGAGCTTAATCCTGAGGAATCTTGAGAAATGTTGTGGAACACATGCCTCAGAATCATCCCACCTAAGGAGTGAGAAGCTGGGGTATTTATACAACAACGCCTTTCAGTCACTGAGGGTTTCCAGCAGGCATTAATTTCCCAGCCCTTCCAGCCTGCTCACGTGGAAGGTGGCTAGCATGCAAGGAAATGGTAAGTGCCAAGGAGCACCAACAGTGTCTGCTAAATCACCGAAAGATCTTTTGAAGGTTCAGATATAGCATGTCTCTCCCCTGCCTAAAGTTTTTTTTTTTTTTTTTTTTTACTGTAGAGGAATCCAAAATTGTTGGCATGACTTACGGTTTTCTTTCTTTCTTTTTAAAAATATATTTATTTATTTATTTATTTTTGGCTGTGTTGGGTCTTCATTGCTGTGTGCGGGCTTTCTCTAGTTGCAGCGAGTGGGGGCTACTCTTCATTGTGGTGCATGGACTTCTAATTGCGGTGGCTTCTCTTGTGGTGCAGCACAGGCTCTAGGTGCGCAGGCTTCAGTAGTTGTGGCACGCGGGCTCAGTAGCTGGCGTGCAAGGGCTTATTTGCTCCACGGCATGTGGGATCTTCCTGGAACAGGGCTCGAACCCGTGTCCCCTGTGTTGGCAGAAGGATTCTTAACCACTGCACCACCAGGGAAGCCCTGACTTACAGATTTCTATACACCAAATACCAGCTCCTTTCCCAAGAAGTTTGTTCTCTAGCCATATTGAAGCAGCTGGATCCTGCCAAACCCTCAGTTCTTTGCATTTGTTGTTTTCTCTGCCTCTAATGCTCTTCCCTTATTCTCTTCCTAGAAAACCCTTCAAAGAGGCAGAGCATTGGAGAAAGATAGAGCTAGAAGTAAAACTCTGTTCTAATAGTGCCAGTATTTGCTTTGCATAGTGGGAAATGCATGACAGGATATAGAGAGGAGTGTGTAAAGTTGAGCAGCCTTGGGTTTTTTGTGAGAAGTTACAGCATTAGAGAAAAATTAAGGAGGTTCAAGAAAGCCTGAAGAGATTTGTTATCTAAGCTGTGATGTTTCCCTTTATTATTTCTTCACGGAAATTGAAAAAAAATTTTTAATTATTTGTCAAGGGAAAAAATTCTACTCTGATACTTATTTGGGCAAGTTCCTTAACCTTTCTGAAGTCCAGTTTTCTTACCTGTTTAATGGAGGGGACTATACAAAGGCCTGAATATAGGAGGTGAGAATCACTGGGGGCCAGCTTGGAGGTTGGCTACCACAAAGAAGTACATGAAAGGTGCTTGGGACACAGTGTATTTTTAAATAATAGCTTTTATTATCACTCATTGTCTGGACCCCCTGCACAAATGTCACTTCTACTGAGAAGCCTTCCAGACCACCATAGGTAGTTATGTAATAGCTTTGCCAAAAGAATCAAACTTCAATCTGTTCAAGCTTTTATTATTCTGCATGTTCAAGACTGTGATTAGAGGCTTTGAGCGGGGGGTGGGGATCAATACCTCAGGTAAGGACTCATAGCTGGTCCAGGCCTTCCTACCTCTTCTTGTTCCTACAGCCCCAATACCATAGCTAGCCACATTTACTTCTTAAATAAATGAAAAAATAAAAATAAATTAGACTTCATGAAAATTAAAGTATTCTGTTTCATAAAAGATACCACTTAAGAAAATGAAAATGCAACCCTCAGACTAGGAGAAAAAATTCCCAATGCATATATCTGGGAAACAAATCATATTCAAAATACATTTAAAAATTCCTTTTATTCAGTAATAAAATATATACAACTTAATTTTAAAAAGTGGGCAAAATAGGGCTTCCCTGGTGGCGCAGTGGTTGAGAGTCCGCCTGCCGATGCAGGGGACACGGGTTTGTGCCCTGGTCCGGGCGGATCCCACATGCCGCGGAGCGGCTGGGCCCGTGAGCCATGGCCGCGGAGCCTGCGCGTCCGGAGGCTGTGCTCCGCAACGGGAGAGGCCACAACAGTGAGGCCCGCGTACCAAAAAAAAAAAAAAAAAAAAAAGTGGGCAAAATACTTAAAAGTCACTTCACAACAGAAGATATTCAGATGCTAAATAAGAACATGAAAAGGTACCCAACATCATTATCATTAGGGAAATGCAAATTAAAACACCACTGGGATACCACTGCATAGCCAGGAGAATGAAAGTTAAAGATTGGCACTACCAAGTGTTGGTGAGGTTATGGAACAACTGGAATTGTCCTGCACTGCAGGTGGGAATGTAAAATGAAAACAAACACTTTGTAAAACTGTTTGATGGTTTCTTATAAAGCTAAATATACGTGTACCATATGACCCAGCAATTCCACTCTTAAGTATTTACCCAAGAAAAATTAAAACATAAGGTCATGCAGAGACTTACACATAAATGTTTATAGGAGTTTACACATAATAGCCCCAAACTGGAAACAATTGAAATGTCTACCAACTAGTAAATGGATAAACAAATTACATTTTGTCCAAACTATGGAAAACTACTCGTCAGTAAAAAGGAGCAAACTACTGATATGTATAACAAAATGAATAAATCCCAAAATCATTATACTGATTCCATTTATATAAATTTCAAGAGCAGATAAAATTAATCTATGGCCATTAAAATCAAATCAGTAATTGTCTGGGGCCGAGGTGGGGATTTGATTGCAAAGCGGTCTCAGGGAACTTTCCTATGGTCATGGAAATGTTCTATATCCTAGCAGGGGGGGGGGGGGGGGGGGGGGCAGGGCACAATGATTCTAAAACTGTAAACATTTGTTAAAATTCATTGAACTGCACTGTATTTTATTATCCATTTTATTGTAAGGAAATTATACTTCCATTAAAAAAAGATTATTAGGGAAAAACTTTTAAGAAGATCCTCTTAACTGGGTAACACATAGTATCTCAGATCGTTTATGAGTAGGGTTGCCAGATTTAGCAAATGAAAAACAGGGGGGCTCAGTTAAATTTGAATAATATCTAATTGCTTATGCATATCTACATTGATAGAAAAATATTGCGTGGTACATATACTTTAAAAGTATTTGTTATTCATAGAAAATAAATTATAAGTATCTAAATCATACATTTTTGTAATTATATTCTTCTGATCATTTGGTTCTTTTCAATAATTCCTTGTTTTGTGGTATTTGCTTATAAAATTCCTTGCAGACACAGTCTATGTTCATTTTCTTTGTATCATAGCTTCTACAGTGGTCACATCTAACTTCTACAGTTCTTTTGTCTATTGAACATTCATTAATAAGAAAATATACTCAACATTAGCATTATGAGCCAATATACTGAACATATACTAGGATGAAGTTAACAACCCTGATAATTGCTCTTCAAATATGGCTTGTTGAAGCAAATACCATCTTTCATGGAATGAGATGGTTTTTCATTTTTCAGTATTATGTTGCATCTCTTGATAAATAACTTTTTATTTATTTTTTATAAATTTATTTATTTTTGGCTGTATTGGGTCTTCATTGCTGTGCGCAGGCTTTCTCTAGTTGGGGCGAGCAGGGACTACTGTTTGTTGCAGTGTGTGGGCTTCTCATTGTGGTGGCTTCTCTCGTTGTGGAGCAGGGGATCCAGTAGTTGTGGCACGCAGTCTCAGTAGTTGTGGCTCATGGGCTCTAGAGCACAGGTTCAGTAGTTGTGGCGCACGGGTTTAGTTGCTCCGTGGCATGTGGGATCTTCCCGCACCAGGGCTCGAACTTGCATCCCCTGCATGGGCAGGCGGATTCTCACCGACTGCGCCACCAGGGAAGCCCCTGATCAATAACTTTTTTAAAATGTTATCCAGTAACAGAAAAAGAACATTGTCATCAATTTTTCTTCCTTTCTTCTTCAACACTATACATGATGATTCCACTGGTTCCCATGCCGGAAGAGTATTTAGTTCTTGTACAGGAATCAAATTCTTCATGAGATGGTAGTCATGAAAAATAGAACTACCATACGACCCAGCAACCCCACTACTGGGCATACACCCTAAGAAAACCATAATTCAAAAAGAGTCATGTACCATAATGTTCATTGCAGCTCTATTTACAATAGCCAGGACATGGAAGCAACTTAAGTGTCCATCAACAGATGAATGGATAAAGAAGATGTGGCACATATATACAATGGAATATTACTCAGCCATAAAAAGAAATGAAATTGAGTTATCTGTAGTGAGGTGGATGGACCTAGAGTCTGTCATACAGAGTGAAGTAAGTCAGAAAGAGAAAAACAAATACCATAAACTAACACATATATATCGAATCTTAAAAAAAAAGGTTCTGAAGAACCTAGGGGTAGGACAGGAATAAAGACACAGACGTAGAGAATGGACTTTAGGACACGGAGAGTGGGAAGGGTAAGCTGGGACAAAGTGAGAGAGTGTCATGGACATATATACACTACTAAATGTAAAACAGATAGCTAGTGGGAAGCAGCCACATAGCACAGGGAGATCAGCTCAGTGCTTTGTGACCACCTAGAGGGGTGGGATAGGGAGGGTGAGAGGGAGAGGCAAGAGGGAGGAGATATGGGGATATATGTATATGTATAGCTGATTCACTTTGTTATAAAGCAGAAACTAACACACCATTGTAAAGCAATTATACTCCAATAAAGATGTTTAAAAAAAATCATTCTTTAGTGCATTTTACACTTCCCTTAAGCAATGGAGTGCTTCAACAACACTGGTTTCTCTTCTTTCACTTTGCATAATCTATTGCTAAAGAGGTATTATAAACTATCAACAAGAGGTAACTAAGTTTCCCTTAAAGTCAATAAGAATTTGAGGGTCATTTTCTTTAGGATTAAAGTATGATTCAGTACTTCAAATAAACTGAGGATTCTCCATTTATTAAAGCAAGCTAACAAGTTTCTGAATGCAAGAGAAATGAACAGTACTGAATGCCAACAAAATCACAAAAATTCCTCAGTTGTTCAGTTGGCGCTTAAGAAAACAATTTCATGACAATTACATCAAAGTCAACAGGAAAGACATCAGATGTTGTAAGAGCAGCACCATGTAGAATATGAACCAGATAGCCAAACGGTTTCTGAAGAAACATTCGTGCTTTACTTCAGCTTTGAATAAACAATGTCTGCACTTTTATGCGAACATCTACCAACATTTGTATTGGTATCATCTCCACCAAAAGCAGTACAATTTTCTTCGTTAACTCCTAAGTCAATAAGAGAGTCTCTGCAAAAATTTGCTCTTGTTTCTGAAGTCTCATCTGGAAGAGTCTTTACTTAAAATAACCTTACAAGTGAGCCTTTTCACAAGAAGGTTATTGCACAAGCAAATTTTTCTGCTTTGTCATTACTTGAATCCATAAAAAGATGAGGCATTTAGGGCTTTGATAATCACTGCAATAGTAAATGGAGTTATTATATTTTTAATTATTGCAGTAGGTTTTGTCCTGGCATTTGAAATTTTGCTTCCAGTTTTGGAATTAGAAAATCCTCCTGGTAGCAGTACATTCAAAGAGTCATTTGAGCTGAAAGACTGATGACAATATACAATGTGGGAGACTGTTACAACTTCTGCTGTGATTATTTTATGTTCTTCATCTAGATTTCTTTTAATCAAAATTTTATTTTATCACTTTCTTTGATACAAGTTGAAGAAATCACACATCTTTTACTCTAAGCTGATAGTATATGCTCGTTTATATCTGACTTTCCACCATTTTCAATACTGAATGAACACTTGCATACTGCACAAAGAGCTTCAAAAGGAATTTTCCTCATTTAATTCAGAAAATGTATCATGAAATTCACACTTGCATTTTGGCATTTAGGGGTTCAAATATAGCAAATAAAAACGAGGTAATTTATTTTCAACAAGGGTGCCAAGACAACTTAATGGGAAAAGAAATGGTGCTAAGACAACTGGATAGCCACATGCAAAAGAATGAAGCTGAACTTCTACCTCATATCAAGTACAAAATTTAACTCAAATAGATCAAATACCTATATGTAAGAGCCAAAACTACTAAACTCTTAGAAGAAAATGTAGGGGTAAATCCCTGGATTAGGCAATGGTTTCTTACATATGACACCAAAAGCACAAGCAACAAAAGAAAAAAATAAATTGGATACCATCAAAATTAAAAATTGTGTGCTTCATAGGACACTATCAAGGATGTGAAAAGAAAACCCACAGAGTGCGAGAAAAATTTTGCAAGTTGTATACCTGATAAGGGACTTGTATTTAGGCTATATAAAGAACTATTACAACTTAATAAAAAGACAACCCAATTAAAACATGGGCAAAAGATCTGAACAGACGTTTCTCCAAAAAAACATAAAAATGTCTAGTAGGTATAGGAAAAGATGCTCAACATCATTAGCTGTCAGGGAAATGCAAATCAAAGCCACAGTGAGATACCACTTCACAGCTACTAGGATGGCTATGAACAAAAAGACAGATAGTAAGTGTTGGTAAGGAGGTGGAGAAACTGGAAGTCTCATACATTGCTGGTGGGACTGTGAATGGTCCAACTGCTTTGGAAAACAGTTTGGAAGTTCCTCAAAAGATAGAGTTACCCAGCAATTCCACTCCTAAGTTATATACCCAAGAGACTTGAAAACATGTGCCCACAGGAGAACTTGTACACGAATGTTCACAGCACCATTAGCTAAAAAAAAAAAAAAAAAAGTAAAAAAGTGGAAGCAACACAAATGTCCATCACCTGAGAAATGGATAAGAAATATGTGAGATAACCATGCAATAGAATATTATTCAACCATAAAAAATGAAATCCTTGTACATCCTACAACACGGATGAGCCTTGCAAACATTATGCTAAATGAAATGTCAGTAACAAAGGACCACATACTGTATGATTCCATTTATGTGAAACGTTCAGAATTGGCAAATCCATAGAAGGGGGGCGGGAAGAGAGAGAGAGAGAGAGAAAGGTAGATTAGTGGTTGCCTATGGCTGGGATGGTTGGGAAGAAATGGGGGAATGACTACTAAAAGGTATAGGGTTTCTTTTGGGCGTGCTGAAAATGTTCTAAAATGACAGTAGTGGTGATCGCACAACTTTGTGAATACACCCATTGAATTATAAAAGAAAAAAATTGGTAATAGCGACCAACGCAAGAACTGAAAAAGTTGTATTTAATAAATCTCATGGCTGCATCATTGCATCTGTCACAAGCCCAAATTCATATCTAACGGTAAGGTGGGAGTTGAGTCGTGAAAGGGTTGCGAACTTAAATTTTACGAAAAGCAAATTGAACTCAAAGGTGAATATCTAGTCCGCCTGCAAAGGAGAGCTGTACTTGTAAGGAACAGTCTCCCTTAACAAAGTCGGAGCTGAGCCAACCCAATCCAATGTTTTGGGAAGCTAGCGTTCCGGGACTGGCAGTATTTCAGAAGCGTGAGCGTCTAGCGATTGACGGGCTTCCAGCTTTGTTAGTGTGGTTACTGGAGTAAGGAAGCTGAGTACCTGTTAACTACCAGAAGCCTGGTCCCTTGAGTGAGGCACTTGCTGATTGGTTGTTGTCTAGAAGCATGGCGCTGTCAATGATTGGCTGACTTTCAGAAGCTCTGGACTGTCGTTGATTTACAAACTTTCAGAAGCCTAGCTACCGGAGTGAAGCTGTTGTTGACTGGCTGATTTTCAGAAGCCACTGGAGTGAGGCTGTCGCTGATTGGCTGGTTTGTAGAGCCTGTGTACTGATGTGAAGTTATCTCTAAATAATGGTGGTTACTTGATCAGGACTTAGAACTTGAGCAAAAAAGTCCTTTCCTTTCTTGAATATGAAAAATAAGTACTTTTAATTTCTAGTTCCTTCTTTTGGTCTTTCCTCAGCTAAACTCGCTGGAGACACCGTAGACACTGTACAGATCTTTTATTTGTAAAGGTAGGATTTTCAGTGATTTAAGCACCAATTACTGTGGCGGAAAAATAGCTCTAATAGTTTTTAATTGATTATAAAAAGATAAATACAGGACATTTAAGGCATCCTGACAAGGTCAGTATACGACGCAGGACAAAATCATTAAATACGTCCTGTATATACAGGATGCCTGGAAACTGTCAATTACACAGAAGACTGACGCTCGCTGGGATTAGGTTTCTTGCATACGGCTCTGCAGTCAGAAACGGGTCGAGTCAGAATCTGAACTGTAAAGGGCAGGGATCCTCTGGGCCCCTGTGAGCCCCTAACGTCTGCGCAAGGCTGGGCGCGCACCGCTAACCTTAGGTCGGCTAGAAATCGGCTGAACGTCTGAAGGGAGGGTGCACAATTAACTAGCAGCGGGTGAGGAAACAGTAGCAAGGAACCGGCCTGGGAGACCGGGTCACGAAAGCCGAGCACCAGGGCGGTTCAGATCTCCGCGCCAGGGACCTGCTGCGGCAGCAGAAGGCTTTGCTGGAGGCCGAAGTGGACTGGGCGGGGCTGAACGAGGCCCCGCCCCCAGGCGCGCCCGTGTGCGTGGCTGGGGGCGCCGCAGAGCCCCACTCCACGATGCGAAGCCTGAGGACAGGCCAGAGCGGCGGCGCGGTAGCTTTCACTCTGGGCACCCACGCTCCCAACGTCCAACCCGGCCGCCTCGAAGCTTAAGGAAGACTCGACCCGCAGCCGTGCGCTTGCCCCCACCCCCAACCCGTCCCGACGCCCCCATCCGCCCTCTTTGCGCGCGTCCAGCTCCGCCCCCTCCCCCGGCTCCGCCCCCGCCCCCCGACGTGCCCCCGCCCCCGACGTGCCCCCGCGCACTGCGCCCCCCGCCCACCCGGCACGCCCAGCCGCCCCACCCGGCCGTAGCGGGCCAGGAGACGCCCCGCAGGCCTGAGTGACCCTCGCAGCGGCGCCGTTCTCCTCCGCCTCTCGCAGCCATGGACGTGTACCCCCCACACCGGCTGGGACTGCCCCGCGCACGGTCCCCCGGCGGCCCTGGCCGCGGGTCGCCCTCCGTCAGGTACGCGGGGCTGAGGCAGCAGAGGGGCTGGCGGGCGGGCAGGCGGTTGCGGGCTGTTGGGGTCTGAGACGCCTCCCGCCGAAGGGCGTGGCCCGATATGGCTTCCTTGCGGACGTTTTTTTCCTGAACGGTTCCCTGACGAACGTTTCCCGAGGAGCGGCTCTCGGTGCAGAGGCTCCCACAATGGCTCCTGTATCGACAACCCCACAACGGCTCCTCTGTGAAGACCCCCTATTATGACATCCCCAACCCCATAGAACATTTCCCCCCGGAAAGATTCGCCTATCGAGAACCTCCACAGTGCCTTCTGTATGATTAATTCACTTGCCTTTCCCATAGGATATTTTCCCCAGAAACGGCCATCTATGGAGACGTCCCCTCACAATAGCTCCCCTTATAGAACCCCCAAATGGGTTTCCCTCGAAATGGCTTACCTCTCATGCTCCCCTACAGTACGTCTCCTTTAGAGCCTTTACCTCTCACTGCGCCTTCCCTAGAGAGTACCCCCCTCCCGCCCCATAGAAACACCCACACGGACAGCATCTTCCCTGTTGCGCGTTTCCCCACCTCCCCCTGCCCCAGCCCGAGGCTCCCTCACTCCACGATGGGGAGCTCAGGTTGAGGACAGGTGGAGGTCATTAGGGGCCTGGATAAGGAAAAAGGGGCCAGAATCCCCGAAAGCTGCGGATCCCAGGCCACAGAGCCTAGAGATAGAGCCCCCGGGTGCCTCAGTATAGGGAGGGTCCCCGCCCGCTTTCGATATATGAAGATTTGTTTCTGCTGTCTGCTTCCTGTGCCTTTGGAGCTGACCTTGATAGTCTCGGTATTATTCGTGATGGAGCTGGTTTGGGGCCGCCAGTGGAGTGTGGAGGTTGGAATGATGGAGGGGTTGTGGCAGAGACCATTGAGAGGAAGGGAGGAAGAGAGAGAAATGGGCTTTGGTTCTGCTAAACTGTCATTAAACCAGAAGAGGGTTTTTATTTGTTTTGTTTGCTTTTTCTTTATTCTAGCTACTTAACAAAGCAAATACGGTGTTGTTTCCTTTAACGAAGGTTGTCAGCTTAACATGTGAGAATGGTCTTTCCTGTATCCTTGTTATGGTATTTAAGGCATTGTATTGGAATTTTTGCTCTCAAATCTGTTTTTTTTCTTTGTTTTGTTTTGTTTTTATTTTAACTCCACCAGATTCATGGAGAACAAGAACTGAATCTTAAAATCCAGTCCCTCTCTTACTTACCGACATTCCTTCTTTCACCTCAGTTACTAACACATATTGGTTGAGTAAATAAAGGATGGGGAGGTGGGACTAGATACCCTTAGTTGCATTTGGGAGTCCTAATTTGCTTCTGATTTGGCAGGTGACGTTAGGTGACATATTTGGACTCCTGTTCTGCTCTTCAGTGGAATTTCAGTGGGCTTTACAGTTCCAAGTGTTTAGCAGCTTATGGTAACCATCTCCAGTCTGTCCTAACATTTCTGGCAGCCAGTTTCACTGTTAGAAAGTATTTAAACTTTGAATAAAATAGAAACTGCACAGGATACTTTAGAACTTGAAGCAGCCACACTTTAAATCCAGGGTCTATGTAGACTTGGGGTTCATCCCATATCATCTTGAGCTTTGAAGTCTGGAGTCTTTGAGACTTTTAGGGAAAAAAGAGCTTCTGAATAAAATCCATCTCTAAAATAACTGCTTCCTTCCTTGCTTCTGGTAGCACATTTTGCTTCTGGTAGCACATATAGCTTCTGGTATACATTTTTTTTTTGTAAGTAGTGTTTTTATGTTAAAAAGATCAATGTTGGCTAACTTTACTAATCATACTCAAACTCCGAATTTTCCATCACGTGGTTTGAGTGAAACTTGTTAGTCTTCAGACATGGGGTAGTGCAAGGAACCCGAAGGCCTGGAGGTTGTATACCTTTGGTAAAAGAAATTTTGTGAAAGTTTCCCTCCTTTCCCTGCCGTTTTTAACTGAACGTGTTTTTCTTACTCATTCAGTTAAGCCTTTCCCAGATTTTGACATTGAACGTTTCTAGAAGGTTTGTGCTCAGCACTTTCCTGTCACCCATATTTGGCTTCTTTGCTGCACTCTGACACCTGAGTGATGAAAGAGGCGGGCCTAACTGATGAAGCTGCATTCCTAGAGACCCATAGATAGTACTTTGCAAGTGAGTGGTTCTCTTCTAGCAATGGAGTTCATTTTCACAGATGAGCAGTAGAGATCAGGAGTTAAAATATTGTTGCTTAGACCTAAAAGCTTCTTTTTAATGATATGGTAGTCATCAGTGCTGTCCATCAAATATCTTTGGTTTTTGTCTCCTGGGCATGTGGTACCATTGTACTTGCTTGCACCCTTGAAGATGGATATGGCGTTGTTAGTTGCTTTTGGTCAGTGAAATGTGCACAGGAATGATGTGTATCCCTTCATGGTAAAAACTTCTGATGTGTGATTTGCCACTCTTTCCCTCTGTTTTGGTGATTGTTGGTGCTCCGGATGGTGGCTAGTCTCAGTCTGGGAACCAGAGCAAGCTTCCAGGTGACCTATGTTTGACATGTAGAGTGAGCAAGAAGTAAGCCTTTGTTTCAGGCCTCTGAGATTTTGGAGTTATTACCAAATAACTATCTTTACTTGTACTAAGGAACCAGTGGAAATAGTTGAAATATGCTTTCCTACTTCAGATCTTTTCCTGCAGAGGAATCTGATCCTGCTCAGGACTTGTTTAACAGTTTAAATTTCACTCCCTCTTTATGCAAATAATCCAACATACACTGTGCTAGGTGCTGTGGATTCAGAGCAATAAGGCAGGCCTCTGCCCTCCAAGAGCTCCTTTGTAAGTGGAGAGAGGTAAAAATCATAATACAGAGTGGGGAGAAGTAAATATTGGGGAGGAAATAGGGCTGAAGGAACAATAATGTAAGAAAGCATAGTCAATTTGGGGCTCAGCAGTTGGAAGAATGGAGTTGCCATTTACTGATATTGGGAGCATTGGAATAAGAGCAGATTTGTGGAGAAAATAGAGTTCAATTTTGACCTTGTTCATTTGAGTTTCCTAATAGATAATAGATAGCCAAGTGGAGATATTGGATTAGCAGTTGGATATATTAGTCTGTAGTTCAGGAGAGAGATTGAAACTGGAAATACCATCCATATTACTGGTGACTCCAGAATTTTTTTTTAAAGCTATGAGACTAGATAGAGACCCAGGGAGTAAATGTAGATAGAGAGGAGGACCAACATCCAAGCCCTGGGATATCCCATGTAAAAAAGGCAGTGTAGCAATGTCTTCCAAATTCTGAGGGGAAATGGTTTCCTACCTCTGAGATAGGGGAAGAATCAAGGATAGTCAAATGATAAATGCAAGAATAGACTATTAGATTTGGTAATGTGGAGGTCATTGGCAACCTTGACAAGAACAGTTTTGGTGCAGTGGGTTCAAGAGGATATAGAAGAGGAATTGAAGACAGTGAGTATAGATAGTCACAGTGATGTTGTTTCAAGGATTTCTATAAGGGAGAGCAGAGTAATAGGGCTGTGGCTGGAAGGGCACGAAGTGTTAGAGTTCTTTTTGTTTTTAGGTGGGCAGATAGCATGTTTGTAAGTTAATGGGAATGGTGGAGTATAGAGAGACAAATTGATGATTAAAGAGAGAGAAGGGACAGTTGCAGGGGTGAAGTCCTTGAGTAGATGAGAGGGAATGGCATCTAGGATATAAATGGATATGTTGACCTTAAGCTCAATAGCTACATGGACAGTTCATCTGTGGTGATTATATTGACCCAAATACTGGTGAATTGGTAGCTTGGTAGTGGGACAGAGTGAATGTTCACTTCTGATTACTTCCATATTCTCAGTTAAATAAGAAGGAAGGTCTTTAGCTAAAAATGAAGAGTGGGGGAGGTGTTGGAAGTTTGAAGAGAAAGAAGGTGTAAAATTCATCCAGGAGAGTGGGAAAAAATGAGTTGAATAAGGAAATATTTTAGGGCACCAGGTGCCCATTTGGCATTTGTAGTCATAAATTTAAGGTGGGTGAGACCCAGTTAGCATGGTTGAATGCTTCCCCTTCAGCTGTGTTGAGCTGCTTGGATGTGGGCACTGTGGGAGGGAGTGGCTGAGGTAGGATAGAGAACGTAATTGGAAAATAGGAGTAAAGGAACTGAGAGGTAAGGATAGTGGAAGGGTTATCTCAGTGCATATTGAGATCATCGTGAATTAAGATGGGAGTAGTAATAGCAAAGAGACAATGATCCAGAAGCTAAATCTTGAGGGAATTTGGAGGACTGAGTGACCTACAGGTTTGTAGATGTCTGTAACAAGGAGGGATAGTGGGTGGTTATTGTTTGTTGGCATGAAGAAATCATCCAAAATAAAATAGTTTCTCACAAATAAAGGTGTGTTTCTAGATTAAAAGGACCCTCCAAGAATCCAGCACAATTAATTTAAAAATATCCATGCCAAGGCACATCATCATGAAATTTTTTTTTTTGTTTTAGAAATTTATTTTTTATTTGTTTATTTTTGGCTGCATTGGGTCTTCGTTGCTACACGTGGGCTTTCTGTGGTTGCAGCCAGCGGGGGCTACTCTTTGTTGCAGTGCACCGGCTTCTCATTGTGGTGGCTTCTCTTGTTGTGGAGCACGGGCTCTAGGTGCGTGTGCTTCAGTAGTTGTGGCGTGTGGGCTCAGTAGTTGTGGCTCGCAGGCTCTAGAGCACAGGCTCAGTAGTTGCAGTGCACAGGCTTAGTTGCTCTGTGGCATGTGGGATCTTCCCGGACCAGGGCTTGAACCCGTGTCCCCTGCATTGGCAGGAGGATTCTTACCACTGTGCCACCTGGGAAGTCCCCACATAATGAAATTTTTGAGCACTATGAAGACAGAAGAATATCTATAAATCACATAGAGTCATGAATCATTAGATTGTAGCAAGAATGGACACTAGAAGATAATGGAGCAAGGAGTACCTTCTAAAAGAAAATGAGTTCCCACCCAGAATTCTGTATCCAGCCAAACTCTCAGGCAGGTGTGAGGGAACAATAAAGACATTTCACACATGCGAGGTCTCATAGTTTGACTTGCCATGCGCCCTTTAAGAACTCACTGGGTGGCGTGTGCTCTAGCAAAAAATTCTGACCGAGGAGTTCCTGTGCTGGTCTTCTTCTATACCATGTATAGGTGGAATTTTTTCCTTGTTAAGGGACTCATAAGAAAGGACCTTCTTTGTTGCTTCTGGAAATTACCAAAGGGCTGGAACCTTTTTTTAAAAAAATTAATTAATTAATTTATTTATGGCTGCGTTGGGTCTTCGTTGCTACGTGCGGGCTTTCTCTAGTTGGGGTGAGCAGGGGCCGCTCTTCGTTGCGGTGTGCGGGCTTCTCATTGTGGTGGCTTCTCTTGTTGCGGAGCACAGGCTCTAGGCACGCGGGCTTCAGTAGTTGTGGCACGTGGGCTCAGTAGTTGTGGCTCACGTGCTTAGTTGCTTCGTGGCATGTGGGATCTTCCCAGACCAGGGCTCGAACCCATGTCCCCTGCACTGGCAGGCGGATTGCTAACCACTGCGCCACCAGGGAAGCCCCGGGCTGGGACCATTTTTTATTGCCATTTCCCATATTGCTTACCCTAGTGCTTAGGTCAGTGTCTGGCACATAGTCTACTCACTAAATGTGAACTGCTGTTGTTAGCCATTATGAAACACTGCTTGCACTAATTATTTATTGAATGAATAAAGAATAATTACAGGTGAAACTCTGGGCTAAGGGTGTTCAGAGAATGAAGAATCACAGTTGTAAGCTAGATGGTGGGAAGGTGGGTCACCATAGTGATTTTCTATAGAGAGCGCTTACATAAAGCCTCACAGAGACAGGTTATCTCTTCAGGTGATGTTTATTGGTCAGGTACCAATACCCGTGGTTCTCTTTTGGGTTTACAGATCTACAGAAGTGGTAATTGTCCCTGCTTTAAGAAAACTCAAAATACAGAGCAAGACTATGACCTTGTGTGTCTGAAAATGTGAAGTTTCACCTTCAGTATACTTGCTTGGATTCTGGCCAGGGAGGCTTGGTTTGGTGCTTATAGAAGTAAAAAGGGTTTGCTTAGTTACGTTTTTATGACCTTATTTCTGGCCCGGGGTGGAGGTCTAAGTATGGGTTTCCCCCTGCTATCAGAAAGTAGAGCCTTCCTAGGAAACCTTTTGTAAGGTGAAACAGCCTAAAGTGAAGGAGCAATTACCTTAGAACACATCTTGCTAACAGAGGCACAAAATAAATCAGGATAAAGCACAGATGCTCACAGACACAGTTCAAAGCTATGGAGGCTTGTTGCTGTAATGCTGAGTGTAGTTACCAGCGAAGGAGCTTGACAGTGCCACTCTCATTGCTCCACTGCAAAACAGATGCTGGCTATCTTTGCTTTTCACCTTTTTTCATAAAAGCAAAAACCCTCTTCAGATTTCTTTCAGTTAGTGAAAACAGGTAGGTCTTATGTAAAAGCGAACTTTGAAAAGCAGGGGATGCCCCTGTCTGCATTTTCACATATGTCTGGGATGACTGTGTTCTGAGGACTCTTATTTAGTGAGTATAGTTGCATTAATAGTGCACAATATTGTAACAGTGTTTCCTAGCTCTTGGGCTCTTCTGTGATATTCTAATTTTTGGAGAGGGGGAGTAGATGAGATGCAGATGCCCTCAAGAGTTCCACAGCTTAAATATTGTTTTGCCCTGAAATAAAAAAGAAAAGAAAAAGCAGAGTTTGCTACTTGGGTATTTAAAACTGTTTTCTGTGATTTTGAACCTAGTTCAATGGAAAGTTAGCTAATTTGGCATGCTTTTTGCTTTCAACTTGTTTGAAATAATATTAGGTTTATAGATGAGTTGCAAATATGGTACATAGGGTTCCTATAAGGCCTTCACTCTGCTTCCTCTAACGTTAACATGGTGTATTTATCAAAACTAAGAAATTAATATTTGTACTGTACATTAGTTTACTGTAAACTTTGTTTACTTAGTAAATTTGTTTTTATTTGGAGTTTATTACTCCAGACTTTCTTTGCCCAGTCTTTCCACTAATGTCTTTTTTCTATTCCAAGATCCATCCAGGATTCCACAGTGCATTTATATTTGGCATGCTTTTAATAGTCAAAGAAGTGAGGGAAAGTACTTGTGGATGCCTTTTGAATGAAGACCTGTGAAACTGACTTTACAAAGAGCAGATTGTGTGTGGAAATGCTCAGAGAAATCTGGAGAAAAGGAAGAAAATGGAAAATAATATATTGTTACAGTGGAACATAGTGACAGACTTTGAAATAACATTTTCCATTTGTGGTGGGGAGCATTTTCTGAAGTTCTCAGATTTAGTTTGTAGAGAGTCTTATATACTCCAATTTGTGAAATATGCATAGACATGAATTGCAATTGGGTACAAGTTTTAACTATTTTAGATAAGGTGACCTGTCAGGAGCCATGTTTGGCAGCTGGTAGAAGATGCTTAACAATGACTTAACTGAGGTTTACTCTCTCTTGGAAAAGATGTCTATCTAGAGGAGGGCAGGCTAGTCCTGGTATGAAGTCATCAGGGAACCAGGCCACTTCTGTGTTTGTATTTAGCAAATGGATTCCATTTTCTTCATAGCTTCATGGTCACAAAATGGCTGCAGGAACTCTAGCTATCAGGTCTGTCAGGCAAGAAGGGGAAAGAAAAGCAGCAGCTTTCCTAGTTGAGTCAGTTCTTTCCCTTCAGCAAGCTTTCCCAGAAGCCTCCACCTGATCGCTTTTGCATGTCTCATTGGTCAGCTCTAGAAGCAAAGGAGCTGTGCCTATTGCTGCTCCAAATAAAATTGGGATACTATTGGGTTGGCCAAAAGGTTCATTCGGTTTTTTCCGTAAGTGGCTCTAGTAGTGCTTAGTTGTCCTTAACTTCATTCGAAACAATTTTGTTAGATTGTATTATGACAGCTATCATATCAGCATGTATTTAAAAAAAAAAAAACTTATCAGGACTTCCCTGGTGGCACAGTAGTTAAGAATCCACCTGCCAGTGCAGGGGACACGGGTTTGAGCCCTGGTCCCGGAAGATCCCACATGCCGTGGAGCAGCTAAGCCCGTGTGCCAGCCACAACTACTGAAGCCCGCGCGCCTAGAGCCCGTGCTCCACAACAAGAGAAGCCACTGCAATGAGAAGCCCGTGCACCTCAACGAAGAGTAGCCCCTGCTCGCTGCAACTAGAGAAAGCCCATGCACAGCAATGAAGACCCAACGTACCCATAGATAGATAGATAGATAGATAAATAAATTTTATTTAAGTAAATAAAAAATGTATCAAAATTTGTGAATTTTTGTGTAGCCACTTTAATATTGAAGATGGAAGAAAAACAATATTTTCAGCATATTATGCTTTATTATTTCAAGAAAGGTGGAAATGCAGCTGAAACGCAAAAAAAAGATTGTGCAGTGTATGGAGAAGGTGCTGTGACTGATCAAATGTGTCAAAAGTGGTTTGTGAAGTTTCCTGCTGGAGATTTCTCACTGGACAATGCTCCACAGTCGGGTAGACCAGTTGAAGTTGATAGCAATCAAATCAAGACTTTAATTGAGAACAGTCAACATCATACCACGCGGGAGATAGCTGACATACTCAAAATATCCAAATCAAGTGTTGAAAATCATTTGCACCAGCTTGGTTACGTTCGTCGCTTTGATTGGGTTCCACACAAGTTAAGTGAAAATAATCTTCTTGACTGTATTTCTGCATGCGATTCTCTACTTAAACGTAACGAAAACATTCTGTTTTTAAAACAAATTGTGACGGGCGATGAAAAGTGGATACTGTACAATAATGTGGAATGGAAGGGATCGTGGGGCAAGTGAAATGAACCACCATCAGCCACACCAAAGGCCAGTCTTCATCCAAAGAAGTGATGTTGTGTATAAGGTGGGGTTGGAAGGGAGTCCTCTATTATGAGCTCCTTCTAGAAAACCAAACGATTAATTCCAACAAGTACTGCTCCCAGTTAGACCAACTGAAAGCAGCACTCGACAAAAAGCGTCCGGAATTAGTCAACAGAAAATGCATAATCTTGCATCAGGATAACGCAAGACCTCATGTTTCTTTGATGACCAGGCAAAAACTGTTACAGCTTGGGTGGGAATTTTTGATTCATCCACCGTATTCACCAGACATTGCACCTTCAGATTTCCATTTATTTTGGTCTTTACAAAATTCTCTTAATGGAAAAAATTTCAGTTCCCTGGAAGACTGTAAAAGACACCGGGAACCTTTGCTCAAAAAGTTTTGGGAAGATGGAATTATGAAGTTGCCTGAAAAATGACAGAAGGTAGTGGAACAAAACGGTGACTATGTTGTTCAATAAAGTTCTTGGCGAGAATGAAAAATGTGTCTTTTATTTTTACTTAAAAACCGAAGGCACTTTTTGGCCAACCCATTATTAGTTAAAAAAAAAAAGGGGGAGAATGGATATGGATTAGGCACCTGTTTGTCCCTACCACAGAGAGGTAGCTGTGTGGAATGAAAGTTATATTGCTTAGGATTACTAATGGCTGTGATGAGCTACATGAAAATGCTGGGAGAAAATTCAAGTCATGGACTAGTTAAATGATGCCAACACATTTTCAGTCGTGTGTGTGTGTGTGTGTGTGTGTGTGTGTGTGTGTGTGTGTGTGTGTGTGTGTGTGTGTGTGTCCCTTCAGTTTGAGTCACTTTATGGTCACTGGTTAACCATGCTGGTCATGATAGCAGTAATGTTGCCTTTGCTTTTTACATTGCAAGTTGTTGCTCCAGAAAGGACATCAGTGGGAAAGGACATTTATTGACTTGAGACACATCCTGCCTTCTTGGCTTTCTTCCAAGTCTGTTTTATGGAGGGAATAAATAGTTGCCACTTTAATGCAGGGCCAGCTTTCTTAAGCCCTTAAACCCTTTTCTTAGCAGTCCTGCAGTAGCTCCTTGTAATCAGTACCTGAAGTCTGAATTAATGCTGATATGATAATATGTTGTATTACTCCTGCTGTTGATTTTCCCCCCAATATTTTATTATGAAAACTGTTTGGAAGTACAGAAAAGTTGAAAGAATTGTTCAGTGGACATTCATGTATATTCATACCTAGATTCTCTGCTTAATGTATTTGCTCTGTTTGCCTTATCATATAGTCATCCTGCTATCCATCCATCAATCCATCCTATGTTTTAATGCTTTTCAAAGTAAGTTACAGACATTGGTATGCTTCAACCCTAAACATTTCCTGGGTTTGATTTCATAATAAGAAGAATGCTCTCTATTTCAAGTGACAGAAACCCAACTCAAGATTAAAGTAAAAAAGGGAGTGAATGTATTGGCTTACTTGGCTGGAAGGAATAGTGGGGAGATAAGACTTGTAGGAAGACCTGTAAGAACTAGGGCCTCAGGAACTGGAACCAAGACTCTGCTATCAAAATAGTTGCCTCTATCCATAATAACCTGAAATCCACATTCTTCCTGCACTGTGACCCTAGAGGCCATTTCTCTTCTACCTCTAAAATAGGAAATCCCTGGAAAGGACTCCAGCTGACCTGGCTTGCTTCTGGGTGAGTCATGATTGGATGCTGTGGCAGAGAAGGGGCACAGTGTATGTTACCAAGGGAAATGAAAATGGAAAGCATGCTAAGTGAAGTATATACCTCAGAAAGCTTTCCATTTGTTCTCTCATGCTGGCATAATGCTGGTGTTTGACTAGGAGAGTACAAAGGAGAACTACAAATGCAAAAGTCCTAAATAAAATAATATTACAGCTAGCCCTTCATATCCACAGGTTCTTCATCCATGGATGCAACCACCCCAATCAAAAATATATTTTTTGGGCTTCCCTGGTGGCGCAGTGGTTAAGAATCCGCCGGCCAATGCAGGGGACACGGGTTCGAGCCCTGGTCCAGGAAGATCCCACATGCCGCGGAGTGACTAAGCCTATGCGCCACAGCTACTGAGCCTGCGCTCTAGAGACCATGAGCCACAACTACTAAGCCCACGTGCCACAACTACTGAAGCACGCACACCTAGAGCCCATGCTCCACAACAGGAGAGGCCACCGCAATGAGAAGCCCTCGCACCACAACGAAGAGTAGCCCCCCATTCGCCGCAACTAGAAAAAGCCCAGGCACAGCAACAGAGACCCAATGCAGCCATAAATAAATAAATAAATAAATGGGGGAAAAATATATTTTTAATTTGAGAAAGTTCCAAAAAGCAAAACTTGAATTTGCTGCACACAAGCAACTATTTATATAGCATTTACACTGTATTTACAACTGTTCACTTAGCACTTATATTAGGTATAAGTAATCTAGAGATGATTTTTTTTTTTTAATTTTCGGCTGCACTGTGTGGCATGTAGGATCTTAGTTCCCCGAACAGGGATCGAACCATGCCTCCTGCATTGGAAGCCAGAGTCTTAACCACTGGACTGCCAGGGAGGTCCCTAGAGATGATTTAAAGTGTACCAGAGGATGTGCATAGGTTATATGCAAATACTATGCCATTTTATATAAGGGACTTAAGCATCTGCAGATTTTGGTATCTGAGGGGGTCCTGGAACCAATCCTCCATGGATAACAAGGGACAACTGTATAACAATGAAAATTCTAACCACACATGGTTTAGAAGTTATGGGGAAACAGGTACTCTGTTATATTGTAGGTGAACGTTTTAAGAAGACAATTTGGCAAGATCTATCAAAGTTTTAAATGCAGATACCTCTTAACCTGGCAATGCTAGTCTCTACCTTGCAGAAACTTTAGTACTTGTGCCAAAGATGGCTATATAAGGTTGTTCAATGAAGCATTGTTTGCTATTTGCAAAAATAATAAAAATCCTGAATGTTCAATTATAGTGTCTGGTTAAATAAACACAAAAGAACATAGTACAACAGTTTTAAAAATGAGGTTGTGTTCTATTTACTAGCTTGGAAAGATCTTAAGGTACAATGTTAAGTGAAAACACGTTGCAGAGCAGTTACATATGTCGTTATTATGATTTTATGTAAAACAACTCTTTCCCCAAAAAACTCACCCAAACTATGTATTACTGAGAGATTCACATCACATTGTTCACAGCAGTTTCATAAGATAAAGTGATTCAGATTGGTATGAGGATTCACTTTGTAAAACATTCAAAGCACAAAGCATATAGAATATAAGGAGGATTATTCATGTTTTAATTGTTTAATTTGAAAATCAAAAAGCATAAATTATGGAGGAAAAACAGGCAGAAATAAAATTTTCAAATTTTCTCCTTCATTTCCAGGGAACCAGGATAATGAAACACAAACAAACAAGAAAATATATCTGGCTGTGTATACAGTAATTGTTATAAAAGCAGTGAGCAGTGAATTAACTATTATATATAAAATGGAAGATGGGGAGAACAGAGATGATTGTTTAGAATTCAGAAATATTGTATCTGAGACTAACTTTATTGTCAGGAAATCAGTGAGATATATCAGGAGAAGTTCAGAGTCAGGGTGCCTGGTCACTCAGGTCCTGGGGCTGTTAATCTTTACTCAGCCTTGTGATCTTGGGCAAACTGCTTCTCTTTGGGTCTTGTTTTTGTCTTGTCATCTGTCATGTCTAGATTTTGAGCCTGAATCCAAGGAAAGTGAGAAATACAGTATAGTATACAAGCAGCATGTTTGATATAAATAGTATTACTGGGTATATGTTGAGTCTACAGGTATTCTAAAGGAGGAACTTTGTAAAGTCGTGGGTGACCACAGGCCATCTACCCAGGATGTGCCACCTGTGCTCAGGTAGACCTGGAAGCTACAGGGCAGTGCTATTGCTGGGCTTGGTGTGTGTTTGAAAGTTTCTATCGAAAAAAAGGAAAAAAAGAGTGGGTGGTTACACAACAAACTCATAGTGGTGACCTCCGGGGATGGGGAACAGTGAAGACTTTAGTTTTATATGTCATATTCCATTTTTTTTAAATAAAAAAGGATGATAAATTAATATTTTACATAATTCAAAAAGGCACTAACATAGGTTAATTCTGGGTGCTGTAAATATGAGTGATTGTGGTTTTCTTTATACTTACCAGGTGTTTTTTTGTTTTTTGTTTTTTTTTCGGTACACGGGCCTCTCACTGTTGTGGCCTCTCCCGTTGCGGAGCACAGGCTCCGGACGCGCAGGCTCAGTGGCCATGGCTCAGGGCCTAGCCGCTCCGTGGCATGTGGGATCTTCCCAGACCGGGGCACGAACCCACGTCCCCTGCATCGGCAGGCAGACTCTCAACCACTGCGCCACCAGGGAAGCCCTACCAGGTGTTTTTTAATAGGTAAATACTTCAGTAAGTGAAAAGTTTAATGGTTCAGTGACAAATAATAGGCTATGTTCTGGTTAAAAACTAAATTTGGGAAGCAAGAAAATATTCAAAGGAAAAAAACTAAATTTAGTTCTACCCATTAGACAAGAAAATACTATGATAATGTTTTACTTTGGGAAGAGGAAGGTCTTTCTACATTTTATATGCTTTCACTTTGTTTTACTTTTCCCTTTATTTATTTCCCAAAACACTTGCAGGGAAAAAAATCCTCTTTTTGCTCCTGTCTTCAGTATTGTCTTGGCTTCCCACCGCAGTAGTTGGGGAGCTGTTTGTTTCCTGGTCACATGACCTGTTAATGCTTTTTGTCACTGGCTGATTCTAAGTTTGAAAGCCCAAGAGCTCTTGGTAACTGTGGTAGTCAGCTAGGGTTGCGCAGTGGACCAAAGGACCAACTTAATGAAATATTTGTCATGTAGAGAATGATTGCAAAATGAATCTTATATTAAACATGAGAAAGTGGGGAGGGACAGGCAACCATTTCCCAGGGAAAGAAGTTTTCTTACTTTAATCTTAGTCATCTTGCAGCTTAAATTCTGCTACTTCCAAACCCTGAGTTACTCCACATCTCCTTACCTCCAGCTCCAAATTTTTATTATGAAAATGTTTGAACAACACAGAAAAGTTGAAAACATAGTACAGTGAATACTCTATGCCCATCGCTTAGATTCACCAATTTTAACTTTTTACCTTATGTGCATTCTTTACTTTTTCTTTTCTTTTCATTCTTCTTTTCTGTTAAACGGTTTTCAATTTGTGGATATAATGACACTTTGCTCCTGAGTACTGCCTCATGCATCTGCTAAGAAAAAGGACATTCTGCTTTGTAACCACCATAATATTATCTCAGCTAAGAAAATTAATAGTCAATTTGAATATGCCCTGGATAATAGATAATAATATAATAATATATAATTATTACCTATTATACAAGGCATATTCAGATTTCCTCAGATGTCTCATAGATGTTTCCCTGGGTTTTTGTTTGTTTGTTTAAATCGAATTAAGGTTCATAAATTGCATTGTCTTATTATTCTTTAATCTCTTTTACATAAGAAGAGTTCTCCCTCTCTTCTTTCTGTTTTACATCACATTGGCTTTTAACTTAAAATTTAACTTAAAATTTTTTTAATTATGGTAAAATACACATGAAATTTACCATCTTAACTGTTGTAAGTGTACAATTTAGTGGTATTAAGTACATTCACATTGTTGTGCTACATTCACCAGTATCTATCCACAGAATTCTTCATCTTGCAAAACTGAAACTCTGGTACCTCTTAAACAGTAACTCCCCACTCGTTCCCTCTGGCCCGTGGCAACCATCTTTCTACTTTCTGTCTTTGTGAATTTGGCTGTTGTAGGTACCTCATAAAAACGGAATCATAGAATATTTGTCCTTTTGTGACTGGCTTATTTCACTTATTATAATGTCCTTAAAGTTCATCCATGTTTTAGCATATGTCAGAATTTCTGTCCTTTTTTAAGATTGAATGATATTCCATTGTATTATGTATATACCACAGTTTATCTGTGTCCATAGACATATGGGTTGCTTCTCCTTTTTGACTATTGCAAATAATGCTGCTATGAACTTGGGTGTACAGATATATCTTTGAGTCTTGCTTTCATTTCTTTGGGGTGTATACCCAGAAGTGGAATTGCTGGATCATATGGTAATTCTGTGTTTAATTTTCTGAGGATCACTGTGCTGTTTTCCACAGCAACTGCAATATTTTACATTCTCACCAACGGTGCACAAAGGTTCTGATTTCTCCTCATCCTTGCTAAACTTTATATTTTCTGCTTTTTTGATAGTAGCCATGTTAATTTGCATGGCAGTAATACCTCGTTGTGGTTTTGATTTGCATTTCCCTGATGATTAGTGATATTGAGCATCTTTTATCTTTTCATGTGCTTATTGGCCATTTATGTATCTTCTCTGGAGAAATGTCTATTCATGTTCTCTGCCCATTTTGAATTGTTTGTTGTTGTTGAGTTATAGAGGTTCTTTATGTATTCTGGATATTAGCCTCTTAATAGATATATGATTTGCAAATATTTTCTCTCATTCTGTGGGTTGTCTTTTCACTCTGTTAATTGTGTCCTTTAATGAACATAAGTTTTTAATTTTGATAAAGTCTAATTTATGTATCTTTCCATTTGTCATCTGTGCTTTTGGTGTCATTGGAAAATGACAAAAAATCATTGCCAACTCTAATGTCATGACGCTTTTCCCATATGTTTTCTTCTAAAAATTTTATAGTTTTAGGTTTACATTGAGGTCTTTATTCTGAGTTAAATTTTGTATATGGTGTAAAGTCAGAGTTTGAATCCTTTTTTTTTTTTTTTTTTAATTTGCATGTGACTATACAGTTTTCCCAAAACCATTTGTTGAAAAAAACTCTCCTTTCTCAATCCTGGTACCCTTGTCAAAAATCATTTGACCATGAGCACATTATAGTAAGTGAAATAAGCCAGTCACAAAAAGAGTTTATTACTGGGCTCTCTATTCTATTCCATTGTTCTATAATCAGTGGTCCCCAGCCTTTTTGGCACCACGGACAGGTTTCGTGGAAGACAGTTTTTCCACGGACCAGGTGTGGGGGGGATGGTTCAGGGGGTAATTAATGTGAGTGATGGGGAGCTGCAGATGACGCTTTGCTCGCTCGCCCGCCGCTCACCTCCTGCTGTGTGGTTGGGTTCCTAACAGGCTGCAGACCCTTACCGGTCCACAGCCCGGGGATTGGGGACCCCTGTTCTATATGTCTATCTTTATGCCAGTACCAAACTGTTATGGTTAGCTTTGTAATAACTTTTGAAATCAGGAAGTGTTTCCTCCAGCTTTATCCTTTTTCATTATTGTTTTGTCTATTCTGGGTTCCTTGAAATTACTATGAATTTTAGGATGGATTTTTCTGTTTCTTCAAAAAAAGTTTCTGGAGTGGAGGGGAGAGATAAATTGGAAAATTGGGATTGACACATATACACTACTATATATAAAATAGATAACTAATAAGGACCTACTGTATAGCACAGGGAACTCTACTCAATACTTTGTAATGGCCTATAAGGGAAAAGAATCTAATAAAAAGAGTGGATATGTGTATTTGTATAACAGATTCACTTTGCTGTACACCTGAAACTAACACAACATTGTAAATCAATTATGACCCAATAAAAATTTATATATATATATATATATATATAAAACTATATATATAAGTTCCTGGAATTGTGATGGAGATTATATTGAATCTGTAGATTGTTTTGTGTAGTATTGATAGCTTAACAGTATTAAGTCTTCCAGTGCATGAATGTGAATGTATTTCCATTATTGGTGTCTTCTTTAATTTACTTCAGAAATCTGTGAATGATTCAGTTTCTCTGAATCCTCACCAGCATTTCGGTATCGTCACCATTTGTTATGGATATTTTAACTTTTCTAATAGATGTGTAGTAATACCTCATTGTGGTTTTAACTTGGATTTCCCTAATGGATAATGATGTTGAACATGTTTTCATGTGCTTATGTGCCATCTCTGTATCCTCTTTGAGAAAATGTTTTTTCATGCCTTTGGCCTGTTTTCTAATTGGATTGTTTTTTTACTGTTGAGTTTGGAGAGTTTCTTATGTATGCTGCTTGGTTAGGTAAGTGATTTGCAAATATGTTCTCCCAATCTGTAGCTTGTCTTTTCATTCTCCCAACAGGTTCTTTCACAAAGCAAAGTTTAAAATTTTGCTGAAGTCTAATTTATCAAATTTTTAATGGATCATACTTTTGGTATCAAGCCTAAGAACTTCATTAAATCCTAAGCCCTGAATATTTATTCTTTTTTCTTCTAAAGATTTTATAGTTTTATATCAAAATTTTTAAATCTATGATCTATCTTAATTTTTGTGAAAGTTATAAAGTTTAGGTTGAGGTTCATGTTTTTGTCTATGGATATCCAGTTGTTTCAGCACCATTTATTGAAGAGACTATTTTTCCTCTATTGAATCACTTTCCACCCTTTGTCAAATATTAATTGGCTATATTTTTGTGGGCCTATTTCTGGCTTTCCGTTCCATTGATCTATGTGTCTGTCTGTCAGCCAGAACCACAGTCTTGATTACTTTAGCTATATAATAAGTTTTTTAAATTTTTTTGAATTTTATTTTATTTTTTTATATAGCAGGTTCTTATTAGTTACCTGTTTTATACGTGTTAGTGTATATATGTCAATCCCAATCATCCCAATTCATCCCACCACCCCCACCACCCTGCTTTCCCCCTCTTGGTGTCCATACTTTCGTCCTCTACCTCTCTGTCTCTATTTCTGCCTTGCAAACTGGTTCATCTGTACCATTTTTCTAGATTCCACATATATGCGTTAATATAAAATATTTGTTTTTCTTTTTCTGACTTGCTTCACTCTGTATGACAGTCTATAGGTCCATCCAAGTCTCTGCAAATGACCCAGTTTCATTCATTTTATGGCTGAGTAATATTCCATTGCATATATGTACCACATTTTCTTTATCCATTTATCTGTCTATGGGCATTTAGGTTGCGTCCATGACCTGGCTTTGTAAATAGTGCTGCAGTGAACATTGAGGTGCATGTGTCTTTTTGAATTATGGTTTTCTCTGGGTATATGCCCAGTAGTGGGATTGCTGGGTCTTATGATAATTCTATTTTTAGTTTTTTAAGGAATGTCCATACTGTTCTCCATAGTGGCTGTATCAATTTACATTCCCACCAACAGTGCAAGGGAGTTCCCTTTTCTCCACACCGTCTCCAGCCTTTGTTGTTTGTAGATTTTCTGATGATGCCCATTCTACCGGTGTGAGGTGATACCTCATTGTCGTTTTTTTTTTTTTTTAAGATTTTGTTTTTGTTTTTTTGATGTGTACTGTTTTTAGTCTTTGTTGAATTTTTTACAATATTGCTTCAGTTTTTATGTTTTTGGTTTTTTGCCTGCGAGGCATGTAGGATCTTAGTTTCCCAGCCAGGGATTGAACCCACATCCCCTGCATTGGAAGGCGAAGTCTTAACCACTGGACCGCCAGGGAAGTCCCCTCTTTGTAGTTTTGATTTGCATTTCTCTAATAGTGATGTTGAGCAGCTTTTCATGTGCCTCTTGGCCATCTGTATGTCTTCTTTGGAGAAATGTCTATTTAGGTCTTCTGCCCATTTTTTGATTAGGTTGTTTGTTTTTTTATTATTGAGCTGCATGAGCTTATATATATTTTGGAGATTAATCCTTTGTCTGTTGATTCATTTGCAAATATTTTCTCCCATTCTGAGGGTTGTCTTTTTGTCTTGTTTATACTTTTCTTTGCTCTGCAAAAGCTTCTAAATTTCATTAGGTCCCATTTGTTTATTTTTGTTTTTATTTCCATTATTCTAGGAGGTAGGTCAAAAAAGATCTTGCTGTGATTTATGTCAAAGAGTGTTCTTCCTATGTTTTTCTCTAAGAGTTCTATAGTGTTCGGTCTTATATTTAGGTCTTTAATCCATTTTGAGATTATTTTTGTGTATGGTGTTAGGGAGTGTTCTAATTTCATTCTTCTACATGTGGCTGTCCAGTTTTCCCAGCACCACTTTTAGAAGAGACTGTCTTTTCTCCATTGTATATCCTTGCCCTCCTTTGTCATAGATTACTTGTGTGGGTTTATCTCTGGGCTTTCTGTTCTGTTCCATTGATCTATATTTCTGTTTTTGTGCCAGTACCATATTGTCTTGACTACTGTAGCTTTGTAGTATAGTCTGAAGTCAGGGAGTCTGATTCCTCCAGCTCCTTTTTTTTCCCTCAAGATTGCTTTGGTTATTCGGGGTGACATCTTTAGGATTTTCTATATATAGTTTCATGTCACCTGCAAACAGTGACAGTTTTACTTCTTCTTTTCCAATTTGTATTCCTTTTGTTTCTTTTTCTTCTCTGATTGCTGTGGCTAGGACTTCTGAAACTATGTTGAATAATAGTGGCGAGAGTGGACATCCTTGTCTTGTTCCTGACCTTAGATGAAATGCTTTCAGTTTTTCACCACTGAGAATGATGTTTGCTGTGGGTTTGTCGTATGTGGCCTTTATTATGTTGAGGTAGGTTCTCTCTATTCCCACTTTCTGGAGAGGTATTATCATGAATGGGTGTTGAGTTTTGTCAAAAGCTTTTTCTGCATCTATTGAGATGATCATATGGTTTTTCTTCTTCAATTTGTTAATATGGTGTATCACATTGATTTGTGTATATTGAAGAATCCTTGCATCCCTGCGATAAATCCCACTTGATCATGGTGTATGATCCTTTTAATGTGTTGTTGGATTCTGCTTGTTATTATTTTTTTGAGGATTTTTGCATCTATATTCATCAGTAGTCTTGGTCTGTAATTTTCTTTTTTTGTACTATCTGTCTGGTTTTGGTATCAGGGTGATGCTGGCCTCGTAGAATGAGTTTGGGAGTGTTCCTTCCTCTGCAGTTTTTTGAAAGAGTTTGAGAAGCTCTTCTCTAAATGTTTGATAGAATTCACCTGTGAAGCCATCTGGTCCTGGACTTTTGTTTGTTGGAAGAATTTTAATCAGTTTCAACTTCATTACTTGTGATTGTTCTGTTCTTATTTTCTATGTCTTCCTGGTTCAGTCTTGGAAGGTTATACCTTTCTGAGAATTTGTCCATTTCTTCCAGGTTGTCCATTTTATTGGCATAGAGTTTCTTGTAGTCTCTTATGATGCTTTGTATTTCTGTGGTGTCCATTGTAATTTCTCCTTTTTCATTTCTAATTTTACTGATTTGAGTCCTCTCCCTTTTTTTCTTGATGAGTCTGGTTAAAGGTTTATCAATTTTGTTTATCTTCTCAAAGAACCAGCTTTTAGTTTTATTGATCTTTGCTATTGTTTTCTTTGTTTCTATTTCATTTATTTCTGCTCTGATCTTTATGATTTCTTTCCTTCTGCTAACTTTGGGTTTTGTTTGTTCTTCTTTCTCTAGTTCCTTTAGGTGTAAGGCTAGATTGTTTATTTGAGATTTTTCTTGTTTCTTGAGGTAGGCTTGTATAGCTATAAACTTCACTCTTAGAACTGCTTTTGCTGCATCCCATAGGTTTTGGATCGTCGTGTTTTCATTGTCATTTGTCTCTAGGTATTTTTTGATTTCCTCTTTGATTTCTTCAGTGATCTCTTGGTTATTTAGTAACTTATTGTTTAGCCTCCATGTGTTTGCATTTTTTACGTTTTTCTCCCTGTAATTCATTTCTAATCTCATAGTGTTGTGGTCAGAAAAGATGCTTGATATGATTGCAATTTTCTTAAATTTAGTGAGGCTTGATTTGTGACCCAAGATGTAATCTATCTTGGAGAATGTTCCGTGCACACTTGAGAAGAAAGTGTAATCTGCTGGTTTTGGATGGAATGTCCTATAAATATCAATTAAATCTATCTGGTCTATTGTGTCATTTAAAGCTTCTGTTTCCTTATTTATTTTCATTTTGTATGATCTGTCCATTGGTGTAAGTGAGGTGTTAAAGTCCCCCACTATTATTGTGTTACTGTCGATTTCCTCTTTTATAGCTGTTAGCATTTGCCATACGTATTGAGGTGCTCCTATGTTGAGGGCATATATATTTATAATTGTTATATATTCTTCTTGGATTGATCCCTTGATCAGTATGTAGTGTGCTTCTTTGTCTTTTGTAACATTCTTTATTTTAAAGTCTATTTTATCTGATAGAGTATTGCTACTCCAGCTTTCTTTTGATTTTTTTCTTTCTTTTTCCATCCCCTCACTTTCAGTCTGTATGTGTCCTTAGGTCTGAAGTGGGTTACTTTTAGACAGCATATATATGGGTCTTGTTTTTATATCCATTCAGAGAGCTTGTGTCTTTTGGCTGGAGCATTTAATCCATTCACCTTTAAGGTAATTATCAGTATGTATGTTCCTGTTACCATTTTCTTAATTGTTTTTTTTCATTTGTTTGTTTTGTTTTTTTTGCGGTACGCGGGCCTCTCACTGTCGTGGCCTCTCCCTTTGTGGAGCACAGGCTCCGGACGCGCAGGCTCAGCAGCCATGGCCCACGGGCCCAGCCGCTCCGCGGCATGTGGGATCTTCCCAGACCAGGGCACGAACCCGTGTCCCCTGCATCGGCAGGCGGACTCTCAACCACTGCGCCACTAGGGAAGCCCTTGGGTTTGTTTTTGTAGGTCCTTTTCTTCTCTTGTGTTTCCCACTTAGAGAAGTTCCTTTAGCATTTGTTGTAGAGCTGGTTTGGTGGTGCTGAATTCTCTTAGCTTTTCTTGTCTGTAAATCTTTTGATTTCTCCATCGAAGCTGAATGAGATCCTTTCTGGGTAGAGTAATCTTGGTTGTAGTTTCTTCCCTTTCATCACTTTAAATACATCATGCCACTCCCTTCTGGCTTGTAGAATTTCTGCTGAGAAATCAGCTATTAACCTTATGGGAGTTCCCTTGTATGTTATTTGTTGTTTTTCCCTTGTTGCTTTTAATAATTTTTCTTTGTCTTTAATTTTTGCCAATTTGGTTACTATGTGTCTCGGTGTGTTTCTCCTTGGGTTTAGCCTGCCTGGGACTCTCTGCGCTTCCTGGACTTGGGTGGCTATTTCCTTTCCCGTGTTAGGGAAGTTTTCGACTATAATCTCTTCAGATATTTTCTTGGGTCCTTTCTGTTTTCCTTCTGGGACCCCTATAATGTGTATGTTGGTGCGTTTAATGTTGTCCCAGAGGTCTCTTAGGCTGTCTTCATTTCTTTTCATTCTTTTTTCTTTATTCTGTTCTGCAGCAGTGAATTCCACCATTCTGTCTTCCAGGTCGCTCATCCGTTCTTCTCCCTCAGTTATTTTGCTATTGATTCCTTCTAGTGTATTTTTCATTTCATTTATTGTATTGTTCTCCTCTGTTTGTTTGTTCTTTAATTCTTCTAGGTGTTTTTTTCTTTCATTCTTCTAGGTCTTTGTTAAACATTTCTTGCATCTTCTCAATCTTTGCCTCCATTCTTTTTCAAGGTCCTGGATCATCTTCACTGTTATTATTCTGAATTCTTTTTCTGGAAGGTTGCCTGTCTCCACTTCATTTAGTTGTGTTCCTGGGGTTTTATCTTGTTCCTTCATCTGGTACCTAGCCCTCTGCCTTTTCACTTTGTCTGTCTTTCTGTGAATGTGTTTTTTGTTCCACAGGCTGCAGGATTGTAGGTTTTCTTGCTTCTGTTGTCTGCCTTCTGGTAGATGAGGCTATCTAAGAGGCTTGTGCAAATTTTCTGATGGGAGGGACTGGTGGTGGGTAGAGCTGGGTGTTGCTTTGGTGGGCAGAGCTCAGTAAAACTTTCATCTGTTTGTCTGCTGATGGGTGGGGCGGGGTTCCCTCCCTGTTGGTTGTTTGGCCTGAGGCGACCGAGCACTGGAGACTACAGGCTCTTTGGCGGGGCTAATGTTAGATTCCGGGGGTGGGGGGGGGGCTCATGCCAAGGATTACTTCCCAGAACTTCTGCTGCCAGTGTCCTTGTCCCACCAGTGAGCCACAGCCATCCCCCACCTCTTCAGGAGACCCTCCAAGAATAGCAGGTGGGTCTGGTTCAGCCTCCTATGGGGTCACTGCTCCTTCCCTCTGAGCCCTGACACACACACTACTTTGTATGTGCCCTTCAAGAGTGGAGTCTCTGTTTCCCCCAGTCCTGTCAATATCCTGCAAACAAATCCCATTAGCCGTCAAAATCTGAATCTCTGGGAATTCCTCCTTCCTTTGCCAGACCCCCAGGTTGGGAAGCCTGACGTGGTACTCAGAAACTTCATTCCAGTGAGTGGACTTCTGTGGTACAATTGTTCTCCAGTTTGTGAGTCACCCACCCAGCAGTTATGGGATTTGATTTTATTGTGATTGTGCCCGTCCTGCTGTCTCATTATGGCTTCTCCTTTGTCTTTGGTTTTGGGGTATCTTTTTTGGTGAGTTCAAGTGTCTTCCTGTCGATGACTGTTCAGCAGTTAGTTGTGATTCCAGTGCTCTCGCAAGATGGAGTGAGTGCATGTCCTTTTACTCCACCATCTTGAACCTGCCTCTCTAATAAGTCTTGACATCAGGTAGAGTGATTCCTCCCACTTTATTCATTTTCAGAAAAGTTTTAGCTATTTTAGAATGTTCCTTTGCCATTCCATGTAAGTTTTAGAGTAATCTTTTCTGTATCTACAAAAAAGCTTGCTGCGATTATGATAGGAATTGTGTTAAACTTGTACATTAATTTAAGGAGAATTGACATCTATATTATGTTGAGTCTTCCAGTCTGTAAATAAAATATGTCTCTCCACTTACTTATATCTTTTTTGGTTTCCTTTATCAGTGTTTTGTAGTTTTTAGCTTGTAAGTCCTGTGCATGTTTTGTTAGATTTATATTTAAATGATACTGTATTTTTAATTTTGGTTTCTGTGTGTTCATTTATACAGTTGGTTTTTATATGTTGATCTTGTGACTTTGTTGAATTCACTTATTAGTTCTCAGATTTTGTTTTTTGTAGATTCTGTGAGATTCCCTGCATAGGTCATTATGTCATCTGCAAATAGCAATAGTTTTATGTCTTCCTTTTCTATCTTTATGCCTTTTATTTCCTTTTTTTTTTTTTGCCTTATCGCATTGGCTAGAACTTCCAGTATTATGTTGAATCGGAGTAATGAGAGCAGACATATTTTTCTTGTTCCTCATTTAGTTCTTTCACCATTAAGTATATTCCAAACTTTGCTTTGGAGGTTTTTTGTAGATGTTCTTTATCAAGTTGAGGAAACTCTATTTCTAGTTTTCTAAGTGTTTTTATTATGAATGGGTGTTGAATTCTGTTAGATGATTTTTCTGCATCAATTATATGGTTGTGTGATTTTTTTTTTTCTTCTTTAGCCTATTAGATTGTGGATTATATTGATTGATTTACCAGTAGTGAAACAGCCTTGCATCCATCTTGGTCATGGTGTACAATTCTTTTTGTATGTTTTTGAATTCTATTTGCTAATATTTTATTGAGGATTTTTATATCTATATTCATGGTAGATATTGATCTGTAGGTTTCTATTTTTTGGTGCTATCTTTGGTTTCGGTATTAGGTGGAAGATTGTGAACATCTTGAGGGAAGACAGTGATAATGACCACTAAGTCATGGACTTGGGGTATGGGAACATCAGAAAGAATCCAGGCAGGGAAAGAGAATCCAAGGAAGGGAAGTGGTGTTGTTTGGCTGGATACACTATTGCTCGGGTGAGTGTAGGGCAGTGTACCGGAACAGAGGGGTGAGGATGAAATCTGATTGTTATGGATGGAACAGTTACTGTAGTTGGTTTATGGAGGATCTTAGATAATAATGATGTGGTAGGGCTGGGAATATGTTGACTGTAGGGAAAAAAATTAATATAGGAGTGTTAGGGAATGAATACTGGAGACAGATCTTGGACCTGAAGGTGATGTGGACAGACCTTATGGAAAGATCAGTCTCAAGCAGGAAAGTGACCAGCTCTCTCTCGGACTTCTGGGAAGGAGGAGGGATTGATATGGAAAGCATGGGGTCCTTAGAAGTGATATTAACATCTGGTCATGTCTCTCCTTATGCTTTGTTTGGGAGGAAGGGCATATGCCTAAAACCAATGGAATCAGAGATCTGCACAGAAATGGGAGCAAGTACCATCTACTGACACTCTCTGTGGGGGTAGTTATGATGATACATCAGAGCTTCCTTTAGGTCCTTAGGCCAGTTTTTAGTTTTCATCTGTTTGTTATTTGTTTCGTTTTTAACAGACCAATGATGACCACAGTTAGCACAGGTAAGTGTAGAAACTCTTCTTTGATTAAACTTCAAAATTGAGAAGTCATTGGAAGTCCTTCTGGTCAGCTGCTCAGTTCTAGTCCTGTCCAGCATTCATCATGAGAGGGCCTTTGGCTCCATCCTTTGTTGAGCCAGAGAGCCACTGACCATCAGTTTGTAATCAGCAGTTCAGACTTAGTCTTCAGACCACTTCTGCCTAATCTCTTCCAAAAAATAGAAGAAAAAAGAATACTCCCTAATTTCTTGTTATGATTCTGATACCAAAGTCAGATAAGGACCAGTTTCCATCCCTAGCAGTCGTTCCCTTCCTCATGCCTTCATATGCTGGCACTCAGGAAGCTGATTTCTGTTCTTATTGCAGCTGCAGTCGACTCCGCCAGGTTCAGAGCATCCTGACCCAGAGCAGCAAGTCTCAACCCGATGGAATCCTCTGCATCCTAGGTCAGTGCTTTTAACAAGGTGGGACTCAGGGCTGGGACAACTTGGCTTCTGTTCACAGGAAGATATTAATAATAGTATCATCACTGTGAGATAAGCTGTGAGTTAGTATTCTTCTCCCAGCTTTTGTTCCCCTGAGATCTGTTGCTGTTTTAATGAGGTCAGGTGAGATATCAGTGAGATAGGGAGCCTGTACCACAGAGCAGGCACTTTGTACATGTTACCTCATTTCTCCTCACAGCAACCTTACAAGAAGCAGTGTTGTCCCTTTTTTACAGAGGAGGAAACTGAGACTCTGGGAGATCAAACAGACTTGCTCAGGGCCATGGAGTGGCAGAATTCGGCATTTATTTGTTCTTTAACACTGTTTTTATTATGAAAACACATCATATAATTTAAAAATTAAGACATTACACAAATAATAATGAACAAAATTTTCTAATCATCCCAGTTACCCGGTCCCACTCCTCAGAGATAATATCAACCATATTTTTTTTAACATAAAAGGAAACATTTTATGTATATTGTTGTTAATCTAATTGAAAATTTTTCACTTGATAAGTATATCTTGGAGATTTTCCTATGTCAGGTCAATCTCCTTCTTTATCTCACTTTCATTTACATTCACAGTATTGAGTCATAAAACTTGCTTAGGTCAGGTGTTTGTCTGTCAATCACCCAATTTCCTTCCCAGAAGCGAACCACTTTCTTGTTTGTCCTTCCTCAGATAGTCTATGCATAATTTTATTTTTTCACTTAATAGCACTTGCATTTAAACTTACGATAGGCAGTGGGCAGAGTGGTTAAAAACGTGCACTCTGGAGCCAGGCAGGTTTTGGGTTTGAATCTTGGCTTCATCACTCACTTAGCTAAGAGACATAGTTTATGGTGGCCCTAGAATTCCAGTCAAATGCTGAAACAACACTCACTGGATTCTCTTTCCAGCTGCAGCCATCAAGGTTGTGGGGGCTGTCTTTGCCATGAATTTACTTATGAATAAAATCACCTGTTTGTTACTGTTATTTCTGTTAGTTAAGGCTCAGCCTAGTAAATATAGGCAGCATAAAATCATGTGGGCTACTTGAATATAGAATACTAAAGGATCGAGAAAAAAGTCTACTTATAAAAATATCACGAGACTCTATATATATATTTATATATATATACACACATATTTATATATATTTTTTCAATGAAAACACAAATGTTGCAGAAATTGATGTTTGAAGTTGGGTGTGAAGATTGAGGTAAAAACTTAATAAACCTTCAGGACAGGGACTTCCCTGGCGGTCCAGCGGTTAAGACTATGTGCTTCTGATGCAGGGGCTGTGGGTTCGATCCCTAGTCAGGGAACTAGGATCCCACATGCTGCGTGGTGCAGCCAAAAAAAACCTTCAGGACAAACAGCTGTATGTGAATGTGAAGCAAGAAATCAATGAGGCACTTGTGTGTTTTTTTTTTTTTTTTTAACATCTTTATTGGGGTATAATTGCTTTACAATGATGTGTTAGTTTCTGCTTTATAACCACTTGTGTGTTTTTAAACAGCTTCTGGGGTTTAGTGAATTCTGCTTTTTTGAGTAATTAGAGTTATCATAGCATCTCATGGTTGGTTGTTTGGTTGGTTTAATCTGTCCTCTAGCCTCTACAGTATCCTTCTGAGCAACTCTGACTCAACTCCTTCCACTTTGGCATTTTTCATTTAGTTATTAGGGTGTAGGAGATGTTCTCACTGAATTTCTGCTAACCTTTTTTTTAAAACAGCTTTATGGTGGTATAATTCATGTATAGTAAACTGCACATATTTCAAGTGTACAATGTGATAAGTTTTGACATATGTGAAATCCCTCTTTTGGGATTTTTCGTATGTTTTTCTCATGCTTAGACTGGGGTTATGGATTTTGGAGTGCAAGACCAATGAAGCAACATGCCATTTTCATCACATATCAAGGATACATACTAACAAGACTTTTCACTGTTTATATTGACTTTGATCACTTGGCTAAGATAATATTTGTCAGGTTCTGCATTGTAAAGTACTCTCCCCACCCCTCCTTCCATATTGTCCTCTTTGGAAGGAAGTCACTATGAGCCCACACTTAAGGAGCAGGGATTATGCTCCATTGCCTTGAGGAGGGTAGTGTCTACATAAATTATTTGAAATTCTTCTGCATGGGATATTTGTCTCTTCTCCCCCATTTATTTATTTATTCAATCGTTTGTTTGTATGTCTTCATGGAGATTTATTTTATACTTTGAGTTAAAATCCAGTACTACTTCATTTATACCTTAGGTTATAACCTACTACTACTTCAGATTGTTCCAGCCTTGGCCGTTTGGGGCTCTTTCAGTTGGTTCCTACATCCCTCCCTTTGATATATCTCCATAAAAGTTTTAGTTTATTTAGTACTTCTGTACTTTCTGACACTATAAGATGCTTCAGTCTTATTTTGTATATTACCTGCTTCAGTCCTAGAATCAGCTATTTCTCTAAGAAGCCCTGATTTCTTTTATTGGAGAATGGTATTAGAAACCAAGATCTGGGCACTGGGTATGCTCTTTGCTACTGGGATGTCATTGCTTTTAGGCCCTCTCAGCTGACAAAGTAAGGAAATATATGTGTGTACCTTAAGTGGTGTATATATACACATCTGTAAATGTTATATAACTGTCTCTACTGTATTAAGCTAAACGTGAATTCATATTAGTGTTTCTAGCTCTAACCCATTACTACATGGATCATTCTAGCCTCCTTCTCTTGCTTATCTGTAAACTTCCACTCCACCAGTGAGAAACTTGGCACCTACCGTCTACCATCCATTTACTTGTTTAATTCCAGTATGCATGTTTAGCAGTATCAGATTTGTAGCCCAAAATTCCCCCATGGGAAACAACTTTATTAACTAAAGTGGTTACATATAGTATCTTTTACCTTTAATTTTACATGGTCAGTCTTTTTAATGTTAGCATTTTTTGTGGCAGTTTATGTAGCTGGAATCCTTAGAAGAGGACATGCTGCCCAGTCCACTGGTTATTTTTAACTCTGTAGCCCTTTCTACTTCAGGCCTTATGTAGGCCAGGTAATTTCTGCTTTTGAATCTTTTTCATCTCTTTCTTCACTAAAGTGTTGGATGGCATAAAAGAGGGTGTGCTGCTTTGATCTTGCTCAGAAAGAAGTCTTCCCATATTTGAAGTCCCCTGCCACAGGTGGTCTCTAAGCCTCTCTGGTCTGAATGCCCATTACTTTTCACTGGTCTGAATAACAACTGACAGTCCTGTTTCCCAGGCTCCAGCCATATTTCCATTCTTGGAGCTTCTTCTGCCCCAGCCCCTTCCTTTTAGCCTCACGTAGCCAGCTGCCTCCTGCCCTTGACATGTCCCTCTTGTCCAGAGTCATAGCTCTGGGCCTTCACAGATATCCAGGAACCAGGTAGTATATGTGCCTGTGGCATTGAAAGGCAGTTGTGAAGGCAGTATTTAATTTCCTTTTTATTAGTCTCTGACCCAGCCCTACTAGACTGTAAGCTTTGTGAAGACCATCTGTAGGCATGTTTACTACATGCTTCAGCACCCAGCAGAGTGCTAGGCCTTGGGCCTGATAAATATTTGTGAAATGATGGATGTCTGAGGTTTCATTCACTTGTCCTCTTTTTACTTCTTTGAGTTCTTTTCAAACCACCTTAATCCTCCTTTATTTAATTCCACGTGTTTTGGTAAAGGTCTCTTTGAGAAGAGAATACTTTTCTGATGCCTATTCCTATTCTAACTGAAAGTATTAAAAAATTTTAACCAACTATGGCAGGACTTGGACTATATTTTCTGGTTCCTTCTATCCTCAAGAATTGCTTTTGATTAAATTAACAGCTTCTATGTTCTGTGCTGTTTGACTGTCTCAACTATATAGATCTTGAATCCATGTAAGAGTACTTGATGCTGAGGCCTGCTTCTTTCAGAGTTGTTTAGTTTGGCTTCTGGCACAAAACTGGTCTGAGGTGCTGCCTTTAACTTAACCACTAGGGTTTTGCTGAGCAGGGGCAAACCGTTGGGACTCATATGTTCCCCGTAGTACAGTACAGCTGATCAAAGCCTTTTTTGCCTTGCAGGAATCGATAGCAGGTACAATGAAGGCTGCAGAGAGCTGGCAAATTATCTTCTGTTTGGTTTGTACAATCAGAATACCAGTGATTTTGAGAAAACAGGGTTTTCTGAAGAGGTTCTAGATGGTAAGTATATATTGGTGAACTCTGTGTGAGAGAGGAGTAAGTGATATAGTACTTTGGATTCTTATTTCATGGACTTTTTATGGAAAAATATCAAATTTAAAATAGCCTGAAGATCCAGTATATTTTTGCTTTTTTTATTAATGAAAAACGACATTTCTTCTTTGCTGATATGTTAAGTAATATGCTCTGTAGGTTACCTGCTGGATTATAAGAGACTAGTGACAAGTAGTTTTCAGAGTATGTTTACTAGATCAATTGGTTTTAGAGGAAAAAAGTAAACATTAATATTTGGCTTTATATCTTCTTGGCAAGGTACTAGTTTTCCTCTGAATTTTCCATTGCCTCTACATGCTGGGAGGTTCATATTATGTGCCATTGTCCTATGAAAGCACTCTCAGCTGTGATTCAAGGATAAGCCTGCAGGCTACTCCTGCAAGGAGGACTTCATGTGGATCTTCAGCTTAGGAACAAAGGCTCTTTGTCCTGCTCTGTCTTTGGGAATTGTTTTCTGTGAGCTGTAATTTATGACGATGCCTGTGACTACAATGCAGACTTTCTGCTTACATTCCCCTTTCCTTGGCTCTGAGACACTCACCCTGTGTTCATGCTGCTATGGGGTGATGCCCAGGAGCTATCTCTGATATCACATACTTAGCATTATGACTTGTCTGCCAGATGGATCAGGAGACACAGGAATAGACAAGTCAAAATGGATGAGAGACAGCTCTTGTGAAGCAGCTGGGGGACGTGTGAAAGCAAACATCTGATGTTGAAATAATCTTGCTGTGGATCTAGTACAGTGGTTCTCAACTGGGGGCAGTTTTATCCCCCAGGGGACATTTGGCAATATCTGAAGACATTTTTGATTGTCACAACTGGGCAGAGTGGATAGAGGCCAGAGATGCTGCTAAACATCCTACAATGCATACACAGGACAGCTCCCCACAACAAAGAATGATCTGGTCTAAACTGTCAGTAGTGCTGAAGGTGAAGAACCCTGGCCTAGTGTATGTGAAAATTCTTCTGTAGTAAAGTCCTTAATAGTATCTATCCTTATAGATTGGTGAAAGATTTTCTTTTTATTAGGAAGTACAGAAAGCAGGGTGAAATTATTCCTTCTGTTAATTTTTTTTCAATTCAAATTTAGTTTCAGATTTTGATTTAAAAAAATGCTTTCTTAGACTGTAAAACATACTGGTTTGGAAAGAATTCATCTTGGCAGCTCATTTAGACAGTTACAAAAAGGCAGATACTTGTATCAACCACACATTTCACTGCAGTCAAGGTTGCTAAGGACATTGCAGTACTGAAATTAAGGAAGTAGTTTAAATCCTCAGAGGTGTTCCTTTTTGCTTATCTTTATCCTGTCACCTAGCACAATGAGTGCTTATAAAGTGAGCGTTTTCTTCCAAATTAATAAATTCATTTTTTAAATCCAAGTAACTAGAAAGCTGAGTTCACCAGATTTATCTTCTACATTACAGTCCCTAATTATCTGAGAGAAGAAGAGGCAAACACAAAGGATTTATTTTAAAAAGAAACTTTTAAAATAGTTTACGTGCTCTATGCTTTCTTCTTTTACCTGACTGTGTACTCTGTTAAAATTTATTTGTAGTGATGACATCAGTCTTGTGAGATCCTGAGCATGCTTCATTAGGTTTAGTAGCTGCTGCATTATTTCTTTTATTGGATCCTAATTCTTCGAAGTATGTTACACATTAGTACAGAGTACAGTCTATACAGGAAGCCCTCCGTGACATCAAACTCTCACTATTGAGCAGGTGACCTACAGGAGATTCAGGGTGGGTCTCCCAGCAGAATGAGACGGGGCTTCTTTCCCATCCCTTGCTACCTTTTAACTCTAGCACTTAGCTGAGAGTCAGCAGTGAAGAGCCTGCTCCATACTGTGTTGCCTAGAATACCTAGGGTCTGACCAGGTGTGGAGCTCAGAGTGGCTTAAAAGGCCACCATCATGGAGCTTTATTTCATGGGGCCACCCAGCTGTGCAGACAGCTGAGATCAGTATTCACTGGGCTTATGTTTTTGTAGATTATGGTCCATCACACTGTGTTACTGTGTTGGCATTGCCCTAAACCTGCTGCCTTAGTTGCTTCCTGCCCCCATGCTCCTCTCTCACTTCCAGCCATCTCCTCTAGCCCCTTCCCTAGTGTCATCTTGTTAGAAAGAGGCCTAATGACTTTGGTTTCTGAGGAGCCGTAGAATGGAGCCTCTGCTTTTCTTCTGGAAGTGTGACTGCTTTCTTTCTCAGTGTTCAAACTGTTTTAATATTCCTGCCCCGTTCCATGGCTTGTTTGTTAGTTTACTTGGTTTTATTTGCACCTTTGGGATTGCTTTATTTATTTGACCCAGCAGCATCGATGGTTATTCCCTAAATCTGTGAGCTGCTGATCACTTGCCTCTACTTCCTTCCTCCCAGCCTTTCCTGTGTACAGAGTTTACATCTGTATACAATAACCCTTCCCAGGTTGCAAGGCAAAGGGTATCCTCGGGCCCACGATTTGCCTTGAGCCAGATGAGCCAGCAGCCAAGAGCTTTATACACTGATGTCTGCAGGAGAACCAGTCACTGGCCATATTTGGTGCTGTTTTCCTGCCTCAGTGGCTTTTACCTGTAGAGTTTCCAATTGCTATCTATCTCCACAGTGAAGTACACAGTTGAGTTTGGTACAACAAATTTTGCTGTGTTGAACTTTGTGAAACACCCTGAAGGCTGTTCTTTTGACTTTTCTACCACAACCAGAGGGCCACAGTAGTGGAAGCATAGCATGGGGATGAGGAAATGCTTGCTGTCCACACTTGAGTGTTCTATAGTCACTTTGAAGCACATTGCCTAATTAAAGAATTTTCGGTTTAGAGTTTTGTTACATTGTTTCTGTAGTTTTAATGGTTTTACTGATTATGTGGGCAGAAGATGTGTAAAGGAAATGCCTTTGACAATCTTGTGTTTTAATTTTGTTTTTCTTACAGATGTGATTATATTGATTAAATCAGATAGTGTCCATCTGTACTGTAATCCTATAAATTATCGCTATCTTTTACCCTATGTGGCACATTGGAGAAATCTGCATTTCCACTGCATGACCGAAAATGAGGTGAGGAGAAACGATAAAATAGGCGCTTAGAGACACTCTGAGGATATTCGTTCAGGAAAATGTATTGATAGAATGGGAACAGGAGGTCCTTAAAGAAATCAAATTGGGGAGTTCCCTGGTGGTCCAGTGGTTAGGACTCCAAGCTTCCACTGCAGGGGGCATGGATTTGATCCCTGGTTGTGGAACTAAGATCCCGCATGCCGTGCAACATGGCCCCCACAAAAAATAAAAATTTGTGAAATGTGGTTACACAAAAAAAGGTTATTTTTTTTAGTGGAACTTTTCATATTTCATTATGAGGCTACCCTAGCAATAAATTATATGCCTGAAAGAGACAAAAAGGACTATTAAAATTGGGACCTAATAATGGGCTTGTGAACCTGCCTTCCTACCCTGCTTCTTTATCCCCGGCCTGGGTCCATTCTCTCGGGCCTAGGAACTGCCCCAGGAGAATTTGATAAGCTCTGTGACATTTCCATGTTTGGATTTCTTGGTATTTGTTTCTATTTCCCTTTAGACCCTTTTCAAAGATTTGGCTAGAAATCAAATTGGGACTTAGGATTTAGGATTTCATGGAAATTGTGACCCAGTGTAGGTCCAGAACGTTTCTTGCCATATGAGCATTTGGGGGACTTCTGAGGACAAGTTTTATCTCTTGCATTTAGGTCTCTGATCCATTTTGAGTTGATTTTTGTGTGTGGTGTAAGGTAAGGGAACACTGAAAGTTGCCTTTAAAAATACCCTCTTGGGCTTCCCTGGTGGCGCAGTGGTTGGCAGTCCGCCTGCCGATGCAGGGGACGTGGGTTCGTGCCCCGGTTCGGGAGGATCCCGCGTGCCGCGGAGCGGCTGGGCCCGTGAGCCATGGCCGCTGGGCCTGCGTGTCCGGAGGCTGTGCTCCGCAACGGGAGAGGCCACAGCAGTGAGAGGCCTGCGTACCGAAAAAAAGAAAAAAACCCTCTTGATGGGAATTCCCTAGCGTTCCAGTGGTTAGGACTCTGTGCTTTTACTGCCAAGGAATGGGTTCAGTCCCTAGTCAGGGAACTAAGATCCCGCAAGCCACGCAATGCGGCCAAGCAAAACAAAACAAAACAAAAACAAACAAAAAAACCCTCTTGGGACATTTGGGACAACTAATAAAAATGCACAGAAAATATGGGATTTTGTATGATGTCTCATTAGAGCCTGTTCCCTTTCTATTTCCTTCTTTAGTATGAAGATGAGGAAGCTGCAGAAGAATTTAAAATTGCCAGTTTTGTGGACATGGTTCGAGACTGTAGTAGAATTGGCATTCCTTACAGCTCCCAAGGTGCGTATCTGACAGTCAGTCATTTTAGAACCTTGCTGGGATGGTGTGTGAATCGAATGTCCTTACTTCTCCTTTCAGTGGAGGCATTCAGCTGGGAAACCTGTTGATCTGTTTTCACTAAAGGCAGAGAGGATCAAGCAGAATGAAATTTGGGAACTTTCCTATGCAAGCTTGTATTCGTAACTGAAGGTTCTGCAGCAACACAGCATGCTACCAGCAGCAGTCAGAAGAACTGATAAGGGATTTACCATAGTTGCCATCTATGCTATACCACTTATTATACTTGAAGTGTAGATGTGGGGCCTCTTGCTAATAAGAAATAGTAATTTGGGTAGCTGTTAAAAATATGCTGACAGTGAGACTCAAAAATAATGTGTAGGGGACTTCCCTGGTGGTCCAGTGGTTAAGACTCTGTGCTTCCAGTGCAGGGGCACGGGTTCGATCCCTGGTCTGGGAACTAAGATCCCACGTGCCAACACGGCATGGCCGAAAAAAAAACGTGTGAAAACAGAGGGAAAAAATGAACAAGCTTAGCAGTGCTTGTATCTTATTTATAAAAAAAAAAAAAAAAAAAAAAAAACTTTGCACATAGAAGCTTGTTGTTATAAGAAAAGAAAAATTTTGATTTGGTATTTTTCCCTTGAGGAAGTTGGTTAGCTGTGTTTCTTAAGGGAAAGGAGCCAAGTTTTAATAAATTTGTCTATTAATAAATATATCCACTTAGTGATACAAGTCAGATGTAGTAGGCCACTATTTATTTATTTACTTAGTTAGGAAACCAGAATATGAAAAAATACTGTAGAGAAATCTGAATTTTTGTAACTTGTTTGTGTATCTGTTTCAGTTTTATTTTGCTTGATGAGGCTGTGGTGAACTTGTGAGAAATGATGTCTAATGACCACATTAGATCAGGTTTAGACTGCTATATCTAGGACGGTATTTGATACATGTTGTACTTGATTCCTCTAGGTCACTTGCAGATATTTGATATGTTTGTAGTGGAGAAATGGCCAATTGTACAGGCCTTTGCACTTGAGGGCATTGGAGGGGATGGATTTTTTACCATGAAATACGAGGTATGTATGAAAAGCAGTGTGCCTGGTTTTTGTCTACCACTGGGCTGTTTTTATGAAGGCCCACAATGTAGGTGTATAACACTCTGAAAAGCTGGCAGTGACTCCAAAGGGCATGGAGCAAGTTAAAAGACTTGAAATGGAAAATAGTTGCTATTTAAGGCTAGTCCCCAAACTGAGCTCCTGTGCCCTTTATTCTTGGAGTTCCTCTCTGTCCTCCTTCCTCTCCTTTCCCCATTCTAAGTTCACTGTAGCACCCTAGGCTGACTCCTATGTCACCCATATTTGTCACACCCACTCACCCATTCACCCACCCCTGATCTCTGGATTAGAAGCTCCTTGAGAACAAAAGCATTCTTGTTGTTTGTAGCTCAGAAGTTCGTATAATTTAACTGTTCAAGAGCAATGAAAGGAGCAATGAGAATTTTGTATAAGTACTGTGTAGTAGAGGAATAAAAGGGTTAGATTTTATGGTAAGAACAGTATCTTTTATTTCAGTATTCTTTGCATCTAGATGACAAATAAATATTTGTTAAGTGAATTAATGAATGAGACTGGGAGAGGTGATCATCCAGGGTACATATTAGGGAGGATGACCTGGTATCCACCTGCCTCCATAGGATCCACACTGAAATGACCTGCCCCCAGTACAGGAAACCAGGGAGAGGGAACATTGACATGCTAGAAATGGGGACATACTCTTAGGGATAGAAGTAAGTGAGACCTTTGGAAGCAAGACCCAGGGCTAAGTCCTACCCCCTTCTGAGAAGTAGCAGTGTCCCTAAGAAATGTTCGGAGGCTCACCTGGCAAACCCTGTAATGTAGAGGAACGTGGGCTGTAGGGATGAAGAGACACACACCACATCAGCCCTACTCTTCTTGCTCCAAACCAGTTTTCTCACATTGACCACAGGTAGCAGAACATCAACAAGGCTGTGGGAGCTGCCCCTGATAGCACCTAATGCCCTCTAATTTAGAAGAAGAGGGGCTTGAAAGGAGGCAAGCCATAGGAGGTAGAGAGGAAGCTTAAAATTTTTAGTGATAATGATAATGTTTATTTTTAATTAATTGTATAAACTAGGCATTTATACTGTCTCGTATACTCCAGGCACTGTTCTAAGCATTTTGCATGAATTAACTTTAATTCTTACAATAACCCTCTGAAGTAGGTACTATTACCATCCCTGTTTTATGGAAAGTTTAAATGAATTTCTCAAAGTCACAGAGCTAGTAGCCTGTGAGTGGCAGGGCTAGGGCCCAGTCAAGAGAGTCTGGCTTCAGAGCCTGTGCTCCTAACCCCTGGACTGCCGCTAGATTAGAATTAGAAAGCAGTGCACTAGGAGGCTATACAATTCATGCAGCTCAAATGGGGCAGACCTCTGGCTTCTGCCTTAAGGTGCATCATACCATGAAGTCAAATCCAGGCAATGTAGATTTTTCCTGTAGGGTGGTGTTTTTAGGGGATGGGATGGGCAGTGAGGAGGAAACAACACACATCATATTGTAAGAGTTATTACTATAAGTCTTCTCTCAAGATCCCTTTCTTCAGATCCTGCCCTTCTCTGTAGCCACTAATTTTCATTCTCTCAGATACTTTCCTTTCGTCTCCATCTCATTTCCCTTGACCTCACTTCTCTTCCTTACCCTGTCCTTCCTGGTCGTTTAAGGTATGGAGTAGTTTGGCCTACTGATTAGCTCTGCCATTATACTGTACTTCTCTCTGATTCACATATTAAAGGCCTGATAACTGCCTGAGCCAGAAAAGTTCTTGCCTTCTTTGAAAGCTAGGAGGAGAACTACGGATACTTACAACTTAATTTTTCAAACTACTTTTTTATTACATGCTCATACCCAGAAGAAAATCCTTAATTCAGAGGATGTTTTCATCCCTGATGTGGTAGGTGCCAGCATGAGAAAGGAAGCCAGACCCACATAGCATTTACTTGGTATTTAGGCTGAGCCAAACTAAGTTATGGATATAGGGAACTCTTTCTTCCTGGAAGCAGTACAGGGAAGTTCCTCTGCTAGGGCTTTCCCTGCCTCCAACTTCCTTCTTACTCTCCAGCTGCTGGAACTGTATGACCTGGTAATGTAAATTTACATTAACTAGCTCCCCAAGGGGAGGATTCTAAAATAATCCTCTGAATAATGAGAATAACTACAGAGTAAACATTCATTCACCTTTTTATGGACAAACATAAGATTTTTGCACTGAAAAGTAGGATAAACCCTATGAAAAAATTCAAAAGGTAAGAAAGAGACCATAGCATAGTAGATGCAGGGATAGATTGGCATGCTTTTAAAAAATATTTTCTCCAGGAAATAAAATAAAAATTGAGAAAAATATCTCTTTGTACTTTTTAAGAATGCAGTTTGTAAAAAGAGAAATGAGATAGGTAGAGCAAGCAGAATTAAAAAGGGAGGTGGATGACATGAGGAAATATTGTTATGTCTCCAAATTCATTAGTAGAATTAAGATTTGAATTTCAAAATAGAAATCAGGGAGATTGGCCAAATGGCAGAGTAGAAAGACCCTGAGCCCACCTTCTGTCACAAGCACACCAAAATCAGAATTATTTGCAGAGCAACCATCGATGAAAAAAGACCACAACCTACCAGAAAGACCTTCTACAACTAAAGACATAAGGAACGAACCACAACAAGACAGGTAGGAAGGGCAGACTTGCAATATAGTCAGGTCCTTTTCCCCCAGGTGGGTGACCCACAACTGGAGGATAATTACATTGCAGAGGTTCTCCCACAGCAGTGAGAGTTCTGAGCCCCACATCAGGCTCCCCAGCCTGAGGGCCCTGCACTGGGAAACTGAGCTCCCAGAGCATTTGACTTTTAAGGCCAGCAGGGCTTAATATCAGGAGTCCTACAGGACTGGGGGAAACAGAGACTTCATTCTTAAAGGGCGTGCACAAAATATCACACGCCCTGGGACTCAGGGCGAAAGCAGTAATTTGATAGGACCCCGGGCCAGGCTTACCTGCTGGTCTTGGGGAGTCTCCCAGAGAGGCAAGAGGCAACTGCAGCTCACCCTGGGGACATAGACGCTGATGGCAGCCATTCCTTGGGAGCTCCCTTCTATCACGTGGACATTGATGCTAGTGGTCGCCATTGTGGAATCCTCCCTCTAGCTCATTAGCACCAAGACCTGGCTTCAGTAGCCTGTAGGGGCCAGTGCTGGGATGCCTCAGGCCAAACTAACTAGGCAGGGGAACAGCCCCACCCATCAGCAGGCTGGCTGCCTGAAGACTTCCTGAACCCACAGCTGCCTTTAGACATGGCCCTGCCCACCAGAGGCTCAGGACCCAGCTCCACCTACCTGTGGGAAGGCACCAGTCCCAGAATCCTCTGGGCCCCAGCCCTGCCCTCCCAGAAGCCTGCTGCGGCCTTTGGACCAGTCTCACCAACCAAGGGGCAGACACTAGCTGCAAGAAAACCAGACTCCCACAGCCTGTGAATCCAGCCTGCCCAAAGCAGGCCAGACCCTGCCCTGAGACCACTTTGGCCCTGGCCCCCTGCCCACTAGCAGCCAAATACAAGCTTCAGGACACCCTGGACCCCAAACCCAACTGTGTCAGGACACACACACACACACACACACACACACACCAGTGATCTGACACCAGCTCTGGGATCCCTAGGCCTAGAAACCAGACTCCAAGACCCAGGTCTGCCTGCCAGTAGTCTGGTACTAACTCCAGGACCTGGCTTCACCCACCAGTGGACAGGCAACAACCCTGGAGTCTTCTGGGGCTCCCTGAGGTTTTCCAGCCCCACCAACCAGCAGCCAGCAGCCTCTGCACAAGGCAGGGCCTGGCAACCAACTGGACCAGGCGCCAACAAAGCCTACCACATCACGCAAATAGCCCTCTACAAAAGAAGGACCCACACAGCCCTCATGGGAGAACCCCTAGAGCATATAGCTTGGGTGACAAGGGGGGGTGCACTGCCGGGATGCATAGGATGTCTCCTACAGAAGACCACTTCTCCAAAGTTGGGAAACATAATTAACCTACCAGATAAATAAAAATCCAAACAGCAACTTAGACAAAATGAGGGGACAGAGGAACATGTTCCAGTCAAGGGAATTAGAGAAAACCCCAGAAGATGAATTAAGTGAAAAAGGCAATCTTCCCAAGAAAGAGTGCAGGGTGGTGATCATAAAGATGATCAAAGAATGTGGGTGGGGCTTCCCTGGTGGCTCAGTGGTTAAGAATCCTCCTGCCAATGCAGGGGACACGGGTTCGATCCCCGGTCCAGGAAGATCCCATATGCTGCGGAGCATCTAAGCCCATGGGCCACAGCTACTGAGCCTGTGCTCTAGAGCCCGCGAGCCACAACTACTGAAGCCCGCGTGCCACAACTGCTGAAGCCCACGCACCTAGAGCCCATGCTCCTCAACAAGAGAAGCCACCACAATGAGAAGCCTGCGCACCGCAACGAAGAGTAGCCCCCACTCGCCACAACTAAAGAAAGCCCATGTGCGGCAACGAAGACCCAACACAACCAAAAAAATAAATTAAAAAAAAAAAGAATGTGGGTGAAGAATGGATGCACAGAGCGAGAAATTAGAAGTTTTTAACAAAGAGTTTGAAAATATAAAGAACAGCTAGAGATGAAGAATACAGTAACGGAAATGAAAAATACATTAGAAGGAATCATCAGTATATTAAATGATACAGAAGAATGAATCAGTGAGCTGGAAGACAAAGTAGTGGAAATCACTGATGCTGAACAGAAAAAAGAATGAAATGAGGACAGTGTAAGAGACCTCTGGGACAACATCAAGCGCACTAATATTTGCATTATAGGGGTCTTAGAAGGAGAAGAGAGAAAGGTGCTAAGAACATACTTGAAGACATAATAGCTGAAAACTTCCCTAACCTGGAATAGGTTACAGTTATTCACATCCAGGAAATGCAGAGTCCCATACAGGATTAACCCAAAGAGGAACACACCAAGACACGTTATAATTAAAATGGCAAAAATTAAAGAGAGAATATTAAAAGAGGCAAGACAAAAGGAACAAATAACATACAAGGGAACTCCCATAAGGCTGTGAGCTGATTTTTCAGCAGAAACTCTGCAGGCCAGAAGGGAGTACCATGATAAATTTAAAGTGACAAAAGGGAAAAACCTACAAGCACAAATGCACTACTCAGTAAGGCTTTCATGCATATTTGTTGATGAGAGCAAAAGCTTTATAGACAAGCAAAAGCTGAAAGAGTTCACCACCAAACCAGCTTTATAACCAATGTTAAAGGAACTTCTCTAGGTGAAAAAGAAAAGGCCACAACTAGAAACATGAAAATTATGAAATGAAAAAGCTCATCAGTAAGGAGAACATACAGTAAAGATAGGAAATCATCCATGCACAAACCTAGTAGAAAGGTGAAAAGGCAAAAGTAGTAAAATCCACAATATCCACAAATATACACAATAAGCACTTAAGGGATACACAGAAGAATTAGATGTAAAATGTGGTGGTGTTTTGCCGAAAGCCTGCTTTCTGTTTTAAGGTTTGTTGGATTCGCTGGCAAAATAACCACTTGTTTCACACAAATAAACAGCTTTAATCCTTTAATGAAAGATGATTTAGCTTAATTTTAATATACAATCATTAGAAGGAAAGGAATAAGAATATTAGAGAAACATAACACGGTATATATACATCACGGAATTGGGCCAACGCCTACTTCCAGATCCAAACAGCAGCTGGGAAGTCCTGAGTAACACCAGTCTGGAGCCCCAGTTGGGAAGGGTCCTGGGCGGTGCCTCCACCCCATGGGTGAGACTTCAGATCAGAGTTCCAGGGGCTTCCATTTGTAATTCCAGGCCACAAACTGATATCAGTTTGCATGCCAAAATGCAGCTCTGGATTTACTTTAGCAATGCTGTTTGTTTCACCATGTGGGTCACAAGATTTTCCAGACCCCAGGGGACTGGCCAGGTCTCCGGGGCTCAAGAAATTCCAAGACCCACTCCCTTTCTTATTGTGAGTGCTGCTTGCCTTGCTAGCAGCATTGTTAGGTGTGCAAGCAAGCGTGCAGTCCAGGCTGGGTCACGGGTCAGTCAGAGGCCTGCTTCTGCATCTGAAGCCTGAACAAGACTACTTTATTAATTTTCCCAACAGATATCAAAAACAGTCATAGTGAGGGGAGGAGAGTACAAACTGTGGGATTGTTAAAATGCATTTGAAATTAAGAGATCAACAACTTTAAACAATCAAGTATGTATATAGATTGCTATATAAAAACCTCATGGTAACCACAAACCAAAAGACTGTAATAGATGTACACAAAAAAGAAAAATCCAAACAAAACACTAAAGATAGTCACAAGAGAACAAAAGGACCTACAAAAACAACCCCAAAACAATTAAAATGACAATAAGAACATATATATCAATAATTACCTTAAATGTAAATGGACTGTGCTCCAATCAGAAGACACAGAGTAGCTGAATGGATACAAAAACAAGACCTTTGTATATGCTGACTACAAGAGGCTTCACTTCAGGTCTAAAGACACACACAAACTGAAAGTGAGGGGATGGATAAAGGTATTTCATGCAAATGGAAATTAACAGAAAGCCAGGGTAGCAATACTTATATCAGACAAAATAGATCCTAAAATAAAGGCTGTTATAAGAGACAAAGAAGGACACTACATAATAATCAAGGAATCAATCCAAGGAGAAGATATAACAATTATAAATATATATGCACCCAACATAGGAGCACCTAAATACATAAAGCAAATATTAATGGGCATAAAGGGAGAAATCAACAGTAACACAATAACAGTAGAGGACTTTAACACCCCGTTTACATCAATGGACAGATCATCCAGACAGAAAATCAGTAAGGAAGCACTGGCCTTAAATGACACATTAGACCAAATAGACTTAATTGATATAGAGCATTCCATCCAAAAGCAGCAGAATACACATTCTTTTCAAGTGCCCATGGAACATTCTCCAGGATAGGTCACATACTAGGCCACAAAACAAGTCTTGGTAAATTTTTTAAAAATTGAAATCATAATCAAGCATCTTTTCCAACCACAACACTGACTAGAAACCAACTACAAGGAAAAAAACTGCAAAAACCACAAAACACATGGAGGGTTAACAACATGCTACTAAACAATGAATGGATCACTGAAGAAATCAAAAAGGAAATAAAAAATTACCTAGAGACAAATGACAATGAAAACATGATGATCCAAAACCTATGGGACACAGCAAAAGCAGTTCTAAGGGGGAAGTTTATAGCAATACAAGCTTACCTTAGGAAACAAGAAAAATCTCAAATAAACAACCTAACCTTACACCTAAAGGAGCTAGAGAAAGAAGAACAAACAAAACCCAAAGTTAGTGGAAGGGAAAAAGTCATAAAGATGGCAGAAATAAATAGAGATTTTTAAAAAAATAGAAAAGATAGATGAAACTAAAAGCTGGTTCTCTGAAAAGATAAAATTGATGAGTCTTTAGCCAGCCGCATAAAGAAGAAAGGGAGAGAGCCTAAATCAATAATACCAGAAATGAAAAAGGAGAAGTTACAGCTGACACCACAGGAATACAAAGGATCATAAGAGACCACTACGAGCAACTATACATCAATAAAATGGACAAACTAGAAGAAATGGACCAATTCTTAAAAAGGTACAATCTCCCAAGACTGAACCAGGAAGAAATAAAAAATATGAACAGACCAATTACCAGTACTAAAATTGAATCAAAAACAAACAAAAAACAAAACAAAACAAAAACACTCCCAGAAAACAATAGTCCAGGACCAGATGGCTTTACAGGTGAGTTCTACCAAACATTTAGAGAAGAATTAACACCTGTCCTTCTGAAACTGTTCCAGAAAACTGCAGAGAAGGAACACTTCCAAAATCATTCTTTGAGGCCAACATCACCTGATACCAAAACCAGACTAAGATACCATAAAAAAAGAAAATAACAGGCCAGTATCACTGATGAGCATAGATGCAAAAACCATCAACAAAATCATCAACTGAATCCAACAGCACATTAAAAGGATCATACATCATGATCAAGTGGGATCTATCAATGGAAATTTGCAGTATCTGCAGATCAATCAGTGTGATACATCACATTAACAAGTTGAAGACTAAAAACCATATGATCATCTCAACAGATGCAGAAAAGGCAAAATTCAATACCCATTTATGATTAAAAACCCTCCAAAAAGTGGGCATAGAGAGAGCATACCTCAACATAATAAAAGCAATTTATGACAAAAAAGGAATCCAAATTGGAAAGGAAGAAGTAAAGCTTTCACTGTTTGTGGATGACATAATACTATACATAGAAAACCCTAAAGACACTACCAGAAAACTGCTAGAGCTAATCAATGAATTTGGTGAAGTTGCAGGTTATAAAATTAATATACAGAAATCTGTTGCATTTCTATACACTAACAATGAACTATCACAAAGAGAAATTAAGGAAACAATCCCATCTACCATTGCATCAAAAAGAATAAAATACCTAGGAATAAATCTGCCTAAAGAGTTAAAAGACCTATTCTCAGAAAACTGTATGACACTGATGAAAGAAATTAAAGATGACACAAATGGAAAGATATATACCATGGTCTTGGATTGGAAGAAGTAATATTGTTAAAATGACCATACTACCCGAGGCAATCTACAGATTCGGTTCAATCCCTATCAAAATACCAATGGCATTTTTCATGGAACTAGAGCAAATAATTTTAAAATTTGTATGGAAACACAAAAGACCCCAAAGAACCAAAACAGTCTTGAGAAAGAAGAACGACAGAGCTGGAGGAATCGCAGTCCCTGACTTTAGACTATACTACAAAGCTGCAGTAATAACAGCAGTATGGTACTGGCACACAGACATATAGATCAATGGAACAGAATAGAGAGCCCAGCAATAAACCCATGCACTTATGGTCAATTAATCTACAACAAAAGAGGCAAGAATATACAATGGAGAGAAGACAGTCTCCAATAAGTGGTGCTGGGAAAACTAGACAGCTACATGTAAAAGAATGAAATTAGAACATTGTCTAACACCATATACAAAAATAAACTCAAAGTGGATTAAAGACCTAAGTGTAAGGCTGGAAACCATAAAACTAGAGGAAAACCTAGGCAGAACACTCTGACATAAATTGTAGCAATAGTTTTTTGGATCTTCCTCCTAATGCAAATTAAATAAATTAAAAATAAACAAGTCAGACCTGATTAAACTTAAAAGCTTTCGCACAGCAAAGGAGACCATCAACAAAATGAAGACAGCCTACTGAATGGGAGAAGATATTTGCAAATGATACAACTGATAAGAATTAATATCCAGAATATATAAAAAGCTCATACAACTCCACATCCAAAAAACAACCCAATCAAAAAATGAGCAGAAGTCCTAAACAGACATTTCTCCAAAGAAGACATGCAGATGGCCAACAGGCATGTGAAAAGATGCTCAACATCGCTATCATCAGGGAAATGCAACTCAAAACCACAATAAGATATCACCTCACATTTGTCAGAATGACTGTCATCGAAAAGAACACAAATAAATGTTGATAAGGATGTGGAGAAAAGGAAGCCATCATACACTGTTGGTGGAAATGTAAATTGGTAGAGCTACTGTGGAAAACAGTATGGAGATTCCTCAAAAAACTGAAAATATAACTATCTTATATCCCAGCAATTCCACTCCTGGGTATACATTCAAAAAAAACCCAAAACTCTAACTCAACAAGATACATGGACCCCAGTGTTCACAGCAACATTATTTACAGTTGCCAGTATATGGACGCAACCTAAGTGTTCATCAGTAGATGAATGGATAAAGAAGATATGGTGTATATATATACAATGGAATACTGCTCAGCCATAAAAAAAGAATAAAAACTTGCCATTTGCAACAACATGGATGGATTTGGATGGTATGCTAAGTGAAATAAGTCAGAGAAACAAATATATTTTATGTGGAATCTAAAAAAATACAACAAACTAGTGAATAAAATGAAAAAGAAATAGACTCACAGATATAAAGAACTAACTAGTCGTTACCAGTGGGGAGAGGGAAGTGGGGAGGAGCAATATTAGGGGTAGGGGAATAAGAGGTACAAACTATTATGTATAAAATAAGCTACAAGGATATATTGTACAGCACAGGGAATATAGCCAATATTTTATTATAGCTATAAACGCAGTATAAGCTTTAAAAATTGTGAATCACTGTATTGTACACTTGCAACTTACATGATTTTGCACATCAACTATACTTCAATATAAATAAATAAATTTTTAAAATAGAAATCAATTCAGTACCTCAAAAATCTAATCAGTTGACACACCTGTAAACCTGTTCCACAGTACAGAGGAAGGAGCCAAGTATGTTAAATCAGTGAGGAAGAAGGTAATAAAATGGAGGATAGAGAATGGAAATAGGTGATATCAAAAATGAATTAACTGAAGGTTATGTAGTAGTCTGTGTCGTCCTCCCCACCTCCCAAGTGATAAACAACCGGACATTTACCAACTGCCACCTCCCACTAGGAAAAACAAGGAACAAGGTGAGTGGATGGGTGGGGTTTCTCTATAGAAACTGAAAAACAAAACAGAACTCATTGGGTAGTGTAGCTTTTGATGGCTGAGAGTAAAGCTCTCTATCTACACTTTCACACTTAGAATATGAGGGAGTAGAGATCCTATAATAACTGCCTCCTGCCTGTCTACTCTCCCTATAAAACTTCCTGGTAGTTGACAAGCTCTGCTGAGAGCAGAAAGCGTCCAATCAGCCTTTTCATTTGAAAATATAAACAGGCAGTGAAGCTCACCACACATTTGATTAAATAACTGTAACTTGAAAGAAAAAGATCAAGATTTTTTTAAAACTCTGATTGATTAAGACCAAAGATGATTTATGATATAGAGGAAAAGTTAAGATACAAAACTCTCCTTAGGATGCCCAGAGAAATGTAAGATTTGGTGACTTATTAGAATAAGTGTTATTTTGTGATAAATGAATATAAGGAAAATATGAGCTCTGGAAAATGATAATTGATACAATTAACAGAGAAGTTGGGAGGTAAAGTTAGGAAAATCTCAAAATATGTAAGTTTAGAAATAAAAGAGGTAGAAAATATGAGAAAAAACTTAAAAGTAATAGAGAACTTATCCATGAGGTTTGATAACCATTAAGTAGGAGTTCTAGAAAAATAGAGCAGAGATATCAGAAGGGAGGAAATTAAAAAAAAAAAGTAAACATTTCCAGTGATAAAGAGAAATAAAAGCTTTTAGCAAGCATCAGTGAGAGTAGAAAAACCTTAAATCTATCTATGCCTTTTTTGAACACTGAGGATTAAAGAATATCATAAAAATCAGAAAAAATAAGTCTTATGCAATAAGACAACAGAAACTTGATTTCTCTCCTTCCCCAACCAAAAGAAACATTAAACAAAACATGTGAGGCATTGATTGTCAAGACACTAGACATCAGGCAATGAGGAATAGTGATTGCCTTGAGAGAGAGAAATAAACAAGGTGAGCCCCATGAATGTCCTAGCTTACTACAGTTGACCCTTAAACAACAGGAGTTTGAACTGCATAGGTCCACTTATATGCAGATTTTTTTCAGTAGTAAATACTATAATACTACACGATCCACAGTTGGTGGAATCCATGGATGCAGAATTGCATTTACAGAAGGCTGACTATAAGTTATACTTGGATTTTCGACTGCACAGAGGGTCAGTTCCCCAAACCCCCTTATTCAAGGGTCAACTGTACTTTGAGAAAATTTCCAGGCCATGGCACAGGAAGGGGGTACCCAGGTCGATCCCAGTGCACTTCCTGAGCTGAGTAGATGCAGCTGAGAGTCTGGTGAGACCAAGACGGCTAGAGTACTAAAGAGGAACAGAACTCCCAAGATCTGCCAAGATTCCTCTTTCTCCCCACCCCCACATCCCAAGTGTTCAACAGCCTATTGATCTATGTGTTCATGTGTGATGTAACTACTGAAAGTGGAGGAAGAAAAAAATATCTGAAAGTATTCCAGAACAGTGTCTGATGCATGCTCAGAGCTGGGAATAGTACCTGTTCCCACCAGTTTGACTCAAAAAATGCATAATTCACAAGGGGCATTGGATAGAGTCCTCAGGAAGGTTTTGTCTCCTGTGGGGAATAATCAGCCCTTGTCTGAGCACCAATCTGGACCTTCCTAACAATTTATAAAAGCAAGAACTGAAAGGATCAAACTGTTTCCAAGTAACTGCATTCCAGAACAAATCACAAGAATATTTATAGGAATACAAAAATATCTAGCACCCAACAAGGTAAAATTCACAGTGTCTGGCATCCAAAGATTATCAGTTTACAAAGAAGTGGGAATATGACTGATAATAAGGTAATCAGTCCATCAAAATTGACCTAACATTGACAGAAATGTTAGAATTAGCAGACAAGGACATTAAAAGTTATTCTCACTGTTCCATATGTTCAAGAAGCTAGAGGAAAGACTGAACGTGTTGAACAGAAACAGAAAATATAAAAAAGACTCAGATTGAACTTCTAGAAGTGAAAATTGCAATATCTAAGATGAAAAAATATACTGGATGGCAGTAACATTAAATTAGACTCTGCCAAGGAAAAGATTAGTGAATTTGAAGCCATAGCAGTAGAAACTATCCAAGATGAAGCACAGAGAGACTAAAGAATACAGAAGAATGAAAGAGCATCAGTGATTGCCAAATTAGTCGTAAGGACAGAATAAAGACATTTTAAAACTGAAAAAAATTTCCTCCCATTAATCTTTTCTTAGAAAGCTGTTGGAGGATGTTCTCCAGCAAACAAGTTAACCAAGGAACAGGAGACAAATTAAGTCATGGAATCAGATCCATCACGTGAGAGCACCAGGATGATAGCAAAGAGAAGTCTCATAGTGAAAGTTGCAGTTGCACAGCAAGCTTACATAACAGGCATACCAGAATGAAGCAAGAAGAAAAAGCAATGATAGATTATCTGATATCTTTAAGCCAGTGGTTCTCAATTGGGGTGATTTCGCTGTCCCGTCTTCCCCCTCCCCCCAGGTCACTTGGCAATATTTGGACATGCTTTTGATTTGCCTGGTCCGGGGCTGGGAGATGGGTTGTAGGCATCTAGTGAGTAGAGGTCAGGGATTTTGCACAAGGCAATGCACAGGGCAGCCCCTCACAACAAAGGAATAACTGGCCCAAAATGACAGTAGTGTTGCTATTGAGAAACCCTAGTGTAAGCATACTAGCAAATTAAGTGGGAAAGGTAGAAAAAATTTTAGGATTGAGTTTTTAAGTTACACAAGTGAAAAGAATGAAGCTGTTGGTAGCTCTTGGAAAAACAAAATTTGTTTAAGAAAGCAAATATGAGTATGGTATGCACTTGGCCTGCAGTAAATTTTATATATTTTTAATATATATATTTATATATATATATCCTTAATATTATAAACAATAACTACTGGTATAACCAAAAAAGTCATGATATTAGATAATGTTAAGGTGTATATGTGAGAAAACGTATGAGAATGGGGATAGTCGTAGCAGAGCTACATCTTTGCCATAAGTCAGTATTTAATTTCTAAATTGATAAATCAAGAAATAGTGATAGAAGCTTATATCAAAATATGGAGGTAATTACCAAAAAGAAAATGTTAAAAGACTTCAAAGTGGTTGCCTCTGAGGATTAAGACTAGTGGAGGTTTGTGAAAGGTTGGAGTTGGGATTAAAATTTTTTTATTACAAGCCTTTAGGACTAGTATTTGATTTTTTAAAACTATAGGAATGTATTATTTTAATTAAAATTTTATTCTAAACAAAGACAAAATATTTTTGTGTGTATATATATATATAAATATATATATGCCCATCATTGAAGATATTCAGAAGATATACCAAAGTCTCTGAACAGATAGTTTCCTTGAATGGGACACATTTATTAATATGTATAGGTTCTAGTATAATATAAAATTTTTATTTATTATTCTAATCACTGAGTTTTCACCAAGATAGTCATTTCTAAATGTCAGGAAATAATTCTGATCATCCTAATGATACTGACTCAGTTATTTCAATGTTTTTCCCCTTGTGTTGCAGTTGCAGGATGTGAGTTTGAATCTATGGAATGTCTACAGCAAGATGGATCCTATGTCTCTGGAGACTTTGCTTTCAGAAGTAAGGAGCTATACTGTATTTAACTTATAAATATTACAACCAGCTCAATTATCCACTAATGGTATTTAACTTGTAGAAACGCAGGATATATTTTAGTTTGCTTTAGTCAAAGAATTGAACAGTTTCTCCCCCAATTATTATCTTAAACTTCTTGGGGGGTGGAAGGGGACCTCTTCCACTCTGAGGAAACCTCACCTGAGATGAGACCAAGGCTGCCTGCCTGGTCCAAGATTTAGGTTTTGACCTAAAGACATTCTTTCTGTTGGGCTGGACTTTAGAAAAACAATAAAGAGGGTGTCTTTTTGCACTCTTTCTCTGGCATGAAAAGATTAAAAAGTTGGTGTATGCCTTAAAAGAATCAAGGATTAGGCAGGGGTTGGCAACGTTTTTCTGTAAAGGGGTAGAAGTAACATTTTAGGCCTTGTGGGCCCTGTGTCTCTGTTCGAACTACTCAGCAATGCCATTATAGACAATGCTTTAACAAATGAGTGTGTCTGTGTTCCAAGGAAAGGCCATAATTTACTGACTCCTGGATTAAAGGGTCAGGCATTAATTTTTCATCTGAACTTTGAAGAAAAAATTCACAGTGCGCAGAGCAATTTGCAATGAGGAGCAACAAACAAAACTAAGGTATAGGTACTTTGTTTAAACAGCTCAGTAGTGTCTCTCAGGGGTCATGGATGGATATGCATGGAAAAAGAACAGCTTGTATGTAGCCTTTTAATGAAATGAGCTGTGAAATCAAGACCCAACAAAAATAATTCAAAAAATGAAGACTGCACATCAGTCTCACAAATATTAATGCCTATACTTTAAGTAAAATGGTAGCAAACAGTATCATATTAAAAGAACATTCTGTGATGAAGCAGAGTTTATTAAGGGCTTAATATTTAGTTTAATATCAGGAAATCTATTAGTGTAATCACTACTGATTTTTCTCCTTGGAACCATTTATGATAACTCCATAGATGCTGAAAAGGCATTTGATGAAATTGAACATCCATTCTGTTAAACATTTCTAATAAAATAGGAATATAAAAGAAAATTAAAACCTGAACTTTTTGTTCTTTAAAAAGACCTAATCATCATCATCAATCCATGGCTTGCCTAATTATGGGAAAAAGTGAAAATGCAAAAATGACAACATTAAGAGTGTAAGAATGATGGTAATTCCCTGGCGGTCTAGTGGCTAGGACTCCATGCTTCTACTGCTGAGGGCCCAGGTTCAATTCCTGGTTGGGGAACTAAGATCCCGCAAGCTGCGTGGCATGGCCACAAGAAAAAAAAAAAAGGAAAAAAGAGTGTAAGAATGTTAAATAAAATTTAACCACAGACAAATAAGAGAGATAAGTAGTTTAGGAGTTTCTGCACAGTATCTGGGACCCATGCCCCACTTGCATGCAGTGCCCTGAACGTGAGGATGCTTCAGGTCACACATGGAAGCTAGACATAGCATTGTAGTTTTGAGAACATCACAAGCATCTCTGGAGTCAATGGAATGGGACCACTCAGGAGAGCATCTTTAGTTACACCTAGAAGAGCAGTGACATCATGCAACTGAAGAAGCAACAGTGGTAATCATCATGGGCTGTAGACCAGGCCATTTCCTGGTTTTCTGACTTCCAGTGAGCTTGGTATTCTTAAGTGATACCATGAAGAAGTAGAAAGGAAGCCCTTTTAATGTCTGATAGTGGACTTCCCATCTCACAGGAAGAGTGAGGAGGACTCAGGGCCAGATTTAATTTTATTTAGAAAGAATAAAGTAAGGTGATATTTCTTATACCAAAATATGATTGAGCACATTTATACCCACTACACTATGGAGAGCTCTTACAAATTGATAAGAAAAATACAACAATGGGGAACTAGGAGACAACCGGAATTGGCTGTTCACAAATAAGAAATAAAAATGACCATGGTTTTCCACTCCCAGTTAGGGATATAGAAAGTCAAAAGAGACCATTATTCTCACCCTAATAACCAAAACAATCTGAATATGCAACAGAATAATAGTGTAAAATCATTAGAGAGCTGAAGATGCAAGGAAACCTCAAAGAACTCTGTTTTCTAAAAAAGTAGGGCCCTTCATAGGACACTGTTCTCATTTCCAGTAGAACAGCAGGAGGAAGAGAAATCTATCACAGACAGAGATAAGAAAAAATCAGTTGACCTTTTAAAGCGCTTTTAATGGCTGTATGTGAGTGAGTCAGCACCTACCCCTGAACTCTAAACCATAGGTCTTCACAAGCGCTCAGGGTAGTCCACCAAAGATTAGGAGCCAGGCAGGAGCACTGAGAACCATCCCCGCTGAGGTACTTGACACTCAGCTATAACCTGGATTAGCGCAGGAGAGCTGAGAGCAGTCATTTGGAGGCATTCCAGGTCTTTACAGAGTATAAGCAGCTGCCCTCTTAAGGCTGGATGCGAGGTAGCAAGGCAAGGATCTCTCTACACAGACAGAGCCAAGGGGACTAGAGAGCAAAGAGAACTCGTTAGCCACCCAGAAAAGTGGTAGCCAGCTTGTAAAGCAGGGAGAGATTGTCCATGATTCCGCAAGCTGGTGGCTCAGCTATAAAATGCAAAGAGACTTCCAGAATCTTGTCCCAGTACTCTGAGCAAAATCTTTATCAAAGTTCACACCCCACCCTCGAAATACTTGAATTTAGTGATGAAGTAAACCAAACTACAAATGCTACAAAATGCAGACCCTGATCAATTATAGATCAAGTTGACTTAGATCCCTGCTTTAGTGGCCTAACAAAAGAAAGAGATCTAGTGGCCCTTTCCTAGAGGTAAATGGTACTGTTTACCTCTGTTTTTACTGGTCTTTTATACAAAATGTCTGGCATATGATTTTTTAAAAATTATAAGACCAGAAGAAACAAGAAAATTTGATCTGTTTAAGTAACTGATAAAAATGCTAAAGAATCTGGAAGAAAATGGGACAACATGTGTGAAGAGTTGAGGAATTTTAGCAGAGACCTGAAAACTATAAAAAGAACCAAATGGAAATGCTAGAAATGAAAAATATATGGTATAGAAATGGAGGATTTATTAGGTTGGCTAATTTATCAGATTAGACACGAATGAAGAAAAGTTCAGTGAACTTGAAGATAAGTCAATAGGAAGTTTCCAAACTGAAGGACAAAGAGAAAAAGAGCAAAAGGGGTGGAACAGAGCATCCAGTATCTGCCAGTGTCAAATGATCTAGCATGGTAGATCATTGGAGTCCCAGAAGGGAGAATAGAGAGAAAATGGGGCTGGAAATTTAAGTTGATAATGTCTGAGAACTTTCCAAATTGATGAAATAAAATACATCAATCCACAGATCAAGAAGCTCAGTAAACCCTAAGTAGGGTAAAATAAATACGTATGAAAATGACTATAAATTTGTGCAGGATCTCTGTGTTGAGTCTACAAGTGTTAATAAAATTCAAATCCAACAACCAAAAGAAGTTAAAATACAATTCTAGTCGTTACTTGTGCCTATAAAAAATTTTTAAAAAGGGAGCCAATCTGTACCCATATTACTTCTTAAAATCTACTTTTTTTTCTTCTCTCTTCTCTTGCTTAGCTGCTTCATAGCCTCCAAAGTTCTCTTTAAAAACTCTTTTTCTCTTCAATATCCAGATACTTTTCTGTTCACATGTATTTTCTCTTTGCTAAGACTGGTAATCTTATAGTCAGAATTAGCATCTAGGCCTTAATTTTTACTGGTCAGTCACTACTGGCAGCTCTTTGATGGCCAGGGATCCTACAGCTCCATGCTTCTTGGTCAGATCCTGCAAAGAGAAAATGCATACTGCTCTGAGATTTGATTTAGAAAGATGTTCAAAATATGTTTGGTGAGAAAAGTAAAAAGCAGAGTGTATTTCCATCTTTGTAAAATAATTTGTGTTCAGTGTCTTAGAAACTAAAGATGGTAGTCTCACTGGTGGTTGTTACTATTTTACTTATTTTCATTTTCTTGTATTTATTACATCATGTAATTCTTTTCTTTTAAATCTTTTTCTTCCTCCCTCCCTCCCTCCCTCCCTGCGTTGGGTCTTCATTGCTGTGCATGGGCTTTCTCTAGTTGCAGCAAGCGGGGGCTCTTCATTGTGGTGCACGGGCTTCTCATTGCAGTGGCTTCTCTTGTTGTGAAGCACAGGCTCTAGGTGCACGGGCTTCAGTAGTTGTGGCACGTGGGCTCAGTAGTTGTGGTGCACGGGCTCTAGAGCGCAGGCTCAGTAGTTGTGGGCCATGGGCTTAGCTGCTCCGCAGCATGTGGGATCTTCCTGGACCAGGGCTCAAACCTGTGTCCCCTGCATTGGCAGGCGGATTCTTAACCACTGCACCACCAGGGAAGTCCTACCTCGTGTAATTCTTAAAAATACTTTCAAATATTGAAATTAAGCTTCTTTTCCCCCTTTGAGTCACCTGAGATCAGACACTGCCGGATGCCAGCATAGGGGCAAGAGTTCTGTCTTAAGTTCAGGGTCCTTTCCTGGTGGCCAAGGGCCAAGGCACACTGGCATGTTTCTTGGGGTTTGCAGACTTCTGCTGCTTATCTGATTTTGATATCCATCTGGGCCTGTCTTCTGGATTCGGCCTTCAGGAGTCTGAGCAGAGAGACTTTCTCTTCTTCATCATCAGATCCAACGAACCAATTCTACCTCCATACACAGTATCCATTTCCACAAATGCACTGTTTGTGCTGGGGAAAAATTGGAGAATAGTGTGTCTAGTGGAAACCACACAGGCTCTGGGTATCCCTTACCTAGATATATTTTCACTTTTGCTAGTTGTTAGTATTGCATCCTTAGGTCACTTTACCATTGAGTACCTCAGTCTCCTCATCTATAAAGTGGGCATAGAGAAGTACACAAGGATATTAGGAAGATTTGAATACAAACACACACACACACACACACACACACACACGTGAAATCTTCCATTTCAGTCATAGCATGGATTCCCAATGGTCTAGTGGTTAGGATTTGTCACTGTTGGTCATAGCATGGAGCTGAAGGCAGTATTTAATGATTCATTCCACCTTATTCTGTAATTAGTACTGACATATCCACCTCTTCAGGGAACTTTTTTGGGAGCAAAGTGCCTATCTTTTCTGTGTATCCCCCAAAGCGCGCAGTGTTTTTCCGTAGAAGATAGCCAGAAAATGGTGACTGCCCAACTGTATAACTCTACTTCTTATCGTAGACCCAAACCAAGGTGAGTGTCACCATGTAGGCCATTAAAATAGAAACATACTTTTGAGTTTGTTACTAAATAGAATTGGAAAACAGAATAAAGTGTATCCTGTACTAATAGCTATATTGGTTCTTTTTGTTTTCCTAAGCCTCACAAAGTGAAGCATTCTGGTATAGCCCAAGGGATTGGACAGAGCCAATCAAGGAAAGCACAGACCCACAATGGGTTGCACAGCCTCAGATGTGACTTACCTGAGGCCAGTGATATGCATTATGGGTGTCTGAGAGGTAGAGCAGACAAGTTCCAGGAAATCAAGGTGGAGGCTCAGATGTTCTTAGCCAACTCCAGCTAGCCAACAGTAGAAGCAGAGAAATTGACAAGTACTGCAGACATCTAGTGTGTAAGGCCTGGTAATAAGCACTTTCTACAGGTTATTTCATTTAATTCCTATAATATCTCTGTAAGGTAAATAATAGCCCCCGCCATTATGCACATAAGGCATTTGCGGCTCAGAGAGGTTAGCTCCCTTGCCCGAGGTCACACAGCCAGTAAGAGGCAAAGCAAAGTTTCCAGCACAGGTCTTTCTGAATCTAATCATAGTTTAGCTTTGCCTGCTTGTGTGTGTTTTAGGTTTCTTCTCATGTATGGATTCCCCCTCCTTCTCTTTGTTCCCACCCATCCCTCGCTAACTGTCTGTTGAAGAAACCAGATCATTGTCATACGGTTGTCCTTGCTGGGATTTTTTTTTTTAATTTATTTTATTTTTGGCTGCTTTGGGTCTTTGCTGCGCTCGGGCTTTCTTTAGTTGCAGCAAGTGAGAGCTACTCTTTGTTGTGGTGCATGGGCTTCTCATCGCGGTGGCTTCTCTTGTAGCGGAGCACTGGCTCTAGGTGCGCGGGCCTCAGTAATTGTGGCCCACGGGATCAGTAGCTGTGGCTTGTGGGCTGTAGAGCGCAGGCTCAGTAGTTGTGGCCCACGGGCTTAGTTGCTCCACAACATTTGGGATCTTCCAGAACCAGGGCTCGAATCTGTGTCCTCTGCCTTGGCAGGCAGATTCTTAACCCCCGTGCCACCAGGGAAGCCCCTTACTGGGATTTTGTTGATTGCATTCCCATGATGTAGTTTAACAGTTTCCCTGTCTTCTGTATTTCCTGATTATTAGTAATTGAATCTAGAGGTTTAATCAGTTTCAGGGTTGATTTTTAGAGGGAAGATTACTTCATAGAGGGTATTGTGTTCCTTACCAAGAAGTATGTGTATCTAATTGATTCTCTTTATTTTGTGAACAGCCATTGATATGCAATCTTCAGATCTTTACTTCATTAATTAGTCTTAATTCACTATTGCAAAATGGTGGTATTCCAATTCTATAATTCCTTCTTCATTTATATTCTCTAAAGAGAAATATTCAGCTTGCTAATATTGTTTATGCAGTGGTGACGTTCATGTAGGAAAAGCAAGATAAATGCTTGAATTCTTGCTTTCCTACATGACGTTCATGTAGGAAAAGCAAGATAAATGCTTGAATTCTTGCTTTTAAATGCTTGAATTCTTGCTTTTGAAGTTTTCAAAATAAGGTTGGTTCCCAACCGTTTTCCAAAAGTAACCAGTAAAAAAAAAAATAGTTTTTTAAAATATATCTAATTTTGAACTCATAGATTTAAATATGTTTGATATGTTTCTGTCCATTGCAGTTATCATCTTTACCGATGCTCTAAATTGTTCCATCTTTGGGCTGTGGTCTCACTTCAAGTTGGTTACAAATCCTTTTAACACAATCTTAATAGTCCTCAATAACTTCTCTGCTATATACTGTGACAAGATATTCCAGGCTTATCTTGTACGTTTCCTGTCTCAGACCTGGAATTGGTCATTTCTCTAGTAAGTTATGGTTTCTTTGAGTGGGAAATCACATTTCAGCACCACAGTCTGGGTGCTAGAAATTCTCCTTGCTCCTGGTTTGGTCATTGTTTCTAGATCTCTTCAGTGGACGAAACTAGGAAATTCTCTTCTCTCTCTCCCTGCTCCCTCGCCTTTTCTCTCCTTGTGTGTGTGTATGTGTGTATACACATATACATACTTATATATACATGCACATGTATATACATACATATGTACACACATATATACCTGATTTTTATCCTATGTTATATATAAAACATACTCAGAAAACAATATCAGCACTGTGTCCTACGTATTACTGAAAATAATTTTAGACATATATTGACATATATGTAATGTAATACATGTGGGTGTATATAAATATATATATATATAATAAACAAAATATAGATTGTCTAGGCAGCAAATAGTGAAGTCACTTGAGAATGTTGTTTACACTAAGTATTCCCAGCAGAGATCCATTATGCTTTATGCCTAGGACCATTGCATGTCTAACACAGAGTTCATAGGTATGAGTACTTGTGTATCCTTAAAGAGAACAGTAGGGAAGAGCATAGATCCAGACAGCCAGTTTTAGTGCAGCAAACAGGATGCCTGCTGTAAGCAAGGCACTAGGCTGGGTGCTTGTCATGTACACTTACACAGTGTGAGATGGACAGTAAAGAGAACTATCCAATTTGAGTACAAATTAACAGCAACTTCCAAATAAGGACAAAGATGTCACTTGAGTATCTCAATCAAGCAAGTCATAGCTGATATTTTGGGTTAACTGATGATGTCTTAAAAAAAAGCCAGGAACACAAAGCAATGTGTAGTGGTTGGGAACAGGAATGAGTTCAGAGAGGAGGCTGAAAAGCAGCTGGGATGGGGGAGGGAGGCAGGCTGTATGTAGAGGAGAGTCAGCTGGGAAGGTGCAGAGTTCCTCATACTTGGAGGAGAGGATGAGGGAGGAAAGGGCTCTGGGCCACCTCTGGCCCCACTGAACTTCTAACTAAAGTCAACTAATTTGTCCTTAAACAAAGCTTCACTCTGTGAGCTTATGGTACTAGGTGTAGTGTCTCATAAATAGCTTTAGGTGACTCATAAATAACTCCCTCTTCAACAAGCGTTGCTAACTGTCCTTTTTAAAAACAGCTTTTAAAGGACATTACTGCCCTTTTTTTTTTTTTTTTTTCCCGTTATGCGGGCCTCTCACTGTTGTGGCCTCTCCCGTTGCGGAGCACAGGCTCCGGACGCGCAGGCTCAGCGGCCATGGCTCACGGGCCCAGCCGCTCCGCGGCATGTGGGATCTTCCCGGACCGGGGCACGAACCCGTGTACCCTGCATCGGCAAGCGGACTCTCAACCACTTGCGCCACCAGGGAAGCCCATTTACTGCCCTTTTAAAAAAAACAAAAAAACCAAAAAAAAACAGCTTTATTGGAATATAATTTATATACCATAAAATTTACCCATTTAAAAAAAAAAATTTACCCATTTTAAGTGTACAGTTTGGTGATTTTTAGTAAGTTTACAGAGGTGTGCAACTATCACCACAATTTGAATTTTAGAACATTTCATCAACCCAGAAAGTTCCCTTGTCCTCACTTGCAGTCAACCTCCATTCCCACTGTCAGCCCTAAGCAAACCACTGATCTACTTTCTGTCTCTAGATTTGTCTTTTCTGAGTATTTCATATACTGTAGTCTTTTATATATGGCCTCTTTCATTGGGCATAATGTTTTTGAGGTCCATCCATGTGGTAACATGTATCAGTAGTTTGCTACTACCTTTTAAACAACATATTTAAACGGTCTGGTATTTTGAGATCAGATGCAGTTTCATGATTCTGGTTTTCTAAAGTACCTCCTTGAATGAACACATTGTCTTTTCATTTTCTTTCTAGGATTTGGTGGCTTTTGAACGTCAGTGGACTAGCTTCTTCGCCAGTTTTGACACAGAAATTCCCTTCTTGCTGGAATTGTCTGAATCTCAGGCGGGTGAGGTATGTAAAGGAAGGGTTAAAGAGAAAGAAGAAATTGGCTAGTTTATTTATTGTTTTTATTTTTATTAAAAATTTTCTCAGGGCTTCCCTGGTGGCGCAGTGGTTGAGAGTCCGCCTGCGGATGCAGGGGACACGGGTTCGTGCCCCAGTCCGGAAGGATCCCACATTCCGCGGAGCTGCTGGGCCCGTGAGCTATGGCCGCTGAGCCTGTGCGTCCGGAGCCTGTGCTGCACGACGGGAGAGGCCACAGCAGTGAGAGGCCCGCGTACCGCAAAAAAAAAAAAAAAGTTCTCAGAATACAGCACTACCAATCTGAATTTGGCTATCATTTCCTTAAGATTTGTTGCATGCTATAAAGAAGTTTTTAACTCCCATGCCAACCCCTATATAAGAAGGTTTTTTTTTTTTCTGTGCCAGTTTCTCTACAAGAAAGATACTCATTTGTCAGAGGTGGTGCCCCTGTCAGCCAGGAATTCTGTTGGGCACCAGTTAATAAGCCTAGGAATAATTCTCCACATGTGAATAGCACACCTTTGTCAGTCGAACCTCTAGGTAATGCCAAGCTTTCTTTCTAGGCAGACAACAGTAGTGAAGTTACTAGGTTCAGGATAAGACCCACTCCATGAGTAAACTGAGGTATGTAAATCAAGAACTAAGGCACAGGGGCTTCCCTGGTGGTCCAGTGGTAAAGAATCCGCCTTCCAATGCAGGGTACATGGGTTCGATTCTTGGTCAGGGAACTAAGATCCCACATGCCGTGGGACAGCTAAGCCCACTTACCACAACTACTGAGCTCGCACGCCTCAACTAGAGCCCGCGTGCTGCAAACTATAGAGCCCATGTGCTCTGGGGACTGCGCGCCACAACTAGAGAAGAGAAAACCTGCAGGCCACAACTGGAGAGAAGCCCGCGCACCACAGCAAAGAGCCCGCGTGCTGCAACAAAAGATCCTGCGTGCCTCAACGAACATCCCGCGTGCCACAACTAAGACCAGATGCAGCCAAAAATAAATAAAATAAATAAATAAATAAAGTAAGTAAGGCACAAAACTGGTTCCCAAACTATTCCCCAAAACTAGTCAACAGGAAGGATCAAAAGAGTGATCTTGAGCTTGCACTTGAGCTTACTTTGGGCTTGCACTGCCCGTCCTCAGTTCTGCTGTGTTCCACTGTGACCCAGGACAGGCCCTACTCCTGCCCTTTGGAACTGGAGTTGATCTTTGTTGCTGTGCATTTTACTTTTACATTATGTTATAAACCCCACAATATATTGAGGTTATCTTTGTTTAAACAGTTGTCTTTTTTGTCTTTTAAAAATCTTTAACAGTATTTTTTAAAGATTTAAATAATTCAAAAATCTTACATATCTGCCCATGTAGTTAAAATTTCTGGTGCTGTTCATTTCTTTGTGTAGACACAGATATCCATTTGGTATGATTTCCTTTGCCCCGAAGGATATCATTTAACATTTTTTGTAGTGTGAATCTTCTGATGATTAATTCTTCCAGCTTTTGTATGTCTGAAAAAAAATTTTATTTCACTTTCGTTTTTTTCTAATTAATTATTTATTTATTTTTGGCTGCATTGAGTCTTTATTTGCTGTACGCAGGCTTTCTCTAGTTGTGGCAAGTGGGGGCTACTCTTCGTTGCACTGTGCAGGCTTCTTATTGCGGTGGCTTCTCTTGTCACGGAGCATGGGCTCTAGGCACTTGGGCCTCAGTAGTTGTGGCTCACGGGCTGTAGAGCACAGGCTCAGTAGTTGTGGCACATGGACTTAGTTGCTTGGCGGCATGTGGGATCTTGCCGGACCAGGGGTTGAACCTGTGTCTCCTGCATTTGCAGGCAGATTCTTAACCACTATGCCACCAAGGAAATCCTTCACTTTCATTTTTGAAAGTATTTTTGCTGTATATAGAATTCTAGGTTGACAGTTTTTTCCTTACAGTACCTGAAAGATGTTCCACTCTTTCTCACTTGCATTATTTCTGATGAAAAGTCATTGATCTTTATCTTTATTCTTCTGTACGTAACTTGTCATTTTTCCCTCTGGTAGCTTTTATGATTTTCTCTTTCATTACTGGTTTTGAGTAATTTGATTATGGTATGTCTCACTGTAATTTTGATCATATTTCCTATGCTTGGGTTTTGTTGAGCTTTTTGGATCTGGATTTTTAGTTTCATCAAGTTTGGAAAGTTTTTGGCCATTATTTTTTCTGTTCTCTTTTCCTTCAGAGACTCCAATTACTTCTATATTAGGCCACTTGAAGTTGTCCCACCTCTCACTGATGCCCATTTCAGTTTTTTATTTTTTTTAATTCTTTTTTTCTTATTACTGATTCTAAGAGTAAAAAATATTCAAAAAGATATACTCAGTGAGGGCTTCCCTGGTGGCGCAGTGGTTGACAGTCTGCCTGCTGATGCAGGGGACACAGGTTCGTGCCCCAGTCCGGGAAGATCCCATATGCCGCGGAGTGGCTAGACCCGTGAGCCATGGCCGCTGAGCCTGTGCGTCCGGAGCCTGTGCTCCACAACGGGAGAGGCTCCAACAGTGAGAGGCCCGCCTACCGCAAGAAAAAGATATACTCGGTGACGTGTCACTCCTGGGTTCTTACTACCATATTCTGATTCCCACTTTCTTCCCACCCTTTTTCCACCCATTCCATTACCAGTAGGTAACAAATCTCTTCAGTTTGTGGTTTATGTTTTCTGTCTCTTTTGCACAAATGATCAGATACATAGGTTATTTTCTTATATCCTTTCTTTCATTGAAGAGTAGCATACCATATGTAGTCATTTCCACTTTGCTCTTTTCACTTAACAGTGTATCCTGGAACTCTTTCTAGGTCAGTTCATTCTTTATTATAATTCATAATACAGTTGACCCTTGAACAACACAGGCTTGAACTACCTGGGTCCACTTGCATATTTTTCAGTAGTAAATACTACAGTACTACATGGTTCAGGATTGGTTGAATTCATGGATGCAGAGGAGCTGCGAATTCAGAGGGCCAACTATAAGTTATATGCAGAATAACCCCTGTCTTATGTATGTGTATTTAGGTTATTTTGCCGTTGCAAAGAGTGCCATAGTAAATAACTCTGTGCTTATGTATTTTCATATTGTTGGAGGTTTGTATACCTAGTAATGGGATTGCTGGGTCAAAAGGTAAGTGCATATGTAGTTGTGTTAGCTATTGCCAAATTTCCCTTCAGAAAGGTTGTCCTGATTTGCATTCCCACTAGCAACATATGAGAGTGCCTGTTTTACCACAGCCTCACCAATAGAATGTGTTGTCATACTTTTTAATTTTTGACAGTCTCATCGATGAGAAATGGTATCTTGGTATTATTTTAGTTTGTGTTTTTCTAATTATGACTAAGCTTGAACACTTTTTCATATGTTTGAAGGCCATTTTATATTTTATTTTCATGTCTTTTTCCCATTTTAATATTGGTACAATACTATTAACTGAGCTATAGAGCACAGGTTTTAGGTCTTTTGTTCCTTGTTTTTTACGAGTTCTTTATATATTTAGGCTATTACCTTTTTGTCTGTGATATATATTCCAAATATTTCTTCCTTATTTATCAATTGCTTTGTTTATGGTGGTTTTTTGCCATGCAAACTTTTTATCTTTATGTAAATGTATTAATATTTTCTTTTATTGCCTCTGGATTTTCAGTCATATACAGAAAGGCTTATAAATCTAAGGTTAAAGAGGAATTTACCCTTTTAGTACTTGTATGGTTTAATTTTTTTAATTTAGATCCGTAATTCACTTGGGATTTTTTGTGTATATGATGTGAGATATGGATATGTTGTGAGATATGGATCTAATTTTATCTTTTTTTCCCAAATCCAGTTAGAATCCTGACTATGCAGCTCACTAGCTCTGTGACCTGGGACAAGTTAATTAAATTAGCTAACTCATCTGTAAAGAGGGGATCATGATAGAATGAATTGCGTAGGTTGTTACTAGGATTACAGTTGACCCTTGAACAGCACTGGCATTAGGGACCCAGACCCTCCAGACCCTCCACACAGTCGACAATCTGCATTTAACTTATAGCCAGCCCTTTGTGTACACAACGCCTCCTTATACTCAGTCCTTCCATATTTGCGGTTCCTTGGCATCCGCGGTTCCACATCCACAGATTCAGCCAACTGCCTGTCATATATTACTGTGGTATTTACTATTTTAAAAGATCCACATATAAGTGGACCTGTGCAGTTAAAATGTGTTGTTCAAGGGTCAACTGTACTTGAGATAATACATTTAAATGCCTGTCACAGTTCACATGGTAAACCCTCAATAAACTTTAGCTGTTATGCCTTTAATATATAAAGAGTTTTTACAAATCAGTAAGACAAACTCCAAAACTCCAATTGATAAACATACAGAGGATGTAAATAAACAGTTAATTACCAAAGGGAAGTCCAAATGGCCATTGAACATATCTGAAATATTCTACTTCATTAAAAATCAAAGGGGTATAAAATAAAAACAACAACGAGGTACCATTTTTCGTTTGTCAACTTGACAAATATATTTTTAAAAGGACATTTATTGGACAGTGCTTACCCTGAGATAGGCACACTCAGATATTGTAAGTGGAAGTGTACATTGATCAGACTTTTTTGAAAAACAATTTGGCAATATAGTTTTGCCTTCTTACCCTATAATTTCATTTCCAGATTTGCCTTAAGGAAATAATCAGAGCTGTAGATAAAATTTATGAGAAGTTATTCATTACAGTATTATTTATGATATAAGAGTTAGTAGCAATATAAATTTCCAAGAATAAAGGACTATTTAATAAACTTTGGTACAATCTATATATATTCTATGAATATACCATAGAAGAAAGATTTGAAGAAAATGTACCAGAACGTTAATAGTTCTTAGAGATTGTAGGTGGTTTTTATTGTATTCTAAAATAAGCATATATTATTTATTTAATGGGGGGGGAAACAATCAGTATTATTTAAGGGGATTAGAATTGCCTTTTGAAGTTTTGAACTCTTGACAAAGACCCTGCATATCAGTGTTTGATTAGTGTTTAGCCTAGCACTATGCACATCAAAGCTGAGAAGTACTTCTGTGGTTTCCTGGGAAACTTCTGTCAGTACTTCTAAGTCCCTTGGATTCTCCCTCATTACTCATTTTAAATTAGTATACTAGAATTAATATATATTATAATTTATAGAATTAAAATAATTCTAATTATTGGAAATGTAGAAAAAAATTTAATAGAAGAAAAAGATTCCTATATGGTTAGTAACTTAGAACACAGATGGTGGTTTGTCCAATTTCCTTTCAGTAGTTAAAAACTGTAAAATTTGACAAGGATTTTTCTTTACCTTCCTTTTCCTTTCTTTTTCTTTTGCAGCCTTTTATCTTTTGTCTTTGCTAATTGTTGTTTGTTTGCTTTCTATCCCCAAAATTCATGTTGTTATCCACCACATATGTCCTCCCATGTTCTTATAACAATCTATAAACATGTATCTCTCCCTCTTTCTCTCTCTCTCTCTCTCTCTCTCTCTCTCTCACACACACACACACACACACACGCACGCACACACACACTATAAGCACACATACATGCATATATGATGGGTTTGTGATTGTTTTATAAAACTGTGATCTTAATATATATAATGTTGACTTCTTTTTTAGCCATTCAGAAGTTACTTTAGTCATGGAATGATTTCCAGTCATATAACTGAAAATAGGTAAGATTCTTGGGAAAGAAATTGAATGGTAATAGAGAAAATGGGGTTGACAAGGGGGTGGAAATGGGAGAGAATCTAAGTACAGAAGCTGGAGTCAGGAAAATATGGGTTGACTTTAGTCATCACAGAGTAAGAAATCCATACTCTATAAAATTGTCTGTTTCACTGCTTTTGTATTAAAGTTTTATGTTAAGGTGGCTTTTAAAACATTGTAACTTGCTAAAATCTAAAGAAAGGAATTTTTTATTCCATCAGTAACCCAGCAAAGCTAGAGGAAGCAGAGTGTCCAAGGGCTGGGCAGTGATCAACAGTGGCTTGTTGGGGAGTAAAAGGGATTGGGCATAAAGGTCCAGCCCCAGGAAGACATGGGAGCAATGAGGGTTGCTGCATTTGTTTTCTTGAAGTGTTTCCTTCAGTACCTCTTTTGCAATGATAATCAGGAGGGCCCAGCAGCTGATAGTTCCTCTGATGGATAAATGCGAGTAGATCTTTCCTTTCTTTTCTTCCCCAATTGCAGTCCAATCTGGTAATGAGACAGACTACCCTGGCTGGGACTCAGAGTGATCTTTTTCTGCACAGAGTCTCACTTAACTTGAATTAAGCATCAGAATAGAATCAGGGTCATTTTTACTTTTAACAGCCCCAGTTTGTCTGAAGCTTAAGGAAGTATGTTTAAGAACAATGAGAAGAAATACAAAGGATTTTCCACATGACATACTCTAAGGGCAATTTAAGGAAAGGGTATGGGATAAAGAAAGCTGTCTTAGTCTGTTTTAGCTCCTGTAACAAAAATACCATAGACTGGGTAGCTTATAAACAACAAACATTTATTTCTCCATTATAGTTCTGGAGACTGGGAAGTCCAGGATCATGGCACTGGCAGATTTGGTGTCTGGTGAGGGCCCACTTTCTCATAGATGGGTGTCATTTCACTCTAACCTCACATAGCAGGAGGGGCAAGGGGGATCTCTCTGGAACCTCTTTTATAAGAGTTTCTTTTATAATCTTGTTCATGAAGGCTCTATCCTTATGACCTAATCACCTCCCCAAATCCTTACCTCCTAATACCATCACTTTGGGGGTTAGGATTTTAACATGTTGAATTTTGGGAGAACACAACATTCAATCCATAGCAGAAACTATCTTTTTAAAATATCCTTTAGTCATTGACTATTTGTTGACAAATAGGTGTGACATACTAAGCAAGAGATACATGATTTAAAAATAAACCAGACACAGTCTCTTCCCTCATGGAGTGAATAGTGTGGTGGAGAAATAAGACGTTAATCAAGCAACTTCACAAAGAAATATGTAATTGCAAACTTTGATTGACGCCTTGAAGGAAAAAAGAACATGGTACTGTGAAGACCACACTGGAGAGCTGACCTCTGGGGGGAGATGAGATGTGAATGATGAGTAAAGATAATTAAGGGATAAAAGCAGTGGTCCTGAGATGAGAACGTAAGGAACATAAAAGAAATGTGTGTCGAGGAACATAAAAGAAGATGAGTTTGGCTGGAGTGTGGAAGTTGGGAGAGAGTGGTCTTATATGGAGCTAAAGAAGTTGGCCAGGCCAGACCATGTTAGTCTTTGTTGGCCATGTGAAAGATTTCAGCCCTTCTCCTGAAAATAAAGGCTTTGAATGTTTAAAAGATTATCTTCTCTGCAATGTGGAGAATGGATTATAGGAGGGCAGAGTGGAAGCAGAGTGGAAAGTAGGGAAACTCTGAGGAAGCATTGCAGCCAAGAGGAAAGAGGGAAGAGAGGGATGGGTGCAGGGACGGGTAGCTGTGGTGGTGAGAACATTTGCAACCCTACTTTCCTCCTTCCCTCCTAAAGCTACTTGGGAATGGTTAACAGCTCTATTGTTTGTCTACAGTGTGAGTATCACAACTGCTATCATTCTTGAAAATGTATATTTCTATCAAAATGCTATTGTATAAAACTGGGATTTTGCTCCATCTCTGTATCGTGGACAGCAAACTTACAGAACTTTCTCCTTAAGCAGCAGGACAAGCTAAAAATATAAACATGGCTTGGGTTTAGGTATGTCCCTATGGGTCAGTAGGAGGAGTCAAAGATAATCTGGGATCTCTTCCCAACCAGCAGGGAGCATTAGGTGGACTGTACTAATCACCTTGCTCAAACCACAGGATGACAGTCAGAGAAGCCCAAGAACTCACTCATTTGGAAGTTTCCCTAGCCAGTAATCTCTTCACTAATTACATGTTTTTGATTTGCCACTCTAGCCCTAATAGGCAGCCATTTGTTCTCTTTGGTAATCATTCCACACGAGAAAACCTGAATGCTGGCAACTTTAACTTCCCTTCTGAAGGGCACCTGGTACGCAGCACTGGTCCCAGCGGGAGCTTTGCCAAACACATGGTGAGTGGCTTGACTACCTGGTGCTTAATTGGTTTTATTATCAAATAGGGAGGAGGGGAGCTGGATAAATGGAACCTTTCCAACTAGTGTATTGATTTAACCTTGAACTTGAAGTTGTTTTGGTGTGAAAAGTGATTAAAAACTGACTGTGTATTTTTATATAAGTACTAGATATGATTTGAAAGTATCATATTTAATTTTTAAATATTGAAGGGTAAAGGTTAAAAAAATACTTTCACGAACCAAACTTTCAGTTATCCAAGTAGTATCAACAGTAGAATAAGAATTTTAAATTAACTTGAAAATAGACAGTCATTCCAAGCCTAAATTTGCTATGTCTTGACTGTTACATTTCAAGTGTTAAAAGAGAACTATCATCTAGAAATCTATATCCAGTGACAACCTCCTTCAGTAATGAAGGGGTAATCAAGACATGCTCAGATGAAAGAAAACTAAGAGAATTTGTTGCCAGCAGACCTACCCTAAAAGAATGACTAAAGGAAGTTTGGTCAAAACAAAGAAGAAATGATAAAAAAATAAAAAAAAAAAGAAGGAATCTTGGAACAATAAGGAGGACAAAAGAACACAATAATAAAACCAGTACATTTTTTTGTATACTTTAAAATACTGAATTTTATCTCAAAAAAATTGCAAAAAAAGAAACCAACCCCAGTGCACACCCACATTGTGGATGACTTAGCCAATTTCTGTTTTTAGGTCTGTATGACTCCAAAGCCAAAGGACTTTCAGTCATTAACTCAGTAATCATTATTGAGTGTCTACTATGTGCCAGTCACTGTGCTAGGTGCAAGGAAAATATAGTCATGGTCTTTGCCTCGAAGGATCTCACAGACTAGTAGAAGAGTCAGTGAGGATAGTGCTGTGAAATGTTTGGAGCAATAATTTAGCCATCCATTACACACCTTAGAATGGCTGAAACACTGACAACACCAAATGTGGAGCAACAGAAACTCTCATTCATTACTGGTGAGAATGCAAAATGGTACAGCCACTTTGGAGGACAGTTTGGCAGTTTCTTGCAAAACTAAACATACTTTCAACATCAGTCATGCTCTTTGGTATTTACCCAAATGAGCTGAAAACTTAGGTCCACACAAAAACCTACATAAGGAATTTTTTCTTATAACATCACTTTTCATAATTGCCAAAACTTGGAAACTTGGAAGCAGCCAAGATGTGCTTCAGCAGGTGACTGGATAAATAAACTGTGTTACATCCATACAGTGGACTGTGTTTCAGTGATAAAAAGAGCTATCAAGCCACAAAAAGACGTGGAGGAACCTAAAATGCATATTGCTAAGTTAAAGAAGGCAATCTTTAATGGCTACATAGTATATGACTCCCACTATATGACATTCTGGAAAAGGTACAACAGTGGAGGCAGTAAAGGGAATTCCCTGGCGGTCCAGTGGTTAAGGATTCCACGCTCTCACTGCCACTGTCACTGCCGAGGGCCTGGGTTCAATCCCTGGTCGGGGGAACTAAGATCCTACAAGCCACGCAGTGCAGCCAAAAAAAAAAAAAAAAATGGAGACAGTAAAAAGATCAGTTGTTGCCTGGAGTTTGGGAGGAAGGGAGAATAGATGGATCTTAGTGGATTTTTAGGGAAGTGAAACTATTCTGTATGATATTGTCATGATGGGCACATGTCATTATACATTTGTCATAACCCATAGAATGTACAATACAAAGAGCGAACCCAAATGTAAACTATGGACTCTAGTTAATAATAATTTATCAATATTAGTTCATCAGTTGTAACAAATATAATATTACAAGACAAATAATAGGGGAAATTGTGGAGGCAGAGGGAAGGACAGGAGATAATGTGGGAACTCTCTGTGCTTTCGGATCAGTCTTTCTGTCAACCTAAAACTGCTCTAAAAAAAAATAGTCTATTACCAAAACAAAAATGTAGCAGGTTATTTATACAACTTTCTGTAATAATTGGGGTTCTTTATTTTACAAACATGAAAACCTAATGAAGTCAAGGAACTTACTGAGACCTGGTCCTGGGGTGGTAGGGGGCCTAGTTATGAACTTTCATCTTCATTCAGCTCTGTTTCAAGGTGACATACTTATCTTTTCCATTTCTGTGCCATTTGTGAATAATTTACAAATTAACAGGTGATATTAAATCTGAAAATCCAGATTATCTGAGCAATTTTACATTACACATGCAAATTCTGTTGTACCAATTTCCTTTTTAATGTAAATGTCAATAACATTTTTTTTCAAGTATAGTCGATTTACAATATTGTGTTAGTTTCAGGTGTATAGCACAGTGATTCAGTTATACATATATATGTGTGTGTGTGTGTGTGTATATATACACACACACACACACACACACACATATTCTTCAGATTCTTTTCCCTTATAGGTTATTACAAAATACTGAGTATAGTTCCCTGTGCTATACAGTAGGTCCTTGTTGGTTATCTATTTTATATATAGTAGTGTGTATATGTTAACCCCAGCCTCCTAATTTATCCCTCCCCTCACGCCCTTTTCCCTTTGATAACCATGAATTTGTTTTCTATGCCTGTGAGTCTCTTTCTGTTTTGGAAATAAGTTCATTTGTATCTTTTTTTTTTTTAGATTCCACATATAATATCATATGTATTTATCTTTTTCTCTCTCTGGTTTACTTCACTTAGTATGATCATCTCTAGGTCCACCCATGTTGCTGCAAATGGCATTATTTCATCCTTTTTTTGGCTGAGTAGTATTCCACTGTATATATATACCACATCTTCTTTATCCATTCGTCTGTTGATGGACATTTAGGTTGTTCCATGTGTTAGCTACAGTAAATAGTGCTGCAGTGGACATTGGGGTGCATTGTATCTTTTCAAATTATGGTTTTCTCCAGTATGTGCCCAGGGGTGGGATTCCTGGATCACATGCTAGCTCTATTTTTAGTTTTTTGGGGAACCTCCATACTGTTCTCCATAGTGGCTGCACCAATTTACATTCCCACCAACAGTGTAGGAGGGTTCCCTTTTCTCCACACCCTCTCCAGTATTTATTATTTGTAGACTTTATTTTTTGCGGTACGCAGGCCTCTCACTGCTGTGGCCTCTCCCGTTGCGGAGCACAGGCACCGTACGCACAGGCCCAGCGGCCACAGCCCACAGGCCCAGCCGCTCCGCGGCACGCAGGATCCTCCCAGATCGGGGCACGAACCCGCGCCCCGTGCCCCAGCAGGCAGACTCTCAACCCCTGTGCCACCAGGGAAGCCCCTGTAGACTTTTTGATGATGCCATTCTGACCAGTGTGAGATGATACCTCATTGTAGTTTTGATTTACATTTCTCTAATAATTAGTGATGTTGAGCATCTTTTCATGTGCCCTTTGGCCATCTGTATGTCTTCTTTGAAGAAATGTCTATTTAGGTCTTCTGCCCATTTTTGGATTGTGTTGTTTGTTTTTTTGATATTGAGCTGTATGAGCTGTTTGTATATTTTGGAGATTAATCCCTTGTCAGTTGCATCTAAACATCAATAAATTTGATGTTTATATAGGCTTACATAAATTTGTGACCTCATCTAAGGAAGCAGGTTTGAAATACATGGCACCTTAAAAAAAAACCTTTAGTTAGGGAAAATTTAGAAATCCAAGGAACATGTTTTGAGGAAATAAGCCTATTAACCAACAATTAGAATTATATACATGATTTTTCCTTTAGGATCATGGCAGTATTGATCATATTCACTATGGTATAGTTTAGATTAGTCAGAATTAAATTTTTATTTCAAATCTACAACTTGGATTACAGAAAAATGCCATATATTCTCTTGTGACTTCCTTAATGGAGTAAAATAGAAGGAATGAATATTTGTGTCATATTTAGCTGTTTTTAAGATACTGTGCTAGGCTTCCCTAATGGCACAGTGCTTGAGAGTCTGCCTGACAATGCAGGGGACACGGGTTTGAGCCCTGGTCCAGGAAGATCCCACATGCCACGGAGCAACTAAGCCCATGCGCCACAACTACTGAGCCTGCGCTCTAGAGCCCGTGAGCCACAACTACTGAAGCCTGCACACCTAAAGCCAGTGCTGTGCAACAAGAGAAGCCACCACAATGAGAAACCTGCACACCTCACAAAGAGTAGCCCCCGCTCACCGCAACTAGAGAAAGCCCTCGCGCAGCAACAAAGACCCAATGCAACCATAAATTAATTAATTAATTAATTAAAAAAAAATAAGATACTGTGGTAATTTCCTTTCCTCTATTTCTTGTGGTAGCATTTTTGCATTTTGTACCTACTATCCTAGGAACCCTGATGAGATTGTTGGATTTTCAAAAAAGAAAAGGACATCCATTTCCATCTGTATAAATGAACAACTAAGCAGGGAAGAAAAATAAGAATTTAAAAATCTAGAGAACTTATTTTCTCTTCTGGATGGCCTGTGTACAGAGATAAAATACAAGTGAAGGTGGGAACCTGGGTATCACCTCCTTTCCTAAATTTGTAGCTGCCTTCCCATATATGCATATCATGTCAGCCAAGGTCCAAACTGTGAAAGTTCTGCACTAAACATTAATGACAGTCAAAACCCAAGCACATTTTGTCTTCTTTTCTTTCTAAGTTGTTAATTCTTTAGCATCCTGGGCTGACCCAACAGCAGCCTCACAATGTAGCCAAAGTTATAAAACACACACAAGATACCTTTGGAAAAACAACAATTAAAGGTGACCTTTTGGGCTTCCCTGGTAGCACAGTGGTTGAGAGTCCCCCCACTGATGCAGGGGACATGGGTTCGTGCCCCGGTCCGGGAGGGTCCCACATGCCGCAGAGCGGCTGGGCCCGTGAGCCATGGCTGCCGAGCCTGCGCGTCTGGAGGCTGTGCTCCACAACGGGAGAGGCCACAACAGTGAGAGGCCCGCGTACCACCAAAAAAAAAAAAAAAAGTGACCTTTTCCCCTATGCGTTTAAAAAATAATAAATCAGCTGTTGGTAAAATAAAATGGATTTCTATTAACTATACACTTTTTGTTTCTCTAACAGTACACACTTAAGTCCCTGCTCCTTTTTTACTTTTTTTTTTTTTTCTGATATCCAGGTAGTACAGTGTGTTTCACCAAAGGGACCCCTTGCTTGTTCAAGAACATACTTTTTTGGAGCTACTCATGTTCCTTACTTGGGTAAGTCCATATAAGTTGTCATCTCATCAACTTATCTAATGAAAAGTTTCTCCCATGAACTAGAAGTGGACTTGAGATTTACTACTTTCCTCAGAAACTCATTTTGTAGCCTGTAATTCCTTGTTGATGTGCCTAACACATTTCTCACAATGTATTTCAGGAGAAATAATTATCAGCTCAATATATATTAGGTCCAATCATGTGTGAGACCAAGTGCTTGGTATCAGAGGGAAGGCAAAGATGCGTCAGCTGTAGTTGGAGATAGCAGGAGGAGATATGGGCTGCAATGGGAGTTTGGATGACTCAGCCAGGTGCCTGTTGTTCTAGTGAGGAAGGTGAGGAAGAGCCATGGTAGAAGGGTACCCATAAGCTGGGAACATTGACAGGAGCAAGTGCTCTATGCTGAGGAGCCATTCAGAAAGGCTAGGCTGACTGAGGCTATCCTCTTTGCTGGGGTAACCAGAAGCTGCAGACATCCAAAGAGACAGAGAGAAGAACTCTTGAATGAATGAGGGTCCCAGCACTGTTCCACAGAGGAGAGTACATCAGAAACCAGGTTTTCTCCTGAGCATTGTTATATAAGCCAGGAAACTCTGAAAGAAGCATGACTTGGGTTGGATAATTAAGGAGGTGAAGAAAGAGGCAGAACTGAGCCTGCTTACTTATACCTCCTAATTTAAAAATTTAAAAATAAAAGCAAAAACATTCCAGAGATGAAGATTCTACATGTCTTCTCTGGTGTTTAGTGGTGATGCTGATTGGTTGTCAAGGTCAGTGTCAGGGATGATGGTCTGGGAGGATACTGGCAGAAACTAGGTTTCACTGTTGTTTGTGCTTGTACAGTATTTAACTCAAAAGAAAAAAAGTTCTTGACATCTTCAAATTAAGAAATTCTAGCCTCCTTGTGAAAGTGTTTGCATCTCCTGTAATCTTGTCACATTCTTAATACATGGTCCTCTTTCACAGGAGATGACAACAAGCTGCCCAAGAAAACTGAACAAATGTAAGTCTTCATTTCTATTACATTTTTTTCTTTCTCACATTGAGTTACTCAGATGTTGAGATTGTCCCATTTACCTCCTTTTGAGATCAGCATTGGGTAGGACATTTGGCTTAAGAGGTGAGCAGAGGGACGTTCCTGGTGGCCCAGTGGTTAAGAATCCACCTTCCAATGCAGAGGACGTGGGTTCTATCCCTGGTTGTGGAACTAAGATCCCCACATGCTGCAGGGCAAATAAGCCCGCACCACAACTACCGAGGCTGTGCTCTCTGGAGTCCACGTTGCTGCACCTAAGACCCAATGCAGCCAAATAAGTAAATAAATAAATAAATAAGTAAAATAAGTAAGTAAAGTAGAGCTGTGTAGTCTCCCAGAATGTCCCAGCCCCTGTCTTTCATCTTGAAGTCTAGGCTAGAGACACTGCCAGGTTTGCCATCTGCTCCTCTCTCCAGACTCAGAGACTTCCTGCCTGCACACCCATGCATTTAAGTGGCATAACGCTTCTTAATATATTTTCTATATAGTGCATTTTTTAATAGGGCTTTCCAAAAAATAAAACATCCTGAAACCCATTGGTAGAACCTGTGTGAAACCACATCTGGTCTGAGAGGTGTTTCCTCTGAATTTGACACTGAGACTTATGGAACAGAGCTAGGATCTCAACTCAGGCCATGCAACTCTCTAGAAAGGGCCTAGTGTTGACTTCTCTCCCGCCCCCCGCCCCCCAGTATAGCAGGAAACCAAAGACAAGAAGTAAACTCATTAATGCTTGTCTGCTTGGGCTACCGTAAAAAATTACCACAGACTGTGTGGCTTAAACAACAGAATTTATTTTCTCACAATTCTGGGGACTAGAAGTCCAAGATCTAGGTACTAGCAGAGTTGGTTTCTGGTGAGGCTTCTCTCCTTGAGTTGCAGACCACCACCTTCTTAGTGTTGTGCTTACATGGAGAGAGAGAAAGATCTCTGGTGCCTTTTCCTTTTTTTTAAAAAAAAAAAATATTTATTTATATTTTAGCTGCATTGGCACATGGGATCTTTCGTTGAGGTGCACGGGCTTCTCTCTAGTTGTGGCATGTGGGCTTCTCTCTCTCTAGTTGTGGCACACGGGCTCTCTGATTGTGGCACATGGGCTTAGTTGCCCCATGGCATGTGGGATTTTAGTTCCCCGACCAGGGATAGAACCCATGTCCCCTGCATTGCAAGACGGATTCTTAACCACTGGACCACCAGGGAAGTCCCTGGCATCTCTTCCTTTTATAAGGATACCAATCCTATGGATTAGGAGCCCACACTTTATGACCTCCTTTAACTTTAATTACCTTTTAAAGGCCCGGCCCTATCTCCACATATAGTCACATTGGGGATTACAGGTTCCATATGAATTTTGGGAGGATGTAATCAGTCCATAATAATGCAGGAATTTCTGAATTCCATAAAGGGATTTTCTTTCAGAATTATGAAGGTAATAGAGTTCTGTTATTACCTAATTAAATATCCTAGCATAAACTAGTTAGGTCTGTGCTTCCCAAAGGCTAACAGTGACAGGCCACAGAGAATCATTTAAGGATCTTTTTTAAAAGATACATTTCCCAGGCTATAGTAGTTCTCAGAACTACTGAATCAGAATCTCTAGGGTAAAACCCATAAGGCTCTGTTGGAAAAATATAAAGTAATATAATCACACTTGAAAATTTGAGAAATGAGGGGAAAAAAATAAGATTAACCATAATTCCTCTTCTTAGACACGACCCCTTAGTATCTCTTTTTTTTAATACATTGATTGATTGGTTGCTGCGTTGAGTCTTTGTTGCTGCGCACGGGCTTTCTTTCGTTGCGGTGAGCGGGAGCTACTCCTCATTGCAGTGGGCAATCTCATTTGAGCGGGCTTCAATGAGTGGGCTTCTCATTGCGGTGGCTTCTCTTGTTGCAGAGCATGGGCTCTAGGCACGCAGGCTTCAGTAGTTGTGGCACATGGGCTTAGTTGCTCCATGGCATGTGGGACCTTCTTGGACCAGGGCTCAAACCCGTGTCCCCTGCGGACCAGGGTTTAAACCTGTGTCCCCTGCATTGGCAGGTGGATTCTTAACCACTGCACCACCAGGGAAGCCCCACACATTAGTATCTTAATGTGTATCTTTTTGTTGTTTTTTTTTAATTATACATATAGGTTTTGTGTAGCTGTAATTGTAGTGTGCTTACAATTTTTGTGTGTGGGTTTTCTTTACGTTAGCAGCAAGTCAACCACATTCTCACGTGTTGGTGGATATGTATAGTCTTACTTTGCACTTGTTTGTGTTTCCATGCCAGCTGTGCTTAGCCATTGCCCTGGACCCTCATTCTAGACCCGTAGACATTTTGCTTAAACCAAAGTCACTGGTGCTCTACTTCAGGGACTGGTGTTGAGAGGTGCTTGGGCCCACATCAGGAGACTTGTTTAAGTCACAGGGCTGGTGGAATTGGGGCCTAATGGAGTCTACTGAAGGCAACAGCAGCACCATCCATGCATAGAGCAGGCCCTTCCCTAATCATGGGTCTCAGGCCTCCTGTCCAGGCCTTTCTATGAGTCAGAAGCCAGATAGCTTTGTACTGAACTCATGCCTTGAGGGTCTGTATAGGACAAGGCCAAGCAGGGGGTTGGCCTGAACCAGTGTTGGTACTGAGTGATGTTTGAATTAAGCTGGGTGAGGGAGGGAGTAAGGATATCTTTATATGTCTTTGGCCTCTATAAATCTTTGCCCTTAGTGTTGAGATGTGGAGGATTCTTGTCATACCTGGAAGTGGCCAAGCTGTTTGGCAGTGTCCCTGACGGGCACTTACCTACCTACCAGGACATACCCCTCTGCCATGGCCTGGTCAACAATCTTCAGGATATGTTGAACCTTGGAGCTGTCATTTTGTTATGTGTTGTTTCTCTTTTTCTTCTACCTTATTCAAATCTCTTACCTGCAATGCAGAGGTGTGGTGTGAGAGCCAAGGAGGAAATTGAAGGTGTTGGCAGTGTGATGTGGCACAATGGAAAGGCACCAGGCTGAGAGCAGACCTGAGTTCCTCTACAGGCCCTACTTGTTTCTTCTGTAAGATGAGAGTGTTAGACCAGATCATTTCTGTGTTCTTCCTGCTATCAAACTGTTGACGAGTCCAAGCTCGCTCTGCTCGCCACACAACAGGCCAATAAATCGGGAGACGAGGTGTTGAGGCAAGGAGTAGAGACTTTATTCGGCAGACCAAGAAGGTGGCCAAATAACCATCTTACCGGGGTTTGGATGCCAGTTTCTTTTATAGAATCAGAGAGGGAGAGGTGGTGAAGCAGTAAAGTAAAAAGGCCGTTTGTCTTGCAGAATATCTCCTGCACTGGGAAGGGGTTGTGTTAATTTCTTCTTTTCTGCAGCCATTCACAGGTGGGCAGGGTCAGGATGTCTCTCTGTGAGCTGAACAAAGGCCTTTTAGTTTAACAGTCAGGCAGAGGGTCAGGGTTCCCTGTGGCAGGCCATTGTGTATGCTTACAGCTATAGATAGTGATTATAATAATAACAAAAGCAATGAAAAGCAAAGGTTAAAGTAAAAGAAACAGAACCAACGTGGAGTCAGAATTTGCTCTTCCCTGTTACAAAACTCCTTTCGCCTTCCTTTACCTGTTACAAGATTCTCAGGCTTAAAAATAAACATATTCTTAGATAAGGCAGTTACTTGCCAAACCCCTCCCTTGCCTTTGAGGCCTTGTGGATGAGCCCCTTCTCTCTGTAATTTTCCTAATAAGACCCTGGGTCTCCTTCCCCTAAGGCAATGGTTCTCAACCGAGGGCAGTTCTACCACATTACTCCCACCAGTCCCTCCCCAACCCCCCATCCCCAGGGATGTTTGGCAGTGTCTGGAGACATTTTTGCTTGTCACAACTGAGGTTACTACTGAGAGGCCAGGAATGCTTCTCAACATCCTATAATGCACAGGGAAGACCTCTCAACAAAGAATTAGCTGGCCCAAAATGCAGAGATTGAGAAACCCTGCCCAAAAGGGAACCAGACTTGGATTTTCTAGGAATCTTCATGGCATTCCCTGTCTGGCAAAGAAAAAAACCTTCCTTTTTAAATAAATTTATTTATTATTTATTTTTGGCTGTGTTGGGTCTTCATTGCTGCTCACTGGCTTTCTATAGTTGCGGCGATAAGGGGCTACTCTTCGCTGTGGTGTGTGGGCTTCTCATTGTGGTGGCTTCTCTTGTTGCCGAGCACGAGCTCTAGGCAGTCAGGCTTCAGTAGTTGTGGCACGCGGGCTCAGTAGTTGTGGCACGCGGGCTCAGTAGTTGTGGCACGCGGGCTCAGTAGTTGTGGCTCGCATGCTCAGTAGTTGTGGCTCACAGGCTCTAGAGTGCAGCATCAGTAGTTGTGGCCCACGGGCTTAGTTGCTCCGCGGCATGTGGGATCTTCCCGGACCAGGGCTCGAACCCGTGTCCCCTGCATTGGCAGGCGGATTCTTAACCACTGCGCCACTAGGGAAGTCCCAAGAAAAAAACCTTATAATGTCTTTGGGAAGTGTGAAGTCAGATAGGAAGCACAAAGTTGGGCAGGAGCAGGGGATGCTTCCCCTCAAAAGCATACTCTATTCTGTAGATCAGGTGAGCTATTTAGAAAGTGGTCTCCGGCTATTAATTTGCATTTAGAGACTGTCATACAGAGTGAAGTAACTCAGAGAAAAGCAAATATATATTAACACGTGTATGTGGAATCTAGAAAAATGGTACAGATGAACCCGTTTGCAAGGCAGAAAAAGAGACACAGACATAGAGAACAAACATATGGACATGAAGGCGGGGGTGGGGAAAGGTGGGGGATGAACTGGATGATTGGGATTGACATATATACACTAATATGTATAAAACAGATAACTAGGGCTTCCCTGGTGGCGCAGTGGTTAAGAATCTGCCTGCCAGTGCAGGGGACATGGGTTCAAGCCCTGGTCCAGGAAGATCCCACATGCCGCAGAGCAACTAAGCCCATGTGCCACAACTATTGAGCCTGTGCTCTAGAGCCCATGAGCCACAACTACTGAGCTTGCGAGCCACAACTAATGAGCCCATGTGCCACAACTACTGAAGCCTGCCCACCTAGAGCCCGTGCTCTGCAACAAGAGAAGCCACCACAATGAGAAGCCCGCACACTGCAGCGAAGAGTAGCCCCCACTCGCCGCAACTAGAGAAAGCCCGTGTGCAGCAACAAAGGCCCAACACAGTCAAAAATAAATAAATAAAATTAAAACAAAACAAAACAAAACAGGTAACTAATGAGAACCTGCTGTATAGTACAGGGAAGTCTACTCAGTGCTCTGTGGTGACCTAAATGGGAAGGAAATCCAAAAAAGAGGGGATATATGTATATGTATAGCTGATTCACTTCACTGTACAGCAGAAACTAACAGAACATTGTAAAGCAACTATACCCCAATTTAAAAAAAAATTTTTTTCATTTAAGTGGAGCGAGTCTTCTCTTCAATTGGATAATCTCTTTTGCCCCCTGAGGGGTCCCACCCTGAGGTTCCAGTAGCAGCCAGCCCTTAGCAGGCCTGGGGAGGAGACGACTTGAAGGTGTGCTGTGGTTGGTTCCTGGAAAAGCAGCAAGTCTGTGTCATGATACCTTTCGGGTCCTCGTAGAGGGTCAGGGAGTCTACATAGTTTTCTTCTGTTGGATCACAAACAGGGAAGGTTGGTCTTTTGAGCAGAATTAAGAAAAGGTGGTTCTTATCATGGTTTAACAAGAGCAAAGTAAAAATTGGAACGGGGCATATAGCTTTTAAAAGGTCTAGAAATCAACAAGTTCTGTTATTATACTTTTCTCATTCTGTTTAAAAATCTGTTTCTTAGAGAATGTCATTTATGTGCACGCAGCTTTTGATGAAACCTTGTGATGCTGTAGTTAACCCTTATTTTTTGTTTTTAAAGTAGGCTCTTGTCACAGGTATATGCTGCTGTTATTGAGGCTGTTTTGGCTGCCATTGCATGTTATGCTAAAACTTCCAGTCTAACAAAGGTAATTTAAATACCGCATTTCTTTTTCCTTAGTAGTTATTTTAATGTGAAACTTTTTATCGATCTGTTTTTAATTTGGACACCTTATAGTACTTAATTTTGTGTGTGAACTTGGGCACCAAAGAGTTGCCTTTAGTGTGCTGAGCTTGTCTTATGAATGACAGCTAATCAGCACTTCTTTGTAGATATCTGGTTGTGTTAAAAAAAAAATCATTCTGTAGTATATTGTTTTACTTAGCAGTTTTTTAAAAGTCTTTCAAAAGTTAAAAAATAAAGAAAAATATAGATTGTTCTGTGAATTTTAATAAAGTTAGATAAGTTGATTTTGAGCTACATAGTTTTATTTCCTATAATTCTGTGTTTTAAAAAATTAACTAAAGATTAGAAATTCTAACTTGTCTTTCCTAGACAGGCACATGTGTTCCCTTTCTCTGACCGTTTACTTCCTTGCTGTTTTGTGGTTAACCTGCTGTGCTGAGTTGGATTCTATATCTGACCCAGTGACAGATGAGAACGAGTTGACTTGATGCCTCCCAGTGCCAATAGGACCTTTCCTGAAGCAAACCATTTGACATTGGAAAGGTTGTGTTGTAGATATCAAAGAGACTATCGCCTAGTCACCAGTTCCTTGTCACCAGTTCCTTGCCATCTTCCCTCCTCACTGAACTTGATTCCCCCTGTACTTGGGATTTCTCAGCCCTTTAGCTGAAAGCTTATGCAAAACAGTAGGTTATTCTTCAGTATCAGTTCTGCACCTTTGTTTTTTAACTGATTTTTTATAACTTTAGTTATTTGAATGTGCTTAGCATCTGGGCAGAAACACTGAGGGCAGTGATATCTTGAGGGGAGGGGAAAGCGCTTTTCCAGGCCTCACAATGGCACCGTCCCAGCTGGTTACAGGTCACCAGATCAGGTTCCAGTGCCCACCTGCCTGAATGAAGTGTTTTCATGTGAACCCAGACCAAAGAAAGCAGGCTCCTGTTTCCCCTAACAAGATGTTTTCACTTTAATCTATTGATGTATACAAAGTAGTCACTTAGAGGGGATGGGAAGTGTTCTCCTGGCCATATGTGAGAAGGGCCCTTCTAAGTGTATTCTTTCCTGCTGTGAAAGCTAATTGTCTCTGTTTTGTTACTGATTTTACAGGCCAAGGAGGTAGCTGAGCAGACCTTTGGATCTGGGTTAAATTCCTTTGAGTTGATGCAGTTTAAGGCAGCCCTACAGTAAGCAATAACTGATATTGTCTATAAAAGCTTTTCTTTAATGTTTGTGTTTTAAAAACCCTTTTCTCCTTTGTATTTGATATTCTGTCTCCCCTTTGAGAAATGTTCCAGTAAATCAATAAGATATGTGAAGGAGAGTCATTCATGATCAGGGTTTTATTTGAGAGGCCAAGGAGCCAAGGATGGAGGAACTGTTTGAGAGTCAGACACACTGCCTGAGGCTGGAATGGGAAGCAGATCAGTATTAGAACTGACAGACCTGGGTTCAGAGGTTAGAAAGATGAAGCTGGGGACATGAGTGGTGAGGTTTGTTAGGATTAGGGGCCCTGGGCACATGAAGATGGTCACTGCTTAGAAGAGGGTTGCCCTGAGCCTCATCTGCCTCTCAGATGGTAGAAACCCCTGAGCCTGGCCATGTCTCAGGGTCTAGAAGGTCTGGGAATTTGGCTTCCTGGCAGTCTTCCCATCACACATGTCCTGGCATATCACAGTGGATCTCTGTGTAGTCTTTGTCCATAGCTAAACCTTCTTGAACCCAGTCCACTCAAGCTTCTGTCCCGTATGAGGACAACTTGGTGTACTTTTTTGTGAAGGAGACAAAAGACACCAATATCAGAGAGTTTCTTTAAGGACACTTCTGGGATGTGCCCTGTGGTACCTCAGTTCCATACCCCACATTTTCTTACATCTGCAGCCCTGGGTAGTGAGAAGGAACATTTGGAAAACTAAGTTAGTTAATGATCTAACAAGAAGAATTCTATTGCTATAGCTCCAGGAGTGTAGGAAAGAACCAGAACTCTTTGGTGCAAAGCTGTAGGCTTGCTTCAGGTTTCTTTTCCTTTCTTCTGGGTCTTCTGAATCTTGTAGCTCTGACCACGAGAGGGGAGGGCTAGAGGAAATTTGGTCCCTTAAGGCTGTGTGCTGACCTGAACTGTCTGTTCCTGGCAGACCTGAGTTTAAGGAAGCTTCTTTGCTTTCCAGCTGTGTGACCTTGGGCAAGATAGGGAGCTCTCTGTGCATCTGTTTCATCATCTTCCTGCCCTGTAGAGTGATTGGGCAAGTGAATGGGAGCTGCTGTCTCAGTGGGTTCTCCTCTCTTATCATCGGCATGGCTGACAAAGTCATTCCATTCCTCCTGTCCTCGGGGCCTTGCCTAGCCCACTCTGCCTTTCTAGGGCAGGCCACACTCTCAATCCCATGGCCTCCTGTGCATGGGGTGTACCACCCTGGCTGGAGGAAAGAACAAGGAGAGAATACATTCCAGGCAATAGGAGGAGAGTCTTCCAGGGCCAGCCCTCCACCCAAGAGCCCCACTTCCTTCTCTTCACATGGTCACTTCCCTCAAACTGCACCAAATTAGCAAATCTTCTCCCAAGAGGGACACGGGAAGTTAGCATACGACTGACTAGTACTTGTTAAGGCAAAAAAATTAAATTTAATTCAATTTAGAAACTTTCTTTTACAAAAAGAGTTGATGCCAAAAGGGTTTTCTGGTTATTCCTCAGTTCTGAAGGCCTGACCATGCCCATTATTACATAGCAGTTGACTGTGGGTAGCAGTCTGACTCCGAGCAGGGCTGGCAGCTTGACTTCAAAGGTGGTGAAGAGGAGGAGGAGCAGGAGAATATGTCAAGCTGTGGGCCAGAGGCCTGGGGCAAGTAGAGGTTTACTCTCAATCTGCCATGGATGGCAATCACATAGTTCTCTCCTGCTCTGTCCAAGAGTCAAGATAGCCCTGAGAATCTGCACAGAGGCAGGGCCGTGACTGGAGTCAGACACTGACCCCATGTTTGCTGATGGCATGATACCCTAAGGCAGGTAAGGACGACACACACCTCACTGGTGGCTGTGAGAGCCCAGCACAGGTGCATTGCAGTGGCAGGTGTCTGGGGAGGATGCTAACACAGTGGTCACAAAAGCAGACTGACTTTTGTTTTATTTTGTTTTGGGTCTACAGCTCCAAGATGGCTTTTCATATACATGCTGTGAATAATCAGGGAAGGTAAGTATATGTTTATGGTGTGTCCTCACTGGGGGCAAGTTTTAGGAGCAAAATGAAGAGCAACTACCTTGTAACTGCTGGCATGGATGATCTTTTCACCCTTCTACACCTGGCAGTGGCATCACTCCAGGGCTGGGCTTGGAGGTGGCTGTGCTCAGCTGAGGCCCTTTGCCCTGAATGCTTTCCACTGAAAGACTAGGGTGGGTTGGGGGCTGAACCTAGTTCCCTCCAAGTGGAATTCTGCATACATGCAACCCAGTGTTTTGAAAATCCCTGAGAGAGATCTGAGTGTGAGTTGCTTCCAAGTTGAAAAAAAGAGAACACTGTAAATTTAATATATGTCTCTCCCATCAATTTCCTCTTGTAGAATTGTGCCTCTGGACAGTGAAGATAGCTTATACTTTGTGAAGACGGTAAGCAGAGCTGTTACAGGTCAGCTGGCAGGGAATGGCCTGTAGAGGACCATCTACAAGGGGTGAGGTAGCAGTGGGTGGGAGTCTTAGGCAGCCCACCCCTTACCTGAGAAAACTAGTCTACTTTCAGGACTGTTCCAGCTGCAGTGGTGGTGAGCCTGTGCTTTCTGAGGCTGTCTAGCAGCTGTACAAGGCTTACCACATCCACACTCCCATGTCTAGGTGCCCCTTGGGTGCAGAGTCTTAGCTGGGGAAGGGGGGGGTGAGGGTGTGGGGTGGTAGACACCTCTTCCTGGGATTAGGAAGGCTTCCTCCAAGTGGCTGAGGTTTCTCTGACCTCACATGGAAATGGGAGCTGATGACAAGCCTACCTCAACACAGACCAAGTTTTCAGTGGCTTCTCTGTGTTCCAAGGCCTGTGTTGATGCCCTTTTTTTAAAAAAAATTAATTAATTAATTTATTTATTTATGGCTGCATTGGGTCTTCGTTGCTGCCCGCGAGCTTTCTCTAGTTGGGGCGAGCGAGGGCTGCTCTTCGTTGCGGTGCACGGGCTTCTCATTGCGGTGGCTTCTCTTGTTGTGGAGCACAGGCTCTAGGCACGCTGGCTTCAGTAGTTGTGGCGCGTGGGCTCAATAGTTGTGGCTCATGGGCTCTAGAGCATAGACTCAGTAGTTACACGGGCTTAGCTGCTCCGCAGCATGTGGGATCTTCCTGGACCAGGGCTTGAACCCGTGTCCCCTGCATTGGCAGGCAGATTCTTAACCACTGCCCCACCAGGGGAAGTCCTTATGCCCTTATTTAACAGGCGCTTATGAAAATAAAAACAAACTAACGTTAAAAAAAAAAAAACTGGGCCTGAGGCTCCTATGAAGTGGGGTAGTGAGAACAGAGCTTTCTGACCTATGTGCTGAAGGCAGAACTAATGGGCCAAGGGAATGGGTGTAGAGATGCAGAAATATTGGTCCCTGAGGTGAGCTGGCGTGGTCTTGGGGAGCCAGGGTTTCTAAACCAGTTGCTCCCAGCCACATCCAAATCCTCTGTTTACCCCAGTGTATCCTGATATGAAGAAAATTGGCAAGCAATGCATAAGAGGATGGTGGACATCCAGCCAAGATTCTGGTTGTAGTATATATGGGTACAAGTTGTACCTTCAGTCCATTCTGTGGCTACTGCCTGAACCTTAATTTCAGTGAGCTTTTGGTCATAGGGAAGTGGGTGGGCAGATGTGGATGACTTGGTGCAAATGCATGCCCACTGCCATCACCAGGGGACAAGCATAGTGTTATCTCATCTACAGAGAGTGATACAACATGGGTAATTTTTTAAGGTTGTGAGTAGTTTCTGTGTATATAACATACCTGCTCCCTGTCTCTGTCAGTATTTTGTGGTGATGTTCTTTTAGAGCTAATGGAGACTTTTTTGTGACATTATTAAGACACTGGGAAATACTTTCTGATATTTAGGTAATAATACTTTGTCTCCTTGCTGGACTTTAGTTTCCCTGACTTCTCTTCTTAGACTCTCGTGCAGTGCTCTGGAAGATGCTTTGCACTGGAGTAGGTGATTAGCAGTCCAGTAGAATCATACTACTGTGTTAAGTACACATTCAGCAGCAGCTAATGAAATAGGAAAGAAAAGATAGGATGTTGGTGCTTTCTGTCCAAATCCTATCCTCCCTTCCAGGCAAAGATGAAGTTCTGTCTCCTCCTCCAAGCCTACCCTACTGATTTCTCCCTACAAGTACTGTATTCCTATAGGAATACATAATTAGGGAATAAATTACATAAATTAGGGAGTAATTCTATAGTAATGTGTCACATGATGACTTCTATGTAAGAATGCTCTTGTCTCTCCAGCTGTACTTTATAGGTTTCCTGAAGATAGGAACGATGCTTCATATTTTTTCTCTCCCCATGCCACATGTGGGAAGTACATAGCAAGTGTCTAAAAAATACTACATGTATTCTTTTTAATGTCCTCTCTCCCCTTCCTCAACACCAGAGGCCAAATAGGGAAGTGGGGGATTAGGAAACCACAGGATTTGTCTTCCTAATTGATTTGGGAACCTAACTGATCATTGTCACTTAAGAGGAACCATGTAGCCCAGGAAGGTTCTGTGTCTTCAGATACTAAAAATTCTTTGAAACAAATTTAGATAAACCTTCCAGTTGTCATGCCTAATGAGAAAGTTAACTGAAATATAAAGCCTGTCTGTCACTTTGTACATTCCTTTATCACAACGACATGGATGATTAAGGACTTTAACTATGGTTTTTTTCCTTTCAACTCTTCTGCCATCTTTTTGTTTTCTTCTTTATAAATTTATTTATTTTTTATTTATTTATTTTTGGCTGCGTTGGGTCTTCATTGCTGCGCGGGCTTTCTCTAGTTGCGAAGAGCGGGGGCTACTCTTCATCGTGGTGCTGCACGGGCTTCTCATTGCAGTGGCTTCTCTTGTTGCAGAGCTCAGGCTGTAGGCGCACAGGCTTCAGTAGTTGTGACACATGGGCTTAGTTGCTCCGCGGCATGTGGGATCTTCCCAGACGAGGGCTCGAACCCGTGTCCCCTGCATTTGCAGGCAGATTCTTAACCACTGCACCACCAGGGAAGTCCCCTGCCATCTATTTGAGAATCTAACAGTCCCTTCAAGAGGCCTAGGTCTTTTGTCTCTGTACTGAGGATAGAGCAGGGATCCCATATGAGGACAACAAGGTGTGAAAATGAGCTCTGGCTTTAGGAGCTCTGTACCTGGCCATTCAGCATCATCAGGCCAGGAAGGCCAGGAAGTGCTCATCGTGCAGCTTATCCTATGTCCTTCACCAGATCTTCACGGTCATCTCAAACTCTAACTCTGGCTTGTACCAATTTCTGCATTTCCTCTGCTAGATTCATCTCAGAATTATGTCATTTTCAGTGGTTTTTAACTAAATTATAGCCTTCTTACCAGCCATTCAGGAGCTTTCTCTGAGTTGCTCTAGTTTTTTTCTGGCCTGCTGAAGCCTCTATTTTTATTTGTCTTGGCCATTGAAGCTCGAACAGCTTTCTTTTAATTTTTTGGTACTGAAAGGAGCATTTGCATGTTTTGACAGGTATCCAGAAATATCCATGAAGACATGTATCCCCCTTTCCAGATTTGTTCAGAACTCGAGCCCAAACCAAAGAAGGAGTGGATGAACATGTAGACACACTGGGATGTGACACTGGTCATGATTAAGAAGGAAGGCTGTTGCATTGCCATTTAGGGAGGATAAGCAATTTGAGGGAATTTACAGAAACTTAAAGATATTCTTCATCTAGCCCAAGTCTGCCTCTGACCAAGGAGCAAAAGCCTGGGTGATCCTGAAGTCCTCTCCCAGTTTGAGATGTATTTCAAGATATACTTGAGTTTTCCTTAGAAATTCTCCAGTATTCTTTTGCCATGTGCCTTAGTATTTTGTGGTCTGTTTCTTATGGATTTTTCCCTGTATGTTTAGGACTGACAATTGGACTAGCTCTGGTTTCTTATTTGATACAGGCTTGTATGACCATCTATGACATTCCTGACTTGCTGGGAGGAAGTGGGTGCTTAGGATCTGTGGTCTTCTCAGAATCATTTTTGACATCTCAGATCTTGGTTAAAGAAAAGGGTAAGTGTATGTCATCTTTGGAAAGCAAAACTTGAACTTGTTTATATGTATATATATATTTTTGGCAAAATAAACCATAAACTAAATCAAAAGACCAGCAATAAACTGGTGAAAAGATTAGAATACTTAAAATAAACAAAGGGTATATTTCCTAATTTATGAAGAGCTTTTATAAATTGATAAGAAAAAGACAAGCTACCCCGTGGTAAATGGGCAAAAAATATGAGCAGGCAGTTTACCAGAGTGGAAAACAAAAAAAAAATTTTAATATTTTAAAAATATATATATTTTAATGTTTATACATACACAGACACACATAATTGACCCCTGAACACAGGTTTAAACTACACAGGTCCACGTATACACAAATTTTTTTCAGTAAGTACATACTACAGAACTACATGTTCCATGGTTGGTTGAATCCGTGGATGTGGAACTGTGGATACAGAGGGCTGACTGTAAAGTTACACATGGATTTTCAACTGTGCAGAGGATCAGTACCCCTAGCCCTCACATTGTTCAAGGGTCCACTGTATGTATATGTATATATATATATATGAATATGTATAGCCTTACTAGTAGTCAGGAAAAAAGCAATTTGAAATAATAATTAGCAAATTATGTTAGCAAAAATAATTTTTTTTTTTACCCATTATGTTAGCAAAAAAATCTAGAGAATGATAATATCCAGTGCTAGTAGGATGAGCTTGATAATGTTTTGTTTGGTTTTTAATATGTACATCTGTACTACCTTGACAAAAATTAAAAGTGTAGATAAAATGGACTCTTTATTTAAATATGTATTTCTATTTGGTGTAAAAAGAACAGAGTTAATCACATGGGGAAGCCTTTCTCCATCCCCTCATTAGACTCCCTGTACCCAAATGAGGAAGTTTTCATTTTCTGAAGGCCTCAGACTCTGTATACTAATAAGAGGAGCCCTCACTCCTGAGAAGGGGAAGCAGCCTGGGGCCTGCAAGGTGGGCTCTGGTGGTGGGCAGTAACCGGCATATCTATGGTCTTCCTGCAGATGGCACTGTTACCACAGAAACCAGCTTCATAATCCTGACAGCTGCCATACCCAGATTCTGCTCCTGGCTGGTTAGTGTCATTCATCAGGTGAAAGTGGACATAAACGTGGAGAAACTGGGGAGAACGTTTAAGAAAGAGCCTCTTCATTGGGTCCTGGTGGGATGTCAGATCCTTACCTAGCCACTTTTCAGGAATAGAAGTTTTTATCTCTGCTCTTTTTCTTTATACAGACGAATCTAGTTTCTTTAACTTTCTTATAATCTTGGAAAAGTTCCAAAAGAAAGGAACTCAGTTATCTGGGTCCTGTTAAATTGTGAAAGGGAAAAATTAACACCCTCATTTTACAGATGAGGAGACTGAGGTTTAGAAATTGACCAACCTGTCCAAGGTCACAGGGAAAGTGAGAAGTGGATCATGTGCTCCCTTTTCTGGTCAGAATAGTTGCTGCTGAATTTTTACAACCACGTCTCTACATGTGGAATCGTCCCATCTTCATCTGTGGGACTTGATCTGAAACTCTGGTGCCTTGGGACACAGAAAATATGACAGCAGTGAGTCTAGTAATGGTCTGAGTACCTATTTCAGAATCTGTTTATATTCTGTTTCTACAATCCTGACATGAATAGAGGAGAGCAAGAGTCATCCTCTAATGTGAACATGTTTAAATGAGAACACATTCAAAATACTTTAAAATGTTCTCTTTCCTTCACCCCTAAAAATAGTTTTCTCCGAAGTGAAATGTAAGTGGAGACTAACATATCCTCTCCACATATCGTAGGCTCATTTAGCTGGACTTTAGGTCCCCATGAGAGAGCCCATCATGGCCTGGTGCTCTGAGCTTTGTGACCAGCAGCCAGCTCTGCCAGCCATCAGGGCCTGAGAACACTGGATTTGTTGGAGGGACTGCTCTCTTAGAAATATGTGAACACAAGGGAGACCTAGCAGAGTTTTGCCTTTGAAGTAGTAAACTGAAAATCTGCACTCCTTTTGGACACAGGTAGAAGATATAGAAGTAAAATTTTCTGAGAAAACCCAGCAATCGGTTATGGTAAGCAGCCTTCTTATTCTTAATGTTAACATCATATCAAAATGAAATGTAAACAGTTTATAAAACAACTTAAAATATTTCCTCTTACTGCTAATCTAAATGTTCTGTACCTTCTTGTCTCAATTCCTTTTTGTATTCTTCCCCTTCCCATTAGAGCTCTAGAAATAACCATGTATGAGGTACAAACTAGAGGGATTCTTTCTGCCACTTAAACCTTTAGGTGTTTTTTCAAAATCTCCCAGTACTTTTAAAAGCAGATCTCAGGGACTTGCCTAGCTGTCCAGTGGTTAAGACTTCCCGCTTCCAGTGAAGGGGATGCGGGTTCAATCCCTGGTCGGGGAACTAAGATCCCACATGCCACGTGGTGTGGCATAAATAAATTACATACATGCAGATCTCAAATTGGCCTAGACATGTAGAGCTAAGAGGTCAAGGCTTTAGGCCAAGGAGAAGCTGCCTCTTTTATCAGAGGATATAAATCTACGGGAACATGAACAAGCATTGTAGACCATGGTGCCTAGACTCAGAGAGGACCTTAACATTCTTTTTCTCAGCACGAGTCACGAATACCAGTAACATGGCAAAGAGCCAAGCAGTGCCAAAGGCCATGAAAGAAGCTGGGTAAATCTGAGGCTGACTTAGCAGCCTCTGTAGATGGACTAACTTGGGCAGGACTTTTGATTCTCTGAATGTTTATGCTGTAAATCACCTGCTCTTTGTGTTTGTTTTTTAAAGGGAGATGAGTGTTTCCTGGGCACTTTTCTAACTAGAGGAGAAGGGGCGTATCTTTATTCTAGTAATCAACAGTCTTGGCCTGAGGAAGGTGAGCGGCTCTGACATTTCTGTTTTTGACTCTGTCTGGGTACCTCTTGCACAGGTTTCAACATGAGTGTTGTAATTAATAATACATCTGATATCTGAAAAAACTTGTTGGTGTAGAAGTGTTTTCTTACTTACTTACTTACTTTCTTTCTTACTTACAAAAGCTTTCTCTTTTGATCTGTCCATTTTCCAGATGAGGAAACTTGTGCTAGAAAGGACTGGTGCCAGAACTGCACCTGGTCCTCTTGCTGCTGCCTGAGGATTGCTCTTAGAATGGGCTAGAGCAGCAACATGTCCAGAAATAGGTTCTGTTGGGCCAAAACAAAACCTGGGTTAGTTTTTTACTGCTGTGTAGCAAATTACCACAAATTCGGTAGCTTAAAACAACATGCATTTATTTTCTCACAGTTCTGTGGTCAGAAGTCCAGGAAGGCTTTGCTGGATTCATGTTTAGGGTTTCGTAAGACTGAAGTCAGGGCATTAACCAGGCTTATATCTGGAGGCTCTGGGAAAGAACCTGCTCCCAAGCTCATCCAGGTTGTTTGCAGAGTGCATTTCCTTCAGACTGTAGGACTGAGGGGCCTCTTTCATTGCTGGCTATCACCTGGGACCACTCTTAACTCCTCCTCCCAGGAGTCCTTGCCCTGTGACCCCCTCCATCTCAGCAACAAAGAACCTTAATTGTGTTGAATCTCTTTCACACTTTGAATCTCTCTGAACTCCTCCTCTACCAGGCAGAGAAAAGTCTGCTTATAAAGGGCTCATGTGATTAGAGGAGGCCCAATCAGATAATCTCCCTTTTGCCATATAATGTTACATGAATACAGGAGTAACCTAAGAGGATGAAGATCATGGGGGCTGTTTTAAATTTCTGCCTATCACAGTGTGCCCTCTGGGCCCCACGATTCTCACATGCAAGATATAATCACCCCCACCCACAAGCCTCATTCCATTATGGTAACAATTCAGTCTTAAATCTCACCAACTGAAAAATCCATAATCTCATCATCAAGATTATTTAAATCAGCTGTACGTGAGGCTCTGGAGCTAATTCATAAAGTACAGGTCCGGAACACAATTCCTTTCCATCTGTAGCCCTGTGAAATTAGAGGCAAGTTATCTGCCCCTGCCCTCACAACATACAAGGTAGGACTGGCATAGGATAACAGTTATAGACATTCATATTAAAAAGGGGGGAAAATGAAAGGTAAAAAGGAGTCCCAACCCCAAGGCAGCTTTGAAATTCAGCTAGACAAACTCCAGTTCCTAGATTAGATTTCAAGGCCTAGGAATAGTCCTCCATGGCCCTTAGTTCTGCCCCCTGGGCTCTTGGTTCTACCCTCTAAACTCTTAGTTTTGCCCTCTAGGCTCATGACTCTGCCCTCTGGTCTGTGGCTATACCTCTGTCGTCCTTCCTTTTCATGAAGGTGGCACTTTGTAGCTGACTAGTTTTATCAGCCTGCTTCTTGCCGCTAGAATTTTGGGGGTCCAACAGTCTCCTTTCATTTTTCTATTCTCTCTATCCCTTTCAGTCCAAGCTGGCAGTGTTTCTGCTGATGTAGAATTCTCAAGAACTGTGTTGGTCTTACATGGATTTCCTGGGGATTCATTCCATGCTCCTTTTTGGTTTCCTCAAAATAACATTTTCTTATGAGTCCTATTCTTTCCCTGTTAGATAAGCCTTTTTTGTGGAAGAGGAGTTATGACTTACTCCACAAATACCTCATCCTTTACTAAGCAAATTCCCTCTCTAGATAATTTGTTCTTCTTGAAAATATTCTCTCCAGTGACAGGTTGCTCTCCATGTTCTCAGATCACTGGTTAAACTTGGCTCCTCCGTTGTCATAGAAGATAAAGCACAAGGAGTCCTGGTTTTCGATCCACAAAATGCCAGGTAGCATTTTTTATCATGCTGTGCCCCCTGCATTTCTGCCTCTCCAGATCCTGGTGCAAAAAACCAGGAAGTTAGGAACATTTGCCAAAGACAGGAGAGTGTGTGACAGTACCCCCAGCCTTGAGGCAAAGTTGCATAATGTTTTAAAATCAGCTTGTAGACACAACACAGAGGTGGTTGTGCTGTGTCATAGTTGAGCCAGTTATAATATTTAGCAAGGATATTTGCCAAAATTAGTTTGCACCTTCTTAGCAAAAGTCCTTGTTAGAAAAATAATCTTACACTGTATTGAGTTATCCAGCAAGATTCAGTGTATCCTGAGGTCTCTACACACGAATAAAGCCAGGAATTTCTGGGGCCTTGTTAGTCACACACTTGAGAGCTTAGATTTCACACTTTCTTAGTTCCTGAGGAAAATGTAGTTTGAATTTAGGAGATGGTTTTCTGAGGCAGGAAATTTCAGTAGAGCAGAGAATTTAAATAGGAGTATCCTCTGGCTGTGTATTTAGCATTTCACCACTTCAGGGCTCAGGTCAATTTTATAGGGTTTGAAGTTTATACCACTTCAGGGCTCTCTTAAGGAAAAATAGTACATACAGAAGGGTTAAGTCTCTTCTCTGGGCCTTGAAAAGGGGCTTGAGCAGGTGAGGGGTCCTGAAGCTTAAATGTCATTTGGATCTAGGTAAATATGCCTGGAGTTGAGACTGAGATTTATCTGTTCCCATCCTCTGAAGGCATTTAAAGAGCTCATCAGCATGCATTATCTTGATTGATCTTCGTATCTTGAGCCCCATAGAAGGTGAAAAATGGGTCTGAGGTTATAGTACAAGTTAGTGGTGACATCTCGGGGGGTGGTCCAGGTCTTTTGATTTTTGGTCTAGGGATGGCCCAGTGAACTACTTACGGACAAAAAGAATAGTACCTGCTTTACCTTGAAATGTTTCCAGCTCTGGTATCTTTTCCCTTTCCCAGTTAGTGACTTCTGCTATCAAAAGACTTTTTGTTATGCAGCCTCCTTTTCATTCATTTCCTTTATGTGCCCTTCTCTTCCCTACCCTGCTGACCTTGATCAGGCAAGCTGCCCAGTACCTAATCCTCAGGAGCCTGCTTTAGAGTTTTACCACATATGCCTATATCTCTAAACAATGTCTTATTTTTGAATTTAATACAAATTAGGATCATACTCTATCGTGTTCTTCTGGGACTTGCTTTTTTCACTCAGTGTTCTGGTCCTAAGATTCATCCAGATTGTTGTGTGTAGCCGTAAGGCTCATTCATTTTCATGGTTCCATAGGATTGCTTTGTATGAAAATACGCTGTTTATCCTTTTGACTCTTGATGGACATTTGGGTTGTTTATAGTTTTTTGCTATTGCAGACAGTGCTCTCATGAGCATTCCTGTACTTGTCTCTTGGTGCACCTGGCACCAGGACAGTGCCTTACAACACATCTTTCTTGTGGTATGTAAAGACATAATTGCCATCTATGGTCTCAATCCTCTGATTTTCCTGTTACATTTCTGGCTGATTATACCAGCCAGCATTGAGATCTCTGGTACGTTGGTCTTCCCTGAATGTTTGCCACTTGTTGTTGTTGTTTAATATTTATTTTGTTGTTGTTGTTGTTGTACCAGGTCTTAATTGCGGCAGGCGGGCTCCTTATTTGCGGTTCTCGGGCTCCTTAGTTGAGGCTCACCGGCTCCTTAGTTGTAGCATATGAACTCTTAGTTGTGACATGCATGTGGGATCTAGTTCCCTGACCAGGGATCGAACCTGGGCCCCCTGCATTGGGAGCGCAGAGTCTTATCCACCACGTCACCAGAGAAGTCCCATGTTTGCCATTTGGATTGCTTTGGTTTTTGATATCCCTACGTATGGAATTTTCTGTGCTTTGCCCCCAGATAAAGTCAACCACTCCAGCAGGCCAGCCACTCTCCTTCATAAGACTTCTGCACCACAGAGCTGGAGGGGAGGTAATGTGAATAGCCCCAAGCTAAAATACCGTAGATTTCCACTGTTCTTACCAAGCTTCAGTAGAATTCCTTAAATGCTTCTCAGTTTTGTTGTATAACTTTGGTCTGTTTCCAGAGTCCTTAACTAGTTGTTTTTGACAGTCCAGTTTTATGGCTGCTTCCTGGGGAGAGAATTTTCCAGACTCCTCACAGCCATTTCAGAAGTCCCAACCCTGAGGCTTTTGAAAGATATTTTCACTTGGTAAAGAATTGTAGGTTGACCATTTCTTTCTGTGCTTTAAAGATGTTGCTCCACTCCACTGTCTTCTTACTAACATTATTTCTGAGCAGAAATCTACTGTCATTCTTATCTTTGTTCCTTTCTATATAAGGTGTCTTTTATTACCAGCTGCTTTTAAGATTTTCTTTCTTTTTATCACAGATTTTAAGCAGTCTGATCTTTATGTGACTGGTGTGGTTTTCTTCATGTTGCTTATGCTTGGGATTCATTTAGTTTCTTGCATTGATGGATTTAGAGTTTTCCTCAAATTTGGAAATTTTTTGGCCATTATTTCTTCAGTTTTTCCCCTCTCCTTCAAGGATTCCAATTACATACATTTGGCTGCCTAAAGTTGTCCCACAGCTCCCTGATGCTCTGTACAATTATTTTTAGTCTTTTTTCTCCTTATGTTTTATTTTGCATAGTTTCTACATATTCTGATTTACTAATCTTTTGTTCTGCATTGTTGTTATGAGTTTGTTAAATTAACATTTGTTGAACGGAACACAGGCTGCTGGATGGTGAGCCAGGTTCAACAAAAGACCACAAAAGAAATTGAAATGGCATGCCTTGAGGGGCTACACGGAGGTGTGGGGGGCAGGGGGCGGTGGTCAAGGCAAGGTGCAGGCTGGACCTGGGTACCTGCCTTTATTAGGGTCTGTGGGTTGGAGTGCTTTGGGATTCCTTAGCCTTTTGGCTAAGGCCAAACTGGTCAATTCAAACCAAAAAGAGTGGAATTTTGGTAAGCTCCATGGAGGTCTTATATAAGGGGCATACAAGGGGAAGGCACTAAGGAGGCAGGGGAAACTGTTGATGACAAGGGCTTCTGGGAAAGTCATATCAGGAACTTATATTTGCTTGTGACTCTGCAGGCTGTTGTCTAGGGCATGCGCTTGCATGAGGGGGCTAGTGTCAGTTTAAGGCCTGTGCAGGCCGCTTGGCCAAACAAGATGGATGCTGAGGTAGCAGTACCACGGAGTAGCTAAGCTCTCAACAGTTGTCATGTCATTAGTCTTATCCAGTGTTTTTTTCTTCTCAGAAGTTGTATTTTTCATCTCTAGAAGTTCAATTTAGACATTTTTTACATCTTTCATGTCTCAGGTTAACATGATTCAGTCTTTCCTCTAGCCGCGAACATAGGGAATACAGTGATAATAACTGGTCTATTTCTCTTCTACTCTTATCATCTGGGCCTGTCTTTTAAGCTTTGTTAGGCAAGAAGCAGAGCAGCATTTAGTTTAGGACTAATTTTACCCCGGTAGTGAGGCAAAATCATTCTGAGAACACGACCTGCCATCCCTATGAAGTATGAGATTTTCCACTGTGGCTGGTGCGAATGGGCAGAATATCTGGTGCAAAGTATGAATTGATGTTCATTGTTTTACATGGGAATATCCATTTTTTCCAGCACCATTTGTTGAAAAGACTCTCCTTTCTACTTTGAATTGTCTTTGCACCTTTGTTGAATATCATTTGACCATATATCTACTATTTCCTACAAGCCTCAGTGAATGGTTGGCCCTCGGGCAGCACCTTCATTATCCCTGTAGCAATTTACAGATTCCAGAGTATTTTTTCCATCAGGCAGAGATTTTTTAGCAATGAGGAGCAGAGATGCTGGTACCATTGACACATAAAGTCTGAGAACTCTGGTGACCAAACTGAGTTTCACCTTCCTGTGATGGGAAGGCCCAGGCAGTGGCCATCTGCTTCATTCTGCACCCTCTCATGTGTTCCCTTGTGCTGATATGAAACTGTTGAGGGACACTTTAAAAGAGAAATTTCTCTGCAGCACTGAGCATGAATGAATTATATAGCATATACCTACAACATACATATTACCCACAGTTGCGTGTTACCTACAGCGTGGATGACTCTCAGGAACAGGATGCTGAAAGAAGTAAGCAAGTCACAAAAGAACACATGTATTAAGATTCCATTTGTATGAAAGTAAAAGAGACAAGACTAAATCATATATAGTTTATAGATACATTGAAGTATGGTAAAGCTACATAAAATTTGGGATGTTGGTTCCCTCTGGGTGGAAGAGAGAGGGCCTTTGAGGAAGGACATTGAGGAGGCTTCAAAGGCACTAGGAATACTTGATTTCTTAAGCTGAGTGGTGCATATACAGGCATCAGGGTTTGTTGTTGTTTAGGTTTTTCTCTTCTTTTTTTTTTTTTTTTTTTTTTCGGTATGCGGGCCTCTCACTGTTGTGGCCTCTCCCGTTGCGGAGCACAGGCTCCGGACGCGCAGGCACAGCGGCCATGGCTCACGGGCCTAGCCGCTCTGCGGCATGTGGGATCTTCCCGGACCAGGGCACAAAGCCGCGTCCCCTGCATTGGCAGACAGACTCTCAACCACTGCGCCACCAGGGAAGCCCAGGTTTTTTTCTTTAAATCGTATGTGTATACTTCACATACTGTCACACACACAGAAGGAAAATTATCCAGCCATTGCATCATAATATTTTCTCAGCAGTGATAATGTTCCCTCTCTACACAGGCTGGACCATTGGAGGATTTTTATTTTATTTATTTATTTTTTAATTAATTAATTAATTTATTTTTGGCTGTGTTGGGTCTTTGCTGCATGAGGGTTTTCTCTAGTTGTGGTGAGTGGGGGCTAGTCTTCGTTGTGGTGCACATGCTTCTCATTGCGGTGGCTTCTCTTGTTGCGGAGCATGGGCTCTAGGCACGCGGGCTCAGTAGCTGTGGCTCAAGGGCTCTAAAGTGCAGGCTCAGTAGTTGTGGCGCACGGGCTTAGTTGCTCCGCAGCATGTGGGATCTTCCTGGACCAGAGCTCGAACCCGTGTCCCCTACATTGGCAGGCGAATTCTTAACCACTGCGCCACCAGGGAAGTCCAGGGGTTTTTATTTGTACAGCCAGTTGTCTGAAGGAGGAAAAGCCAAATTCTTCATTAACATTTGGTGTCTTATTTTGCCCTGAGGGCTCGTTCCTGTTAGATGTCCGGGGATGTAGAGGTCAGTCAAAGACAGCCCTGCTGTAGTCCCCTGCTACTTCTTGGGTACTGAGGGGGAACTTCCTCTTACCTTGGGTTTTCAGACTCACAGAATGGAGAAGGAATGAAAGAGCCCATTAAGCAAGGCACCAGGGATTGGTTAAGGAGCCAGGGAGATCTCATCAGGAATTGGCTCCCCCAGTCACTGAGAAGCCCTTGCAAAGGCATGTCCTATCAGATAACAGTTTGACAGTCACAAGTCCAGAACAGATACTGGAAGTGTTACTACTTCAAGTGGATTAGGATCTAAGAGACTGGGGCACTGGCATTGGACCACCCAGTGAGAGACTTCAGTTATCTCATGTGTGCCCTGAGAATAATAACAGAGTTACTATTCCCAGAGCAAAGGGTGGTTGCAACACAGAACAGTCTGCACCAGTACTAAAATCAGCTCTTGCCCTGGGCCAGGCCCCATAGTGAGTACTTTTCCAGCACTGCCTTGTGAATTTCTCTCTGCCTCTTTTCCATTTTGTTTTGAGGCTTTAGAATCTAGGGGGAGAAGAAGTGCTGGAGACAACCATCCTGATCCACTTCTTTTCCCATCTTCCCAGTGACTACTTGGAATGTACCAACTCTCAGATATGTGCTGTTTTCTGGAAGCTTTGGAGTGATTCTGAGGTTTGTCCAGGAGGCCTTTGAGTGGTACTTGTTCCTGAGAAGCTTCATGTTAGAGGTATACAGGTGGACGGTGAGCCCAGGACATGGAAGGGTCCAGATACTAAGCAGTAGGTAGGGGAGCAGTTTCTACCTGATTACACCTGTTGACCCCTCTTTCCTCTTTAACAGTAGGTAGAGTGATCTTGTGGCTGCAGTTTAAGAAGTTGTGGTGTTAGGAGCGTGTTAAGGGCTTTGGTTGGGCCCTGGAGGAGTTGATGGAAGGAGATGGCAGTGGTGGGACTGCCAGGCAGCACTGAGGGCTTGTTGAGGTTGAGCAAGCAGAGAAGGTGCCTCATCAGATTAGCCACAAATGGGCTGTGGGTAGAGCAGAAGTAAAGGAAAAAAGAGAATTGAAGTGGCTAGCATGGCACAGTGCCCTGGCATCAGACAAACCTGTGTTCTGTACTTGGCTCCACTATCAAGCAGTTCTATGACTTTTGGGAAGATCTCTCTAAGCTTGAATTTCCCATCAGTCCTCTAAAAATAATACTAACTCTTACAGTTGTTGCAAAGATGGAAAACTGTAATGTATATGACATGGTTGGTGCTTAGTAAATACTAAATAAAATCTGTTCCCATCCCTTTCCCTGACAAAACAGAGATCAAAAGTTTGTCTTGGGGCTTCCCTGGTGGCGCAGTTGTTGAGAGCCCGCCTGCCGATGCAGAGGACGTGGGTTCGTGCCCCGGTCCAGGAGGATCCCACATGCCGCGGAGCGGCTGGGCCTGTGAGCCATGGCCGCTGAGCCTGTGCGTCCGGAGCCTGTACTCCGCAACGGGAGAGGCCGCAACAGTGAGAGGCCCGCGTACCACTAAAAAAAAAAAAAAAAAAAAAAAAAAAGTTTGTCTTGTCCCTGGGGATTGGCCCTGAACGTGGATGAGAGGAAAGTCAGAAATTTCTGAGCAATAAGGGAAAATGGGGGAACTGAAGGCTTCACGGGATGAGGTTTGGGGAGTGAGATAGTTAAAAGTATGATGGCATTTTGTAGTCAGAGAGTAGGTTCTGGAGCTGAAGATTTCAGAAGTTAAGACATTCTGGGTACTGCTTTACTGGTATGGAACTGGCATTGAGGAGCAGCGAGGCCAGAGCATGGCATGGCCCACCCCCTGATCTCTCAGAGGGAATGGAAGTGTCGGCTTTGGAAGAGAAGACTGTGAACACATTCAGAAGCTGTTTGAAGTGTTGTAGCATAATTAGGAGGGCAGTAGATGTGAGCAGTGAAGGAAAGGAGGGGCATGAGTCTCTGAGGGAATGAAAATATTGTGCCATTTTGGGAGGGAATGGTCTGGGAACAGCAGTGATGAACCTTGGCATGGGTGCAGGATGAGGCTGGGGCATGAGGAGCCTCCACTCAAGAGGGACATAGGGCAAGACTGTGTGTAGGTGAGGCTAGGTTTTACTTGTTAGAGGGTAGGAGACTTACAGGACTTGAACCATTGAGTGCCTTGAACTGGGCTGGCTGGTAAGGTTGGCATTAGTTCCCGCTGACTGGTTGTCTTGTTCTTTTGTTGAGATTCAGGCTTCAAACCGTCCTCTAGTACCTAAAAACTGCCTCCACCTCCCCCACTTCTCCCCACCCCCCATTAACATGCACACACACAAGCACACATACTCTCTAGGCCCCTCTCTGCCTCCTGAAACCCCACCTTTTCAGGAAACCTTCAAAACTTGGCCTTTGCTCTTCTTGTCATTACAACTTACACAGCTTTGGGGCTGCCTTTTTAGAACTACAGCTCAAGGAATCAGTCCCTCTTCTTGGTCTCATGTCCTCGCCTTAGCAGTAAGATACTGGCGGTTTTCCCCAAGCCTGTGCCTTGAGCTCTAAGAAATACTCTATCTCTTCTCTGTTTGTGAAAACATGGAAAGAAAGGCTATTACAGGAATAGGAAGGATCCAGCTTGGACCGTTCCAGAGAGCAGCTTCACCTAGGTGTCTTATGGGTGCCCTGGGTGCTTCATTTGGGTCTCCAAAGCAAGCCCAGGCCCAGCCTTAACCCTTGTCACCTTAGTGTCCATCATTTCTATGATCTACTCCCTAGGGCCCATACTGAGCTGCTGTGTAACCTTGGCCACCCAGGAAACAAGCAGCTCTCCTTAAACCTGAATCCTTATTCTAAGGAACCCACACTCAGTGTCCATGTCCCATCCATCTTGCTTTTGGGAACTACAGAACAGCAGCCTCCAGTGTCTGTAGAATTCACTTATTGCCTAACTCACATGTTCCTTTCCTGGCAAGGGGCTCTTAAGCACCCTTCACCATTCTTTTAACAACTGATGCCTTAGTGCCCTTTCTTGGGCCTTATGTGAGAGATGTGGTCATTTCAGAGCTGAGCCAGCTTCTGCCAAAATAGTAGAAAGGAACATCTATAAACTCAGTAATGGAGCAGATATACCCAAAGTCTTTTTTAGTGTACTTCCCTGGAAGACACCCATAAGTGAATGTGAATTTTGCCTCTCTCCATCAGCTGATAACTTACTCACTTGTTGCTTTTTCTAATTCTTATGCAAAGACTGTATCTGATGCCTCATTTCTCTCTGAGGCCCTAGGAGGGTACATTGGCTTTCTCAGAGCACAGTTCTCAGCATAAAGATTGTTTAACTTAAGCACTTCAGATGGTCTCTAGTTACCACTCTGTCTTGGCCTGGAACCTGCAGGAAGAACGCTGTGATACTGGCCCCCAGAATCCAGCCCTCCAGCTCTTACCAGATCTCTTTTCCTTCCAGGGAAAGTACATTTCTTCTCTGGTGGACTTCTGTTTTCTGACCGTCATCACGGAAATATCATCATTTCCAAGGATCACATGAATTCCGTTTTGTTTTATGATGGGGTAGGTGTTTTACAGTCCATGGTTTTGATGTTCAGAAAGATACTCACACTTCTGAGGGAAAATCAAGTAACTCCCTGTCTTCCCTCTACCACCACAGGGCAGGATGTTAGGAACCAGCACTGCCCTTGAGGCAGGCAGGCAGGAAAGTCATGGAGAGGCTCTTGTGAGCCATAGGGGTAGCTATGAGTTTCTCCTAGCCTGTACCCTTTGGCCAGGGCACAGCTCATCACAGTGTGACACCAGAGCAGAGGGCAGGCTCTCCACCCTGTGTGGTCTCAGCCTCAAAACCAGCTTGTTTGGGACCCGGGACAGAGACCGGGTAAAGTGGTTTGGTCATATAGCTCTGAAAATGAATTATGTGAGCAAGTCAGAAAGAGTTATGTCTTTCTTCCACATAGAACCTGGTTCCTTAAAGGCTGTTCAAAAATGCAGACAGACCAACCAGACAGGTTAGATGGCTATATTAGGTGAAAGCTTTGATATTTGATATTAATTAGGTTAAAGAGTCTTCCAACATCAGGAAGGAAAGGGTGAAACTTAAGGGCTGGAATGATAAGTTACCTAATTTTGGGGTGGGTGGGGATGGATTTTTAACTCATATCAAAAATGAAAATAAACTTCTGAGAAAATTAAATATTTTAAAATTTCATAAGTAGAAAGAAGGGTATAGTTACAAATTATTTTTCTTATGAGAACTTTTTTAAATTTAATTTTTATTTTATATTGGGGTGTAGTTGATTTACAGTGTATTAGTTTCAGGTGTACAGCAAAGCGATTCAGTTATACATTTACATATATCCATTCTTTTTCAGATTCTGATGAGAACTTTTAAGATCTACTGTCTTAGACATATATATTATTAAATGATCACCACAATAAGTCCAGTTAAGGAGAATATAAAAATGAATATTTATTAAATCTTTAGGGACAGGAAGACTTTCTAATCTAAGCTTAGAAATGATACAAGAAATTCTAAAGAAACAGTTTATCAGATTTGACCACTTAAGGATTTTTTAACTTTTTGCTGATAATTTATTGAAATATACTCTAAGTGCAATTAACTGGCTACAGGGACTTATTGTACAACACAGGGAATATAGCCAATATTTTATAATAACTATAAATGGAATATAACCCTTAAAAATTGTGAATCACTATGTTGTACACCTGAAATTTATATAATATTGTACATCAGCTATACCTAAAAAAAGCATGTAAAATATCTCATAATATTTTTATATTGATTACATTTAAAATATTTTGGATATGTTCGATTGAATAAAATATATTATAAATACATACATACATACAGTTTAACTGTATCTGTTTAAAGTTTTGACAGATGTATATATTCATGAAACCACCAGCACAGTCAAGATACAGATTTTTGTCACCCCCCAAAAGTTTTCTAATACCTTTTTGCAGATCATCTTTTCCCCCAGCTTCTGGCTTTAGGCAACCACTTACTAGCTTTCTGTCACTGTAGATTAGTTTGCATTTTCTAAAATGTTATATAAATGGACATGATACATTCTGTACCCTTTTGAGCCTGGCATTTTTCACTCAACATGATTTTTAGGTCATCCATGTTGTTGTGTGTATCAATAGTTTTTCCTTTTTATTGCTTTATTGATGAGTAGTATTCCACTGTATGGATGTAGCATAAAATTTATCACACTAATAATTTAAAACTCTAAAAAGTATTCAAAAGGGGAATTAAAAGACAAAAACACAAACCAGGAAAACTGTTTTTGGTGATTAAAAAAAAAATGAGTTGCTGTTTCTTTTCTATGAAGAGCTCTAACTTTATCAACATGAAAACACTGAGTGCCAGGTCATGGATGTTCAGAGGACGTGAGGTTAGTTAACAGATACGTGGAAGCACATCAGATGCATGCTACCACTAATGTAAATTACCACTAATGTAAATTAGTAAATTAGTAAAGAGTAGATAAAAGGTACAGTGAAGTAAACAAAAGGTGAAGTGGAATTTATAATATGAATGTCCAGTCATAGTGGTGGGTTAAGAGGGGAGTCAGATGCAGCCTTTGAAAACGTTTACAGATAGTTTACAACAACATGGTAGATGCGAATGGTAGATTAAGTTTTAAAAGCAAGATATGAAACTGTAAAAGTGAGTATGATTTCCCAATACATAAAAAAGGGAAGTCAATGAATGAATAGGAAGAATAGACTAGAAGGAAAAGTACTAAAATGTTAGCTGTAGTTGGAGTTGGGTGATGGGACCTTGGATTAATTTTTTTAACCTTTATTCTCTATTCTATTTTTATATTTTTCTCAAATTTTTATTTAATGAACATACGACTTTCATAATGAAATCTTAAATTATTAAAAAAAAAAAAAAAGGGACTTCCCTGGCCGTCCAATGGTTAAGACCCCATGCTCCCAATGCAGCAGGCCCAGGTTTGGTCCCTGGTTGGGGAACTAAAATCCCACATAACACAACTAAGCCCATGTGCTGCAACTAGAGAAGCCCACAGCCAAAAATCAATAAATAAAAATTTTAAAGTATATATAAACAAACTTTAAAAAAAAACCTTTTCCTCTAAGATCAGGAGCAAGACAAAAATACTTGCTTTTGCCACGTCTATTCAACATAGTATTGGAAGTCCTAGCCAGAGCAATTAGGCGAGCAAAAGAAATAAAAGGCATTTAAATTGGAAAGAAAGAAGTAAAAGTAGCTCTGTTCATGGATGACATGATTTATATGTAGAAATTCCTAAAGATTACACACACACACACACACACACACAAACTGTTAGAATTAACAAACGAATCACCAACGTTGCAGAATATGAAATAAACAGATAAAAGAACAGTTGCATTTCTGTACCCAAACTGTGAATAATCCGAAACGGTTCTTAAGGAAACAATTCCAGTAAATTTAACCAAGGAGTTGAAAGACTTAAAACACCAAAATCCACAAAACATTGCTGAAAGAAATTAAAGAAGACCTAAATAAATGGTAAGACATCCCACGTTCATGGGCTGGAAAACTTAATATTAAAATAAGATGATAGTACTACCCAAAGCAATCAATAGATTCGGGGCAATTCCTGTTAAAACCCCAATGGCGTTTTTTGCAGAAATGAAAAAACCCATCCTGAAATTCATATGGAATCTCAAGGGACTCCCTTGCCAAAATAGCCAAAATGATCTTGAAAAAGAAGGAAGTTGGAGGACTCACACTTCCTAATTTCAAAACTAGCTACAGAGCTACAATAATTGTAACAGTGTGGTATTGGTGTAAGATTAGATATGTAGACCAATGGAGCAGAATAGAGAGCCCAAAAAGAAAGTCTTGCTTATATGGTCAAATGATTTTCAACAAGGGTGCCAAGATCATTCAATGAGAAGAGGACAGTCTTTTCAACAAACAGTGCTGGAAAAACTGGATATCCACATGCAAAAGAATGAAGTTAGACTCTTACCTTACACTGTATACAAAAAAAAACTCAAAATGGAGTATAAGCCTAAATGTGGGAACGAAAACTATTAAATTCTTAGAAGAAAACATAGGAGTAAATCCTCGTGACCTTGGATTAGGCAGCAGTTTCTTGGATTTGACACCAAAAGCACAGACAACAAAAGAAAAAAATATATAAGTTGGACTTCATCAAATTTTAAAACTTCTCTGCATCAAAAGACTCTATTAAGAATGTGAAATGCAGCCCACAGAATGGGAGAAAATATTTGCAAATCATTTATCCGATAAGGGATTAATATCCTAGGAAGAGATGATATTTTCAGTTTAGGAGAAAAGACCCTGTACTTCCTATATCTCCTAAAACTGGGTGTGGGTAAGCACATCTATAACTGAATCCCAGTAAACCACATAATGTGAAAATAACTGGACTGACATTCACCATATGTGTTCTGACAGTAGATGTGAGGGCTTGTATCATGCATATGGCTTTTCTCAGTGATGCTCCCTCTTTTTCTCTTTAGGATTCCACCAGTATTGTTGCTGCCCTTCTGATAGACTTCAAAAGTTCATTGCTTCCCCATCTTCCAGTTCATTTCCGTGGATCAAACAATTTTCTGATGATTGCCCTTTTCCCCAAATCCAAGATATACCAAACATTTTACTCAGAGGTAACATCAATCATTATTCAGCAAAACAATTACTACCCTTTTTCCTAGCAATTTAGTTGATAAGGCAATGTTTCAGGGCTAACAGTGAGGTGCTGAGAGGGAGAGTTGGGAGGGCTGGTGTGAGGGTGGCTGCTTCTGATCTTTTTGGGTTCTGGAATAGACTCTTGCCATTGAAAGGTGAGAACCTAAAGGAACTGAACAAAAGGCTTTCTAACTTACAAGAAAAATATTCTTTGTCCCTTATAAGTCATAATTAGACTCATTTTCCTTTTAGCTACTTTATTGAGTTGTTAGGCCCAACCTACTGGGTCAGAGCTCTCTACCCCACCCCAAACTCTCGCTCCCCATGGTTCATAGGCCCTGCCCTTGCAAGTGGTTCCACCTGGCAGGCTGCACACCATAGGCTTTCAGCACAGATTGCACGAGTGAGGGAGCTCACCAAGAATTATACAGCCTACTTAGAGACCAAGCAGTAGCCAGAGTCATACAAATGGCCAGTCTTATTCTGGTGGAAATGCTTGGAAAGGTGTGGTGCAACAGCTTTTGAGAGGACAGTCCCTCCCTCAGGATAGATTCGTAGAACAGGGAGGAGGCAAGAACTGGCCTTGGCTGCAGAGCGGCTTTTAGGGCCTGTCTGTGTCTCCATCTTACTGCCAGCTGGTCCTTCTACCTCCTTGTGCTTGTCCTTTCAGTCTAGGAACCTAGAGATTCTCTTCAGCTATTCCTCTGCCTCTAGGCAGGAGTTGCTTGAACTCCTGTCTGGCCCTATCACCAGGGAAAACATGCCCCTGCTGCCAGAATAGTATTACCTGATACCTTCCTCTGTGCTTCCTGGCCTCTTAAGGAGCAGAATCCCTGGGAGAAGAACCCAGAAAGAAATTCTAGTTTTTAAAAATACAGAACAGAATTGCTTCAGGCCTCTATTTTTGGAACAAACTTGTTTGTTATGATGGTTTTTCTCTGTACTGACAGTCTAGATTTTCAACAGCCATCAAATCCCCATGTGGGTTCCATATCCTGTTGTTGGGTTTAAAGTGTTCTTTGCTCAAATTCTGTTTTGTTTAGGTCTTCTCCCCCTGGCAACAGCAGGCTAACTCAGGGCTGTCTTTAAAAGTGATCCAGGAAGATGGATTATCTGTGGAACAAAAGAGATTGTAAGTGGCTGCCTTCAGTGTTTATGCTTGCTTCCCTAGGCTGTGTGTGTCTGCTCTCTCTGCAGGATGACTTGTGTTATGTAACACAGGGGTCCTGGCTTCTGAAAGGGCCGACACAATCATTCCAGTGCTGCCAACTTGCAGGTAGCCAGTGCCCTTGGGGAACAAAAGTCAAGAGAGATGAAATCCACCAAGAATCAGAAACCTGTAGTATTACCAAAGGTTTTAGGCCAGGCTTCCTATGTGGGCAAACCAGTCATCTTGCATTAATGCCGAATTTTGCTTAAGTCAGTGAGATGCTTGTTTTAGAAGTATTGACTCTGTCACGGGACTTTGGCTTGAAAATATCAGAACAAGTTATGTAAAGTATGTTTGCTGTAGAGAGATGGAATTCTAATCTGTGAGCCTTTGATATTCCAGACACTCCAGTGCACAGAAGCTCTTCAGTGTCCTGAGCCATTCTGCTGGGGAGAAACGGAGTCCTCTAAAGCTACTCTCAGCCAAACTCCCAGAGCTGGATGGGTGAGCTCTGTTTTTCTGTTTCTGACTTTTGAAATGTCAGAAACCTCAGAGTTGGTGCTTTCTAAGCTCCATTTTCTTTCTTTATAGCTTCTTAAGAATAATTATAAAAAGTAGTAGTGACACACCATATACAATTTTATTCTCTAGAGATATTCACTAAGGTTTCTTTTCAGCAATTAAATAAGTTTATCATGTGAATGGGCACATTCAGGCAAGGCTGGTGATGGTAACATAATAGCATTGTCTTTCTTTTTCTAGGTTTCTCCAGCATTTTGCCGTCAGCAGCGTTAGTCGGGAACCCATGATGAGGACCCATCTCCCTGTCCTGCTGCAGCAAGCTGAAATCAACCCTACTCACACAGTAGAAAATGACAAGGTACAGCAGCTCACCAAATAAGCTGGGAATTCATGGGAAGATAATCCTGATAGCCTGCCCTTAATCTTCAGTGTCAATTAACAAAAGGAGCTCAGGCAGAGTCCCTTTTATAAGACTCTCCACCTCCCTGGATACTGATGTAATGATACACATGAAACCTGCTCTATATAATGACTGTGTACAGGCATCTACATTAACCCCAGCTGAGCCCCATAGCAATGATGAAACCCTGGCATATTGCTGTGCCTTCCCCTTGCTCCTCCAGGTCTTCCAAACTCCTGCTCAGTACTCTCATGCCATCAGCTCTTTCTGGTTGCAAGGACTTACCTGACACATTGAGCTTCGTAAGGGGAAGTGTTAGCAAGACCTTGCTAGCACCACCAGGATAAGGTGACACTTTATAAACACTGTCTTCCCAAGAGTGGATTTTAATCTGCTCCTGCTTCACACGCCTCTCCTCTTGACTCCTCCCACCATTTCTTTGGAACCATATGTCATAATATGCTCAAAGAGGGCATTTATTTCTGTGCAAATCCAGAAGACACTCAGATGCAAAAGGAACTAGAAGCATTAAGCAGTCAGAAGCCTCATTTTTCCCTTAAGCAAGAGTTTAAAAATGAAAATGTTATATTTTGCAAATTTTTTTAATATATGTATTGATATTTCATATAACAAAGTGCTACAGGACTGGCCTTAAAGTAAGAAGGTATCTGGCTGTGAGCATGTTTGCTGGGATTTGAGAGGCTGAGGCGTAGGTGCTGAGGAATGGGAACCAAGATGGAGAAATTTGGATGGGAAGAGTATAAACAGAAAGTCAGTTACATGGAGTACTGCCCACAGGCACAGAAAGGGATACATACTAAGGGTCTGGTCAGAGGGGAGGAGGGAGAACTGTTTCCCATAAAAGAGGCATCCATAGCCATCTCTGTGCTGATGGGACTAGCTCAAGTGATGAGTGCCACCAAGTTGAACTTCACTCCAGACCTGTCCCAGTGAGTCTTGTGTATTGTGAAATAAAACATACTTAAAGAAGCCCTTGCCATGCTATGTCACTGACATCGTTATCCTTCAGCAAATGCATGGTTCCTTTCTTCCTCTGCTTGACCCCTTCTTTGTTGGTCAATTTCTTGAGTTGCTTTGGAATGTCTGCCTGCAGAGGGCCCTGTTTTCATGTGGTCGTGTGCCAAGATTAGGAAAGTGCAGCCTGGCACCTCTTCTCCCCATCAAGATTGAGAAGTGCTTCCTCCACCCAGTTTGTTTCCTTAGCTCAGGCCCTGTGGCTTGGAAGGCACAGGCCACTCCCCTCCTTCGCTGAGTTTACGACACCAATTTAGCCTGTGGCATTTTTGTCCCAAACCTCCTTTCTGCCCAGTATTTTCCATTATACTTTTTTTGTTTTTTTAGCTTATTGGGTATAGCTGCTTCACAATGTTGTGCTAGTTTCTGCTGTACAGCGAAGTGAATCAGCCATATTTATGCACATATCCCCTCACTTCTGGATTTCCCTCCCATCTAGGTCACCACAGAGCGTTGAGTAGAGTTCCCTGTGCTATACAGCAGGCTCTCACTAGTTACCTGTTCCACACATAGACTGATCTAGTCACAGCCTGCTCCATGGAAATTATTATAGTAACGCTACATTGTTGTATATGGTGTTTGCTATGTGCCAGACACTGTTGCATGCATTTTGTTTACATATATTAACTTAGCTAATCATTACATCCACCCTGCAAGGTAGATTCTGTTGTGAGCCCAAGGTCACATAGCTAGTGAGTGCTGGTGCTGAGGTTCAAACCCATAGAACCTGGCTCAAGAAGTCAGTTCTTTTAACCTCTTGCACAACGCTGCCTCCCAGTTGAATCACAAACCCACATGGCTTTTCTTTCATGTAGGTAATTATCAGCATTGTAACTGGCCTCCCAGGCTGTCATGCTAGCGAGCTCTGTGCTTTTCTGGTCACTCTGCATAAGGAATACGGCAGGTTAGTATGGCTGCTGCCTTTGCTTTGGGGAAAGGGATTCTATGTCTGGGTCTGCCTTGGCACTGGGAAACCTTCTTGTATTCTAGTTTGGCTTGTATTCTAGTTTGGCAAGATAGACAGTTAACCAGATAAGGAAAATAGTATATTAGCTAGTGAAAAGTGCTATGGAGAAATTAATGCAGAGAATGCTATAGGGAGTGCTGGGCTGGGGGAGGGATTCCAGTTTTAAATTGGGTACTCAGGGAAGACCTCACTGAGAAGGTGACATTTGAGCAAAGGCCTGAGGAAATGGGGGAATGAACCCTTGGGTATCTGGGCAAGAGTCCTGTAGCAGCAGGACCAGCATGGGCAGAGGCCTGGGAATGTGCCTGGTCAGCAGGGAAATTCAGGACCAGGGTGGTTAGAACTTGAGAGCTGGTGGATGTGATCCTTCCGTGACCACAAGGGGACTGCGTGAGCTCAGGTGGAACTGGGACATGCTGGCTTAGGCAAAATTGGGGAAATCATTCATCCATCACTTCCATTTGGCTGGCAGATTGCTAAACAACCCTTGCCGACCAGGCTTTTTTTTTTTTTTTTTTTTGCGGTACGCGGGCCTCTCACTGTTGTGGCCTCTCCCGTTGCGGAGCACAGGCTCCGGACGCGCAGGCTCAGCGGCCATGGCTCACGAGCCTAGCCGCTCCACGGCATGTGGGATCTTCCCGGACCGGGGCACGAACCCATGTCCCCTGCATCGGCAGGTGGACTCTCAACCACTGCGCCACCAGGGAAGCCCCCCGACCAGGCTTTTAATAACTAGTTGGTCTACCTCAAAGTAAGGGATCCTGGGCTTCCCTGGTGGTGCAGTGGTTAAGAATCCGCCTGCCAATGTAGGGGACATGGGTTCGAGCCCTGGTCCAGGAAGATCCCACTTAGTTGCTGCGGAGCAACTAAGCCCATGTGCCACAACTACTGAGCCTGCTCTCTAGAGCCCGCGAGCCACAACTCCTGAAGCCTGTGCGCCTAGAGCCCGTGCTCTGCAACAAGAGAAACCACCACAGTGAGAAGCTCGCGCACCGCAACAAAGAGTAGCCCCCGCTTGCAACTAGAGAAAGCCCGCACACAGCAGCAAAGACCCAACACAACCAAAAATAAATAAATTAAATAAATAAATTTATTTTAAAAAAAAAAAAGGCAAGGCATCCTGCAGGAGGCCATATAGCAGAATTGAGAAGACTGAAATCACCTAGAAGTTTGGGAGTTTAGAGTGGGAGATTGTGGGGGGGGGCGCTGTGGGGAGCCTCCTTCATGAGTACTCAATAGCTAACGAGTTCCTCCCTCATTTCCATTGCTTTTGTTCTGTAAAGAATCTGAATTCTTCACCCTACCCATTATCCCATTATTCTTTTTTTTGACTGTGCCACGTGGCATGTGCGATCTCAGTTCCCCAACCAGGAATTGAACCTGGGCCACTGCAGTGAAAGTGCTGAATCCTAACCACTGGGCCCCTAGGGAACTCCCCCTCCCTCCATTACTTATTCTTAGCAAGAATTTTACTGAAAACTGGACTGAAGCCATTTTACTGAATGACCTTTCAGGAAGTGACTGCCTGTTCAGGAGTCTTTCTCAACTCTGAAATCTGTTGGTCATGTGCTTATCTGCCCTTTTTTCCTGTGGCAAGGCATTTCCTGCCAAAAGCTCCAGTGGTAGTGATTGCAGGATACAGGGCTCCCCACCCAGCCAGTGCACTCTGCCTATTTCTGTGGTGCCAGGATTGCTTTCTCCTGTATGGGTTCACTGGACAGAGAGTCTGTGGGTGTACTGGTCACATTTGAATCCACTGGCAGAGCCTATGGGCCTGGTCCTCATGCTGAGATTACACTTGCCATTTCCAGGTGGATGGTATACCGTCAAGTCATGGACAGCTCCGAATGTTTTCACGCTGCCCACTTCCAGAGATACCTTTCCAGTGCCCTGGAGGCCCAACAGAACTGCTCTGCCCGCCAGTCAGCCTACATACGCAAGAAGACCAGACTACTGGTGGTGTTACAAGGGTGAGCGCTGGAAGCCTTTTGGGGATAGTGGGGTGGGGTGGTGACCTTGCCATTATTGTTATTTCATGTGTGGCTAACTTGGGGCACAGAACAAACACACATGCATGAGAAGTGTCTGTGTTACACAGATATGCCTTCAACAAGAACTGTTGCCATCCTGTGGCCCAGAGTGACTGGTGAAGATTGCACACAAGTTTTAAGTTTGGCCTCAACATCATAATATCCTCAGAAGGCAGAGAGTTAGGGAGGTGGTTTTCTGGGCAAGATTCTTTGATAATTCTTCTAACAGTAATGGTCCCTAAGCTTCTTCCTTTGCCACCGAGGCAAGGGAGCTTCAGTTTTTTCAGTCCTCCCTCCTGTGGAGTTGCAGAGACAGTCCCCACACTCTAGTCTCGAGCCCCATCATCCATGGAATGGCTAGTGCAGGAGGGTTTCCTTGGACCCTCAGTGAGGAGCATGAATAATCCAGTTGGGCAAGGAGCTCCCTGTGAGGACAGTTTCGGAGTGTGTACCACTGCTTGGGGAGCCCTGGCTGCAAGGAGCTTCCCTTGACCTGTTCTAAGAGCTTCCAGGGAGGAAGCAGGCCCATCATCCCCTGGGCCCAGAGGAGAACGTGTCAGATCAGGAAAACATGGGCTGTGCTCTTTGCTGCTGTCATTATAGTTGGTGATAAAGAAGCTTTTGGCAGTTCTCACAAAGTGCTTTTGTGTTATGCTGTGTTTTTTTGTGCTCATAATAATTAGTATTTGCAACTGGCTAATTATTTCCAGTAGAGAATAGGCCCGGATCCAAAACCCTATTTGGTGTCTGGGGTGTGATGGTGAGGACTGGAGGAAAGCCAGGCCGATGGTGCTGCAGGAGGCAGGTGGGAGTATGTGCCCTGCCAGGCCATCTTTCGTCTTCTTTAGATGTTGTTCTTACACCTGCTTTGGGCTTCCCTTCTGTTGACCCTTTTGTCCTACTAGTGGGCTGAGGTTGTGGAAGCCACAGAGCCAGAAGGCTAGAAACCACTTGTTTTCCATCGCTTCTAATGGTCAAAGGAATGGGTTGGCCTAGCTTCATCACCTCCTGCTGCTTCTCCAGAGTTGAGTCATTGGGGCTGTGGACCTGGAGTCAAATTTGGTAGCTTGACATTGTGCAGCTGAGGTCATTTCCATCTTCCATTACTTCAGAAAGCATTGTTGACTCCTTGTCTCTAACTGTACAAGTCTGCAAAAGTGCTAGCTGTCCTGGCTGCTCTGGACTGCAGTGACAGTGTATGGCCAGCCCACTTGTACTCTCAGACCCAGTTCTTGCCCAGTCATAGCCCCAGGACACTAGGAACCTCAGATGTATTTCCTGCTGTGGTGCTCACTATGACACTGTTATTACAGGCTGGGCCCATTCTCTTGAGGCACAGCAGGGAACACATGGCAGCCTCTTTGTAGCATGTCCATCTCCTTGGGGCTGGGCCTGAGAGCCCAGTATTGAGGTTGTTGGTGAGGGGACACCCCAGAGGCTTCTCAAGTTGAGAATTTTATTCCTTGAATGTGGCCTTTATTTTGATTTACAGGATTCTGTGCTGTAGGGCAGAGTTTTCTTTTGCCCCTAGAGTGGCCTGGTCCCATTCTACTTACTGCAGCAGGTAGGCAGTGGTACTGAGCTTTGACATCAAGTGGATTATTAGGTTGTTGTTTTAAAAATTAATGTATTTTGAAATGATAAAATTTTAGGAATGGAGGACTGATTAGTGGTTGCCAGGAGTTAGGGATGGGAGTTGGGGGCAGGAGGGAGGTGGGTGTGGTTATAAAAGGGCAACATAAGCAAGCTTTGTGGTGAGGAACTGTTCAGTATCTTTATCGTGGTGGTGGAGCCTACACAGGTGACAAAATTGTATAGAACTTAATACATACACAAATAAGTAAAACTGTGGAAATCTGAGTTTTAATAATTTTAAGGAATTTGAGGGGCTGTATTTGTTTATACTCTGGAACATTGTAAAATTATTCTTTACATTATCTACATTTAAAACAGTATTGCTCAAAACAAAAATTGAATTAATGTAAAACGAGGTAAAATTGTAGGCTTAAATTGCAAATGTAAAATAGAGCCCGAAAGACAATTGTATGGAATATGTTGTTTCAGAGGAAAGAAAGTTAAAGCCCTGCTGGGTTTTTCGTTTCTGTTTTTTTGGGGGGTTTTGTGTTTTTTTTGCAGTACGTGGGCCTCTCACTGTTGTGGCCTCTCCCGTTGCGGAGCACAGCCTCCAGACGCACAGGCTCAGCAGCCATGGCTCACGGGCCCAGCCGCTCCGTTGCACGTGGGATCTTCCCGGACCGGGGCATGAACCTGTGTCCCCTGCATCGGCAGGCAGACTCTCAACCACTGCGCCACCAGGGAAGCCCTTGTTTTTGTTTTTAATAAAGAGAATACTGACAAGAAAGAGGCAATACAAAGAGTTAGTTTTTTGCCTTCATCATGCAGTTGGGGCAGTTTAGCCAGAGTGGCCAGGTACAGGCTTCATCAGTTGGATCGGTGTGCATCCTTCTGAGGTGAGGGCTGCCTCCTGCTGTCTGGAAGCCATGCCCAGGATGGTTATAAGGCAGGGGCTGGGCAGTAAGGGAGGGCATTAGCAGGCACACCATTAACAAGTAGAGTGATTGACACCAAAGACCTGCTGTCTGCTTCAGTGGCTCCTGGCTGCAGTGCCCAGATGCTTCACCTAGATACATTGGCCTCACCAAGAAGCCTGGGGCCTGTTTTTTGCTCTAACTTTTTTCCATTAAAATCAGTGAAAATTAATGTAATCCTCTGAAAACTTGGAAATTCCCCAGTCACCCTGTCTAAGGGAAATCTGTTGTATTAAAATTGCCAGAATCCTCAGGACTGACTTATAAATGTTTCAGTTCTTTTTTTTTAAATTAAGATGATTATTATTTTTTATTTATGGTTGTGTTGGGTCTTCATTGCTGCACACGGGCTTTCTCTAGTTGTGGTGAGCGGGAGCTACTCTTCATTGCGGTGCGCCAGCTTCTCATTGCAGTGGCTTCACTTGCTGTGGAGCACGGGCTCTAGGTGCGTGGGCTTCAGTAGTTGTGGCTCGCGGGCTCTAGAGCGCAGGCTCAGTAGTTGTGGTGCACAGGCTTAGTTGCTCTGCGGCATGTGGGATCTTCCTGGACCAGGGATCAAACCCATGTCCCCTGCATTGGCAGGTGGATTCTTAACCACTACACCACCAGGGAAGTCCCTTTCAGTTCTTTTTAGCCCTAAGAAATGAGAGTCTCTACAGCTTGTACCAAACATGGAAAGTAAAAAGCCCCCAGACACTTTTCTTTAGAATAAGAGGAAAAAGCTGATGCTGAGGAGCAAGGCTAGGGCACTTCACCATGAGCATTAAGGCCATTAAACACAACTACAAAGAGATTTAAGGCAGTTTGTAAGCTTCAGGCCTGCTTACCAGAGTGTTACTGCAGTGTGAGGGGCTCTCCTAGCATCTAGGACCATCCAAACACTACAGAACCAGTGGAAAGCACTCTACATGGTCATATACACACATGCCCAGGCAGTGGGAGAAGCCTTCAAGAGAAACCAGGGAGCAGAGGGCTCGCTCTTTGTAGAACCTAGCACACCATGTTCTCTACTGAAGCGCCCACTGCTGTTTGGTCAGGACTGAGGCAGACCTGGGGTTGGGGGTGCTAATGTTGTTGTGTGGAGTAAAGTCAAGTACCGTTGTACAAATGAATTGTTTGTAGGAACTCAGGAAATAGCCCAGGCAGGCTGTACCTATCCCCCCAGCCCCAGGCTAAGACCAGGTCTGTATGATCAGCAAGGCTGCCCATCAGATTTGCCTTTTCCTCCGTAAGAACTGACCTTTTGTGATAGACTGGGTCAGTCAGGACAGTGTTCTTGGAGTGGCCAGGGGTCTGCCTGGAGTTCAATGTCCAGTTCATTGACCTGCCTTGCTTTAGGCACCATTGATTACAGCACCCAGCAACTACCTTACATTCTTATTGCAGAGACACACAATAAGCAAATTAGAAAATACAGTGTATGTAGCTGTAGTCAGTGCTTTGGAGAAGAATTGGGGTGAGGGTGGGGAGTATCAAGAGAGAGGATTGCTATATCCCATAGGCTGCATGAAGTCAGAGGACACCTCTCTCATAAGATGCCAATTGAGCAGAGACCCGAAGCGGGTTGAGGCAGTGAGGCTTGCAGACATCTGAGGAAAAGAGCATTACAGGAGAGGGGACAGGGAGTGCAAAGGTGAAATTATACCTGGCACGTTCAGGGAAGAGCCAGGAGGTCAAAGTAGTTAGATTCAGGTACAGGAAGAAATAGTAAGAAATTAAACTCATCCCTGCAGTGCGGGTCAGATCTTAGAGGGCTGTGTGGGTCATTGTAAGAGCTTTGGCTTTCAGGCCAAAGGAGGGATGGAAGCCACTCACTCAGTGGCTTACCTGATGGGGTTAGTATGACCCCTCTAACTTTTGTGTTGAAAACAGGTTGTAGGGAGATACAAAGACAGATACAAAAAAAAACAAAAAAAACAAAAAAAAAACACACAAAAAAAAATACAAAAAAAAAAAAAGACAGATACAGATACAAAGACAGAAGCAGTTTGGACTCAGTGGTAGAGTGGGAGTATGAGCATAGTTATATTTTAAAGATTAAGAAAAAATGGAGTAAAAGAAGATGCCAAACAAACCTTTGGCCTCGCAGCTGAAAGAGTGGAATCTCCTCTGCTGAGTAGGACAAGACCTCAAGAGGAGCAGATGTGGGAGAGTTGGATCAGGAACATATTAAGTTGTAATTGAAAACATCAAATTGGCCCTGGAGGGAGTTCCAGGCAGGAGATACAAATGCAGTTGGTGTTTGACATGTGTCTACTGACTTGGAGATATGTCTCATAATCCCTCTTTCTCTTGCCTGCATGTTCTGTGAGATGAAAGGAGAGGAAAGAGCTATTAAAGAAAATATACCAATGCGGGAGATCCTAACTTGATTAGAAAACACCAAATCCCACCCTCAGAGCCCCAGGGTCACCTGCAGGCTTCTCATAAGGGGAGTGGGCAGTAGGGTTCTTTCTTCCACTCACTCTTGCGGTTAGAACTAATGGAACTCGGAAATACAGAAGCACTGTGGACTCCAGGGACTCTAAATCATGAAGTGGGGTGACCCCAAGGAACCTAGTCACAGTCTCCCCCTTTTGGTTTTCCTTCCACCCTTACTCAGCCACTCGGCAAGCATAACCCTCTTCCCGCACTCTAAAGCGCCAATCGGTAAACTAATTATTCCCTTTTTCCCCCCCAGCTACACAGATGTTATTGATGTTGTCCAGGCCCTGCAGATACATCCAGATTCAAATGTCAAGTCCTCCTTCACCATTGGTGCCATCACAGTGTGTGTGGAGCCCCTGAGCTGCTACATGGAGCACAGGTACATACTTAGGACCACCTCTGGCCCACAGGGTGTGTTGTGTTTAAGTGTACAGAAAGCAGTTTTCTCCCACCTCCCAGTAGGAGACACATCTTTACATGTGCTTATGTTTTGGAACGCATCAGTCTACCTTATATGTAATAAATGCCCAGTTGTCATTTGATTAGTGCTAGGTCCTCAGAGCCAGCATTTGGACTGGCAGCTTCTCACCACTTTGTGCACTGAAAAGTCACCCTTCTAGGACAGTGGGACTTGAAATAGCTTCTCCCAGAAAAAAAGAATGCCTATGGCAGGCTTTTATTTTCCTCTTTACTGCAGGGGAGGGGCTTTGTGTCCCAAGGCACTTGGAGTACCTCACAGATACTTTTTCATGTGGTTAAGCCATCTTAAAGCATCTTACCTCAGTTAATGACACTTATTCTCATTACAAACAGGTGAACTTTTTTTTCTACTTTGGAAGTAATAACAAAGAAAATTGAGTATAATTCACTCATAATCTCACTCAATGTTAACTATTATAATTTTTGTGAATTCCTTTCTGGTCTTTTATGTGCATGCTTTTTTACAGTTGTGGTATACATATAATTTTATATCCTTCTTCTTAGGTTAACGTATAGACATGTTATGTAAGTGAACATATATATGTTCCTGCAATTACAGTGGTAATTACATTTTGATTGGGTATGTAATCATTATGTGCATATATGGACATAATAGTCTTAACCAGCTCCGCATTGTTAGTCACATAGGATGTCTCCAGCTTTTCACTATCATAAATAATGCTATGAGAACATCTTTATCCATATAAATTTCTGAAATTTCAGATAATTTCCTTAGAATAGATTCCTCAAAGGTATTAATTAATTGTATGATAGTTTTATTACTCTTTATTCATATTTCCAAATTGCTTTCTGAGTGGGTTTTGCAGTTTATACTGCCTCAGTGGTATCTAGAAGCACCTATTTCATCATGAGAGAAATCCTCACTGGGAAGTGTCAAACATTACAGTGTCCCTTCATAGAGCTATTTGACTTCCTCTCCCTTTAGCCTAGTAGAATGTATCCAAGGTCTTTAATCATGTGGTTTTTCTGGCTAGTCCATATTATTATCATCTCCTGGTAACTGATTGATCTATCCTTAGATCTTCATCTGGGAAAGCTCCCTTCTCGAGTCCCAAGTTGATATCTTTAGACTTCTCGTAGAATTTACATTAGAAGTTACTTCCCTAGTCACCTTAACTGATCCCAAGAAATGTCTTCACCATTCTCCCTTCTCTTTAGCTCTGACCTAGGTTCTGCTCTCCCATAATAAAGCTAAGGTGGTCTATTTTTCCTTCTGCCTTAGGTTAGGTTATTGTAGTGAATGCTGAGCATCCCCATTGTACTTCAGAATGCCATATTGAGTCTTACATGCCACTCTTTCTACCATCCATGTCTCTTCTTTTTCTGAAGTTTTTACTTAAAGATGAATGAAAGCAGAAAGGGGTCTAACAGGGGACTAGACACTACTAGACATATTAACATAGAAAGGTAGGAAAAGATAGTAATAAACAAAGAACAGACAAAGGTTACACTCTAGACAAGCACTCTTCTACACCGTCAATAAAAAGTTAAGGAGAAGAGAAACTAACAGGGTGGTGAGGGAAGAGCTCAAGGAAGAGATATAAAAGGTCTGGGGAAATGGGGAGGAGGGATCTTCCTGGGGTATTGGAAATGTTCTAAAACAGAATTGTGGCAATGGTTGCACAACTCTGTAAACAATTTACTAAAAATAATCATTGAATTGTACACTTTAAATGAGTAAATTTTATGGTGTACAGGTTATAAATAAAGCAGTTAAATAGAAAAGATCGGGGAAAAGGAATTTAGCTGACAAAAGCAGCTGAAAGATAAACTGTTAGAGTCCTAGAAAGAAAATAAAAATTTCACTATAGAAATGAAAATCTCAAAGCAGTGAGAAGTAAAAGTAGACACTGCTAAAACAAAATGGAAAGGAAATACGGAATTTCCGGGAGGTCCAGTGGTTAGGACTCCTCCCTTCTACTGCAGGGGGCACAGATCCAGTCCCTGGTCGGGGAACTAAGATCCCACAAGCCACACAGCCAAAAAAAAATTTTGAGAGGAAATAGACAAAGAAATGAAGACAATTAGAGAAAAGAGAGGAATTATAGAATACAGATTTAGCTTTTGCGAGGACAGAAATCATTTCTGTTTAATGCTTAGTACATAGTAAGTGCTCATGAAGTGTCTGTGGAATAAATGAGTGTGCCAGCATGTGAGGAATAAGTGTCCTTGAAGAGAATTAAATAAGTAAATCAATAAACAAGCTAAAGATAAGCATATAATCTCTTTAAATATAGAAATAAGGGTAAAGTATATGAATTATAGTTATGGAATATAAAAATACAAATGACAAAATCAGGTGGGTTAAAAAGTATAAGAGATTAGGACTTCCCTGGTGGCGCAGTGGTTAAGAATCTGCCTGCCAATGCAGGGAACGCGGGTTTGAGCCCTGGTCCGGGCATATCCCACATGCCACGGAGCAACTAAGCCCATGCGCCACAACTACTGAGCCTGTGCTCTAGAGCCCGTGAGCCACAACTACTGAAGCCCACGCACCTAGAGCCCGTGCTCCGCAACAAGAGAAGTCACCGCAATGAGAAGCAAGCGCACCGCAAAGAAGAGTAGCCCCCGCTCACCGCAACTAGAGAAAGCCCGTGTGCAGCAATGAAGACCCAATGCAGCCAAAAAAAAAACAGTATAAGAGATCAAAAATAATATTTGTCAATAAATCAAAATTACTGATTTGCTCAGTTTTTAGATATTAATGAGAAATTTCCAAATTTACTTTTGAATCCATTCCAGAAAGTAATTTACTATAGTGGTTTACTAATGCTCTGTTGGAAAACTAATGATTAGCCCCTGTGCATGGGCTGTGGAGCTATTCTGTTTCATGTGCATGGGGGTGCATGTGGAATAGAATAAGAGAATTACGGGACTCATGATCAAGAATAGAAAGTTATTGGGACTTCCCTGGTGGTCCAGCAGTTAAGACTCTGCACTCCCAGCACAGGGGGCCGGGGTTCAATCCCTGGTCAGGGAACTAGATCCCACATGCCTTAACTAGAAAATCCCATGTGCCACAACTAAGACCCGGTGGCTCAGCCAAGTAAATAAATAAATATATTTTTTTTAAAAACTTGGTTAAAAAAAAAAGAATAGAAAGTTATTAAATAACATTAATCCCATTCCATTAAGAAAAAAATTAAGTGGGCCAGTGTTAAGCCCATAATTTTTTTTTTTTTTTAAAGAAGATGTTGGGGGTAGGAGTTTATTAATTAATTAATTTTTGCTGTGTTGGGTCTTCGTTTCTGTGCGAGGGCTTTCTCTAGTTGTGGCAAGCGGGGGCCACTCTTCATCGTGGTGCGCGGGCCTCTCACTATCGCGGCCTCTCTTGTTGTGGAGCACAGCCTCCAGACGCGCAGGCTCAGTAGTTGTGGCTCCCGGGCCTAGTTGCTCCGCGGCATGTGGGATCTTCCCAGACCAGGGCTCAAACCTGTGTCCCCTGCATTAGCAGGCAGATTCTCAACCACTGTGCCACCAGGGAAGCCCAGCCCATAAATTTTTAAAAAGCAAAAACAATCTGGGAATTCCCTGGCAGTCCAGTGGTTAGGACTTGGTGCTTTCACTGCCGTGGCCTGGGTTCGCTCCCTGGTTGGGGAACTAAGATCCTGCAAGCTGCATGGCATGGCCAAAAGAAAGAAAGAAACAAAGGAGGGGGAGGGAGGGAGGGAGGGAGGAAGGAAGGAAGGGAGGGAGGGAGGGAGGGAGGGAGGAAGGAAGGGAGGGAGGAAGGAAGGGAGGAAGGAATCCATCCTTACATAGCCAACTGTGGTAGATTAAAATTATGGCCACAGCAGAAGCAGCCCCTCCCATCAAGACCTGAAGAGTCGAATCTACTTCTCACCTGGGCATTGTGACTAGGCTTTGGCCAGTGGGACATCAAGAAGCATGAAACAAGCCAAGGCTTGAAAAGCATTTACACATTGGGGTTTGCCCTCTCTTGCTTCTGGGAGCTAAGACCACCATATGAAGAAGCCTGGGCTAGGCTGCTTGAGGATGAAAGACCATGTGGAGAGAGAGGCCCAGCCATCCATTCCTACCATTTGGACTGAGACCCCAGTTGGGCCTGTGAGTGAGACCATTTTAGATAATCATCAGCCCCAGCTGAGCTGCCCCAGGCCAAAACAACTGCCCATTCAACCTATAGAATCATGAGAAATAATAAATCATCATTATTTTAAGCCACTTAGTTTTGGGGTGATTTTTTATACTGCAACAGTGTAAGAAAATAGGTACACATATACACTCTTTTTTTTTTCCATACACTGTTGATAGGAATGTAAAATGATTTAATCTCTTTGGAGACAAATATGGCCATTCCATTGCTCAAATTTTATCATACAGTTATATTTTTACAAATGTGCAAAGATATATAGGTATAGGGGTGTTTGTTTCAGGCAGAATTTTTAATTCCAAACAGTAGAGCCCACTCCAGCATGTCTAGCTGGGGAGGAATTTACTAATGTACATTATAGCTTGCAGAGTCTCTAGGAGGGTCAGGCTGTATTGGCTAGGCAGCCAGGTGGAACACTCAAACTTCCTGTAGGGCTGCCCCGGTGAAGGGAATATCTCAACCACTTCTTCCACCAGAAAATGGAGTCTGCTTACCATACATTCCCTCACTCACCATGCTCATTGCCACTTGGAGTCTAGGTGGTAGAACTTCAGCCATATGCCTGCACCAGACGGCAAGAAAGGCTGGAAAAGCAGTTTTCTGCCATTTATGCCAGGGACGGGCTTCCCAATTCCAAGTCTGGGAAAGGTGTTTAGAAGGTACTGGGCAGTCTGAAATATGACAGGTGTGCTCTGCAATGTTCAAGACAACACTATTAATAATATCAAAGAACTGGAAACTCCAAATGCTCAATTAGTAAGTGACTGGTTAAATTTGGGGATATTCATAATGGACTGCTATGCAGGCATTTTTTAAATTCAAGTAGATTTTTATCTTCTAACATAGAAAATGGCCACAATATTTTATGAAGTGAGAAAAACAAATTACCAAAACAATGTATATTTTTTAAATGTTTACTTGTATACGCATAGAAAATATCTAGAAGGATACATGCCAGACTGTGAAATGGTTGTTCCTTCTGGGAAATGACCAGTTCCTTGGGGGCAAATGTTGGATGATGGGAAAACCATTTGATATTTTATAGTATCACGTATATTGCTTCTTTTAATGTAACAGCTTTATTGAAGTTTCTGTGGATATACTTATTCTGGACATTTCATGAATGGAATCATATAATATGTGGCCTTTTGTGTCTGGCTTCTTTCAGGGTTCATCCATGTTGTAGCATGTGTCAGTGTTTCATTCCTTTTTATTGACAAATATTTCATTGTATGGATATATCACATCTTTTTTATCCATTCATCAGTTGATGGACATTTGAGTTATTTGCATCTTTTGGCTATCATAAATATACTGCTATGAATGTTTATGTATTAAGTTTTCATATGGTTGTATGTTTTCTGTTCTCTTGGGTAGAATTACTGGGTCATATGGTAACTGTATATTTAACTTTTTTTTTTTTTTTTTAATATTTAACTTTTTGAGGAACTGCAAACTTACCCAAAGCCACTATACCATTTGCATCCTCATCAGCAATGTATGAGGGTTCCCATTTCTCCACATCTTCACCAATACTTGTTATTTGTCTGTCTTCAATAATATTACAATTTAGGGCTTCCCTGGTGGCGCAGTGGTTGAGAGTCTGCCTGCCAATGCAGGGGACACGGGTTTGTGCCCTGGTCCGGGAGGATCCCACATGCCGGAGCGGCTGGGCCCGTGAGCCATGGCCGCTGGGCCTGTGCGTCCGGAGCCTGTGCTCCGCAACGGGAGAGGCCACAGCAGTGAGAGGCCCGCGTACCGCAAAAAAAAATAATAATAATAATAATATTACAGTTTAGTAGGGAGGACGATATGCAGAGAAGGAAAGGAGTGAGCCAACATTTGTTTTCCACTGTTTGTTAGACACTGTGATGCTTTACCCCTTTCAAACCTCAAAATCCCCTTTAGGTATTTTGGGAGGCATTTAAGGTAGGCATCATTACCATGTTTTACCATGAGGAAGCTGTTGCTCAGAAAAGTTAAATAATTTTCCAAATGCCACACCCATGACATGTACACAATTAATCATGATATAGGGTAGGAAGTGCTGTAATAAAAGATTCATGTAATTTTATAAGAATTATAAAAAAGCAATAACTCATAGTTGGATTAGTAAAGAAAGCCAGCATATGAATTTGAAGGACAGGGATGCCAGAGATGCCAAGATATGAGAAGAAATTGCATGCATGTGCAAGTCCATGTGTTCTGAGTATTTTCTTTGCACCTGTTTAAAGTGAGCAGCTTAATGGCCCTCTACCCTGTCAGGGGTTTAAAACATGAGCATCCAACCTGTGATTGTATAAGATGCCTTGAGGGGAAGCATTGCTCAGCCTTGTCTAAGATGCCACTGGTGTGAATTTCTGTGGGCTACTGCAAGAAAGCAAGCAGGGCACTGAGAAGGGCTTTTAAGGGCATGTACTCTAAAGTCACAGGTACTTACTTGATGGGGACAGTCATTTTTCTAAGAATGCATTTGCTGTGTGGCTGGCCATTCAGTGGACTATGAATGCAGTGAAGTCAGTGACCTCTATTCTTGGGAGACTCTGGTGCGGATGTCTCTTCCTTTGCTCCAGGGCTCCTGACCTTGCTCAGAGCACATGGGGATTCTCCCATGGAATTCTTTAGAAACCATGAAGGAGTCAGGCAAGTGAACTAGATCCACAGCCAAAAGTTGTATTCATCCAGCACACTCATCCACCAAATTTGGTTCCAAATGCTGTGTGTCTGGCTGTTGTCAGAAATCAAATTAAAAGATGAGGATTTGCCACCACCAAGAAAATTGCAGGAGAGAAACTCCCCTCAGTGTTTTGAACAGCACTAATACCTGCCAACTACACCAGCAACAATTCAGAGGGTGGCTTCATCAAGCATCTTATTTGCAGGGGAAGAAAGCACAGGAGCTCTGTGGTGCCAAATGAACCCGGGTCCCTGTATAAGCTCTCCCATTTCCTAGCTGCATGTGGGACCTTGGCCCAAGTGCTTAGCTTGCTTAGCCAACCTAAACCCACTCTTTGTGGTTTTTAGGTAGCCAAGGCACAGGGTGGATGTGAGAATAAAATTGTATATATGAACTGCTTGCACAGTGCCCAGCCCATGGTAAGAACTTGATAAAAGGCAGCTATTCTCATTAGTGTTAGCTTTCTTCTCTAAGAAGAGCACTGTGGTGTTTTAGAAGTTTTAAAGCACTGAGAATATGGGCTTTTCTCTGGAGCTTACTGCAGAGCTACAGTTGTTAACTCACACTTTGGATTAGTCACCCTCAATCCAATCAGTCAGTTTCCTACATTTCATTCACCGTTTGAGCTCAGAATAGGATTAAAGGGAAACCAGGATTCTGTTGTGCACATAAAGGGAAATATGGCAACTTTGGTACTGAAGGCCCTTGGCACAGTTAGGTAAAATAATTCTCATTTTCCCTTGAAATTTCCCCTTTACTGTCAGGACAGTATCTCTTTGGGAGGGTGGAAAAGAAGACCAAGTTCTCTTTCTCCATTTCTTATAGTCTTGAGAGCTGGCCCTGTCCTCAGTATCCCCTCTTCAACATTCCACCAAGAGTTGGCCACTTTGGGACTTCTGTGGGGTTTCTGGCTTAGGGGACTTTGGTTCAAAGCTATGAAAACCTTTTGTATAATCATGGCTATCCTTAATGTTCAGTGTTGCCTGCCCGTTGCCCCACTGAGTAAGTCATCTTGTATGTTAGTGATATTCACATTTTTGTGAGAAATAACCAATGAAAATTCTGAGATTAATGGTTTTAAAATATTTCTTTTTTCTCCCTAGATTTCTCTTTCCTAAATGTCTCGACCAGTGTTCACAAGGTAAGCAATATGCTCTGTTTTCGCTTGCAAGCCTTTCAAATTATGTTTAGATGCGACAGACTTTTCTTCATGCTCCCACCTACCATTCTGAAATCTAAAGCAAATAAAACTGATCCAGGGAAGACTTGGGCATTTTTTGCTTTTATCATATTTGATAGGCAGATTTCTTCCGAGAGTTTGTCTCTTAATGATAATAAATTGCCATGGCAACACCTCTTCTGAGCTGGCCTTAAGTCTGCCCTGGCCTTCCATCTAATGTCAGTGGACTGAATAGGTATTCCTAGCCTGTGGATCAGCAAGATTTTGATGCATTTCTCCTGTCCCATGAGTGAGAATATGGCCAAGTAGAACCTCCTCCCTTAGTCCCCTGCTACATATACTGAAATTTTCCACGTCTCCTTTATAACATTTAGAAAAATGCACACATCCTGTAGGTTACACTCATCCTTGCATTGTCCTACCTTCTGGCAGCCTGGGAGCAGCACTTTTTAGTCATATTAGCTATGATGGCTGGAGACCCAGAATAAATTCTAAATTTCCTACAGTTAGTGATAAAATACTTATTGTTGTCAGAAGGCCTGGGGTCTGGGCTTCCTGAAACAGCCCAGCAAGTAGAAATCAGATGGAAGAAAAGAACTCAGTGTCACCAGCACGGTTTTGCCCTGCTGATGCCATTGCCAATCCACAGGGAATGGAGACAACAGAGCATTCGTAGAGCTGTTGTCTTGGGGAAGAGCTGAGCTGGAGGCTGTGCAGGGCAGGAGGCCGGGTCACTGGAGAGAAGAATGTGTGTGTTGGACTGCTGCACCAGGGAGTCTCAAGTCTAGCTTTTAGAGGCCCCTGTTGCTTTCTAGGCACTGCACCCCAGAAGCAGAGTTGAATGGAGGTTGGCTGGGTCTATCCACCGTGTCCACCCCAGGTAGATTAAAGAGATTTTATAGGGGCTGGGTTAGTAGGATCTGGTAACAGACTAGATGGGGGGACATTGAAAAAGGGGGTATCTGGAGTGACTCCTAGGTTTCTAGCTTGGGAGATTGGAAAGGTTGGTGGTACCTATCCTTGAAATAGGCTACACAGGAGAAAACATAGGTCCAGGAGATAACCAAAGAGAGCTGTCTGGTCCTTCGATAAGTGTTTGGAAGTCATGATCAAAGCCAACGGTGTGGGCTGTAGTAAGCCCCTCTGACTATATGATCGATCATATAGTGATCGATCACATAACTGATCACATGAAGATTGCCACCCTAGTGCCCCTTGGCTTCTTGACACTTTCTCCTTCCGTGCCCCTCTTCTTTTTTTGCATGTGGGAAAAAGATGATCAGGCTACCTTGGCAAAGAACCTTAAGCAAGTGTTCTGTCTTTACTGTCCATGAACCTGGGCCAGTATTGCAAGAGGAAAGCTCTTTTAGGCCAAGACACAATGAGTTCTGTCTGGGATTTTGTAGGCATATTTCATTAGCACTGCCTTCCAACTCATTGTTCAAAGGTAATGTGTGTCAATTCTGTACTTATATAAAGAAAGCTAGGGTGGGGGTGGGAGGACTTCCCTGGTGGTCCAGTGGTTAAGAATCCGCCTTCCAACGCAGGGAACTCGGGTTCGATCCCTGGTCGGGGAACTAAGATCCCACATGCTGCGGGGCAACTAAGCGCGTGCACTGCAACTGCTGAGCATGCGAGCCACAACTAGAGAGCCTGCATGCCACAACTACAGAGCCCACACGCTTTGGAGCCCGCATGCCACAAGAAGAGAGAAGCCTGTACACCACCACAAAAGATCTCATGTGCCACAACTAAGACCCAACGCAGCCAAAAATTAAATAAATAATTTTTTTTTTTTTTTTTTTTTTTTTGCGGTACGCGGGCCTCTCACTGCTGTGGCCTCTCCCGTTGCGGAGCACAGGCTCCGGACGCTCAGGTTCAGTGGCCATGGCTCACGGGCCCAGCCGCTCCGCGGCATGTGGGATCCTCCCAGACCAGGGCACGAACCCGTGTCCCCTGCATCGGCAGGCGGACTCTCAACCACTGCACCACCAGGAAAGCCCAAATAAATATGTTTTTAAGAAAAGAATTAAAAGAAAAAAAAAAAAAAAAGAAAGCCAGGGGAATTCTCTGGCAGTCCAGTGGTTAGGACTGCCACAGCCTGGGTTCAGTGCCACAGTCACTCCCACAGCCTGGGTTCAGTCCCTGGTTGGAGGCGTAAAAAAAAAAAAAGAAAGCTGGAATGTGATCAGATGTAGACAGATAACCTTGAGGCCATATATGCTGTTTTCTGAACTGCAAAGGGCTTGTTAAGTGATAGTGCCTTGGTAGACATCTTCCCCTTACATCTGGGCCAAGAGGACACTATAGACTGATCTGACCTAATTCACCATGGGCATGGACCTTCTGGGGAGAGAGGAGATAAAATGCAAGTATTTCTTCTTCCTCAGAGATTTGGTGGCTCTCTTAGAGGTAGAATCTGCCACCGGTAGACAAACATTTTACGTCCTAAGGGAGCAGTTGCCTCCCTTCGCTCCTGTTCATGAGTTAAGCTCCCTGATTCATTGCTTTTACAACAAAGGATTATTTTACAATGAGAAAAGCACTGTATTGCAGCCACAAGATGATGTGTATTACAGAGATCCAAGGATTAGGAAATAATCTCAATGCTTAAACAGCAAGCAAGGCTCATTATAATGCTGGCTTTAAAACAGAGCGCAGATAATTTACTACCATGATCTGCTTTTAGATGTATCTGTAGATAGACAAAAGAAGTGAGATTTGTGTTCTTCTGGGTTGCTGGAAGTCTTTAGCCAGACTGGGATGGTCAAACAGACCTCAGAGATGTTTCTCCACTCTTGGGAACAGGCCAGTCCAGGCTGCCTGCTCACTCACAACCCAGACTGGTGAGGCGTTGGCCAAATCAGAGTATCCACTCCTTGATAACAGAGCAGAAGGAAGCTCCCGGCCCAAGCAAGATGAAACCGCTCATGATGGCCTCTTCACCCTGTGCTCCAGATAACTGCTGTACCTTGCCTTGAAGATGGCATTTCCTCTTGGCAGGTAGCAGATTGCATAGCTGGCCTAAGGAATGCTGGGGATAATCCTTTTGCTTGTTTCTCCACAAAGCAAAGCCCCTTTTATATGTCCAATTCCTGACCTAGAATCCAAAGCCCACAGTGTTTGTCTACATGGTACTCATGGGGCAGACAGGACTTTGGGCAAGTTATCTGTCAGAGACTCGGATCCTAGCCTTTTCTCAGGCAGGACAAGCCTGTGCTTGTGACCCTGCTGCATGCCACTCAGGTTGGCACATTCGCAGTAGTCTGACTCTCCAGTTTCTTCTGCCCAAGTAGATGCTAAGTAGAGTCCTAGGGCCTTTATAGATCTTCTCTCAGCCTTTCCTGACTCCTCACTGCAAGATCCACCACAGCTATTCTTGTCTTCCACCCCTGGTAATGTCATGGGCCTCTCGCAGGAGCCGGCTCTCATAACTGCCATCTCTGGAATGTGCTGAGCCTTCTAGAACCCTGCCTGCCACCCCACTGTGCCACATTCTGGGCCTGGCTGCCTGGCCTTGCTTTACTCAGTTTCCAAAGGCCCCAGCCACTTCCTGTGGCTGCACCAGGACATGGGGTTCTGGCAGTAGGCTCACCAGGCTGTCCTCACTGCCTCCCCACAGCCTGCAGAGTGACCTTTCTAAATGGGAATGGAAGCACAGGCACTACCAGTGTCACCTTTGTTAGGAGGCTTTCCTAAAACTCTGACTGCAGATGGTCCATCTTAATGTTAAAGCTTATGAACAAGGAAGGCATGTGAGAAACCTTTTTAAAATAGAATAAACAAAATGCAGACATATTCTCCATTTGAATTCCTAAGTCTTGTGCTATTACCACATCTAGGCCATACCTGAAGACCTTGAGAATAGAAGTTTTAAGTGTAGGAGAAGCTGTTAAGAAAATGTGGTTCTGTATATTCCTATATACTTGTATATGCATAGACTATCTGAGGAGGCATACCCAAAATCTGGTTATTAGTGGTTGCCTCTGCGGAGGAGAAATAAGGCTCAGGGTGCCAGAGAAGGGAAGAAGAAACTTGAACACCCTTTTGTACCTTACGAATTTTGCACCAAAAATATGTATATACTAATAAATCTTAGAAACCTTTCCAGATGGCTGTCTGATGAATAGTACTTGCTCAGACCTGCAAGTGGGAGAATTTTTGGCATGTGGGTACCCACGGCTTAGTTTCTTAGGCAGCTGCCTCGGAGGTCAGGTTGCATGTGTCTTTTATTACACTTCATTTATTCGTTCATTTATTCAGCAAATTTTTATCTAATGCCTGCTGTAACCCAGTCCTGGGGGATTAAGAAAGGCTTCTGGAAGAGGTGCTATTCAAATTGTCTACACCCTGAAGGAGGAGTTGGCCCTCCTTCAAAAAAATGAGAGAAAGGATGGCTCCAGGCAGAAGAAACAGCAAGATTGAAGGCCTGATGGTGATTAGAGTACGACTAGGGCCCTGAGGAAGTGCATCATGCAGATAGGTCAAGCAGGCCAAGAAGTTTAGATATCAGCCTAAAAATAATTGGAATGCATTAAATATTTTAAGTAGGGAAGTGACTTGATCAGATTTATGTTTTTGAAAGATTACTCTTACTACAATAGGAAGAATGAATTGTAGTAAAGGAAGCCTGGAAGTAGAGAGAATGAGCAGTAACCTAGTGAAGAGAGAGCAGTGGTCTAAACCAGGCAAATGGTAGCAGGGACTGAGAGTGGAGGATGGACGATGGCCCAGGTTTGGGGAACTAGGCAGTCGGTGTGCCTTTCACCAAGTGACCGCTTGGATGTCAGGGGAAGCCATTGAGGAAACTCACCTTTGAATCCTCAGAGGTCTCTCAAGCACTGTGCAGAGGCATATAGGCCATATTTACCTAAGGCCGACTGACTTGCTGTGGAGCACTAACAGATACCTGTGAAGAGCAGGACTCATGTCTCAGAACCAAGGAACCAATAGATTCCCAAACAGTGTGTAAGCACTCAGGAAGCAGATTATGTGCTCAGCAGTCGAGCCCTACCTCCTGACATCTATGATCCTAGGCATATTGTATACCCTTCGTGTGTGCCTTGTCCCCATTGTAACACACGACCATTGACATGAAGCTCCTAACCCCTGTTCCCTGGTTGCGAATGGAATGTGGTTATGAGGTTAGATTCAGTCTTCAGAGTTTTGGAACACTTTTTATAAATATGATTGGTGAGAGGAAGGAAGTATACTAACTTCTGCCTCAGACCAGAGGCAGGGACCAGGGGTCCTGGAAGTTGCCTTCAAACCAGTGATAGCCACTCATCTAAACCATGGGCTCAGCAGCCTAGGCTGGTGAGAGTCATGTGACTTACCTTCCTGCTTGTCGCTGTGGCTAAGGCGTGCCACAGCCACCTCTGTCAGTCTGAGGAATCGGTCCAGGCTCCTTGGTGTACATGTAGGGGTCCCATTCCCAAATGATGAGATGGTGGTGGTAGTAGTGTCAGGTTGCATTTAATGAGTTCTTACTCTCTGTAGCCTGTGATAAACCATTTCACAGATAACCTGGAGGTATGTGTTCCCATCTGACAGAAGGGGAAATTTGGGCTCAGAGAGAAAGTTGAGCAATTTGCCTAATGTCACCCATGAATAATTAGTGGAACCGAAAATTCAGACTCAGGTTTGCTTGGCTCCAAAACCCACGCTTTAATCTTTACCTTATGCTATCTTTTTACATATATGAAGAAGATAAATAAAAATATAAGCCTTATATTTTAAGCACTGCCCATGTTATTCAAAGGAGCTCTCGTAGTTCAGAGAAAGGGAGACAGCAAGGTGGCATGAGGGGAGGATTGGGATGATAACGGTATTAGAGAAGATTGTAAGGAAGAAGTAAGCTTTACCAAAAAAATTTTTTAAAAGGCTTAAGTGAAAAAACAAGGTACAGAATGGTATAGTATGCCACTGTTTGTGGGAAAAATGTATACATACACATTTACTTGTAAATACTCAGCACATATCTGGAAGAAAACTCTGATAAATATGGTTGCCTCCAGGGAAAGAAGTAGGTTGCTGGGTAGGAAGGGAATTTACTTTGTCTGTGAACTCTTCTGTACATTATGAGTTTTGCCCTGAAAAACTAAGTACAGCTAATTTTTTAAAAAACAAAACACTTGACCGAAGTGAACAGTAAGAGTCCTCTGTACTGAATATTCATTATTCAGGATCCTACAATTACAAGGTTACTTAGGAAAGCTGAAGTCTCATAATTTAGAGACATTCACTTATGAACTAATCGTTTACAAAACTAGTCTCGGGCTTCCCTGGTGGCGCAGTGATTGAGAGTCTGCCTGATGATGCAGGGGTTGCGGGTTCGTGCCCTGGTCCGGGAAGATCCCACATGCCGCGGAGCGGCTGGGCCCGTGAGCCATGGCCGCTGAGCCTGCACATCCAGAGCCTGTGTTCCTGAATGGGAGAGGCCACAACAGTGAGAGGCCACGTACCACAAAAACAAACAAACAAACAAAAAACTAGTCTCTATTAGTAAAAAGATTGATGATGAGCATTGAGTATTCTTAGGTATAGAATTAATTATAACACCTATGAGAATGCTATTACAAGATAGAATTTAAATGTTGAAAATCTCAAAACCCTATAAATGAAATTATATTTAATAAAAAATTAGGAGGCAACGAGAGAGAGATTACCTCTACATCTTCTCAAGTGGGAGATCAGTAAATTTTAAAGCTGTTAAGTCAATTTGTAAAGAGTTAGTTGTACTCTTTAAAGATACAAAATTATCCACTCGGGCTTCCCTGGTGGCATGGTGGTTAGGAATCCAACTGCCAAGTCAGGGGACACAGGTTTGAGCCCTGGTCTGGGAAGATCCCACGTGCCGCGGAGCAGCTAAGCCCAGGTGCCACAACTACTGAGCCTGCGCTCTAGAGCCCACGAGCCACAACTGCTGAAGCCCACGCTCCTAGAGCCTGTGCTCCACAACCAGAGAAGCCACCGCAGTGAGAAGCCCGCACACCGCAATGAAGAGTAGCCCCCGCTCGCCACAACTAAAGAATGCCCGCACGCAGCAACGAAGACCCAACACAGCCATAAATAAATAAATAAATAAATAAATTTATAAGAACAGTAAAACTTAAAAAAAGTATCCACTAGAGGAACTATAAAATTATTAATGTAGCCAACCAGAACGTGATAGTGGAGAAGCGGGGCAAATTTAAGGGTATATGAACTTCCTTGTCTGTCATGTGGAAAAGTCAAAAGACATTGTCTAAAGGTGACATAAGGATAGCTATCATAAGAACATAAAACAGACTATAAGCCCACCACTTATCAGAAGGAAAGCAGAAAACAATGCAGAAATCATATTGCTAAAAGTTAAAAAAAATTTTTTTTAAATAGAATTCCACATAAACAAGGTAACAGAAACAAAGTGTCAGTAAATATAAATGGAATAAACACCTATTAAAAGGAAAAGTATCTCAGATTAAACCAAAAAGTAGAATCTAATTATATGATGTTCTGTACAAGAGAAGCATCTAAAACTAAGTAAGGATGGTGATGAAAGAATGGACAAGATATAACAGACGAATGCAAACAAAAAGAAATGAGGTTGATATTAATAACAGCAGGGTTGAATACCAGGCAAAATATTGAAGAGTCTAAAAAGGGCAGTTTTGGGACTTTCCTGGTGGTCCAGCGGTTAAGACTCCGTGCTTCCACTGCAAGGTGCACGGGTTCAATCCCTGGTCGGGGAACTAAGATCCCACATGCCGCACAGCACGGCTAATAAGTAAATAAATAAAAGGGCAATTTTTAATGATAAAGGACACCATCTACAACCTGTCATGAATATTTCTGTAACCAAATAATTCAAAAGAAAGCATATACCTTTAAGTTACTATGTTACTAAACAAGAAATAATTTTTCTTTTTATTGAGATATAATTGACATATAACATTGTATTAGTTTCAAGTGTACAACAGAATGATTTGATGTTTGTATACATTGCAAAATGATAATCACAATAAGTCTAGTTAACATGCATTGCCTTACCTAGTTACAAAACAATTTTTTCTTATGATGAGAACTTTTAAGATCTACTCTCTTAGCAGCTTTTAGTTATTCAATACAGTATTATTAACTATAGTTACCATGCTGTACATTACATCTCCATGACTTATTTATTTTATAACTGGAAGTTTGTACCTTTTGACTCTCTCCTCCCATTTTTCTCACCCCCTGCCCCCTGCTTCTGGCAACCACCAGTTTGTTCTCTGTATCTATGGGCTTGGTTTTTGTTTTTGTTTTTAGATTCTGCATATTAATGAGATCATATGGTATTTCTCTCTCTGACTTATTTCATTTAGCATAATGCCCTTGCGGTCCATCCATGGCAAGATGGCAAGATTTCATTCTCTTTATGGCTGAGTAACATTTATATATATATATCATTATCATATATAAGATAGATATATATAAGATATATCTATCTTATATCTCCTTTATCCATTCATCCACTAATGGACACTTAGGTTTCCATATCTTGCTATTGTGAATAATACTGCAATGAACATGGGTGTGCAGATAGCTCTTCAAGATAGTGATTTCAGTTCCTTCTGGTATATTCCAGAAGTGGAATTGTTGGATCATATGGTACTTTTAATTTTTTTAGGAATCTCCATCCTGTTTTCCATAGTGTCTGTACCACTATAGAATTGGCATTCCCAGCAACAGTGTACAAGTTTCCCTTTTTTCCACATCCTCACCAACACTACTTATTTCTTGTCTTTTTGAGAATAGCCATTCTAACAGGTATGAAATGCTATCTCATTGTGGCTTTTTTAAATAATGAATTAAGCATTCAACTTAAGAAGTTAGAAAAAGAACAAGAACTTTTTAAAAACTAGATTATAATAAAAAAGATTGAATCTATAAACCAGGTATATCTAGCATGTTAAGCAACACTATGGAGATGCAATCAGCAAAATCTAGACTGAGAGAAATATACAAGATGCAGTTTTTCAACAAATAAATCACAAAGAAGTAAGAAGAAAACTATAGATTGAAAGAGAATTATGAGATGCATCAGTGAAATATAATGTATGGGCTTTGTTTGGTTCCTGTTTCCAAAAAATTAAGAAAATATTCTTGAGACAGAAAAGTTTGAATGTGGGCTAGATATTTTATATTAAAGAATTTATTGTTAATCATTCATTTTTTTAAAGAGTCCTTATGATAATACATACTGAAATATTTTTGGATGAAATAATAGGATGTCTATTATTGGCTTCAGAATCATCCAGTGGGGAAGGAGAGGAAAGGAGAAAAGGTTGGGGTATGGTATAGAAGAAATAGTTAGCCAAATGTTAATCTTTCTTGAAGCCAAGTGATGGGCTCGTGGGCGTTCATTATACTATTTTTTTCTACTTTTGTATATGTTTGAAATTTTCACAATATTAAGTGAATAAAAACGGTTGAATAACACAAATGCAAATGACATTATAGCAGAAATGGTGTATATGCTGTGATCCTAGCCATGTAAAAATAAGTATGGAAGAGGTATTACAATTGTGTTGGCATGATGGGATGTGGCAAATTCTCTGATTTCAAAATTATCTGTAGTGCTGTGGATTTTACTTCTATATTTTCACAGAAAGGTTGAGAGTGATTGTGGCCCACTCCACAACCTCTCTTTACATGCGCCACCCTTCCTTACTGTGTCACTCTATGAATATCTTTGTTAGCACTTACCTTGGAACTGTGGGTCCACGGGTGAGACTTCTTGACTGTGCACTCTTTGAGAATGGTTAGCACCTGACATACGGTTTGTGCTTGGTACATGTCTGTGTTCTGAACTGGTGAAAAGTCACTGGCACCAGTTCCTGATGAGGTTAAGTACATGGGATATAGAAAGGGCCCTTAGATGAAAAAGCTCCAGGTATCAAAGCGGAATTAAGAAGACAGAGGAGGTTAGGAGGTGAGGCAGCTACAGAGTTGAGGCCATTCACTCCAAGAGGTTGCAGTGGCAGAAAGAGGAGCAGAATGATGGCTATGTATATCAGTGTTGGGTGGCGGGTGTCTACATGAGGAGGCTGCTAGAAGGGATGATCAGGGGAGGGAGCAAGGGCTCACATTTGTGCAAACCCTCAGCCCCAGTCAGGACTCATAAAGGCTGAACTGTTTTTGGTTTTGTTCCCCAGGCCTGGTGAGTAATGTGGTGTTCACCAGTCACACCACAGAGCAGAGGCACCCTCTCCTGATTCAGTTGCAGAGCCTCATCAGAGCTGCCAATCCTTCGGCAGCCTTCATTCTTGCAGAAAATGGGATTGTCACCAGGTAAACTTACCAGTTCACTTCACTCCGCAGGACCAGCCACTTTCTCAGATGCAGCAGTCTGTCTATGGCCCACTGGGTCTTTCTACTGTATCAAAGACCTGAGCATTTATAAAAGTCAGGTCTTGAAGTGCTTTTTTTTTTTTTAATTTATTTATTTTATTTTTATTATTTTTGGCTGTGTTGGGTCTTTGTTGCTGCAGGTGGGCTTTCTCTAGTTGCGGCGAGTGGGGGCTACTCTTCATTGTGGTGGCTTCTCTTGTTGCGGAGCACGTGCTCCAGAGCACAGGCTCAGTAGTTGTGGCTCATGGGCTTAGTTGCTCCGCGGCATGTGGGACCTTCCCGGACCAGGGCTTGAACCTGTGTCCTCTGCACTGGCAGGCGGATTCTTAACCACTGCGCCACCAGGGAAACCCTTGAAGTGCTTTTGATGCTGTGTAAAAATCACCAAGAGGACCCACATGTTAGTATCCTGTACTGGTTTTTTTTTTTTAATTTTTAAATTTTTTTTAATATATATAATTTTTCATGTATCAAATTGGCAATTTATTAATTTATTTATTTTTGGCTGTGTTGGGTCTTTGTTTCTGTGCGAGGGCTTTCTCTAATTGCGGCAAGCGGGGGCTACTCTTCATCGCGGTGCGCAGGCCTCTCACTATTGCGGCCTCTCTTGTTGCGGAGCACAGGCTCCAGACGCGCAGGCTCAGTAGTTGTGGCTCACGGGCCTAGTTGTTCTGCGGCATGTGAGATCTTCCCAGACCAGGGCTCGAACCCGTGTCCCCTGCATTGGCAGGCAGATTCTCAACCACTGAGCCACCAGGGAAACCCTCCTGTACTGTTTTGAGATGTTCTGTTTTGATGCATTCACGTTCTCATCATTAAAGGATGGAAGTCAAGACTCTCTCAATGTTCTTTGTGTTAAGATGTGAGAGAAATGGCATAGAAACATGGGGAAATTATATCTTTACTTCATAGACCTGGGTTCAAGTTACAAACTAAAAATAGAGAATTAGTGACTTCGTGTGTATGAAAACATCTTGTCATATAGCAGTTTTGTTTGCTCAATAAGGTGCTAAAAGGTGTATACTTTTCATATAGTGTTGACTTTTGAGCAATGCACATATTTTACACATTCAAAAATTAAGTCAACAAGGAGGGAAAAAATACAAACAAAAACGTGAATCCATCTGTATACCAAAGTTATAAGAACCGTACATATGCAAAATAATTCAAGTAGCTTCTGAGCATAATCCTCTGTTGGAACCCTGATTCCAAACAACATCACTGATTAGAGAAGGGAGATTATAAATATGAAATGGGAAAGGTAAGGAAAAACCCTACAAATGTTGGAGTTGAATTGGGGGACTCGATATAAATTCATTATTTCAAAAAAAAAGTATATTCCCTAGCTCTTTCCATTAAAAGGGACCAGAAATAATACCCTTTCCATTAAAAGGGACTAGAAATAATAATAGCAATTAATACTTCTACCTCTAGATCTTAATTTCTAAGTACCAATCCCCACTACAAAGTATCAGGACTCTTTGGAGAATTGGCTGATTGCAGGTTTAGGGAGTGAAAGTACAAGGTGAGCCTAGTACATTTTGTGACAAAAAAGCAGGGAAGTATTCAAAGATTAGTGGAAATATGTCAAAAGGATACAGAAGCTAGCTTAAGAAGCTCCCACTAGGCAAATTTGGGACAACTTGAGTATATGAGAGAACCATGATAATAATGGATTATATAGCACGTGGAGTAAAATGAGTCTGTGGTGATACTAAAAAAAGGGAGAGGGACAGATCAGTAAAGCTCTTCTTTATAGAAGAATGCTAGCTAATAAATAAGGATTTATAGTACTAGAAAGTCACTATTTTGTAACCTTTCGTATAATACTTGATTTAGGCAAGAATTATCAATGGATGCTAAAAGCAGTGGATGACAGATTGTTGAGGAAAGGGATATTCACTTGTCTCAAAGTATCTGTCACGGGACTTCCCTGGTGGTGCAGTGGTTAAGAATCTGCCTGTCAATGCAGGGGACACGGGTTCAATCCCTGGTCTGGGAAGATCCCACATGCCACAGAGCAACTAAGCCCATGCACCACAACTACTGAGCCTGCTCTCTAGAGCCTACGAGCCACAGCTACTGAGCCCATATGCCACAACTACTGAAGTCTGCACACCTAGAGCCTATGCTCCGCAACAAGAGAAGCCACTGTACTGAGAAGCCCGCGCACTGCAACGAAGAGTAGCCCCCGCTGTTCCGCAACTAGAGAAAGCCTGTGCACAGCAACGAAGATGCAGTGCAACCATAAATAAATAAATTAAATAAATGAATAAATAAAAAGTATCTGTCACTCCACAGACTGCTTACTACTTACAAAGAGGGAAAAGTACCTTCACAATGGAGAGGTTTAATCTAGAAGACATGACATTGACCAAATGATTAAACTTACCAAGACCACTAATGGGATAAACTGACATCATGTGCCTCCTTCGTGACACTGTGGGAAGGACACAACATCACTTGGCCATTAATCTTGCCAGAAATGCTTAGCTGAATCTAATCATGAGGAGCAACCAGACAAATCCAGGTTGTGGGGCACAAGACAGCTGGCATGTACTCTTCAAAAATGTCAACTCCGAGCTTCCCTGGTGGCGCAGTGGTTGGGAGTCCGCCTGCCAATGCAGGGGACACGGGTTCGTGCCCCGGTCAGGGAGGATCCCGCGTGCCGCGGAGCGGCTGGGCCCATGGGCCATGGCCGCTGGGCCTGCGCGTCCGGAACCTGTGCTCCATGGCGGGAGAGGCCACGGCAGTGAGAGGCCCGCGTACCGGGGAAAAAAAAAAAAAAAATGAGTAACAAACAAAAATAGTTGGAGGAATTGTTCCAGACTGAAGGAAAATAAAGATTATAAATTAATGAGCAATCCTTGATTGGATCCTGAGTGCCCTATCCCCCCAAAAAGGGGAAATTTGAAAATGGATGTATATTATATCAATACTTCTCCAACTTTAATGTGCATATTAACCTCTTGGGGATCTTATTAAAATGAGGGTTCTGATTCAGTAGGTCTGGAGTAGGCTGGAGATCCTGCATTTCCACGAAGCTCCCATGTGATACCAATGCTGCTTGTCCTCAGTATTAAATTCCCTCAGTGTGATTATACTGTTGTGGTTCTTCAAGAGAATGTGCTTGTTCTTAGAGATGCATACTAAAGTATTTAGGGGTGAAATAACAGAAAAAAAATATATGCATGTACTTGTATGTGTGTATGGCGGTGTAGAGAGTAAGCAGAATGTACAGGTTAAGGTTAATAGTTCTAATTAACCTGGGTTTTCTGTATGTTTTCAAAGGAATGAAGACATTGAACTGATTCTCTCAGAAAATAGTTTTTCGAGTCCTCAGATGCTACGATCTCGATATCTAATGTACCCTGGCTGGCAAGTATCATCATTGAAAAGTAGCTAAGATTTCTTTATAAACTCAGTGATTTATTTATTTACAGGAAAGAAAAAGAGAAAGTGAAAATACCAGGTGTGCTCTAGGAGGGTGACAATGGCAGCTACAACAGCCTGCCATGTCCCAGTAACCACTGGCCTTGCTGGAAGCCCAGTGATCCACATCTTGGGGTCCAAATTGAGACCCTTGCTGGATGTTGAGACTTAAGGAGTCATCTTATAGGCCTTAAGCACAATGGTATCCTTTGTTTCCTCTAGCCTCTAGTGAGAGTGAGGTGGCCGACATGGAACCAAGGAGTTATGACCCTCCCGGGTGAGAGAGTCTCTCCTGAGAATAGTCAGTCCTCTAGGGTTCCCATCTGACAGGTAGGTTCCCTGCTATTGTGGCCCAGGGCATGTTCTGTGCTCTGCAGGTGGCCTCCTAGCCTGAACCTGTCCTCCAGAGAGGAGAGGAAGAGAAAAGAGAGTGTGAAGTGCACTATAATCATATTTCCAGCATCACTTGAGCACTTACTGTGTGCTACACGTTGTTCTAAGACTTCGCTCTCCAGTATGGCAGCCACTAGCCACATGTGGCTAGTTAATAAAATGTAAATGTACATTAATAAAGTAAAATTTAAAATTTAGCCTTTTAGTCACACAAGCCACATTTCAAGTGCTTAACCAGCTACCTGTGACTAGCAGCTACTGTCTTGGACAGTTCAGATCCAGAACATTTCCATCATCACAGAAAGTTCTGTTCACAGTGCCACTCTTAAGAGTTCAACCTATGTTATCTCATTCATCCTCAAACCAAGCCTGCAAGGTGGATTCCATTTTTTTCTTCATTCTAGAGATAAGGTAACTGAGGCAGCAAGGACTTAAATGTCTTTTCCAAAGTCCCACAGCTAGTAAATGAAAGAGTTGGGTTTCAAACCCAGGTTGTGTAGCTTCAGAGCCTGTATTTTTTTTTTTTTGAAGTATAATAGATTTACAAAGTTGTGTTAATTTCTGCTGTACAGCAGAGCCTGTACTCTTAACCACCATGCTGCACTTGTCCCTGTATGGAATGGATAACTAGTTTTGCTCTGTTGAAGGTTCAGGGGAAGACAGTTGTTAAAGCTTAGCCAAAATTGATCCCTCATATTGATTTGGATCATCTTTATTATCCTCACTCACTTCCCTCAGCCACCTCTGTGAGTCCTCCAACCACCCCTTACATCACCAGTATTTTGTACCAGCAAAAACTGATTGTACTATCCTGTTTAAAAAAAAAAAAGGTCAATATGTAAAATTGAAGGTTTTCAGGCTTATTTTTAGAAGGAACCTCTGATTTGAGTCACATCATACTTAAACAGTGAGTACGTGGATCATTCCTTATGCCTGAACAAGACAATAATATCTTAGCTAAAAAGAAAAAGATGGAGCTTCTGGGGTGAAACTCTTCTCTCCAGTGGCTGCAGCTACTGACCTTTTTGCTGCCCACACCTCTGGGCCTGGTCCTGAGACTTTTGTCGTCTCCACCTGGTGCCTAGGGAAGCACCTATTCTCCAGTCCATACCAACTCATTGTGGGCATGGCATACATTAACCTAGCTCAGGGCACAGACTTTTCTGGAGGCAGACTGATCTAGGACAGAGACAGGTATGAGGGAGTTCATTAGAAGGCTCTGTGAATCTAGAGTCTGAAATCTTCCTTTATCAGGAAGATCAGTCCTTGTAGAGGATCAGAGATGGAGGGGCCTCAGAATCACCCTTCAGGCCCTCCCTTCCAAGTTCATTCCTAGGAATCAGATGATTTACTCTTTTAACAAGATGGCAGTCATCACATTCCTGCTCATCGCTGTACATTACTCCCCTCTCTCCTTGGGTGAGGGCCACCACCTCAGAGTGAACAGGCCTTAGCTGCAGGATGTGCTCAGCTTTGTGCTGTGCAGATTCTTAGCCATTCCCCTCCCACAGCCCTCTGTTGTCATCGACCCCACCCCCACCTCCCCTGGTAGAAGGGCTTGTTCCTAGTCTGTAAGGAAACCTTGTACTATTCCCCTGGCCCCTCCAAATTCCCCTAAGGATACAGCCTCTGAACACAGAAGCCTGAGAAGCCCGTGGTCTCCAAATCTCATGTTTGGATGGGGAGAGAACAAAAAGAACATGTCAGTCTTGCAAAAATGTTATGCCACCACCTTACTTTAAAGAAGTTGCTTTAAAGAGTAAGATACTTTGAACAATGTAAAATTCAAAACTGCAGTGCAGTTTTCAAGCAAAGCAAACTAATACAAAAATACAGTAGACTGGAGGGAAGTGTTTGCATCAAATGTGACGAAGGGTTAATATAGTATTTGGAAAGCTTGTTTAGATATTTAAGAAAAGTAACCCATATTATATAGATGTGAACAGTCCACTTAAGACCAAGTATAAATGGCAACTGTGGTAACAGAATTCCATGTACGTAGTACTCAAATGCAAAATGGTGTCTTACTGTTGCTTTGATTGACACCTGTTACATTTAGGCAAAAATATCTATAAAATTCATTGCTGGAGGAATTGTTGTGAAACTAGTACACTCATCTGCTGCTGGGGGTGGTATAAATTACCCATGAGATGTTATGCCCTCTCCTGGACTGATTCCAATCAAGGGATTCATCTCAATGAAATCATTCAAAAGAAGGAATGACAGTTTCATAACTTTGGAAGCTGGGTGGTAGGAATTCATTACACTACCCTTCTATCTTTGCGTATCTCTGAAATTTTCCATAATAAAAAGTTAAATTTTTTAAATGCTGCGTTCTTAATGAGTCTGTGGCAGTCAGTATGTCTGCTGAACTCAAAACTGAGAAAATAGATCAGAGATGCCCCAGCCCTTTAGTTCCTTCTGGAGAGACTGCACATCCAAATGTACAGTCTGTTAAACTGCCCTCAGTGAGGGTGGGGCATAGTGGGAGCCCTGAAGAGAGTGGGCGGGGATCCTGAGGAAGAGCTCCAAAGGTACCAGGAGGGACCCCTAATCCCAGTTGGGATACTGGCAAGCTTCAAAAGTAGAGGGGGTCTTTGACTTTAAGGGATTGCTAGTCCAAAGAAGGTAAGACCTTCCTGCTCTAAGGGGGCAAACATGCTTCTCAGTCTCAAGATGAAAGAGACATAAATGCTTTCAAATAAGTGCTTTGTACACAAAATGACGTACAATTAAGGGAGAATTCAAATATGATAAGTGATATGTAGTTCTTTCCAATGTAGTATGTAATAGCAGTCAAAGCCCCAATTACTTGTATTTATAATTTTTTAAACCTTTTAAGGTATGAAGGTAAATTTGATGTTGGATCGGTCTTTCCATTAATGGTTCAGATTTGTGTATGGTTTGGTCGTCCCTTGGAGAAGACTCGCTTTGTGGCCAAGTGTAAAGGTAAGCCTTGACCGGGACATGTCCCAGACACTGGTAAAAGAATGCCCCAGAGTTGTCCCCGCTTCCCGGCACCATTTTAGTATTCTGTGTGTGCTGTCTCTTCTCACCATTTGGGTCTGAAAGCAGGCAGAAGAATTTGAGGACCCAGGAGTCCCTTACCCCTGGGAATAGTGGCAGAGCCACTGGGGGAAGATCTGGTGGGGGTACCTGTGAAACCTGGACCCTAGAGGAGGTGCCTTTCCAGTCCCTAACCCTCCCAGCTGTGCCACCCTGGACTTGGCCTCTGCCCCCAGGTGAGTAACAACCCTATCTTCCTCCACCAGCAATTCAGTCCTCTATCAAGCCAAGTCCCTTCTCTGGAAACATCTACCACATCCTGGGCAAAGTGAAGTTTTCAGGTAACTGGGCGCTTGGATTTGGGAGCGCTACTCTGTGGAGTGCTCACATCTCATGATGTGAGTTCATAGACTCTGCTGGTGCTTTACAGACCACCGATGCCTCTTAGACTCTCTCAAAAAACCCTCCCCTCTGGATCTTACACCATAGGCTCCTCCAGTCATCCCTTTCAGTCAAGGTCCCAATCTTTCTCCAGGTCCTTCTGCTCTGCAGTGGAGGATCTGTTTTCCTGCCCCTGGACGAACCTGCCCAGGGCCTCTCCTCACAGCTCCTTGACTTCCTTGTTCTAGAGACTCACACTCCACCCTTCTTGAGCCATCCATGGCCTCCTCCTAGACCTGTCACCAGGAGCTACCCCAATGCTGAGCCTTCCAGCTCTGGATCCGTTTCTGCCAAAGTCTTCAAGCCTTCCACTTGCCTTCTCCTCCCCTCCGTTCAGTAAACCTGTTTATCAGCCTTTGACCCCTGCAGCCCTTGCAACCTGAATTATGTCAGTCCTGGGCTGGGGTTCAGGGAAGGTGTGAAAACAAGGAGCCAGTTAACTCAACATTGAGAAAGAGCAGAATGTTCCAGGGAAAAGGCAGAGCATGTGCTGTGGATGTGAGGCAAAAACAGGTGTTTCAGGAACCAAAAAGGGTTTACTGTGTCTGGGTCCCAAGGGAGGAAGTGAGAGAGTGTGTCTGTTAGGGCATCTTTGGCAGTTATAACAGAAAACCCCAGCTCAACTAGCAGGTGTTAGCTACATAGCAAGAAGTCAAGAGGTCTGGCAGCATAGCAAAGCCAGTGAAGACCCAGGTAATATATGGCTTTTGTGTTCTTACATTCTTGGTGTCAGCTTTTCCTCAGGTTCCCACCCCTCATGGTTGCCAGGTAGTGCTGCAGGTCTAGGTGTCACATTCAGACACAACAGCTAGCTGATGGAAGAAGCTGGCTCTTCCTGTGGGTGTCTTTATCAGTTCCTCAGCAGACTTCTCTCATTGGCCAGGATCGAGTTGCCATTGCCCATGGGGAATTGGTATTGGAGGAAGAGGGGGATGCTGGGCAGGTAACCGGGGGTGTCTGCAGCAGGGAGCCACTGAGAGTTGTAAGCATGGAATCATCTGGGTTCAGATAGGAGAATTAGGTGGCAGAGCCTCTATAAAAGAATCTCTCAAGGTCCTTAACCTTTGGCTTAATTTATGTTATTGAATCTGAAACTTTGGCCCCACTCTACAAGCCCCTTACTCAAGCCCGCTTCCCTCAGGCTCTGACAGACCCCCACCTGCTCGTCCCTCTCCCCTATCATCACCTCCTTTTCTTTTTTATTTAGACTGACTCTTGACCCTTTTCTTGTTAAAGGTAAACCTTTCTTTGTTTTAGATCTCTTTCTCATCATGCCTTTTTGGGGAACCTTACCCTTGTGTCTCCAGTATATTTTAGCCCCCAGTGCCTCAGCTTATAAACCCGATTACATCTTTCCTGTTCCCATGCATGTGTCCCTCCTGCAGCACTTGTACTGTTGAGCTTGCCCTCCTCCCATGGACTCTCAGACCTCAGCTGAGACCCACCCCCTCCACCTCTACCAAGGGAGCTTTCCTTGCTTCTCCTCAACTACCTCTTCCATAGGGGTGACCCCAGCCATTCTCTTCTTCTAATGACTGTGTGGATGTCTCCCACTCAGGGTCCTACAGTCTTTCAAATGCCACAGATGCAGAGTCAAACTCTTCTTCTCCCACTTGCAAACCTTTTCTTCCTCTTGTAGTCAGTCCCCTTCTGGGTTAATGGTGTCCACCTGATCACCCAATCAGCTTAGCTAGAAACTTACATTGTTCCTCCCTCTCTTACTTCATCCTTTCTAATTTGCTGCCAGTCATGTCAGTTCTCCCTCCTGCATGTCTTGTGAATCTGTCCCCCACAGCTGCACTAATCCAGTCTTAGTGTAGCCTTATCCTTTTGGGGCAGGGTCTCAGGGACTAAAGTGTTCTCCTTGCAGACTCTGAGAGGACCATGGAGGTCTGCCACAACACTCTGGCCAATTCCTTGAGCATCGTGCCAGTTTTGGAGGGACCCACGCCACCGCCTGACTCCAGAAGCACACCTCAAGGCAGCAGCGGGCAGCAGGAATGCTACCTCGTGTTCATAGGCTGCTCCCTGAAGGAAGAAAGTGTCAAGGACTGGCTGCGGCAGTCAGCTAAGCAGGTGGTTTCTAAAGCCCAGACAGACCTGGCACTGATATGACCAGACACTTCAGAGTTGTTGATGGACCTGAGGCAGAAGCCCCTCCACCTTCTCCCTGCTTTCTCCCCACTGGTTCACCCCTCACAGGCTCAGCCAGCGTTTTCAGGGACTCTGAGAGTGGGAGGAAGCCCCTGGGGCAAACTCCAGGCAGACTTGTTTTGCTGCCTACCCTGCGAGCCCAGGCGCTGAAAGCCATTTCCAGTCCTGCTTCCCAAGGCAGGCTGGAGTTATTATCAGATGGCTTAACCAGGACCTAGGTGAATCTTAGTTGTTTCATGTGGACCCTGGATCAGCTTAGTGTTCTAAACTCAAAAATGTCTTCTTAGCTGAACCTAATTCATAGGCTCTCCTGTCTTCTGAGCCCAGCATCTCCTGTACTTTGGTCCTCTCTCTAGAAAGGAAAAACAACAAAGATATCCTTAGAGTCCTTTGCAAACCAAGACTCCAAGCATAGACAGCAGTGAGCCCGGAGGCCCTGGAGAGAGGTACAGGGGAAGAGGAGGCTTGCCTATAGATCCACACAAACATCTTTAGTCCAATACTACAAAGAAAAAAAATCCGGACTGGAGTTAAAATCCTCTCATATGCTGCTAGCTTTGGGTTCTAAGCCTCTTAGCACAGTCTGAGCTTAAGCTTATTCTAGAGCTCTGGAAATAGAGTTGGCTGGGGCCTGGGTCTTCTGTACATGCTCAGTTGGGACCTGTCTTTTATACTAAGGAATGGCTGCTTGCAGACAGGGTCTTTCTCAGACTCACTGGATAAACTCTTAAATGGTATTTGACTGTGAGACCTCCAGTTGTTCTTTTGTCTGCATGTCTGTCACTGGTGGGGCCTAGGATTGAGAATCTGCAAAGAGGCAGAAACATGCCTATTTGCAAATGCATCAGTCTCTCTTCTGCCGTTTGTTCCCCCCTGGCCCGCAGGACTCTGTGATGGGAAAGTGGTCTTCTCAAGGGACAGACAGGCAGGATATTGTATCCAGTCCATGATGATGCTTGTGCTTCCCTTTCTGGCATCTCAGTCATGTAACTGGCCCCCAGAGCCCTGAGCCCTCACCCTCCCATGTACCCATCAGCTCTGTTGGAAACTGACACCTCCTTACATCTCTGCACAGAAGCCTCAGAGGAAAGCCCTGAAGACCAGGGGGATGCTGACCCAGCAGGAGATCAGGAACATCCACGTGAGTACCCTGCCCTGGGGGCCTAAGTCCCCTCAGTGTCCCAAGGATGTTCTTGTGCAGCTCTTATCTTTTAGGATTCCTGAGTGAGGTGGCTGTTTGTAGGGCATGCTGGAGGTCCTGCTTCTCTCAGGCCACAGAGGGAAGCTGGGTAAAGAGAAACCTCAGCTCACCTGGCCTTGCAGCCTCAGTGAGAAGGACGGGGTGGCCTCTGGTGTGATGTGGTTACGAAATTGAGGAGAACTAGTGCCTGTGGGAGAAACAGGTGACATGGAGGTCTGTTTTGTCACCGTGTTCAAGCAGCTGCAGAAGTCCTTTCCTCCTCCCATTCCTCTGTCCTAGATGAACCACAGAGAAACCAGCGAGGTCCCAGGTAAAAACTCTAGATCCTGAAGCTGCTCATGGGCAGGTTGTGAAATCCTGAGGCCAGGACGAGAGGCCCTTTGAGGAGCCTTCAGACTCCAGGCTGACTCCCAGGCTCTACCCCAGTTCCCATACCCATTGAGGCCTTTTCCTGATGAGTTTGGGGAAAAAGGCTAAAAGGGACAGAGAGTCCAGGTCTCAGCATGAGCTGCATCACAAGTCCCAGTAATGAGCAGGTGGGGCAGGACTCTGGGCTTCCAGAAGCCCCTGCTGTAGATTTGAGGAGGGCCCGTTTATTCCGACTCCAGGGCCTAGGCATCTCTGGGTGTTCCTGCTGAGGACACCATGGGCACCTCAGAAGGCAGGCAGTGTGTGTTTCCCCAGAAGCACACCTTAAATAAGGATTTGAGCGCAGGTAGTTTATTTTGGAAGTGGTTCTAGAAAACACTATTAGGAAAATGGGAAAGTAAGAGAAGGGAATCGTGTATTGTCAAACCAGTTCCACTGTTGGCACCTGGGGCTTGGTCCCATTAATAATCCCAGAGTTCCTCCCTGAGAGGTGGGAGAACCTCTGTCAGTCATTGTTTGATGGCTGTTGTGAGGATGGTGTTAATTCCCTGGCACACCTAGCCTTCCACAGGGCAAAGTGGGCTATTTTGCTAGGGTAATAGGCTTGTTTGTTTTGGGGTGTTGTTTTTTTTTTGGCCGCACCACACAGCATGCAGGATCTTAGTTCCCCCACCAGGGATCAAACCCACGCCCCCTGCAGTGGAAGTGCAGAGTCTTAACCACTGGACCACCAGGGAAGTCCCTGTTTTTGTTTTTAATGAATGAGTGAATGATAGAAAATGGTCAGATAATTCTAACAGGACTCTTCTCCTACAGGTGAAACGCCACCTGGACCCCCTACCTGCAGGTTACTTTTATAATGGCACCCAGTTTGTCAACTTCTTTGGTGACAAGACTGATTTTCACCCACGTATCCTTGGAATCTGGGGCAGAGAGGCTGGGGGGGTGTGAAAACCTGGCTGTAAAGAGAGTATCTGCTAGAGCCATCATAGCCTAGCCCCTGGTGCCGGCTGGGTTTGGGAATACACAGCAAGCCACAGAGGCTGACTTTTCATTTTGTCCTCTTAGAGTCATTAAAATTACATTTGTTCTTCATTCAGTGATGGCTGAGGTTACTCTGGGGGTTGTAGTTTAAATGCAGCTGTGGTGACATCCTGTGGTCATCAGGGAGTCATGATTTACAAGTTGGAGACTGGGTCTGATTACAGTAGTTAATTTGTGAAAAGGTGGATGGGGTGCTGCTCTGGGCTAGTGAAAGCTGAAGGGCTCAGTTCTAAGAGCTCATGAAGGGCCCTGTGTCAACCCCTGTCACATTCTTTGCAGCTGTGGTGCTGCCAGTATATTAAAAAAAGCCAGTCAGGTACCTTCTGTGCAGGCTGAGCACTCACTACCTCAGTGTCCCCTACTTCACCTGTCCACAGATTCCTCTGGCCTGGGCAGCTCCCTTGGCCCCAAGGCTCAGGGCCTTCTTCCTTAATGAGGTGCCAGTCATGGACCAGTTCATGAATGACTACGTGGAAGAAGCCAACCGGGAAATCGAGAAGTATAACCGCGAGCTGGAGCAGCAGGAGTATCATGACCTCTTTGAGCAGAAGCCCTAGAGGAAGAAGACCCTGGAGATGGACGTTTTAAAACGGGGTGTCTTAACCTCAGCTTTTCCAGAGGCCCCTCCCTAGAGGGGCTATCTTTGTTCTCCTTGGCCTTTGTGTGCTGGCTTGAGTGCATGTTGTCTTTATTCTCTATACAGCGCTGAAGAGCATCACCTGCACCACTGATTTGGCAGGGGAGGGGGGTCCTTATGGAGGATGAGCAGACAGGGGCTGCCCTTTGTGTGCAGCCGGCAGTCCAGGACCTCTGGGTCTCTGATAACAGTATTTTCTTTGGGCTGTTGCAGCAGTGTGTGAGGGTGGGAGGAGCATTTGGATTGCACAGAGTGGCTGCTGGGACATAAAGAATCCTGGCTGCCAAACTGTGGCCATGCCTGGGGGCCCAGGCCACCACAGGCCTTGGGCCTCAGACACCACCCCAGGAGAGCCTTTCACCCCAGTGGAGTGCCTGCCTCCCTGTTTAGGCCCCTTCCACTGAAGGCTTGGGCCCTGCTGACCCTATGCCCAGTCCTAGAGGGAACAGCACAAGCCCTGGCCAATCCCAACCCACAGAGCCAACAGCTTGGGCGGAGATTAGCAGCTTATTCTAAAATGAGGGAATTTCCCTTACGGACTAAACAGAGGGGAAAGACTTGTTGCTTTCCAGAAGTATGTGGCTTTTGAATTGACACAAGCAGCCCCCCTTGGGACTGGTTTGAGCCTCCTCATGTCATCACTCTGGTTTACCTCATTCGGAGACGAGAAAAACTGCTGCTCAGGCCTCCCTGGTGACGCTTTGCCTCACTGTTAAGGTCAGTGTCCTGCAACTGCATAGTCTTACGCCCAGGGTTCTGGTCGCTTATGGGGCATCTTCACTTGAAGGGGGTTCAGTCTCAGCACCCATACCTCCCCTCAGTCTTGCCAGGGAAGGCCTGGTTTTCAGCCCAACCTTCAGGAATCTCATGTCTCCAAGCATCGTTGCTAGTCTTGTATTTGTTTGGCTCTAGGGGACCAGGAATTTCGGAGAATTCCAAATCCAAGTTAGAATTCCTTCTAGTAGCTTTGTTTTCAGCTGGATTAAAAAGCAGAGGGGAATTTCAAGTGTATCCCATGCCTGACCTCCAGAATTAGTGTGGGGAAGAGGAAGGTCGCAGGCACAGATACTTAGGTGATGTCTGTTAGGACTTCAGCGCCTCAGCTGCCTAGATTGTAAATGCTTTCTGAATTTCATGTATTTTTTTGCATGCCTTAGGAAGGAGCACATAGGCAAAACCAGCAAAGTTTCTAGTAACGTAGAGGGGTTTTTGAGAAAGGATCCTGGCACAGAGGAGAGACAGAAAACCGATGGAGCACATGTAGTCTGTCACACAGAGTCCTGCATACAAGTAGTAAAGCAGTTGTTAAGGGCTTGTTAGTAACATGTACTTATATTAGAAAAAAATTTTTCATTTGAAGCCAAATGAACAATACTCCAAATACCATTTAATAAGAACTCTTGCTTGAAGAAAGGCTTCTGAAAAGGCCCATGTGCTCCAGTCTCAGCTCCCAAAGCTGCTGGTGACAAGGGCCCAGGTGTGGAGCCCCATCTGGGAGCCCCTTACTTCTAGCTGGCCAGAGGCTGGGTCCACAACGGGCCTGCCTCTGCTTCAGAATCAATAACAGATCTTAAGTGCAATTGATGAAATAATAATGAGTTACTGTAGCTTCCTTTAGCTCTACCAAGCTCTTTTTAAAAACTCAAGCAGCCTTAGAAAAGGGAGCCAGGGGTGGGAGGGGGCGGGGGGCGGGGCGGGGGGGAGATGACAGGCCATCTCCTCCAGGTGGGTTGCTGTGAACATTTAAATGAAAGCTCTCTTTCTAGGAGCTTGAGCCATTTCCTGGCTGCTGCACAAAAGAGTTTTTAAAGAGGGGTCGGAGCCCACCCATAAAAGTGGGTCTTAAACACTGCATGGGGCTATACCTCCTGATGGTCTTGGTTTCTGACCATTGTCCATAGAAATGCTCTCTCACCAACTTGCCCCACTGTCCCAATTCCTCTCCTGTTAGAGGGGAAACTGTGATTACCTCAACTTGAATATGAAACTGTGATTGAAAAAAGTCAAAATGTTAAGTTTCAAAGCCAAAAAGGCAAAACTGGCTGAGGCTTCCATAGACACTCAGCCTGCTTGGGAGTGTGAAGGGCACACTGGTGAAAGGGCATTCCTTGGGGCGTACTTGCAGTGCCCCTGGTGAAGAGGCACACTAGCGGTGCGCTGTGTGAGCTCTTTGAGGACTGAGGCCGGGAGGATGCTTCCTCCTCACACTGCCCCTTCTGTAACCTTTGGGGCCTCTGGGTCTTGGATGTGAAGATTAATATCCACTTGATTCCTCTGGACACTCCAGGTGGAGGTGTGGGGTCTTAGACTGTCTCTAGAGGAAGGGCCATGACACTGTGTTTGAAATTTTGACCTTAGAAGTGGATACCAGAGATCCAGCCAAAGACATCAGGTTCCTAGGGATAGGCAGAAGTCCTCCAGGGTCTTACATGCTTTCTGCCCACTCTTCTATTAGCAGCTTCAGTTTTATATCACCCCGAGTGAGTGTGATAGTGTTGAAGTCGCTGAAGTTATAGGTTATTTTACATTTTGATATGGGATTTTTCTGTTTTTGATTGGAAGGAGGCAGAAATTGGAGAAAAGGGATCACCCTAGGAAGGGGTCACTGGCAAGGAGTGGAGTTGGCCCCACAGAGTCCTGGGGGCTGTGACCTGAGGCCTGGACACCAGGCCCTATGGGTCTCAAAAAAAAAGTACCCTCCTAAATTCTATTAGGATTTCAGAAATTTTTTGCACAGTAATAAGCTCTGGATTTGCTCTTTGGGCTTGTCAAAAGGGAAAAGTTAACTCAAAGATTGTAAGCTATTAAGTATTCCAGCCATGTTGCTGACCTAGATGGATAGTTGTACCTCAAAAAGTAGGTGAGAAATAGCTTCCTCACTGTTCCAGGTTGTCAAATACTAATGACAGAAGAGCTCACTTACGTGCCAAAATTCACTTTTATACTAGTTTTTCAGTGCTTTAATATTCATAACTTAAATTTTAAAACTCATATTTACAAACACTACTGTAACTTCAGTGAAACAATTGTGTGATTGAAGCTTTTTGCTTATTATAGTATTTATTACACTACTTAATTCAGTAAATATATAAAAGTAGCCTTCAATTTATTTTTATATTATTTTCATGTTTTTTACCTGCAGTTGTGTATGTGAATTTATCTTGTTAACTGAGATGTAATACTGAGGACCAATAAACTTATCACTGAACAAGCAGGGCCTCCAGTAGTTGCCTGTTGTATTCCCAAAGTGTCCCTGGGGGTTCAGGAGGTGGCCTTCCCCCTGGGACTGGGGACCTCCCCGCAGATTTTCCCCGGGACGCCTCTTTGCTGGGGCTGCTTCAGGAGGAATCCTTGGGAGTTCCACTCCCCTCCCCAGACCCCTGAGCGACCGCGGAGAATACAGTTCATATGAGGAGACCACCGTGGCTTGTGGTGGGCACTCTCTGGGAGTCCCAGATCCCAAGGAGGGGCTCGAGGAAGCTGGCTGTGGGCACAGGGGTCTCGCGGAGCCCCAGAGATAAGCTGTCCCACCCTCACCCAGAGAAGCCGCATCCGCAGTCCCAGCGCTTGGCCTGCGGGGCACCCCGCCTGCGCCAGGCTGCCTTAGGAACCACTGCTTCACAGGCTGGTAGCTTGGTTTAATCCCGGCCAAAGCTCCGTCAGGTGGCCACTCGGTCCCGCTTTACAGTTGGGGGATGAGCAAGGCGTGAAGGGACAGTAGTTGGCTCGGGTGGCAGAGTCACTGCCCTCGCTGGGTTAGATCCGAGCACTCCTCCTGGCGCTCCCTAGGTCAGGCGGGCCTTGGAACTGCACGGTCTAAGGGAGAGGTCGGCCGGAACCCCCGGAGCTCTCAAGGACCCACCCCGTGCAGGGGCTTCTGTCGTTTTGGAAAAAGGACCGACTAAGGAGGGGCACCGCCGGCGTCCACAGAGACCCTGCTTCCTATCCCACCCTCAATGCAGGGGCCTCCGGACGAAGGAAGTGACCCACTGGGAAGATCTGGGAGCTGGCCTGAGGGGTAGGGTGGAGACTTCACAGGCAGCCTCCCTCAAATGGTTGGGAAGGTGGTCTTGGGTTTGGAGGCTCTGTGTGATCGCAAAACTGTGCGAGGAGCCGAGAGAATTGGGGGAGGGGTCTTGGCCTCAGTACTATACACCCTCCTCAGCACCAGCTTACCCAGAGCCTCCCAACACGACCCCTCCCTCCCCGCTACGGCCCTCGACCCCCCACCCCCCGACACACCACCACACGCGCCATCCTACAGGGCTTGAACCTTGAAGGAGCTCCTGTGCTTGCACTTGCCAGAAACCGCCAGGGTTTGGGGATTACCCCCAAATAATTGTCAGAGAGAAGGGGGGACAGTAAATGGCAAAGAGCTCCAGGACTGGATGATCTTTGAGGGCCAGGAGGACTTGGAGGCCAAGAAGTCCAGGGATGGGGAAAGGGGTCCTCCCCACCAGTGGCCCACAGTAGGGGCCAGGGACTACTGAACTGAACCCTGAGGGCATGCTTGACCAAGCCAGAGTCCCAGAATCAAGGAATCCTGGTGGGATAGACATGTGGAAAGTGATTTGAAGCAGAAGGTGGAGCTGCTGAAAATCACAAGTCTCTCTGAGGAGCACAGAGAAATGCTGATGTATTAATTTCTATCATATATTCTAGGGAACAGTCACGCCCGAGGAAAATCTGACCACAGTCCTACTGCCAGCTCATGACGGAAAGGGAATGGCTTCGTTGCTCTAAGAGGAGTCCAGGGTAGTACCAGCTTCAAGTTCAGCTCAGATGTCATCAGAGCCCCCTCTCTGTCCTTAATGGCTTCACTGTCCCCTGGCAGTAAGCTTCCTCTGTGCCACCCAACAGCCCCAACACCCCAAAGGCAAGACCCGACCTCTCTCTCCAAAGGCAGGCCCAAAATCTGGGGTCACATTCTCATCCCTGAATCAGTCACAATGGTCAGGAGTATTCTGATTGGCCTGGCCAGGGGTCACTGCACATTTATGAGGGCGCTTCAACATCATTTGGGAGCTGAGTTCCCCAAAGAAGGGTTTGCTCCCCTGGATCAGCATTGCACATCCACCTGAAGGCCATTTCTGAGCTTTTCTGTTAAAGTCAGATACCTATCTGATTTAATTTTTTTTGCTTTCTGCTAGTCTTTTCTAGTACAAGTGATAGCAAACATAGTTGTTCTGTTGTGGTGGTGGTGATGGTAGTAGTGACTTTTAAACAAGGGAAGAAAAATTTTAACTTGAAAATGTTCTATTCACTGAGATAATTGCCCCCCTGAAGACGGAGAAAAGGCTCCCTACTGCCTCTGTATACCCAGGGACACCAGTGTTCCATGGGAACCTGTTTGATACTTTTTTTTTCCTAAATAAAAGAAGGATCAGGAATTCCCTGGTGGTCTAGTGGTTAGGATTCTGCACTTCCACTGCTGTGGCCGGGTTCAATCCCTGGTCAGGGAAATGACCCAACCAAAAGAAAAAAAAGATCATGTAGACTGTAATGCTACTCCACATTGGTGGGAGTGAGAACTGAACTAACTAGAGAGTGATTTTGAAGGAGCAATTGACAAGACGAAATGACTAATTAAACAAGAGCCAAAGGGATGAATGACCTCAAGGTAGAAGTGGAAAAAGCCAAAGTGGAAAAAACCCCAACATTTTGAAACAATTCCAAAATTCTTTTGTTTCATTCTCCAGAAATTTGAAGAAAAATAAATGTTTATCCACAAATTATTCCTGTTTTGCCCAGGCCTCAGCATTGCTAAATTGACTAGCCAAAATAATTTGGTTAAAAAACTTGCATCAGGGTCGACAAATTTTATGTCAAACTAATAAATGATTATAAATATGTTTAAAAAAAAAAAAGCTAACCAAATGAAGTGTGACTATATTTCCATTTTATCCTACCATTACTACTGTTTTTCCATACCAATAAACAGGTTTAATTTTTTTCCTTCATAGCTTCAAAATTTTAAGAAACTTTACATCTTTACTCTGAAATTTCATGCCTGGGTGAATGTACAAATAATAGCAAAATAAGGACAACAGGAGGAGGAAGGATGGTTTGATAACCAAAAATTCATGGAATTTTTTAACTAAAAAAACTATTTCTAGATAACTAATAGGAACCTACTGTATAACACAGAGAACTCTACTCAATACTCTGTAATGACCTATATGGGAATAGAATTTTAAAAAGAGTGGGTATATATATATATATATATATATATATATATATATATATATATATATGTAAAACCAATTCACTTTGCTACACAGCAGAAACTAACACAACATTGTAAGTCAACTATACTCCAATAAAAATTAAAAAAGAAAAAAAGCACTCGATTTCAACCTCTTTGTTTTATAGATAAAAAGGATCAGAGACACAAAGAGGCTGAACATTTGCCCGAGGGTGTTGCCCTGTATGCCTTCCCCACTAACTTTTCCTTTCTGTGCATCCAGCTTCCTTGCAGGAGCTGGGAGGAGCTGGAGGTCATTTGAAAGACAGCTGAAGTGGGGCGGCAGGCAGTGTCAGCCCTGAATAGTGAGCTCGAAGCAGAACCTTGGGCAGCTCCTTGACACGGGGGATCAGTGAGAATGAGAGCCATGGATAAGGAGGATGTGGGGTACACATAAAGGCTAAGGAGGGCAGTGATGACCAGCAGGGTGATAGGCCACCTGGACTCACCACTTGGAAGGACTCAGGTGGCTGGTGATGGGGTTCAAATGAAGTGGGGCCTGGGGGTAGATGAGGGTGGGGAAGTTTGGGGGCCAGCTCTGCTGGGAATGCAGATTCCTGGCCCCTCATAGGGATACCCTGGAGCAGGATGAGTGAAAGTAGGTCAGTGTTCAGTGGTGTCTGTCTGCCAGGGGTTTCTTTGCTGAGAAGCTGGGCTGTGGAACTGGAACCCAGGTCAGAAGGCATGAGGGCAGTGGGGCAGCTCTGGAACCTTCCTGCTCAATATCCGGCTGTCTAGCACTAGATTCTGACTCTGAGTATGGGGGGCACAGAGGGATATTGTCCTGAGCGGAGCAGATCCTTCTGGCCCTCCATAGGGCTCCTTGCCTTCCTGGCTGCCCTTATAGGAACCTGGATCTTCCCCTCAGTAGGGGTAGATGGCAACTGGGAGAAGGCTTCATGCTGTGATATTTGAGCACCAAAAGGTCTTCCTCTCACCTACCCAGGGGGCCTGGAGGTGTCCCCCAGGAAAGAGGCCAGTGGAGGCCCTGTTCCCTCCCTCAGCCCCCTCCAGCACCATTGGAGGGATAGTGTGGGAACATCATCTCTCCTCCCAGGAACAGCAAGGGGGTGGTACAGCCGCAGCTGGAGAAGGGCTGTTAAGCGGCTGGGAATGTTGGTCAAGGCTGCCTGCCCTGGGCAGCAAGGAGCCCCAAGAAGCTTGTGACTCCAGCGAAAGCCTAAGGCTGCAAGGTGCGGAAAGCCATGCTTGCCAAGGGTCCAAGGAAGGTGAGGGCAGTAGGAGAGGGCAGATTGGAAGTAGAAATACAGGGACTTGGACATCTGAAGAGTCCAGGTGACAGGAAGTAGGCAGAGGGAGTCAGGAGTATTCTGGCTGGAAAACCTGAGTGGGAGTGGAGGATGGCGGCTGAAGAGGTCATCTGGGCGGCTTCATGGCTTGAAAGCCTCCAGGAACTGTACATGGAGGTGTTGGTCATGTGTTCAATATGTCATGGATTTATTGAGCACCTACTACACCAGTGCTGCGCTGGTGAAAGACACCATAGCCTTGCTCTCAGGGAGATCCCAGTCTAGCCTGGGAGACAGCCCAGGCAGTAAAGTAAGAAGGCTGTGCTGCAGAGTTAGGGGACATGGGGATCCGTGATGGAAGAAAACAGGAACTACTTTAGATGGTGTGACCAGGGAAGGCCTCTCTGAGAGCTGAAGGATGAACTGAGCCACAATAAGAGCTGTGGACACACCTTCCAGTACTCAGACTCTCCAGGCCTGGAGGCAGGTGGGGGCCGGTTGTGTTGTAGGAACTGTTGGCAGCCACATGGCTGGAACAGTTCTCCCCTGGGAGCAGGAGGTCTGGGATGAGATGGGAAATAGGCAGGTGCCAGGTTGTACAGCACCCCCTACCCCACACCCCTACTCCCCTAGGCCACAGCAGGGAGTTTGCTTTTATTTTTTTCCTAAATGCCATAAGAAGCCATTGGAGGTGGAGAATGGATGATGGGTGGGGGCAAGTCGGAGGGCCAGATGATGGACCAGGCTGGGGATGCAAGTGGGCAGAACTGAGCTCTATTTTGAAGGTAAACCCAACAAAATTTACTCATGGATCAGATGTGAATGAGTCGGGGGGACTCCCAGGTCCAGAGCAGCCAGGTGGATGGTGGCGGATAGTGGACTCGGGAGCTCTATTTTGCCTGAATATCATCTGAATTCCCTATTAGCCATCCAGGTAGCGGGGAGGGTGTAAGTAGGCTATGTCATGTTGAAGTCAGGAGCTCAGTGACAGGTGTCATGAAATCTGGTGGCCAGCTGTGGCTGGTAGAGAGCCATGGATCCAGGGAAAGATCCAGGGCAGGCCAACACTCCTAGGTCCGAGGAGGTGAGAGAGAGAGAAGGAAATGTTGCAAGAAAAAAGGAGGGGTACTTCCCACATGGTCCAGTGGGTAAGACTCCGCTCCCCTAATGCAGGGGGCCCGGGTTTGTTCCCTGGTCGGGGGACTAGATCCCTCACGCATGCTGCACCAAAGACCTGGTGCAGCCAAAACAAATAAATATTTTTTTTAAAAAAGGAGGGATTGGTGGTGGTGGGTGCTGCTAGGGGGTGGGGGAGGGGCTGGCAGAAAGCTGAGGCAGGATGATCTTGAGAGCAGTTTCAGTGGAGTAGTGGGGACAAAAGATCGGTATGCATCGGTGGAAGAGAGGTAGGAGGGGCATGGATACAGAGAACTAGAGACGACTCTTTGGAGAAATTTGCTCTGAAGTGCAGCTGAGGAAATGGGTGGTACCTGGAGGGGGGAGTTCAAGGGAGTATTTTGGGTTTTGTTTTTTAATGAGACACTATAGAGTTACTTCTCCAGATTCTAAAATCTATAGGCATAGTGGCTAAAGGAGAAAACTCAGTTGAAAGTACTTCGGAAAGCTATTAAGCGCCTTGTGGAACCCATAATTCAAGGTTGTGTCCACAGCCCAGTAAAGTCTGAGACTTCAAGGATGGGAATGAGAGGGAATGTGTGTGTTTATGTCCAGGTCCCTAAACCCCCTGTGTAAGGACCCACTGGGGCATGGAGGGTGGGGGGGAAGATGGGGAGTGTGGGGGCAGGGAGACCTGGAGCACCTGTATTTGCCCTCAGCCTCTGGTCCACAGAGGGCTGGTGGTGGGTGGGAGGACTAAAGGAAACAGCTTCTCACTTTGCAGCAGGGGTATGAGGGTCAGGGGCTCTCTCCAGGACAATCAGGGGAATAGAAACCACAGGGGCAGAGTGCAGGAGGCTATAGTGGGGAAGGGGTCAGAAGGGGTTGGTGTCAGTTTCTGTGAGAGTCAGGTCCATAGACCACTGCGGGAGATCTTGTCTGTGGGCTCCTGTTTCCTCAGTGAGCTCAGTCGTAAGGGCCTCAGATGAGGGAGGAGGCTGCAGTAAGGGGATGAGAGGTGTCCCCTCCATTACAGGGTGGCTTCCAGGAACAGTTGGTTTGGAATGTCCAGGTGTTTGGGAGCTGCTGATGACATGGGGAGGCAGATGTAGAAGCCTAGGCATTCTGAGATGAGAGGGGCTGAGGGCAAAATGGGTGTCTTTTCAGGGGTCCAGCCCCTGCACCTCCCACATGGAACTTTGCTTCCTGGGCAATCAGCCTGCCTGTCTTCAGCTCCTCTTCAAATCTCCATCCCCCACCCCACTGTCTGGGGGAGTCTGTGCCATGGGCTGCGGGTCTACCTAAACGGTGACCTAGAGACGGTCCCTAGGCTGAGTTGAGGGGATACCCATGAATGGAGGTGACCCCATGTCTCCAACCAAGCTGTGCTCACCACAACCAGAGAAGCATGTGGCCAGCCCCGAGTCAGTCGTGGTCAGAGTCCCGCAGGTCTCTTCTGCAGCATCTTCTGCAGTAGCAGGGAGCAGGTTGCTCAGGGCCATCCTGACCCTCAGGCCTTCATCTGCCAAGGAGGGCACCCCATGAAGCTTTGCTCCTAATGCTCTCTTATCTCGCTGGGAGGCGAAACCAGGTCAGCCTCACCCGATCTATGCATGGGGCTGCCCCAACGCACCAGGAACCCTTGGGGGCCGCAGGGAAGCCCTCGCCGTAGAGGTGGGCTCACCCTGGGCTTGCTTCACCTGCCCTCTTCCATGCCTGGGGGACAGAGGCGGAGAACTCCTTTCCAGTAGGATGTCAGATGGGGGATTGCTGCTATTCCTCAGGCTGGCGGCCAGTGTGGAGGGGATGGGGGGTTAACACTTTGTTATGGGGAGAGTTCCTGGGTCAATCCGGTGCCTGAGGGCTGTGTGATCATTTGCTGAGAAGCCACCAAGGGTCAGACCAGGGGTTCACCGCATGGGCTGGATTTGCCTGGCCGCGCGCACCACCGCCTCCCTACACAAGGGAGCTCGCGCCCCACCCCGCACCCCTCCGCCCGAACACATACTGCTTGCAGAGGACCAGGCGCCGGAGAAGGCGCGTCCCCGGGCCGGGCTCCCTCGTGTCCGGGAAGGAAAACCGGGCGGCAGGGCCATCTTGAGAAGGAAAAAAGCCGCAAGCCAAGACCTTGACCCAAGAGAAGGCCGAGGGCGCAACGAGGCCGGGAGAGAAACCGCGAGGCGCGCTGCCAGTAAACCCGACGCCGCCGAGCCGGGAGGGCAGCGGGCTCCGCGGGGCAGGGCGTAGCCCAGAGAACGCGCGCCGGCCCGTGTAGTTAGTCGGGGCGCGCTTCCTGGAGGAGGACTAGGAGGATTTACCGCTCGAGCAGCCGGGATGAATGGAGGGGGCGGGGCCCAGGAGGGCGGGGCCCAGCAGAGGCCCCCTGCCGAGAGGAGGGGGTGAAGGGGCCCGGCCAAGAGCTTAAAGCCGACTGCAGGGAGGCCCTACCCAGACCCGCCTCACTGCCTCAACTCCGAGGGTCTCCGAGCTCACCGAGCTTCTTCCCAGAAACTTCGCAGCCCCGCTCAGCCCCTAACGCTCAGCGCGCGGGCCCGAAGAAGCCCAGTCTACGCGTTCTGGCTAAGTCGCCGCGGGCTCCCGGGAGTAGCCCGCCCGGGCTGAACAGGAGCGCGGGTGAGGGCGCGGGGCAGGCGGACGGGACCCCGCCCGGGCCGCGCTGGGGAGGACCGTTGGCGCGGCATTAGGACCCAGGCGCGGCACAGGCTTGTGTCACCGGCTCCAGCCGCCGGCCCGCCCTGGACGCCGAGGTTGCGGTCGTTCCCGCGGCACCTGGTGAGGAGCCAGGGCGTGCGCACTGGTGTGCAGCCGTCCCGCGGCTGATCACTGGGGCCATGGCCGCGGCCACCAGGCGCGTGTTCCATCTCCAGCCATGCGGTGGGTGCCTGCGGCTGGAAGGGCGTCCGGTCTCCGTCGCAGAGGCGTGCTAAGCTGGGACGCGGAGCCGTCGAGGCGCTGGGGGGAATGCGGACGCCGCCGGCCTGCACCGGCCCCCGGCGTGGTGGGCGAGAGGGTCGTGGGGGCTTCCCAACGGGGACGGGGGTGCCCGGGGTGAGTTCAGCCACGAGGGAGTGGGAGCCCGGGTGGGTACGCGGGTGGCTGGGGGAAGCCCAGGACGACTTCGTGGGCACTGCGCGCTTGACTTAACACCGTTTTGAAACTCTTAACAGTTTTTCAGCCTACGAGGTAGCTGGTGGAGGGGTGGGGGGCTTGCAAATGGCGGGGCGGAGTTTCGGGGTCCCTAGCACCTGGAGCGCCAGGGTCTTCGCAGCCGGGCGTGCAGCCACCTCGGAAAGCCTCACTTTACGTTCTACCCGACACCTTTCCCGCCCCTGGCGCAGCGCGGCAGCCTGCCCACTCTTAGGGATCCTTGGGCCTCTGACTGTCCCCTGCGCGGCCGCAGCAGTCTCTCCGTCGCCGCTCTGACGCCCGGGGTTTATACGGCCATCTATTTACGTGCACTTGAACCGCCCCGCATGGGAGTAGCATCCCCACCCTTCCATACCATCGTCATCCTCGTCCTTTGTCCATCCCTGCAGCCTCTGGTGCTAGCTTTACTGACCCCGCCCCTCCCTTCTATGCAGCCCGGGCTCCCGCCCCGGGAGTCCGTCCGCATCCTGCCCCCCGACCCCCAGGGTCTCCGAGTCTGGAGCCGCTTTCCTCTCGTGCACGCGGCCCTTCCTGTCGCTTCCTTCCTCACACAGCGAGGCACAAACAGTCCGGACCATCCATCCGGGGCCCGGCGCTGAAAGCGCGGACAGCTCTCTTCCTCCCCCACCACCCGCCCCCCACCCCGCGGCATCTCCCAAGAGGACCAACGGCTCCGCCTCGCAGGAGAAAGTGGGTGGTGCTGAGGGCAGGAGACCGTTGCCGGGTCGCCCCAGTGTGACCCCTGGCGCGTGCGGTTGGGGGCAACTGCACGTGTGATGGGTGTTGATGGCACCAGGGACCGACGTGAGAGTGAGAGCCGAAATGTGCTGGAAGAGCCCCAGCCCAGTTACTGGGCTTGGCAGCGAAGGCTTGAGAGAGGGAGGCCGGCTTCCACAGGGAAGGTGGCCAGACGGGTCTCCTCCCTCCAGACTCCTGCAACAAGCGAATCCTTCCTTCCTTCACCGGCTACTGTTAATTACTCCTGGAGAAAACATGCTGAAAACATCTCCCTGTCTGCCTCGGTCCTTTCCCACCTGGGCAGCCCCTAGCAGATGGGCTGAAGAATAACAGGCCTGGCTTCCTCTGGCTCCTCAAGGAGCCCCTGTCTTGTACTGTCCCCTGCTCCTTTTTCTCCCAGGGTCTCTGGGAAGGGTAAGAAAGACTCAGCAGGGTTTGTGTGTGGTGGGCAGCAGATGTGCCCTGAAGACTGTCCAGGGCTGGTGCATGGAGCTGGTGACAATTCTTTGGCTTGCCTTGCAGAAAACTCTTCTATCATGTCGCAGAATGGATACTTTGAGGATGCAGGTGAGTACATTTCAGATATGGGTGTGTGTATATAGAGAGCTCCTTGGTCAAAAGTCTCTAGGGGACCTAGTCCATCCACCTGGGTACTTATGGTCCTCTGCTGGTGCTGGGATGCCTTTGGATTCTACCCTCCGGAAGGTTGTGATGTGGTCAGAGGGGCAGCTGACACTGCCCTGGACTCTGGCAGATCTCTGGTGGTCCTGTGGTCCTGGGAGGGCAGGCTGCTCCCATCCTGCACTATGTGGACCATCTGATAGCCCATGGTTTTGCTGTTACAATGCTCTGGTTGTCTGACCAGCTTATAGGCTAAGTGTTGTGTGTGCCCACATTCCTCAGACCCCGCCCAGCCCTGTGAGGGAGGGGCTGCCATTGTCCCTCTAAAGAATTGTAACCTCTCTGCACCTCAGCTTTCCCTGCTTGCACCAGCCTAGCTCTCTCCCTCCCCTTATCTCTGGGCTGGCTCTGGGCTGCCTCTCCTGAGACCAGATTCGGGAGCTGGCCTCAGAGGGGTGTTTAGTGGGACAGTGCTTGGACACAGTGGTGATGTGCTCCTACCCAGGGTCCCCAGGGCATGGTGACTGCATGTGCCAGGCTGCTGGTGGGCAGGTTAGGTATGTGATTGGGCTGTAGGGTGGAGATAGGGCACACATGGCATCCCAGGAGCCTTGCAGGGAGCTGGTAGTGTCTGCTGGGTAGGTCCTAGATAGAGCCCAGGATAGGGGAGAAGAGGGACAGTGTGAGAGGCATGCCGGGGAATAGTGGGTGCTGGTGGGGGTGACAGAAGGGAGGTTGGGACAGTTTGGGGCTGGGGAACCAAGCATTCTAAGCAAAGCAGGTCTAGAATTGGGGAGGATGGTGTTTTTCATGGACGTGAGCTCCATGACAAATGGGGGAATGACATCTTTTGACTTAATAGTTCTTCTCTGGGCTCTGGGTGCAGTGCAGACCTGGAGTTAGGGGTCACCAGTCCATGATGGCCTTGACAGTGGAGGCCTAGTGCCTCCTACCCAGAAAGGGCCCAGGCTGAGCACAGGACATTGGGGGAACAGGGCCTGGGATGTGCAGAGGAAACCAGTGGGAGGGAGTGGAAGTGAGTCAGGGTGAGTCACTGCCTGGCAGGTGGAGGCATGCTGCTGACCCGTCCCTGTTCCTGCACAGGTGTTTTTCAGGCATTGGTGGGGTCTCAGCTACAAGGGCTCCTGGGTGAATCACAAGTGGTGGACCACAGGGGACCTACAGGACAGTGAGGAAGAGGTGTCAGCTGGGCCAAGAGTAAGGCAGGGAGGGCCCTAGGTGGACTTGCCAGAGAAGAAAGGGTCTGTCAAGCCTTGAAGAAGGCCCTCCAGGGAGGGAAGCCCTCAGCTTGGAGGACAGGAGCTGGCATGCCTGGGGTGCTGGCCGCCTGGCCTAAGGAGTGAGAGATTGAGGTGGGTGGTGTGGGACTTGGGCCTGAGGGGCCAGGGGTAGCAGGTCTGGCTCAGGCTGTCATCCCAGAGGCTGTGGGGAGCCCCAGCAGGACTCAGGGCAGATTGGAACTTTTTCATGTCATCAGGAAGGCTTCCTATAGGAGGGGGCCTGTGTTGGGGGTCAGTTGCAGGAACTGAGAGGCAGACCAAAAGAAAGGGGCAGCATGTTCTGTGCTCTGGAGTCCCAAGGTACCATAACATGCCCCTCGCCCACCATGGGTAGAGGCCTGAGATGAGGCCTCCTCTGGGGTCCTGTCACCTCCGTCTCTGGCTCTGTTTGTCTGGCTCTCTTGCTTCCTGGGCCTTGTCTGATGTTGGACTAAGGTCTCTCAGCCCTGATGCTTTGCCCCGCATGCCCTCCCTGTGCCAATGAGGTCCGGATACTGCAGGGCTCTGGCTTTCCTTGAGTCGTTTCTGGGGAGCCAGACAGGTCCAGGTCCCACAGCCTGGAGGTTCTGAGAAGGCAGGGGCCAGTCAGTCTTAACTACATCATTGTACCATGTGCCTGGCTCAGTGTCTGTGGAATGAACATGTTCTTTCTCTAGCTAAAGGATATGTGTGGCACAGAACAGTGCAGGGTTCCCACTGCTGGAGAATGTTGGAGAAAACCATTGGGTGGGGGGTGCCAGCTGGCTGCCATACTCAGGGAGCTGGGCCAGGACCAGATATTGGGCCTAGCTGAGGCTTCCTTCCTAGCCTGCTAGAGGCCTCCCTTACCACTCACCGAGATTGCACCAAGTGGGACAGCCCAGGGGCCCCCGCTCCTTTGGCTTGGAGCCCCTTTGTCCTGTGTGTAGCCAGGCCCTCTTGGGGGGGTTTCTCTTGGTGGTGGTTGGGGCTCCAGGCTACCTCAAGTGTGACGCGGATGATGCCTCTGAAACCCGTGAGGAGAGCCTGGGGGATGAGGCCTTCGACACGGTCAACTCCTCCATTGTGTCTGGCGAGAGCATCCGCTTCTTTGTCAACGTCAACCTCGAGGTGCAGCCCACCCAGTCCGGTATGGGGGTTGTAGCAGGGACGGGTCGGGGGAGGCACGCAGGGAACTGGGGACTGGGCAGATACGGCCCCGCTCCACCAAGAGAGACCTGAAGGGCTGGGGCCGCCCCCTGAGCCCTCCCGCTTTCCTCCAGCAGAGAGTGAATCGCCTGGAGGCTACGGTCTCCTACACACCTCCCGCAAGGTAAGTGGCCCATTGACCGGATGGGAGACATTTGGTCCTGGGCCACTAGCTGGGGGTGGAGGTGGTTGCTTCCCTGAGAGAGCTCACACTGATGCTGGATCTCATACTAGCCCAGGGCCCGGCTGCTGGGGCCAACCTCGCTGGTCTTCTCTCTGGGAAGCGGGTGTTGGGTCCTGGTGGGCAGGGTCAGCCGGGGACCACCACAGAGGAAGGACCCAGACAGCGACAGGTCCTTCTTATTTATGGACCTGTGTGGTTCGATGTGTGGGGTCCCCACAGTACCTGAAGTTAAAGAACTTTGAGGAAGAGATCCGGGCGCACCGGGACCTAGACGGCTTCTTGGCACGGGCCAGCATCATCCTGAACGAGACAGCCACCTCCCTGGATGATGTGCTACGGGCCATGCTGTGCCGCTTAGCCCAAGACTCCCACAACACTGAGCCCGACTGCAACTTGGACCTGCTCATGGCCATGCTTTTCACTGATGCCGGGGCCCCCATGGAGGGTAAAGGTAAGGGCTGTCCCTCTGCCTGGGCGGGAGGTCAGGGAGGTGGGGCCATCTGACCCTCCTGTTCCTTCCACTCTGTCAGCAGTTCACCTACTGTCAGATACAATCCAAGGGGTCACTGCTACAGTAACGGGGGTGCAATACCAGCAGTCGTGGCTCTGCATCATGTGAGTTGCCAGGCTGCCACAACTGGCCTCCCCACGTCACCTTGGAGCCAAGCATCCAGTCCCTGTGGAGGCTGGCTCGCTGTTTGCAGGGAGAGTGAGGAATCCATCCCATTTGGTCTTTTTTTTCCTCCCTAACAGAGGTCACTGGGGTCATAGTTGGGAGCTCGGGGAGGGGGGAGCCCCAGCTCCCAAGGGTGGCAACTGTGTGCTGTGTGCCCTCTCTGTCCCTGCCAGCTGTACCTCCAAGGCTCTGCTGAAGCGGCACGTGTGCATCAGCCGCCTGGTTCGCCCGCAGAACTGGGGGGAGAATTCCTGTGAGGTGCGGTTTGTCATCCTAGTGCTGGCCCCACCCAAGATGGTGAGGAGGGGTTTCGGGTGGCTGCTGTGTTTCCCAGGAAGGAGGGTTCCAGGTTACCCTGCTCTCTTCTTGGGGGCATCTCTCCCAGTGCTGGAGGCACCACAGTCCTGGCCTCTGAAGGCCACATTCTCACCCTCTCTGTTCATCTCTGCCCTACTGGGGTTTATCTGAAGCATACTTGGTAGGTCTTCATCAAGGCCTAATTTCCCCAGAAGTTGCCCAAAAGGTTCTATTTCTTTCCTGACTGAAAAGAGATACTTTTTTTTTTTTTTTTTTTTTTGCGGTACGCGGGCCTCTCACTGTTGTGGCCTCTCCCGTTGCGGAGCACAGGCTCCGGACGTGCAGGCTCAGCGGCCATGGCTCACGGGCCCAGCCGCTCCGTGGCATGTGGGATCTTCCCGGACCAGGGCACGAACCCGTGTCCCCTGCATCAGCAGGCAGACTCTCAACCACTGCGCCACCAGGGAAGCCCAAGAGATACTTTTTAAGATTATTACTATTCAAACATAGGGGCCTTTCTTTGGCCTGCCCAACCCTAACTCTATAGTTGGCTATAATTTGTTGACCAAAGATCCCCACTCCTTCCTGGGGCATTTACCCCCCGGCCAGGGGCATCTCGCGTTTGTGGGGGCTGAGACTTATACATATATTTGGGGAATCTTCTTTTATGGAAAAGGATTTTAAAGTCATTAATAGAAAATGGCTAGGGCCCCTCCCCAGGCCTGGGAAGGGCCTTAATGCTTAAGATTCCACTGGCTTCTTGATGATTCTGCCCCTGCCTCTGGTGTAGACTCAGAGCTTCGGATGGCCCCTCCCCAGGCTTTCTCTAAGCAAAGGGGTTGCTAACGGGATCGTCCCTCCCAGGGCTTTCATGGACATGCTGTGAATCTCTCCAGATGTTACTTTGCTGGGGAGAGAGGAAGGGCATTTAGGGCAGCGGGCAGCTCATGGGTCAGAGGAAGTGACAGCTGACAAGGTGGCCAGAACAGCTGGAAGGAATAGAATCCCTAGGATTGAGTGGCTAGACTGGTGCCTTGAGACACGCCAGCCATCCTGACACCTGGCTCCTCCTCGGGGGAACAAGCCTGTTCTAAAGCTACCAGAAAGCACAGTGTGCACGGTGCAGCCCCGGGACTGTAGCTTTGGGCAGCACGGGGTGGGGGTGGGGGTGCATGCTGCTCCCAGGGGACCTAGGATGGGGAGGTGAGACAGGCTGCTGTGGTGGAGGTTGAACATTGAGTTCATGGACGGGGCTGAGCTTGGCCAGGCAAGAGGCAGAAGGCTGGATGGGCCTGGAACACCTCTGAAAATCATAAACCAGCCGACCGTGCAAATGCCACCAGTGAAAAGTAGCTGGGTGAACATTTTTCTCCATCATCATGATTTCATTATCCACAATTACACAGATTTAATACCTGAGTTTATTAAAAAAAAATACTAGGTTGATGGTAGTTCTAGTGATCTGCTGACCTGGTGGAAATCGTGGCAGGGTCCACTATGCTTGAACTTTGGGGGACTACACCCAGGTCATGGGGAGAGCACCTGCCACGTGCTTGGGAATGTCTGTCCATGAATGGCCAGGCTGGGGTTGGGCACCCTTCGCTCTACAGTGGCTACAGATGTGATTCTCTTGCCCCATCCCCAGAAAAGCACCAAGACAGCGACGGAGGTGGGACGCACGTTTGCCACGATGTTCTTAGACATCACCTTCCGCCAAAAGCTCCTGAAGACCCGCACGGAGGAGGAATTCAAGGAGGCCCTGGTACATCAGAGACAGCTGCTCACCATAATGAGCCACTGTCCGAGCATCAGCACGAAGGACTACAGCATGAGCTCCATCTGCACCCACAGACCCCCGCAGGTGCAGGGCAGAGGTGGCCTGGGCGGGCAGCACAGGGCAGGGACACAGGGCTGATGGGTGCGTGTCCTCTTCCCAGCCCCTACGGCACAAGGACTTTCTCCCCATCGGGAGGGGCATCCGGGAGGACATCGCCCGCAGATTCCCTGTGTACCCGCTGGACTTCACTGATGGTAAGTGGCCCATGGCCCTCCTGGAGCTCGGCCTGTAGCTCAGGCCCCAGGCCTGTCCTGTGTCCCCAACACACCCTCTGCCCTGTCTCCCATTCCTAGGCATTATCGGGAAAAACAAAGCTGTGGGCAAATACATCACCACCACCCTGTTCCTCTACTTTGCCTGCCTCCTGCCCACGATCGCTTTTGGGTCCCTCAACGATGAGAACACGAACGGGGCCATTGGTGAGGGGTTGGAGCCTGGTGGGGCATGCCGGATGGAGCCCAGGGCCACGGTTCCCCCCTGACCGCCCCACTTCCTCAGATGTACAGAAGACCATAGCTGGGCAGAGCATTGGAGGCCTCTTGTATGCACTCTTCTCCGGGCAGCCGCTGGTGGTGCTGCTGACGACTGCACCCCTGGCCCTCTACATCCACGGTGCAGTGGGGGCGGCAGCGGGGAGATGCTTCCTGAGGTCCCTGGTCCCAGCCTGGCCCTGACTGCTCACTCCTGTTCCGCCGCCTTTAGTGATCCGTGGCATCTGTGATGACTACAATCTGGACTTCAGTACCTTCTATGCATGGACAGGCCTGTGGAACAGTTTCTTCCTCGCGCTTTATGCCCTCTTCAACCTCAGCCTGGTCATGAGTCTCTTCAAGAGGTGACAGGGCCTTCCCTAAGCTTCTGGGACTCACAAGCAGGAGGGGGACCAAGGCCAGGGGCCTGGGTCAGCTTCCATGCCAGCCTCTGAGGCCCTGTTAACCCTAGAGCAGATGGGGTGCCCCCACCATATCACTGCTCCAAGGGGAAAGCCTAGGACCCTGGTCCTCTTCATGGCAGGAGGTAGGGGGCCATGCTGAGGCTCGGGGAAGCCTCCCCGCTACTAACAACTCACCCCGTCTTATGAGGCATATCCCCTGCTGGCAGGTCAACGGAGGAGATCATTGCTTTGTTCATTTCCATCACATTCGTGCTGGATGCTGTCAAGGGCATGGTCAAAAGTGAGTGTATTGCCGGCGGCCACCTGCTGTAGGGGAAGCTGAGTTGAGATGGGGGGCTATGGACTGTGCCCAGAGCAACCAAGAAGCATGTAAGCGCTAAGGTTGCTTCCATGGCCCAGGGTGCTCTGGGAGCCATGACTGGCAAAGAGCAGCAGGCCCACGTGCTAGAGGGTGACAGAGCTGCCCTAGGCAGGATCAGAGGCCCTGGGCCAAGCAGGATTTGCTGTCAGAAATGGACAAGGGCAGGGTGTGGGGTGGTGGGTAGACAGGCAGGTCAAGGGGTCCTGGCTGACAGAAGGCCAGCTCTCTCCCCTCCTCCCCCCAGAATCCCTTCCTCCCCTCGGGGCTCCTTCACCCCCACATCCAGGAGGAAGCTGCTGGGCCCCAGGCTCCCAGAGCCCAGATGGCTGAGTCCTGTTGGCCTGTGTCCACAGTCTTCCAGAAGTACTACTGTGGCCACAACCACGGGAACTACTATGAAGATAGGTCTTCCCCGGTGAGCCTGCTGGGCCTCAGCCCCAGCCTCAACAGCAGCCTCCACGCTGCCCTCAACACCAGCCTCCTGGCCGGCCCACCAGAGCTGACTTCAGTGGGCAGCCAGGGCCCCGAGGCCCTGGCCCGGGACACAGCTGTGCTCAGCCTCCTCATCATGTTGGGGACACTCTGGCTGGGCTACACCCTCTACCAGTTCAAGAAGAGGTGAGGGGTGCCCATTCAGGGTGAGGGAAAGGGAGCACAAGCTGCAGGCCACGCTGACACCCACCTGCCTCCTAGCCCCTACCTGCACCCCTACATGCGTGAGATCCTGTCAGACTGTGCCTTGCCCATCTCAGTGCTTACCTTCTCCCTCATCTCTTCCTACGGCTTCCAGGAGATTAAGAGTGAGTTGGGACTAGGCGTGGGGTGTGGTGGGGTGTGGTGGGTTGCTCTGTGGGGGAGGAAGGCTTGAGCAGGGGCCTGTACCTGGCTGCAGTGAGCAAGTTCCGCTACAACCCAAGCAAGAGCCTGTTCGAGATGGCCGAGATGCACTCACTATCCCTGGTGGCCGTCAGCGGCGCCATGGGCCTCGGCTTCCTCCTCTCCATGCTCTTCTTCATCGAGCAGAACCTGGTGGCTGCCTTGGCTAATGCCCCGGAGAACAGGTTCGCAGGGCTGGGGAGGGAGGGGTAAGCGTGTGTCCAGCCCTCCAGGGGCCATGGGGCTTTGTCCACATGTGACCCTGCCTGCTGCAGGCTGGTAAAGGGCACTGCCTACCACTGGGACCTCCTGCTCATCGCCATCATCAACACCGGGCTGTCTCTGTTTGGGCTGCCCTGGATCCACGCTGCCTACCCCCACTCCCCGTTGCACGTGCGGGCACTAGCTTTGGTGGAGGAGCGTGTGGAGAATGGGCACATTTACGAGACGTGAGTGTGAAAGTGGCCCCTTGAGACGTGAGGCCAGAGTCACGTGGACCCTGAGGTGGGGGGTAGCCCTGGGCCACATATGACCTAAGGAAGGATATGGTTCAGGGGATAAGGGCCCAGAAGTAACAGAGCCCAGGAAGCACATGTGACCTGGGATGGACACGGCCCTGCGGACCAGGCCAGAGGTGACCCAGTGCACTGGAACCTCGCAGGATTGTGAGTGTGAAGGAGACGCGGTTGACCTCCCTGGGCGCCAGCATCCTGGTGGGCTTCTCCCTCCTGCTGCTGCCCTTCCCGCTACAGTGGATCCCCAAGCCTGTGCTCTACGGCCTCTTTCTCTACATCGCGCTCACCTCCATCGACGGCAGCCAGCTGTTTGCACGCATGGTCCTGCTGCTCAAGGACCAAGTGAGTGTCTGGCCCTGAGAGTGAGGGGTGGGGGTGGGGGATATGGCTGCAGACCTGCCCACACCTGGTCCCTGCCACCCACAGACCTCGTACCCACCCACCCACTACATCCGGAGGGTGCCCCAGAGGAAGATCCACTACTTCACAGGCCTGCAGGTCCTGCAGCTGCTGCTGCTCTGTGCCTTTGGCATGAGCACCCTGCCCTACATGAAGATGATCTTTCCCCTCATCATGATCGCCATGATCCCCATCCGGTACGGGAGGGTGGCCAGCAGGCAGGAGGGACTCGGCTGGGCGGGAGACGGTGGGCTGGAGTGGCTACCCTCAGCCTGTTCCTCCCTGACCCAATGCTTATCCTCCTGCCTGTTCCCCCTCCCCTCAGCTACAACCTGCTGCCCCAAATCATTGAAGCCAAGTACCTGGACGCCATGGACGCTGAGCACTGAGGTCCTGACTACCAGGCCCTGGCCACACCCCATTCGCCCATCCCTCTGGGTCTTCCCAGGCTGGCTCTGTGGCTGTGTGTGGGTATCTTGGGGTGCTGCTCTGTACTGCACCCCCTCACAGCTGTCCCAACTGGCCTAGGGTGTCTGGGCATTGAGGGGGCTCCAAGGTGTGTGTCTGCTCCTCTTCCCATTAGCCTTTTGCTTTGGGTCCGGAACTCTGCTCAGGGCAGCTTCTGCCCAGGGTGGGACTAAGCAGGACGGATTTTCTTTTGATAAAAGAGCCTGAAAGAGAAACCATTTCCTTGATTGTGTAAGGAACTTGCTGTATGCACATTAGAGAATAAAGCTCCTGTTTCTATGCTTCTACATACCGCCTCCATCCATGCTGCCCTGCCCCAGCCTCTGAAGGCCACCTGAGGGCCCTGAGGAGGGAGAAGCCATCCCAAGGGAGGTGGGATAAAAGGGACTGATTTGTTGAGTGCCGCCTAAGGGCTATTACTTCCAACTCCACACAGTAGCTCAACAGGGAAACATGGAAGGTCCAGGAGGCCTTTGCTGTTGCCAGGAACCTGCAGGGAAAGTGGGCTTGGGGCCAGTGAAGAGCCCAGTGGCTGGTAGGGTGGGATAAGCACATTCACGGTGCTGCTTGCAGGATGGGTAAAGTTTAAAGGGGACAGAAAATGTACTGTGCATCCAGGACAGAACTCTGAGGAAGCAGCTGAGGAGCAGACAGAGGGGTGCCCCGCTCCAAGTGCCACGTGGCAAGTGATCCTTCTTTGGGGCCCCCACCCCAGTAGCCTGTGTTTCCTGCAGGTGGGGCTGTGTCCAGGATCACCAGGCAAGGAGTAGGCAGGCCCCCCAGCACCCCACACCTGAGTTCCAGCCGGACACCACCCATGCCAAGCAGACAACTCAGAGGAGGCTGAGCACCACCACCGGCACTTCCTGAGGAAACAACCCAGCTGGGCTTCACAGACAAGAGGGGAACAAAGGGATGAGGTCCTGTCCTCACCCACGGGTGCTGATGAATTTTAGGGGAGGAAACAACTGTTAAATCTAGGCCCTGGGCCGTGCTGCTAGGACTGAGGAGGGGATGTAACTTAAGCTTGGGAGCGACACACCAGCATTAAGGACCCCCACCCCCCAACCTGCTGCACACAACGGGCTTTTCTGATTGTCCTTGGGGTTGGGCACCTCCTCTTTACCAGAGTAACACCTGCAGGAAGGCAAGGGAGCCACCCCGGGCCTCTGAAGTCCCTCCCTGGGAAGGGCTTTACCAGGACTCAGTACGGGTCTGGGGTAGCTGAGCCGGGCCTCCTGAAGGGCTCAACTCAGCTGGCCCCCCAGGCTGAACCGTGGCATGTCAACCCAACTGGGGTCAAGAACTCCATCCCTCCTCCCTGCCATAAAAATGAACCTGGCGTTATAACCATAAACCAACATTTTAGCTGCTCTAATGTACACCAGAATAAAGCAAAAGCACTCAGCATCCCACACTGCCCGCCCCCCAACCCAGCAAACACAATAGAGGCCAGCTGGGTGGTGGCATTGCTCAGTAGCTGGGTGGGCGGGCAGCAGGGATGTGGCATGTAAAAGTTCAGCCCATGATCAGAGACTTCAAGGACAAAAAGAAAGATATAATACTCCAGCTAGCAAGGGCACACAAACAGCCTCGACACAGCACTGCCCTCCTCCAGCCACCCCCCTACACCCGTTTTGCCCCCCCGACCTGAGAGGTTTCCTGCTCGTGCCAAAGGGGACTCAGGAGACAGACACCTGTCTGGGGCAGGTTTCAGAGCAAATATACCCAGTTTATTTTGGAAGCAAGTACCCTCCGGAATTTTTATTTGCTGCATTTAAAAAACATCTAAGGCTGTTTGTGTGGTTCTTCCCCAAACCCTCAACCCTGCCAAGGCCAGTTTTAACACCCAAGGTCCTTTCCGGATTCCAGGCCTGGAGGCTGTAGGAGACCACTGAATCCCTGAGGACAAGAGGATGGTGTCCTCTGGCCAAAGTTTCTCCAAGCAGAGCCAGCTGCTCCTGGCGGCTGGTAACACCCCCAGGAAGTGGTAACCCTGAAGGCGGTACTTGGATGGGTGCCTGCCTGATAGAGGCGGTTTCAGGCTAGCCCTCCCCGGATCCTCAGCCAGAGTGGTCATCACCAGCTCCAAGTGGAGTCAGGTTGCCAAAGTATTCTTGCAACTCAAGCAGGGCCTGGAAGCGATGGGAGATGGTGTTCTTCTCAGCCTTGGGCATCTCTGCATACCTAAGGGGCAACAGTAGCAGCTCAGAGAAGAGGGGGCCCAGATTCAGGGAGGGTGTGTACACCTCACCTCATCCTGGAGCCCAAAGCTCAAAAAGTCCCTAGGAAAGGGTAGTGGGGCTACCAGCTCCTGGCAACCAGAGTTAATTTTTTAAAAATCAGTCTTAAATTCCCCTGTAGGTAGAAACCCATATTAATGAGTGTGAAAGGATCTTAAACTGGTTCTAGTGTGTCCAAAAGTCATCAAAGGGAAGCTGGGGACAGGGGGATGAGCTGCATGCTTTATCAGCTTTGTCATCTGTTGACGGGAAGCAGTGGGGCCTGACAGAGCAAACATAGCAATCTCCTCCAATGCACTGTGGGGCGGGCAGGTGGGGGCAGGGGGCAGCAGATGAGCCTTGAACAGCCAGCCAGTGGCCTGCCATCCATGGCAGGACTCCAGTGAGGTGAGAATCCCTACTCCAGTTGTCACTTTCACATCTATGCTGTCAAATATGGTGGCTACCAGCCACTGTGGCCATTTAAACCAATTACAACTGAATAAAAATAAATTCTGTTCCTCAGTTGCTCTAACCACATTTCAGATGCTCCGCAGCCACACGTGGCTAATGGCTACCGGATTGCACAGTGCAGATATAGAGCCTTTGTGTCACCAAAGTGCTGCTTCACGTTGTCCTCAGCCCTGCCTGGCTGTTGTGAGGCCTCAGGCCACACTCCCTAAGGGCCCCCCTCCAGCTTGACAAACCCGATTCCAATAATGGCCAACATGTCCCGTGTAAATAAGCGGGGGCTAGCATGAAATACTGAGAACACCTGGCACTGTGGGGGTGTAACGTGGTGGCCAAGTGCTAACATTTTTCCAGACTAAATGGGGGTCAGATAATCATCCAACAAAGCTGACAAGCCCAGGTCAGAGCGGGGAAGCCACTGAAGCTACAAAGCTGCTCTGCGCTGAGCTGAGCCCGAGAGCCCAGGACTTCAGCTATGCCCAGCTGCCTCCCAGCTGTGGACCAGGCCACCCAGATTCCTTGCATCCACCCCAGCAGAGCTGCCTTCAGCCGGAACGGCACCTCAGAGCCTGCCCCGCCTGTATCCGCGTGCCTGCACCTGGGCAGGGCACTGACCCAACCCAGACCACGGCCATCCCCACCCCACACCCCTGAAAGAAACTGGGGCTCCTTACGTCTGCTCATATCCATCAGGCTGAAAGCAGGGGTCCCAGCCAAAATCCCGGCAGCCACGGGGCACCACAATCTGGCCCTGCCAGAGGAAAGGGGGACAGGTGTGCCACTGGGTGTGGAGGAGATGCACTGTGAGGAGGGCAGTAGCCAGATTGAGTTTGGTTTATGAATTTGGTTAAACCCTATTTACTCAAAATATATTATTTCAAGGGGTCCATGGTGCCGGCAAATGTTTGCTGAACACAGATAAAATGCAGAGCAGGACGGCTCGCTCCCCACAGACAGGGAGGAACCACATGCTTGATTAGCCCACAGATACCCCTGGGACCAGCCTCCCTCTCTGAAGCTTTGACAAACTGTGACCTCACTGAAGAAGAGAAGCAACTTTGAAAGACTGACAGAAAACATTTTCTCCTAATAGGAAGTTTGAGGGCCCTGAACCTTGCAGCCAAGCCCTGTGCCTGCTACTATTACTGCATTTCTCAAAATACAAGGGAGGCTCTAACAAATGAAACAACAAAATAGAAATAACTTTGCACAATGTTCAACACAAAAATGAGCTCAGTAAATACTGGCTGTAATAGGCAAATTCCAAAAGGAAAATGTGACAAAGATAACCAGTGTCAGGCTTCCCTGGTGGCACAGTGGTTGAGAGTCCGCCTACCGATGCAGGGGACATGGGTTTGTGCCCTGGTCCGGGAAGATCCCACATGCCGTGGAGTGACTGGGCCCGTGAGCCATGGCCACTAAGCCTGCGCGTCCAGAGCCTGTGCTCCGCCAAAAAAAAAAAAAAAAAAACAACTTATAAAATACAAGGGAGGTAGTAGAGGATGGGGATTAGCCATATAAATTCCAAGTCATTCAGACCAAAGGTAAATTCTGCTTCTGCTAATGGGGAGCTGTGTCACTGAGGCCAGTTACTGAACCACTCTGAACTTCACCCATGCAATAACTGTTTTTTGAACACCTCAGCGAAGCAGGCACCAGGAAAACAGAAAATCGTAGCCTTGCCTTCACAGAATGGAACTCTTAAGCAAAACAAGCATTACATCAGTAAACACATTAATGATTACCAAATGCAAAGTGTCTTAGAGGCAACACACTGGGAGCTGGGCTCAAGAATAACAAGATGGGGAGCTCAGGGAAGGCCTCAGTGAGGAGGGGACACTTTGGCCACATAAAGGACTAGGGCAAGAACATTCTAGGTGGAGGACACAGCTGTGCTGAGGTCCAGAGATGGAAAAGGCTTATCATACGCACTGCTGAAAGGACAATGTGGCTAGGGTTTTTTCGAAAGCACAGGGGAGAACAGAACAAGGAGAAACAAGGCTACCTCAGTTAAAGTCAGGGCTGGCAGCAACAAAGTACAAACAGCAGCCCAAGCTGGGGAGACAATAGGGAATGGTCGGATGAAAGTGATCAGGCCCCATCAGCAGCATAGCTGCTAGTCAGTCATGGCGCAGGAAGTTGGGCCTGTGGTTGTTCATACTTTTGATTTTTGAGAGAACATTTCTGTGAAAGTAGCAGACCACTAAAACTAACTGTTAAAAATGTAACCAGGCAATATGATCCAGCAATCCCATTTCTGGATATATACCCAAAAGAATGAAAACAGGATCTTGAAGAGATATTTGCACACCCACGTTCATAGCAGCATTATGAACAAGCCAAAAAGTGGAAGCCACGCAAGTGTTCATCAATGAATACAGGCAGACCTTGGAGATATTGTGGGTTCAGTTCCAGACCACTGCAATTAAGCAATTATCGCAATAAAGCAAGTCACATGAATTTTTTGGTTTCCTACTGCATATAAAAGTTATGTTTACACTATATTGTAATCTATTAAGTGTGCAATAGCATTATGTCTAAAAAATAGTGTACATACCTTAATTTAAAAATACTTAATTGCTAAAAATGCTAACCATCATCTGACAATGCAGGATTGCCACAAACTTTCAATTTGTAAAAACATAATATCTGTGAAGCTCAATAAAACGAGGTATGCCTGTAAACGGATAAAGGAAAAAGTGGTATATATATACAATGGAATATTATTCAGTCTTAAAAAAGGAGATCCTATCACATGCTACAACATGGATGAAACTTGAGGACATTATGCTAAGTGAGATAAGCCAGTCACAAAAAAACAAACACTGCAGGATTCCACTTATATGATGTATCTGAGGTAGCCGAACTCTTAGCAACACAAAGTAGAATGGTGGTTGCCAGGTGCTGGAGAGAGGAGGGGAAGATGGAGTCATTATTCAATGGGCATAGTTTCAATTCTGCAAGATGAGAAAGTTCTAGAGATCTGGTGCACAACAGTGTACACTATTGTACTGTACACTTAAAAATGAAGATGGTAATTTCTGTTACCTGTTTTTTCACCACAAAAATTAAAAATCTAATCAGGGAGTGTAAAGTAAAACATCTGTGGACAGTCCCTGGTGGAGCCACTGGCATAGGGCTATGTGAGCTATGGTGGGACTCTGGATTCTATCCTGAGCAGAAAGGACAAAGCAGAGAAATGATGTGCCTGAAGGTACACTCCTGCCACGGGGAGGGGATGGATGGGCTGGGGCGGGGGTGGGGTGGGGGAAGCAGGCCAGCCCAGAGGGTGGTCTGGACCCTGTGAGAAGCAGCTGAACCTACGGTCTGATAGGTAAGCATGGGGGCACTGAAGGGCAGTTTTGAAAGGAATGAGTTGGGGGGAGAAGGAAGATTCTATATGAACATAAAAAGTTGGAAAGGCTGTGAGATGTTCAAGGGAAGCTGTTGCCTCAGCAGTGGGATGAGGAGATTCAAGCTTGGAGAAGTCTGGGCTACAGATGTAGCTCTAGGAGTTGTCACCTTCAGTTTCCACATCTGCTTCTCAGGACAGCATACACTGCAGAGCTCTGGGTATACCAGGCCCCAACAGCTGTAAGCCACTGTGCGTTTCCAAACACCTGACTCTGGGGTCAAATAAGTTTCGGGATTGACAGCACTTCTAGCTGTGGTACCCAGGGGCGCGCCCTCCCCACTACAGTCCTGCAGCATCATCGCGAGTCACAGCGCCCTCTGGCGGCACTCTGGGGAACGAGCATGGGTACGCACCGAGGTCCGGCCCCTGAAGAGGCGCACAGGCTCGCTGGGGTCCCCAGTGCTGAGCGCGAACGTGCAGAGTGCATAGGCCGACTTGTCTTGGAACCCAGCCAGGAGCTGGTGGAGACCTGCGGGCACGTGCAGTGAGGGCTCAGCGCACTCTACGCTGCCCGGCCCCAGCCCCCTCTCCGCACTCAATGGGCCCAGGTGGCGAAGGGGAGTTATACATATCACCAAATAGGCCCTGCGCTGATAACCCAGGAAGTTGGGTGATGGGGATGTGGGGTTCCTTATTCTACTACTGTGGGCTTCAGGGTATGCGCTGCTGGGACCAGGGGGAGCAGCAGGGTGTCCCTCTCCCCGCCCCCCACTGAGGCAAGGACAGCAAGAAGTGGGGCCAGTCCCTCTGAGCCAGAATCAACTAGAGCCCCTTTGTCCCTCAAACACAAAGCTCTCACCACCCACCGCCACCCCATCCACTCCTCCCAAATCTCAGTGCTCCCTGGCACCGGGTGTATAGGGAGAGTGTGAGCTGTAGATTATAGATGGGGAAACTGAGGTGAATGGAGACTCCGTGAAGGGGATGGAACCCGAGATTCCTGATTACTAGTTGGAGCTCCTCTCGTAGAACCCACAGATTCTTAATTTCAAACAGGTCTAAAGAAAGAGACATGGGGATAATACCTTCAGGCTTTAACTTCTCCAGAAACCACTTTCTGCAAGAGAAATAAAGGTGAGTCAGACACCACAATCAGATGGATGTTCTTACCACCTTGTTTCTGGGCTGCATCCCCCAGGGATTAGAGCCCTGGGAGAGCAAAGAATGTCTCAACTCAAAATGAAGAGAAATAATCCAATAGGAAAAAGGAAATGGAGACAAAGAGGCAATCCACAAAAGAACTGATAAACCAGTGAAGCCCTCAATCTCACTGGTAATTAGGGAAATGCAAATTAAAATTGCATGTGGTAACATTTCCCACTCCTGCCATTACAAAATACTAAAAAGTCATAAAACAGTGCTGGTAAGAATATGGAGCAATGTACACTATAAGTGTGTAGGGGTGCTACTGCCTTGGCAAACAAATTAGCAATCCAAAAGTTAAAGATACAGTTAACCCTTGAACAACATGAATTTGAACTGCATATGTTCACTTATACATGGATATTTTTCAGTAGTAAATACTACAGTAATATACAGTTGAATTCACTGATATGGAAGGCCAACTGTAAGTTAAACGCAGGTTAACCCCCCCCAAGTTGTTCAAGGGTCAACTGTGTACATACCCAAGACCTAACAAATTGGGGTATTTGTACCCTAGAGATACACAAAGACTTTCTGAGGGGGTCCAGGGTACTGGATAGCTTTAAGGAAATCCATCTGCAGATCTCAACTTCCTTATTTCCTCTTTCCTGAAACTGATCTGCCCACAAATGTACCTCTCCAATGGGTGAGTTCCCCTTGCCCATCTCAACTTACACAATCACATTCTCACACTTTACAAAAGAAAGGTATGCCTCTTCCCCATCCCTAATCCTCCCTCAAGACAATTTGACATACTGGTGTTGATGCCAAGACAGTGAATGACCCGCAGTATCAAGTAACAAATCATTTCAAAGTTCAAGTGGTTTTGTGGCCAGGGCCCTGCAAAAGGGTGGGGGAGCACTCACATGTAGGGGCCAGGGAGGCCCCCAAGGGCGTTGAAGCACAGACAGGTGTCCTCCACCAGTACAGGGCCCTGCACCTGCAGCACAAGAACATGCAGCCCTGAGACCCGCGTCCAGCAGCAGGCCCCACCTCCACCCTGAATTCCCCTGCCATCCAAGCCAGGGCCACACTCACAGCTAGCTGGGATGTCAACAGCAGCAGCAGATAGAGGTCCATCTGCTCTGGGTAACAGCTGTTGACTAATGTCTTATCTTCATTTTAAAGGTAGGGACAACAAAGCCTTGGCAGGTTGTAAAGTTTGCTCCAGGTACAGTGACAGGAGAGCTGGGATTCACACTCAAGCAGCCTGACTGTTTACAAAGCACTCTTTTTCAGTTCCACAGAGGTGTGTGAGTGCAGGGTGGATGTATGTGGGGAGAATGTAGGGGTGGAATGTATGTACCTGAGAACTGGGAAGAGTGAATTATGTGTGTGTGTGGTCATCTAGGGGGATACTATGCAGTCAAGGTTGAGAAAGGAAGGCAGTATTCCAGAGCCAATATTAACTGACTCCAGCCTAGCTAAGCCTGGAAACGTCCTTCAAGTCATTATAAAGTGTGCCCACCATATTCTCTACCCATCCCCAGCAGGCACAGACCCCAGGAGCCACCAGGACAAGAGGCGCAAGTACAGGACATGTGTGGAGCAAGCACCTGGCGAGCTGCCTCCTGACACTTCCGAATGGAAATCTCATCAGGCTCTCCTTGGTACTCTGGCACTTATCAGAGAAACAGACACACAGTCAGGTCACAGAGAGAGAGAGAAATTGAATCATCTTTTAAAAATAGAACTAATCAGAGACATACGGTCAATCTTCTGTGCCACCAAAGTGCATGGAAACTTATCTCCTAGAATCTGAATGACCTGTTCCAAAACGAAAGAACATTTATCACCATTTGTTTAACTATTCCCCATTACTACACAAGCTGTCACCCATCTTTCTCGTCAGGTAACTCTCCTGTCAGTCCCCTAAAGCTCACCAAGTCAGGCCCATGAGCCTCACCCCAGCCTTCAGGGTCCCACCCCAGCAGGTCAGCTCCCCTATCTCCTCACTCTCCAATCCCTCCCTCCTACTTCAGGTCTCTGTTTATGCTAACCACCTACCTAGAACACCCTCTTCCCTTCTCAGTGCTCCCAAAACCTATCCTTTGGGCCAAGAATTTTCTATCAGGGGTTACCCAGAATTCAGGAGATCTGTGAACTTGGATTAGGAAAAACAAAACAAAACAAAACACTTTATTTTCACTAACCCCTACCTGAAATTTAGCATCCCTTTCAATAGTGAATATAGAAAACAAACACAAATAGCATTAGCATCTCCTGTGATATTTAAACCTATTAAAATCGCAGATGTTGTCATATCCCATTACAGTTGTAGCAGATATCTCAAAATATCATTTACAAGGGGCAGAGTCAAGATGGCAGCGTGGGAAGACACAGAGTTTGTGTCTCCCTACAACTAGGGCGCCTGCCAGATGGTGGTGGGGGACCTTGACGCCCAAGGAGACGGGAAGAACCCCCAAGTGAACGGCTCCTGCGATGGGAGCTCTGAGTCTGAACCACTGGACTAATAAGAGAACCTCAGACCCCAGGAAATATTCATTGGAGTGAGGTCTCCCGGAGTTCCTCATCTCAGCACCAAGACCCAGCTCTACCCAACAGCCTACAAACTCCAGTGTTGGAAGCCTCAGGCCAAACAACCAGTTCCTGTTTACAGGAACACAATCCCACCCATCAGAAAAAATGAGAGGGTAATAAAGTATGTCACAGATGAAGAAGCATGGTAAAAATCTATAAGACCAAATAAATGAAGAGGAGATAGGCAAGCTACCTAAAAAGAATTCAGAGTAATGGTAGTAAAGATGATCCAGAATCTCAGAAGTAGAATGGAGGCACAGACTAAGAAAATACAAGAAATGTTTAACAAAGTTCTAGAAGAATTGAAGGACAAACAGAGATGAAAACACAGTAACTGAAATGAAAAATACACTAGAAGGAATCAATAATAGGATAACTGAGGCAGAAGAACAAATATAAGTGAGCTGGAAGACAGACTGCTGGAAATAACTGCCAAGGAGCAGAATAAAGAAAAAAGAATGAAAAGAATCGAAGACAATCTCAGAGACCTCTGGGACAATACTAAACACACCAACATTCGAATTATAGGGGTCCCAAATAAGAAGAGAAAAAGGGTCTGAGAAAATATTTGAAGAGATCATAGCAGAAAACTTCCCTAACATGGGAAAGGAAATAGCCACCCAAGTCCAGGAAGCGCAGAGTCCCATACAGGATAAATCTTAAGAGAAACACACCAAGACACATATTAATCAAACTAACAAAAATTGAGTTCAAAGAAAAAATATTAAAAGCATCAAGGGAAAAGCAAAAGATAACATACAAAGGAATCCCCATAACATTATCAACTGATTTTTCAGCAGAAACTCTGCAGGCCAGAAGGGAGTGGCAGGATATACTTAAAATGATGAAAGAGAAAAAACTACAACCAAGATTACTCTACCCAGCAAGGATCTCATTCAGAGTCAAGAGAGAAATCAAAAGCTTTTCAGACAAGCAAAAGGTAAGAGAATTCAGCACCACCAAACCACCTTTACAACAAATGCTAAAAAAACTTCTCTAGGCAGGAAACACAAGAGAAGAAAAAGACCCACAAAAACGAACCCAAAACAATTAAGAAAATGGTAATAGGTACATACAATCGATAACAACCTTGAATGTAAATGGATTAAATGCTCCAACCAAAAGACACAGACTGGCTGAATGGATACAAAAACAAGACCCGTATATATGCTGTCTACAAGAGACCCACTTCAGACCTAGGAACACATACAGACTAAAAGTGAAGGGATGGAAAAATATATTCCATGCAAATGGAAATCAAAAGAATGTTGGAGTAGCAATACTCATATCAGATAAAATAGACTTTAGGGCTTCCCTGGTGGTGCAGCGGTTAAGAATCTGCCTGCCAATGCAGGGGACACAGGTTCAATCCCTCCAGGAAGATCCCACATGCTGTGCGACTAAGCCCATGCACCACAACTATTGAGCCTGCTCTCTAGAGCCTGTGAGCCACAACTACTGAGCCCGTGTGCCACAACTACTGAAGCCTGCATGCCTAGAGCCTGTGTTATGCAACAAGAGAAGCCACCTCAATGAGAAGACTGCACACCGCAATGAAGAGTAACCCCTGCTTGCCACAACTAGAGAAAGCCCATGCACAGCAACAAAGACCCAACACAGCCAAAAATAAAATAAATAAATTTATTTTAAAAAATAGACTTTAAAATAAAGACTGTTACAAGAGATAAGGAAGGACAGTACATAATGATCAAGGGATCAATCCAAGAAGAAGATATAACAATTATAATCGCTTATGCACCCAACATAGGAGCACCTCAATACATAAGGCAAATGCTAACAACCATGAAAGCAGAAATCAACAGTAACACTATAATAGTAGGGGACTTTAACACCTCACTTACCCCAATGGACAGATCATCCAAACAGAAAATAAATAAGCAAACACAAGCTTTAGATGACACAATAGACCAGATAGATTTAACTGATATTTATAGAACATTCCACCTGAAAGTGGCACAGTACACTTCCTTCTCAAGTGCACACGGAACATTCTCCAAGACAGATCACATCTTGGCTCACAAATCAAGCCTTGGAAAATTTAAGAAAATTGAAATCGTATCAAGCATCTTTTCTGACCACACTGCTATGTGTAAATCAATTACAGGAAAAAAACTGTAAAAAACACAAATACATGGAGGCTAAACAGTGCACTACTAAGTAACCAAGAGATCACTAGAGAAATCAAAGAAATAAAAGAATACATAGATACAAATGACAACAAAAACACAATGATTCAAAACCTATGGGATGCAGCAAAAGCAGTTCTAAGAGGGAAGTTTATAGCAATTCAATCGCACCTCAAGAAACAAGAAAAATCTCAAATAAACAATCTAACCCTACACCTAAAGCAACTAGAGAAAGAAGAACAACGAAAACCCAAAGTCAGTAGAAGGAAAGAAATCATAAAGATCAGAGCAGAAATAAATGAAACAAATGAAAACAACAGCAAAAATCAATAAAACTAAAAGTTGGTTCTTTGAGAAGATAAACAAAATTGATAAACCCTTACCCAGATTCATCAAGAAAAAAAGGGTGCAAATCAATAAAATTAGAAATGAAAAAGGATAAATCACAACTGACACTGCAGAAATACAAAGGATTATAAGAGACTACTACAGACAACTATATGCCAATAAAATGGACAACCATGAGGAAATGGACAAATTCTTGGAAACGTACAATTTTCCAAGACTGAGCCAGGAAGAATTAGAAAATATAAACAGACCTATCACAAGTAATGAAATTGAAACTGTAATTAAGAATCTTCCAACAGGACTACCCTGGTGGCGTAGTGGTTAAAAATCTGCCTGCCAATGCAGGGGACACAGGTTTGATCCCTGGTCCAAGAAGACCCCATATGCCATGGAGCAACTAACCCCATGTGCCGCACCTACTGAGCCTATGCTCTAGAGCCCACGAGCCACAACTACTGAGCCCATGTGCCACAACTACTGAAGTCCGCCTGCCAAGAGCCCATGCTCCACAACAAGGGAAACCACCACAGTGAGAAGCCTGTGCACCATAACAAAGAGTAGCCCCGGCTTGCCGCAACTAGAGAAAGCCCACGCGCAGCCACGAAGACCCAGCGCAGCCAAACGTAAATAAGTAAAAATAAATAAATTTATATATAGGGCTTCCCTGGTGGCGCAGTGGTTGAGAGTCCGCCTGCCGATGCAGGGGACACGGGTTCGTGCCCCGGTCCGGGAAGATCCCACATGCTGCGAAGTGGCTGGGCCCGTGAGCCATGGCTGCTGAGCCTGTGCGTCCGGAGCCTGTGCTCCGCAACGGGAGAGGCCACAACAGTGAGAGGCCCACGTAACGCAAAAAAAAAAAAAAAAAAAAAAAAAAATTTATATATAAAAAAAATCTTCCAACAAACAAAAGTCCAGGACCAGATGGCTTCACAGGTGAATTCTATCAAACATTTAGAGAAGAGCTAACACCGATCCTTCTCAAACTCGTCCAAAAAACTGCAGAGAGAGGAACGCTCCCAAATTCGTTCTATGAAGCCACCATAACCCTGATACCAAAACCAGAATAAGGTATCACAAAAAAAGAAAATCATAGTCCAATATCACTGATGAGCATAGATGCAAAACTCCTGAACAAAATACTAGCAAACAGAATCCAACAACATATTAAAAGGATCATACATCAGATGCAAGGATTCTTCAATATACGCAAATCAATCAATGTGATACACCATGTTAACAAATTAAGGAATAAAAACCATGTGATCATCTCAATAGATGCAGAAAAAGGTTTTGAAAAAATTCAACACTCTTTTCCGATAAAAACTCTCCAGAAAATGGGCATAGAGGGAACCTACCTCAACATAATAAAGGTCATATATGACAAACCCACAGCAAACATACTCAATGGTGAAAAACTGAAAGCATTTCCTCTAAGATCAGGAAAAAGACAAGGATGTCCTCTCTCACCACTCTTACTCAACATAGTTTTCGAAGTCCTAGCGATGGCAATCAGAGAAGAAAAAGAAATAAAAGCTATACAAATTGGATAAGTAAAACTGTCACTGTTTGCAGATGACATGATACTATCCATAGAAAATCCTAAAGATGCCACCAGAAAACTACTAGAACTAATCAACGAATTTGGTAAGGTTGCAGGATACAAAGTTAATGCACAGAAATCTCTGGCATTCCTATACACTAACAACGAAAAATCAGAAAGAGAAATTAAGGAAACAATCCCATTTACCATTGCAACAAAAAGAATAAAATATCTAGGAATAAACCTATCTAAGGAGGTGAAAGACTTATACTTGGAAAACTATAAAACACTGATGAAAGAAATCAAAGATGTCATAAACAGTTGGAGAAATATACCATATTCTTGGATTGGAAGAATCAATATTATGAAAATGACTATACTACCCAAAGCAATCTACAGATTCAATGCAATCCCTATCAAACTACCAATGGCATTCTTCACAGAATTAGAACAAAAAATTTTACAATTTGTATGGAAACACAAAAGATCCTGAATAGCCAAAGCAATACTGAGAAAGAAAAAAGGAGCTGAAGGAATCAGGCTCCCTGATTTCAAACTATACTATAAAGCTACAGTAATCAAGACATTACGGTACTGGCACAAAAACAGAAATATAGATCAAGGTACAGGATAGAAAGCCCAGAGATGAACCCATGCACATATGGTCACCTAATTTACGACAAAGGAGGCAAGAACATACAATGGAGAAAAGACAGCCTCTTCAGTAAGTGGTGCTGGGAAAACTGGACAGCTACATGTAAAAGAATGAAATTAGAACACCACCTAACACCACACACAAAAATAAACTCCAAAAAATAAAAAAATAAAAATAAACTCCAAATGTATTAAAGACCTAAATGTAAAACCAGACACTATAAAACTCTTAGAGGAAACCATAGGAAAAACACTCTGACATAAACGACAGCAAGATGTTTTTTGACCCACCTTCTAGAGTAATGAAAATAAAAACAAAAATAAACAAATGGGACCTAGTTAAACTTAAAAGCTTTGCACAGCAAAGCAAACCATAAACAAGACGAAAAGACAAACCATAAACAAGACGAAAAGACAATGGGATAAAATATTTGCAAATGAAACAACGAGCAAAGGATTAATCTCCAAAATATACAAACAGCTCATGGAGCTCAATATCAAAAAAAGAAACAACCCGGGCTTCCCTGGTGGCGCAGTGGTTAAGAATCCGCCTGCCAATGCAGAGGACACAGGTTTGAGCCCTGGTCTGGGAAGATCCCACATGCCGCGGAGCAACTAAGCCTGTGCGCCACAACTACCGAGCTACTGAGCCTGCGCTCTAGAGCCTGCAAGCCACAACTACTGACCCCCTGTGCCACAGCTACTGAAGCCCGCGCGCCTAGAGCCCAAGCTCCACAACAAGACAAGCCACCGCAATGAGAAGCCTGCGCGCCGCAACAAAGAGTAGCCCCTGCTCACCACAATCAGAGAAAAGCCCGCGCACAGCAACGAAGACCCAACGCAGCCAAAAACAAAAATAAATTAAAATAAAATAAAATACATTAAAAAAAAGAAACAACCCAATTAAAAAATGGGCAGAAGACCTAAATAGACATTTCACCAAAGAAGACATACAGATGGCCAAGAGGCACATGAAAAGATGCTCAACATCACTATTAGAGACATGCAAATCAAAACCACAATGAGGTATCACCTCACACTGGTCAGAATGGCCATTATCAAAAAATCTAGAAACAATAAATGCTGGAGAGGGTGTGGTAAAAAGGGAACCCTCCTGCACTGTTGGTGGGAATGTAAATTGATACAACCACTATGGAGAGCAGTATGGAGGTGCCATAAAACTAAAAATAGAACTACCACATGACCCAGCAAACCCCACTACTCGGCATATACCCTGAGAAAACCATAATTCAAAAAGAGACATGCACCACAATATTCATTGCAGCACTATTTACAATAGGCAGGACATGGAAGCAAACTAAATGTCCACTGACAGACGAATGGATAAAGAAGATGTGGCACATATATACAATGGAATATTACTCAGCCATAAAAAGAAACAAAATAGAGTTTTTTGTAGTGAGGTGGATGGACCTAGAGTCTGTCATACAGAGTGAAGTAAAGAAAAAGAGTAAAGAAAGAGAAAAACAAATACCGTATGCTAACGCATATATATGGAATCTAAAAAAAAAATGGTACCGATGAACCTAGTGGCAGGGCAGGAATAAAGACGCAGACATACAGAATGGACTTGAGGACACGGCAGCGGGGGAGGGGGAAGCTGGGGCGAAGTGACAGAAGCATCGACATATACACACTACCAAATGTAAAATAGCTAGTGGGAAGCAGGGGCATAGCACAGGGAGATCAGCTCGGTATGCATTAATAAAGCATATGTAACTGGATCACAAATATTTATAATATTTTGAGAATTGTAAATCAATAGAATTGATTTCCTTTGTAATCCTATGTATTTTATTTTGTACATTTAAAAATATTTTCCTGAGAAAGGGTCCAGAGGCTTCATCACTCTGCCAATGGGGTACCATGAGATGAAGAGTTAAAACTCCCTATTTTAGGCCAACTTCAAGTCCATTTTCTCCAGTGAGCCTCCTCTGGCCACTCCAGCATCTTCTTTTTTTTTCTCCTTTTTTGGGGGGGGCCGTGCCACATGGCTCACAGGATCTTAGTTTCCCGACCAGGGATCGAACCCGGGCCCCGGCAGTGAAAGCTCGAATCCTAACCACTGGACTTCCAGGGAATTCCCTCCCTCTTCTTTAAATGTGGGAGGGCCACATTCTCAACCAGAAGTAGAGATGGCCTTGGGAGCCGGCACCCACCATCTTGCATGGGGCTCTGTTCAGTGTGGCACTGCCTGTCTGCTTGTCTGGTCTGGCCTCAAGATCCCAAACCTTTTATCAGCACAGGGCTCTGACTTCTGAGGCCACCCTGTAACAGCACGCAAGTGTCATTGGTCCCTATGCTGTAGACAAATGACCCTAATGACTGCACCCCATTGGTCTGCCTCAGACATCTAGTGGGTGTCATCCTGACTCCGCACACATGACCCACCTCCTTGACCATGGCTGACTAAGTAAGGGCAAACCTTTGATCCAAGCAAGGCCAATCAGAGCTGATGTCTGGCAGAAGCCTTACTGCCCCCTCCATCAGAAGGGAAAAATGCAGAAAGACCTCAAAAGGAAAAGGGATGAGCATCCAGAGAGAACTAGAAGGACAAATAAACCCCTCGATAGGGACTCCTGAGAAAGACTCCTCAAGCCCTGTGGGACAGCATACCATTGTATTCCCACGATTGTCACCTGGCTGTTTACATGAGCTCCCTGTGTCTCTCTACTATTTGCAGCCAAAGCGGTTCCATCAACCCCCAGAATTCTCAGAGCTGACCACAAAGTCCCTGTAGGCAGGAACTTTGGATCCACTGCCTCCTTCACTCCTCTCCATTGCGCTGTGAAGCAGACCTCCTGCATAATGGCCATTTCACAGATGGCGGAAAGAGGCTGGGAGAGGCTGAGGACCACATTTCTGGACCGTGGTGGGGTGTGGAACTCAGTTTGGATGCCTCTCCCCACACCCTGTCCGGCCCCTGCCAACCCCAGGCCAGCAGCGGGGTCTGGATCCGCTCCAGAGGGGTGTCAGGGTCCCGGTTTGGGACCTAGCTTAAGAGGTGACCTTTGGGACAAGTGTTAAGGACCCCACCACTCCTTCAGCTCCCGATGCCCCTAAGCTCACAACCCCTGTGCCCGGATTTGTCAAGGCCCTCATTCTATCGAGTCCAACCCCGGGTCACCCCCACTCCGCACACGTGCTAGTCCATTCCACGCGGCCCATCCCCTTCCCGATCCAACCCATCCCTCCGGGTCGGACTCTGTTCCCCCTCTGCTCTTCCACCCGCGTGCTTCCCTCCGCCTGGAAGCCACTTCTCCGCCTTCTCCCCAGCCAACCTTGCCACACGCTACCCCCCAACCGCCTCCTGGTCGGCTTCCCACCACTCCCGTCACCTCCTCCAGCTTCTTGGCGTTCCCCGTGACAAACACGACCTTCTTCCCGGACAAGGAGGCCGCCATTGTGAGCCACAAGTACCTGTAAAGTTCACCGGAAGTCCCTCTACTTCCGCCTGGCGGCGGAAGTGGGTGGCCCGTTTTCCGGCCTCGGGTCCCAGGAAGGCCGGCTGTGGATTTTGTTGCGTGCTGCGCGGTATGATGGCGGCGGCAGCTGCAGTCTGGGCGCCTTAGGGGCGGGAAGGCTGCGCTGGGCGCCCAGAATCCTTGCTCAGATACCCGGGAGCACAGCGCCCTTTTCGTTTGAGCAGCCTGGGGCCCCGGGCGCTAGAAGGGAGGAGAAGGGCTCAGCCCTCCTGCGTCGGATTTGTTGGGGTCTTCCCAACGCTGGAGGTTGTGTAAGCCGAGACCAGTTCCTCCCGCAAAGAGACGCTCTCCTTAAGGTCAGAAGAGACCGTTCCAGCCACCTGCCCCACCCCTGCTTTCGCCCCTCTCTGGAACAGGGACACCGAGGAAGCAAAGAAGCCCAGCGTACCTACCTCGAGGCTGGTGATGAACTGCCTAGGCTCTGGACGATTCGCCTTAACCGCGGGCACTCTAAAGCTGTCTCTGGAAACTGTTTCCTTCTGGACAAGGGCCCCCAAACCTGGGTCTTTATCCTGACCTCACCTTCAGCCTCGCTTCCTTAGCTCCTCCTTGCTTGCCAGCTCTGACTATGATCTTAAACTTGGCATAGCCTAAATCTAGCCCGGTCTTTTCCCCTATCTTCCAGATTTGCGACTTCAGCATTTCGACTCCCTTATTACCTCATCCCTCCAGTCCTTTAAGTCCATCATCCCTTCTCAGCCACATCTTTTCACCCCTAACACAGCAAAGAGTAGAAAGTGCCCCAGCAGACCCACCTGTGCGATAGGCCTTGACCCACTGCTGACACCCACACTGGGCAATTCAGCTGTCTCCCTCCTTCATGGACTCAGCAACCAAAGGTTAACAGTAAGGGCAGATTCAGGGCCAGCTCTACTCCTGGTGAGGCAACTCCTGTCAGAGGAGTGTCATCGGAAGTCTGGAGGACTGTCAATGCCTGTATGAGTTATTTTCGTTAATGTTAAAGACTTCTAATAATCTGGATGATTTTTTTTTTTTAGATCCCAGAATTTGTCCTCGGGGTGGAGGGGTGGAAATCCCATTGCTCAATGACTTTACCATAGCGGGAGTATTGCATAGGCCAGAAGCCCTCACTGTGTCCTAAGGCAGGTCTGAAGTTTCCCATTCTACCATGTGATCCCTTTCTACCATGTGATTTGCAAGGCTCCTTGGAGTTGGCCTGAGAAGTAGTGGGTTACATCAGGAAGTGGTTGCCTTCCCTCTAGGTCATTTGTCTTCCTAATTCATGAAGTCATGGTGAATCTTCAGGGAGGTGGAGGGTCAGAAGAGGTTCCCATCAGCAAAGCCGACCTCCTGACTGTTGAAAGCTTCAGCTACAGGGTTATTAAGCATGGAGTATTGGAAATGAGTATTCACTTTAGATAGACCTCACTCTAAATCTGAAGGTCTTGGGGAATTCCCTGGCTGTCCAGTGATTAGGACTCTGTGCTTTCACTGCCGAAGACCCGGCTTCAGTCCCTGGTCAGGGAACTAAGATCCCACAAGCCAATAAATAAATAGTAAATAGATAAATAAATCTGAAGGTCTTGGAGCCCAAGAGCTTGGCAGGGTGGGGGGGAGGGGAGGAAGGAGATGTGTGAATACCTAAAATTGTATGCAGAAGTTTCTGTATGTGTGATCTTTAGTTAGGATCCTTGGTTGCAAGTAACAGAAATCCTCTTAGGCAACAACAAAACAAAAAAGAAATGTATCGATTGCTTCACTTAACTGGTGAGCCAACGTAAATAGTTTCTTAGTTTCTCTGAGCAGAAAGGAAGGGGACTGCATTATTCATTCATTAAGTAGCCTATGCCAGAATTAAAATGTAAATTTTTTTTAATTATTATTTTTTTAATTTTTGGCTGGGGTTGGGTCTTCATTGCTGCGTGCAGTCTTTCTCTAGTTGCGGCGAACGGGGGCTACTCCAGTGTAGTGCGTGGGCTTCTCATTGCGATGGCTTTTCTTTGTTGTGGAGCATGGGCTCTAGGTGCGTTGGCTTCAGCAGTTGTGGCACATGGGCCCAGTAGTTGTGGCTAGCGGGCTCTAGAGCACAGCTCAGTAGTCGTGGCGCACGGGCTTAGTTGCTCCACAGCATGTGGGATCTTCCCGGACCAGGGCTCGAAGCCATGTCCCCTGAATTGGCAGGCGGATTCTTAACCACTGCGCCACCAGGGAAGTCCCTAAAATGTAAATTTTTATTTCCTTTAGCAAGGAATATGACAGAAGATCTCTTTGGAATTGCACTTCCGTCATTGTGGAGGAAACCAAGTTAAGCAAAGAAGGACAATTCTTGCCCTCGAAGGAGATTGTCAGGTCCTATCAATTCTGCCTCTGAAATAGTTCTTGAATCAGTCCCCTCCTCACCAGTCCAATGCTACTGTCATGAATCCAGCCCTGTTCTGTTCTTACCTGGACCAGGGCAGCAGCTGTCTCACTGTTGTTCTCCCTGCCATCTTCCACCCCACTCAGTCTGCCCACAAACCTTAAGCAACATGCTTAGGGTCCAGGACCCTGACAATCTGAGAACTCCAAATGAAAGCTGTGAAAGTGATATAATCTGAGGCAGCAAGGAAGTTATATCTATTGACAGTTTCTTGTTTCACCCTTCCAAACAACTTTCTGTGCACATGCAAATTACACACAAAAATGTATCAAGTCTTAATTTTTACTTTTTAACAATATTTTTTATTATGGAAAATTTCAAACTTGCACAAAAATGTCAAACTTACAAAAAAAAAAAAGCAGTATAATGAGCCCCTATATAACCACTGACCAGCTTTAACGATTATCAACATTTATATGTTTTAAAAGCACTGTCCTGCCCTTTTTGCTTGTTTATAAATTATGAACTATTTCAAAATTACAGAAAATCATAAATGCTCAAGTTCCCACCATTCCAATTTAACATATGTTAAAGTGTTAACATGTGTCCATATTTTTTCAAATCCTCCCCTATACACACATCATGGGTCCTGGGATCTTTATATCATCATACACACAAAATCTTCATACTACTGTAATAGCAAATTCCTAGTAGTTTAATTGTTCTTTGCTTTTTAAAAAATCTTGAGTTTACATCCTGTCCCTAGGTTTTTTTTTACACAACTTTATTGAGGTAGAATTTGTCCCCAGTTTTTTGTTTGTTGGTTTTTTTTTTTTTTTTTTTTTGGCTGCACCACGTGGCATGTGGAATTTTAGTTCCCAGACCAGGGATCGAACCCGCGCCCTCTGCATTGGAAGTGCTGAGTCTTAACTACTGCCAGGGAAGTCCCAGTTTTGTTTTTCTTTTTTAACAGTGTCAAGAATTAAAAGAAAATTTAAATTCCCTGTGAGTATTTAATTTCCTAGTGCTCACTATGGAAAACTGGATCAATAATTCTTGTACATCCCAATAAGTTACTTTAAAATTGCAAGTCTGAGTACAAAAGTATATTACAATTTATTTTTTTTTAAGATTTGGTCTCTACTTTTATTTATTTATTTATTTATTTATTTATTTTTGCGGTACGCGGGCCTCTCACGGTCGTGGCCTCTCCCGCTGTGGAGCGCAGGCTCCGGACGCGCAGGCTCAGCGGCCATGGCTCACGGGCCCAGCCGCTCCGCAGCACGTGGGATCCTCCCGGACCGGGGCACGAACCCATGTCCCCTGCATCGGCAGGCAGATTCTCAACCACTGCGCCACCAGGGACGCCCTGGTCTCTACTTTTAATGAGATCAGATGTCACAGATATAGGCAAAGCTCTGCTGTTAATGCCATCCAACTTCTTCCCTCCCCAAAGGTAACTGCTATTCTGAAGTTGGTATGTATCATTCCCAAGCATCTTTTTTACTTTTTCTGCATATGTGTGCTTCCATAAACACTGTGGTATTATTTAGTGCTTTTAAAACATACATAAATGTCACGCTGCACATAATCATTTGCAATAATTTCCACTTAACTTTTTTTACTCCCCCAGAATTCATTTTAAAGTTAAAAATTAGGGCCTCTCATTTGCAGCAACACGGATGCAACTAGAGATTATCATACTAAGTGAAGTAAGTCAGAAAGAGAAAGCCAAATACCATATATCTCTTATATGTGGAATCTAATATATGACAAGTGAGCCTATCTATGAAACAGAAACAGACTCACAGACATATAGAACAGACTTGTGGTTGTCAAGGGGGAGGGGTTGGGGGAGGGATGGAGTGGGAGGTTAGGGTTAGCAGATGTAAGCTATTATTGATATATATGGAATAGATAAACAAGCTCCTACCTTCTGTGTTCCTATAGCACAGAGAACTATATTCAGTATCCTATGATAAACCATAATGGAAAAGAATATTAAAAAAAAAAAAAGTAGGGAATTCCCTGGCAGCCCAGTTGTTAGGACTCTGCTTTTACTGCCAAGGACACAGGTTCAATCCCTGGCTGGGGAACTAAGATCCTGCAAGTTGCGCAGCAAGGCCAAAAAAAAAAAAGGATATATATGTATAGCTGAATCACTTTGCTATACAGCTAATTCATTCATTCATTCATTGCTGTACAGCATATTGAGAAAAAAATTAGGGCCTCTAAATTAAGTGTGCGGCCTGGGCGGGGCCCAGTGGTGGGCGGAGCCTAGAATGGGAAACGGGAGGGGCTGCATGGGCGTTAGGCGGGGTCTGGGAGATCCCGGGCCTCAGGCTGGACGCGCTGGCTGGTTCCATCTGGAAGCCGTTGTCATGGTGGCCCCGGTGGTGTACTTGGTGGCGGCGGCTCTGCTTGTCGGCCTTATCCTCTTCCTGACTCGCAGCCGGAGCCGGGTGGTAGCAGGTAGGAGATGTCGCCACGCCATGGCCGGTGGTGCCGCGCGTTCTCTGACTCCGGAGCCTCTGTAGGCCGTCGAGCCGCGACTCCTGCGCATGCGCCGGCTTGCCTGGCTGGGCTGACGAGATAGCCGCGCCTTTCGCGGCAGGCAGGCTGCGCGCAGGCGCATACGTGCGCGGAGGGGGATCAGCGGGGAGCCGCAGAGCAGGATTGCGGCTCGGGGACAGAGTAGCAGGGTACCTACGCCTTTCTCCTGGCCCCCAAAGAAAGCCTTGCCTCATCTCTCCCCTCACCCCTTGGCACTGCAGAAGGGCCAGGCCCTGACGGGCACTCACATCCCTCATCCGGGCAGCCCTTCTCTGCGCCAGTTGGGGGATCCACAGGGGTTTCCCATCCCTCCCAGGCTGGCTCCAGAGCAGCTGACAGGAGGGGGAACCTAAGTTTTCTACCTACCCACGAGCTGAACAGAGCATGAGGTGGCTCCAGGAAGCTCTCCTTCACTCTCAAGGAGAATACCCATGTGGCCATGCACCTTCCTCCTTGTTTTGCACCCCGCCCGGAAGTCCATGTCATCCTCCAGGGCACAGAACAGATACACCTGTCATCCTCCATCCTGCCCCCCTCCCCATGATTTCTTATCAGGATATGGGTTTGTGTATATGTCTCTTCCCCTCCTTGGACCCACAAGCTACTTAAGAGCATCTGTGGGGGCGGGGGCGGGCACAGAGAAGCTGAGGTAAGGCAAATAGCCAACAAATCTTCCTGAGAGGAGAGACCCAGCCCTCGGGTGTGCTCTCTGATTGGGGTGCCAGATAAAACCATGGCAGGTGGTGTTAGGCAACAGATAAATGCAGTCCTGCCGTGGGCATTCAGATGAGGTCTGGAGAGGTCAAGGTGGGCTTCCTAGAGGAGGTACAGCTTCAGCTCCATCTTGCAGGGTGGTAGTTTCCTGACAGGTCACCTGGAAAAGTGGGTCCTTGGGAGGAAAGAGAGAAGCAGCACAGGTGGGAGGGATGGGGTGATCTTGCTGCATAGGACCAAGGTCTGGGTTTAGGTTATGAAGGCCTCCACAGTCAGGCTGAGAAATTGGGACTTTGTGCTGTGGGCAGCGGGAGCCTGGAGGAAGTTGAGCAGAGGAGGGTGAGGCTTCCAGGACGCTGTTCCCCCTGCCATGAGGTGGTTTGGGCTGCCGGACAGAATCATGGTTCTCTTCCCTACAGCTGTCCAAGAGCCTTTGCACAATGAGGAGGAGGCAGTAGTAGCAGGCCGAGTGGCCCAGCCTCAGCCCCTGGAGCCCGAGGAGCAGAGAACTGGGGGCAGGCCCCGGCGCCGCAGGGACCTGGGCAGCCGCCTGCAGGCCCAGCGTCGAGCCCAGCGGGTGGCCTGGGCAGAAGTAGCTGAGAATGAGGGGGAGGCCGTCATCCCAGGTGAGAGGGGCCCAGCCTGGTGGAGAAAGGGCCTGGGTTAGAGGGTGAGAGGACCCTCAAAGCTGGGCAGAAGAGTGGGGTGTGAAGCCATAGTGTGGGAGGGATATCTAGGAGCCATAGGATACAGTTAGGGGAGACTTAGGATCCAGCCTTTGCTTCCGGGGACTAGCAGCTCTGGATCCTGATCCCTATTCCATTGAGCCAACCCCCTCTTCCTTCATTTTGGCTCTCAGTGCCCAAACAGGAGGGCAGGAGTCTTCCTTTATTTATTTATTTATTTTTGTCTGCACTGGGTCTTCATTGCTGCGTGCGGGCTTTCTGTAGTTGCGGCGAGCGGGGGCTACTCTTCGTTGCGGTGCTCGGGCTCATTGTGGTGGCTTCTCTTGTTGCAGAACAAGGGCTCTAGGCACATGGGCTTCAGTAGTGGCGGCACGTGGGCTCAGTAGTTGTGACTCATGGGCTCTAGAGTGCAGGCTCAGTAGTTGTGGCACACGGGTGTAGTTGTTCCGGATGTGTGGGATCTTCCCAGACCAGGGATCTAACCTGTGTTCCCTGCATTGGCAGACGGATTCTTAACCACTGCACCACCAGAGAAGTCCAAGGGCAGGAGTCTTTAGATTGACCTAGAGAGTTCTTCAGTCCACTCCTTTTTTTATTATTATTATTTTTTTGCGGTACGCGGGCCTCTCACTGTTGTGGCCTCTCCTGTTGCGGAGCACAGGCTCCGGACGCGCAGGCTCAGCGGCCATGGCTCACGGGCCCAGCCGCTCCGGGGCATGTGGGATCTTCTCGGACCGGGGCACGAACCCGTGTCCCCTGCATCGGCAGGCGGACTCTCAACCACTGCACCACCAGGGAAGCCCAGTCCACTCCTTCTATTCCAGCACTCTCCTTGTGTGGGTACACTCATTTCCTGAGGGCTTAACCCTTGGGTTAGAGTGCTTTCTTTATGGCTATGCAGATCTTAAGTTATCATCTGTTTTCTTGCCCCATGGTTCCCTCCCTCCTCCCCCACACCTAACACACACCCCCCCCAGATGAATATCTGCGTGGCAGGGGCCTCTAGAGGGCAGAGCTGGGCTAGTGGTATTTGCAAGTGAGTGGAAGGAGACCCCCCCATAAGGAGAGGTACAAGGGGTAGGGTGGATCCATCATCATCAGTCCTCCATGGCCAGGACCTGAAGTGTCTTTCTCTGACCATACTCAGCCCAAGAGGAAGAAGACATCGAGAAGCCAGTGGAAACTCACCTGTTAGGGAAAATTGGAGCTAAGAAACTGCGGAAGCTGGAGGAGAAACAAGCACGAAAAGCCCAGCGTGAGGCAAGCAGGAGGGATGGGGTGCAGCTCTGAGAAGTGGGAAAGAGTCTTCTAAATGGCAGACCCTCCCCTCGAGGCTCTTTGCATGCTGGGCTGGTATTTGATGCTTGCCTGTCTCTGTCTCCTGCAACGTTGGTCTGTGGCCAGGCCTTGCCTGGCCTGGCCTGTTTGGGAGGTGGGCAAACTCTAGCTGGGGGTGGAGATGTGCCCCCCATGAAGGCCTTTCTCCAGGCAGAGGAGGCTGAGCGTGAGGAGAGGAAACGCCTTGAGTCGCAGCGTGAGGCAGAGTGGAAAAAGGAGGAGGAGCGGCTTCGCTTGGAGGAGGAACAGAAGGTGAGCCAGGCCCCTGATGCTGACTTCTGACAGCTGCCCAGGCAGCCTTGATACCCATGCCGCTTCCCAACACCTCCAGCCTAGAAGAGGGGCCTTGAGCCAGGTGCAGGCCCTGGTTTATTTGGTCCCTGAGCTCTAGGCACAGCCTCTGTAAAGCTGCTGCTGAAAAGAGCCTGAGACTGAAATTTGTGCATGTGATTTATTGGACACACCTGAAGCATTTGAAGAACATTGAGGCAGAGTGGCTAAAGCAGGGTAAGGAAGAAGGAAAGGGGTCAGAGAGTTAAGGTGGCAGAGGGGGGGTTCTGGATCCTAAGGGTCTTGAGGCTGTTAAAGGGCATTGTAAGAGATGGTGGATTGTATCTGTACCAGGTTCTGTTTGGGGCCTGGCATAGAGAAGATGCTCAGGGAATGGAGGCCACTGCAGTAAGGGTGGTGAATCAACCTTTGTTTGCCAGGTGCTTCCTTCCTTCTGAGAATCAGGTGCTGAAGAAAGGCAACATCACAAAGATGTGGGGTATATAGGGTGAGAGCCAGGGCTGCCCAGCTGGGAAGACCCCATAGCGTGGTGCCTTTGGCCTCTACTGGCCCTATTGTCCAGGGACACTGGATGGCAGGAAGCCTGGCTATGGGTGCTATAGTGGATGGGCTGGAACACAGCAGAGGGGAGGCATTAGTTGAGAGAGTTTTTTACCTTTCTGAATATTGAACTTAATAATGCACCTTAAATATTCTGGGACTCTTCTCCCCTGCACCCCAGATTCCCTTATTATTAACATCATGCCTTACTGTGGTATATTTCTCACAACTAATATTAATACATTATTATTAAGTGAATTTGACACATTATTGGGATTTCATTAGCTTTTCCCAAATATCCTTTTTCTTTCCCAGGGTTCCATCCAGGATACCACATTACACTTAGTTGTCATATCTCCTTAGGTTCCTCTGGCTTGTGACAGTTTCTCAGACTTTCTTTGCTTTTGATGATCTTGACAGTCTTGTGACCTGTTGGGCAAGTACTTTGTAAAATGTCTCTCTATTTGCGTTTGGCTTATGTTATTGTCACGGTTAGACTGGGGGTTATAGATTTCTGGGAGGAAGACCGGAGGTGAAGTGTCATCCTCACCACAACATAGCAAGGGTACATGTTATCAACTTGACTTATCACTAGTATGTTAACCTTGATCACCTGGCTAAGGTTATATTTGCCAGATTTCTCCATTTCCCATGCTTCTTTGGAAACAAGTCACTGCACAGCCCACACTTAAGGGGTAGGGAGCTATGCTCCACCTTCTTAAGAGGAGAGTATTTACATAAAGTATTTGGAATTCTTTTGTACAGATTTATCTTTTTTTCTTTATTTATTCAATTGTTTTATTTTTTTAAAGCAATTTAAAAATTTTTTTTCCTTTTTTAATTAATTTATTTTTTGGCTGCATTGGGTGTTCATTGCAGTGCACAGGCTTCTCATTGCGGTGGCTTCTCTTGTTGTGGAGCACAGGCCCTAGAGCGCACAGGCTTCAGTAGTTGTGGCACATGGGCTCAGTAGTTGTGGCTTGTGGGCTGTAGAACACAGGCTCGGTAGTTGTGGCGCGTGGGCTTAGTTGCTCCACGGCATGTGGCATCTTCCTGGACCAGGGCTCGAACCCATGTCCCCTGCATTGGCAGGCGGATTCTTAACCACTATGCCACCAGGGACGTCCCCAATTGTTTATTTGTATCCACATGGACTTATGGATATTTATTTGAACTTTGTATTATAATCCAAATGCTATCAGGTTTTTTTTTCCCCACCACACCACGTGGCTTGTGGGATCTTAGTGCCCCAACCAGGGATTGAACCTGGGCCCTCAGCAGTGAAAGTGTGAAGTCCTAACCACTGGGCCGCCAGGGAAGTCCCATCCAGTGCTATCTTATTTACTTTTTTGCTTAGATTGTTCCAGCTTTGGCCACTGAGAGCTCTTTTAGTTGGCTCCTGTGTACCTTTGACATACCCTTATTGTTTAGTTTTTTTAAAGTAGTTTCTTACTCTTGACACTGCAAAATGCTCCAGGCTCATCTTGTATATTCCGTGTCCCAGCTTTAGCTTCATGTTTAAAATAGATCGTTCTGAGAATTCTGGAAAATGGGTTGATTTGGGGCGAGACTGTTGCAGTAGGTTGTGCTGGTGATAGAATGACATGGGTGGATCAAGTTTTCCAGAAGTTAAAGAAAGAAGTGGTAGATGGGGCCTCATTTCTGACCAGGGCATCTGGCCAGATGGTTGTGTGATTCACTGAGCCAGGGGCCCAGGAGGAGTACCAGATGTGTGGGGAGTAGATCACAGGGTCTTTCTGGGACATAATCAATTTGAGGTGCCTGTGAGACAGCCCAGTGGATGTGCCACTTGGGCAGTCGTGCATTTGCAAGGAGAGATTTGGGTGGGGATACAACTGTGGCAGCCACTGGCAAGGACATATTGTTGATGCTGTGGGCATGGTGAGGTGGCCCAGAGAGTGAAGGAGAAAGAAGGGACAGGGCTGAGTGATGGAGGAGGCGGGAAGAATGGCCCAAGGAACAGGAGGAAATCCAGGAGAGGGTAGGGTCTGGATGCCAAAGGAGGGAAGAAAGGATGGTTGGCTCTGCCCCAGACCACTGAGAAGACAGGGGTATGAGGCCTGATGGTTGTCCTTTGGCTTTTGTGGTTGGAGGACATGGGTGAGACCATAGCAGGACTTGTTTTGGTAGAGCTGAGTATGCAGAAGCCAGATTGGAGTGGGCTGGAGGGATGGCTGATTGGTGGGAAAGGGAAACTGGGTGTTTGTTCACGAAGTTTGGACGTGACAGGACAGGAAGTGGGAGGGGAGGTGACTGGAGGATATTATGGGGGAGTTCATGGCAGGATTTTCAGGGAAAGGGGAGCTGAGCAGCATTCATCTGGGAGGTGATGGAACTGATTGAGAAGAGGGATCCTGCTGTTCAGCTTAGGGGCCAGAGGGATCAAGGTCTTAAAGGAGCTCTGTCCCTGAGAAAGGGCTGGTCTGGATGCTCTGCTGCCCTGTGGGGGCAGCAGAGACCAGAACAGGATAGGGTGGGCACTCACCCCAAAATATCTGACTCTTGCCTCTTCTGTGTCCACAGGAGGAGGAGGAGAGGAAAGCCCGGGAGGAGCAGGCCCAGCGGGAGCATGAAGAGTATCTGAAACTGAAGGAGACCTTCGTGGTGGAGGAAGAGGGTGTGGGCGAGACCATGACTGAGGAGCAGGTGGGCCCACCGCCCCTAGGAAACCCCTCCCTGTGCCCAAAAAGATGAGCCACCCCGTCCCAGACACCCCGCTGCTCCCCTCCTGCCTCCCCAGTCAGACAGTGAGAGGCGGGTGGGCATCAGGATCAGCAGGCTCTAGCGGCTGAGACCTTGTCTTTGGGAGAAGTGGCACCTCGATCCCCACACCACAGGAGGCTCTACTGCTTACGCAGGTGGTTGGACAGGCACACAGGCACGGCAGGCAGGTGGCACTCAGATGGGCAGGTGTGTAGGCATAGACCCTGTGGCTGCTGCCAGGGGGATACTCACCTTGATTTCTCTGCTCCTCTAGTCCCACAGCTTCCTGGCCGAGTTCATCAACTACATTAAGGTAAGAAGCCACAGAGCAGAACCTGGGTGTCAGCTGCCTGCTTCTTGTGTGCATGTTGGATGCATCTTCAGGGCCTGGAGGGAGTAGGCCTGAGCGGGGGCTGCAGGCGTTTCACTCAAGCTCATGCAGGAGTGGGCAGGTGGAAAAAGAGAGGCTGAGCTTCTGGGCTCCTGGCCAGGAGAGTCCCTTCTCCTCTGACCCCAAAGGTGGAGAAGGACCTGGTCTGTGTGGGAGGTGCGAGTCTATGATCGCTTCCTCACGCTTAGGGTTTGACAGTTTCCCTGCTCTTTAGACCCCATGCTCAGTGAGTCACTGTGTTTTCAAGTTTCTTCATGCGTGTTTTCTGCCAGTTCTGTCATACTGAGGCTCTACTGAGGTGAAACAAGCATCCCCTGCCATGTGTTCCCAACCAGTAACTTGGGTCTTCCAGGGGATATAGGTTGATGTTTCCTTTGGAACCTGGGACAGGGCAGCAGGTGTGCCCCCTTCTGTCTACAGCTGTAGCGCAGGCCTCCCGGATACTGCTCCGGGTTGCGTTGCATAAGAACGTCCTGCTCTGCTTTGCTGCTAAGCAACTTCTCCTCTCCCACAAAGGATGCGATGAGGGGAGAGGTTTTCAAGTGCAGCTCAGGGGTGCAGAGGCGGCTGAGGGAAGGAATGCAGAGGGAGCGGAGGTGGTGGTGGGAGTGGTAACCAGGGGCGCCAAGGAGCCGGGGGCTTGCTAACCCTCCCCCACCTCTCCCAGAAGAGAGCAGAGTTTAGACACCTCCCAACTGGCGAGGGGCTAGGCTCACAGCTGGGGGCCAGGGCTCCCGAGAGGGAGAAGGCTCCCTCAGACTGCCGCCATTCCCCTCTGATGGAGCCCATTCTCCACCCTGGCACACTTGATTGAGGGCTGCAACCCTGGGAAGGGTATCTCACACTTTCCTGCTGCTGTTTGGAGCTCACTGTCCCCACCTACCCAGTGGGCAGCAATGTAGTCCTGAGTCTCTCCTCCAGGAAGCCCTCCTTCATCAGCTTCAGGTCCCCCTCTCCAAGGCAGAGGCCTGAGAAAAGGTACCCAGGGCAGTGCCAGCCCTCGCTCTCAGCACCTCTCTGGAGGGGCCATTTTCTGGGGGTTCTCCAAACTGTTTTGGAGTTTAGAAGTCTCTCCAGCCTGTGCTAGCTGATTCTCCCAGAGCTGCTGTCTGCAGGGAGAAGGAGAACTTCCAAAATTCAGCCTGCCCACCTTCCTCTTGGCTCCAAGGGGACGGGCTCTTTCGTCTTAGGGTTTCAGAACTGGAGGGACATTTCTGTGAGCAGCAGTTATGTGCACAGGCATAGCTTGCTCTTGTTACTCCACTCTTCTTTCTGATTGAGGCTGGGTTGGTTGGTTTGTTTTTCCAAACATACTTTTGGCCCCAGCAGCCCCTCAGGCCAGGTTTTCAGGGACCACCTGGGGGACTCCATATTCTCACTCTGAGCTGTCGCTCGGAGCCCAGCACCCACTCCCTGCTTTGTAGGTAGAGGCCGGCTGGCCAGGTCACCTTGTGCTTGCCCACACTCTGGCGCAACTGCCACTCACTTGCCTCCCTGCTTACATATTCGGTTTGGCATTTCAAACAGTCACATGCCATCTGCAGCTGGGGCGGTATCACCGTGTCACTCCTACCCCAGCTCATTTGCTATGGAAGATTCACAGAAACGCAAAAGACCGCCTTCTCTCAAGTCATATGCTGTCTGTTTGCGGGGGAGGAGGGGGCAGGTGCATGCATAGGGGCAGGTGCATGCGTAGGATCCAGCAGTGGACCCTCAGCTGCATCCCTGGGAACTAACCTTTCTCCTGAGGATGTGAGGGAGGCACGTGGCACATGGCTGTGTGTGGAAAGCACTGAGCAGTGTTATCAACAGTTATGTTAAGGGGGGGCTCATACGGTGTGAAGAGGATGGGTAAAAAGAAGTATGGGCGTGTCAGGGTTGTGGTACTCTCCAGGCCAGGGAGCATTGAGCAAAGGCGAGGCAAGAATGAGCTTCTACCGAGGCCCTGGCTTATTGGGGCCTTTTATCTGCTCTGTTCTTCTCCACGTTCTTACATTCCTCCTGGCGGGGCTGTGAGCTATGTCTTTTTCAACATTGCTTCCCCAGCACCTTCTCAGTACCTTGTCCTGGCAGGTTCTCAGCAAATACAAGTTCTTGAAAAAGTTTTTTTAAATAGCTTTTGGTGACTGTCACCCCCCCCCCTTCATCTCTATGGTGCTTCCCCTTCCAACCTGCCCAAGATGTTAGAAAGATACGTCTGTTTGCAGAGGAGAAGGTGGCAGCTGTGCTTGGTTCTCCACTTATGAGTCTTTCTCAGGGTTGTCTTCAGTCCAGGAGCCTGTGGGGCAGGTGGTAGTTTGGGGCAGATCTCTGCCCACAAGCAAGGGAATGAGAGAGGTTATGAATGTGTGTGTCTCTCCATATGGGTAGTTGGGAGAGTGCGTGAGTAGTGTGTGAAGGGAGCAAGGCTCTCCCATAGGAATCTGCACAGTGCTTATCCAGCCACCCAGAGCAGATCGGATCAGAATGCCAACTTCAGAGGGTTCCAGTGCTGAGAAGGATTTGCCCAAGCTTAGCCTCACTCCCTTTCCTCCTTTTGTTTGTAGCAGTCCAAGGTCGTGCTCTTGGAAGACCTGGCTTCCCAGGTGGGCCTGCGGACTCAGGTAAGCCCTACAAGGTGGCCTGTTACATGGAGTATGGCCATGGGGTCTGTGTGGCTGTAAGAGAGGGCCTGCCCTAAAGATGGAAAGTCTTGATGCCCCTTCCACCCTGCCCGCAACCAAGAATGAGTAGCGTGTAGGAATCTCTTGGCACCCCGGGAATCCTGCCTTTCTAACTAGTTGGAAAACAGGCAGGGAGAAAAAAGAAAAATGTCTAAACCCCATCACTCTTAACAGCCCAAATCCAGTTACCTTGACAGCTGTCTTACAACAGTCTATACCAGCCTTCTCGGCCAAATGTCACCAACGGTTCTCCCCTGGTTGGAAGAGAGACTCTCTCAGGGGTCCTGCAGGGTCCCAGGACCAGAGCCCTTTCTCTCTGGGTCCCTCCAAAGGAGAAACATGGAGTCACATTGCAGGGTGGCCATGAGAAGGAGAGGAGGAGATTTGGCTGTGGTGGGAGGGAGGTTGCGAGTGCCTTTTCTGGGGATGGCAGCACCCATCTCTGCTCTGAGAACTGTTCTCCTCATAGGACACCATAAACCGCATCCAGGACCTGCTGACTGAGGGAACTCTTACAGGTGAGAGGATAAGAATCAGTCATTACGGGCCCTGGCCTTGGGGAGTATCTAGCCATGTGGGGCTGCAGGGACTTATTGCAGAGGTAGGATGACCACCCTGGGTTGGGGGAGCAGTGTACTGAGGAGGGGGATGCAGTTACAAGGAGGACATGCTAAGGCCTGGGGATGGCTTTGAGTGACGAGGACAGGCAAGGAAGCCTGATTTGAATCACCTAGTCAAGATTGGATACAGCCAGGAAAGGCCAAGTAGACAGGCAGGAGGGGTGGGTGGGTGGGCATCCTCAGGTCAGGTGGGGAGGGCTCAGCCCCACAACCTGCATGTCCCCACAGGTGTGATTGACGACCGGGGCAAGTTCATCTACATAACCCCGGAGGAACTGGCTGCCATGGCTAACTTCATCCGACAGCGGGGCCGGGTATCCATCACCGAGCTTGCCCAGGCCAGCAACTCCCTCATCGCCTGGGGCCGGGAGCCCCCTGCCCAGGTCCCAGCCTGACCTAGCCCTTCCCTCTTGGACTCAGAGCTGGCATGGTCTAGCTGGCTATACATCTTTATCCCTCCCTTCCATCCTGAGGCAGTGATGGAGTGTGGCCAGGCAGTTATAGATTAAAGGTCTATGAGCACTGGTGAGCTTGGTGTGGCTTGGTGTGGCAGAAGGGGTGCTAGGTGAGCAGGTGAAAATCTCAGCCTCAGAATATATCTTGGGAGTGGGGGTGGGGTCCTTTGGAGGCAGATACAAGTTCTGTTCTTATCAAGCATGCATTCCTCCATTCATTCAATAAAAAGCGTTTACCCTGTTCCTTTGTGTCCTGCAAGCCCAGCCCCCAAGGCCTGGATGAGGTCTTACTCCTCCTCCCCTACTTTACCAGAGCCAAAGTGGGAATCCTCTTGGGCCACATCTCCCTGAACTGAGGAAGGAGTTCTCACCATGAGAGCCCTTAGGAAGAAGAGTTAATGAGAAGTGCCAAGGATAGAGTCCTAGGGAACATCAGCCTTAAGAGGGACGGAAGGGAGGTCAGGGAGGAGAGAGGCTGGGCCAGCTGCTTGTGGGACAGGGAGAAGAAAGGGGAAGACCCGTGTGAGCTGGATAGATGTGCAGTGGAGGGACATTGCTTCATATAGTACCTCACGTGAATTCAGCTCTACATCCTTGACAAAAAGTTTGAATGGTGTGGGTGATTCCACCCACTGGTGGATGTAAGGACCATATGCTCAAGAGTGGGTTGAGATGGGAGATGTGTGTCTCCTGTAGGGTCAGCACTCTGGTTCCTGTGAGCTGTTCATGGCATGAACTTCCTGCTGTGCTGAGGGTGAGGCATCTGTTTAAATGTGTATTTTTTATGCAAGATGGCCCCTAAACACAACCACATACTTCCTCTAGTGCCTGGTGGAGAAGGGCAGCTTTCTGTTCTGGTCTAGGAGGAAACGGTCTGTGTAGATGGTGATGGGGAGACAGGACATCAGGCTCCGATAACAGAGCCTTCCTGAGGGATTGTCAAGGGTGATTTTGACTCATTTGATGCCATAAGCATAGACTATAGAACCTAAATTCCAAATAAGGCATAACTCTGCTACTTCTATCAGCGATAGACACTTGAAGTCACCTGGAGCTGGGAAGGGCCACATGCATTGTTTGGAAGGCCATTTGGGAGCCCACAGTCTAGTAAGAAGGAAGAAATAGACATAGATAACCACAGTAAGAGATAGAAAGATAAAATTCCAAAGAGAAAAGAAGAGCTTACAGTTAGAGCAGTGGTTCTCAGCCCTGGTTGCTCGTTAGAATCACGTGGGGAGTTTACCGCAGTCTCGTGCCAGGCTGCACCCTGGACCAGTTCAATCAGAATCTCGGGTTGGGGTCCAGGGAACATAAGTAAGAGATTACAATGTGTAGCCGAGGTTGAGAGCCAGTGAAGGAAGTGAGGGTGGGGTGGAAAGGCAGGCTGTAAAGTTGCAAGTAATTAAAATCCCCAGTGGAAGGAGCTTCTCTGGAAGAGCAAGACAGTAGCTCCAGGTCTCTTCCATCCTTTCCCTCAACCATCCTCAGCCACTGCCATCCACGTAGCAAGATGACTATGGCGGCCCAAGCCGCCACATTCTACCTTCAGGACACTGCCCACAGGCCTGGAGTAAGAAAAGGGCACAACCCTTCCTCATATCCCAGAAGGCTTCTAAGACTCTGGGATATGAGGACTTCCTGGCAGTCCAGGACTTAGAAGGCTTCTAAGTCCCAGGGGCTTAGTGTAGAGGGGGAAAACCTATAACCCTTTGTGCATTATTTAGTAATCAATCTACTAGTCTAATAAAAGTATCAAATGAATAGTTCTTCAGATAGTAAGCGATTAACATTTTTCTAAATATGTACAAACTGTTTTAACAACTAATAAATGAAAACTTTCAGGTTTAACCACTTACACAAATTTTCAAGTGTTTAAGCATTAATTATTACTTAAATATTTCTAAGCATTTAAACTCCCCAAATTAGTACAGTTGACCCTTGAACAACACAGTGGGTTGGGAGCGCTGGCCCTCTGCACAGGCAAATATCTGCATATAAGTTATGGCTGGCTCTCTATACGGAAGTTCCTCCCTATCTGTGATTCTGCACCTGCGGATTCAACCAACCACAGATTGTGCTGTACTGTAGTATTTACTGCTGAAAAAAATCTGCATGTAAGTGGATCCAAGCAGTTCAAACCCATGTTGCTCAAGGGTCAGCTGTATATGAAATTATTTTAAATACTTTTATACCTTAAAAAGTTGACCAGACACACATGGTATCATAGCAATTACATTCCTGATCTGTACATGTAATGCTAAAACTGATTATAAACATTTAAATACCATGGATTTCCATTTGCTTATTCACTAACTCCATTTTTATTTTTATTTTTTCCTGAGGGTACAGTTTTTACTTATCCTGGAGCACCAGGGTGGTTATTTCAGGTGGCTGAGAATATAAATGACTGAAGGATGGTGATTCAGAACCAGGGACCTATCTGAGTCCTCAACCTGTTGTGTGGCTCCTCTTTCACAGATTTCCCCCTTCCATCAGGAACTCTAGACTGATGCTTCAACCAATCAGATAAGTTTTGATTTTTGTAACCCCTAAATTACACAGTGCTTGTTGTGCTAGTTCTAGGTGCCTTATCCTCACAGCCCAGCCCAACAGGTCTATTTTGAAAGCACTTTGCTCCCAATAGAGTCCAGTGTGGTTCAGTTAGGTTCTATCACTACTTTTTTTTTTTTTTTTGCCGCACCGCACAGCATGCAGGATCTTAGTTCCCCGACCATGGATTGAACCCGTGTACCCCTGCAGTGGAAGCACAGATTCTTAACCGCTGGACTGCCAAGAAGTCCTACAACTTTTCTTTTTAAGGCACCTTCAAGGTATATTGACAAGCAGAGGTTGGAGAGCCATATAATAAACTTGTCTTATCAAAATGGTTGTTTACAAAATTGGTCAAGAGTTGGAAAATTATTAAATACTAAGTATGAGGCAGGATGCTAAGCACCCCAGGGAATCACAGTAAACAAAACATGTCCCCATCCACAATTGGGGGCAGGGCAATGCTATTAATGTAGCAGGGATACCACCCATCATTCAGCCAACAGGTGCACGGCCTGTAATTACAAGGTGAGGCCTTTTGGGCTGAGGAGAAGCCAGGTGTGCAGAATGTGAAGGTTTGTGCTTCACTGAGGGGCATGGAGTGTTGGGTGGAGGAAAGGAAAAGGTGGGGGCAAAGGTGAGACAGGGTGGAAAGGGAGCTTGGGACCCAGCTGGGAAGGGTGGTAAATACTGAGCCCAGAGATTTGGGCTGTATTTAGTGAAGTGTCGGGGGGATGTTTAATTAGTGTTTTAAATCACTAACTCATTTCTTAGGCCTTCTTCGCAATCTTCATATCCCACAAATCTTTATTACTCTATCACCTCCTCCCTCCACGCCCCCGTTGTACTGTTGGAGGGCACTGCAGCAAGCCTTCACAAGTGCATGCCCCAGACACCTCCAGTCCTAAGCCCTGGCCCCAAGATTGGAGACAACTATTCTACCAATGCTGTGTTTTTCAAAATTTTTTGACAGTATCTCTTACTAAGAAATCCGTTTTACATCATGTGTGTGTGCATATATAGAGATAATGAACAGGCTAAAGTTTCACAGTAATCCTTTGCTTATCATGGTTTGATGCATGTTGATATTTGTTTCTCTATTCTTTTTTTTTTGGCTACCCCGAGCAGCCTGCGGGGTCTCAGTTCCCCAACCAGGGACCGAACCCGGGCCATGGCAGTGAAAGCGCAGAATCCCAACCACTAGACCACCAGGGAACTCCCTGTTTCTCTAACCCACTCACAGATCTCGACCTACAGTTTGAAAAACAGGGTTCTAAGGAGCCTGTTCCTTTTGTATTGACAGGGCAGTATGAGTGAAGAGTTGTGTATCATACATAACTTTTAGTAGTCACAGAATTGTACCAAAAGCAATGTAGACTATAGTGGGGACATTGAAAAGAATTTTTTTGCTTGGTTTATTCTGACACCATATATAATTTTTGACTGGTTAATGCAGTATTTGATTACTCGTTACAGGGAAGTGTGTAAAGGAACCTCATAAGAGAACCTACCAAATACTGATACTGTAACACTAAACTTGTTTAAATATATCCCTTTATATAACCTGCTAGATTTACTCTGACCAATTTTAGTCACTTTAACTTTCTTATATGATTTTACAATTTGACTTAAATTTCTAACATGATACAAAAAACGCATCCATAATAATAATAATTACACCAAAACTAAAACCAGTAATGTTATGACTGTATCGTAACTGAGTAAGTGAGGTAAATACTTCTGTTGTTTTATTTTCCTTTATTCCTCATCAATGAGGTAAGTCAAGTCACTTTTTTGTTGGGCTAAACCTCATAGTAGCTGTGTAGACACACGCTTGATGTCTAGTTTGACAGTTGTCTTGATGCCTTTTTAGTTTGTGTGTATTGGACACATGGGAAATGTGGGCCCCCAAGGCAGGTTATAAAAGTTTCATTTAACCACCAGTGTACCTATCTGTAATGATAATGTACAGAGTTTACAGAGAAGACTTTCTGCTGGACAAATTTACCCCAGATTTTACAAAAATTAAATCTGGTAACATTTTTGGAGTTTGCAAGTTTCCATAAGATTGATTAGAGGTTTGGGCATGACCATAATTTCCATGATGCAATAATAATTTAAAATATTATTTTGCTTGGGGCTTTAAGAAGGACCAACATGCTTCACAAATAGAGGTGAGTGCATAAAACTCACCTGAGATGGCAGGTGGGGTGGTGACTTGTATTCCTTTTTACCTTGTTTCTAAATATCTTGCAGTGAGGTTTATATAATATAGGTACAGATAAGTCTGTTTGTTAGTATTATATAAACAAAGCATCAATTATGTAAAAACAGAAAAGAAAAATGTTACAGAAAAGAAAAATTCCTGGGGAACATAAAGCCATCTCTGTCTTAGGTAAAATGTGCCATTAGTAAAGAATAGTGGTAAAAAAGAGAATATAATCTAATAATGTTTTTGTATTTTTCCTTTAAATTTTTTTTTCATGGGCCGTGTGTGTGTGTGTGTGTGTGTGTGTGTGTGTGTGTGTATGTGTGTGTGTATGTGTGTGTGAACATCAGCAGTTTGTAAAACACCCCAGCATGCTTGGGTCATCAACATTTCACTTATAGTTTTATATTGGTCTAGATAACCCCCAAGACTTTTACTGGTCATTCCTAAGAATTTTTGTCCCAATTAGGGAGGTTTTTATTTCCTTTATTTATAAAGCAAGCTGGAAGAAGCTTTAGTACAAACATCCAAACTTTAGCATGGATTTAAGTGCCTGCTCCTCAATTTGGCATCTGGAGATACTGCCCAGTCATCCCAGAGACGAAGCCCCTAATTCCCTTCTGGATAACTTGGTGGGTAGGACGCCCAAAGGATCACAACAGCCTGCTAATTTGATAGGTTTTCATTTGCATCTCTTCAATATCAGCTGAAGATGTTTACAACTGCTTATTAGCCATTTGTATTCTGTGAATGATATATTTCTATCTTTTACCCATTTATCTATAGACCCAGGGTTTTTGTGGTTTCATTCATCATTCAGCAAATGAATGTTGAGTGTCTGTTATGTGCTTGCATTAGTTTTCTAGTGATGCTGTAACAAATTACCACAAACTTAGTGTTGTAAAACAACACAAATTTATTATCTTGTAGTTATGTAGAAGTCCAACACAGGTCTTACTGGGCTAAAATCAAGGTGGGCTATATTTCTTTCTGGAGGCTCTTCTCCATCTTCAAGAGACCACCCATATTCCCATGGCCCCCATCCTCCATCTGCAAAGCAAGCTACGTTGTATCTCTCTAACCATACTTCCATAGTCACATCTCCCTCCCCGCCCCCCGCATCCACCACCGACTTCCTCTTCCATTTTTTTAAAAAAATATTTATTTATTTGGATGTGCTGTGTCTTAGTTATGGCATGCAGGATCTTCACTGCCTTGTGCAGGATCCTTAGTTGGGGCATGTGGGATCTAGTTCCCTGACCAGGGTTCGAACCCAGGTTCCCTGCATTGAGAGTGTTGAGTCTTAGCCACTGGACCACCAGGAAAATCCCCCTCTTCCACTTTTAAGTACCCTTGTGATTACATGGAGCCCACTTGGATAATCTCCCAATTTTAAAGTTATTAGAAAACTTAATTCTATCTACATCTTAATTCTCCTTTGCCATGTAACCTAACATAGTCACGGGTCCTGGGAATTAGGACTTGGACGTCTTTGGAAGGCCATTATTCTGCTTACCAGAGTATTAAGATGGAAATATGGAATTTTAAAAAAGGATCCTGTCTACATAGGTGCTACAAGCTAGTGGGGAAGACAGGTGATTAATCAATCACACAATTTTCTTCTTTTGTCTCATTTGTCAGATTTTGGCATTAAGATTATTCTACCTTTATAAATTAGAGAGCTTTCCTTTATTTTTAATTTTATTGAAGTATAAAAAAGTTTATTTAATTTTATTGAAGTATAAAAAAGTTGATTTAAAAAAGTAGTGTTAATTTCTGCTCTACAAAGTGACTCAGTTATACATACATATTTTCTTTTTCATATACTTTTCCATGATGGTTTATCACAGGATATTGAATAGAGTTCCCTGTGCTGCACAGCAGGACCTTGTTTATTATTCCTATATATAATACTTTGCATCTGCTAATCACAAATTCCCAATCCTTCTCCCCAAGCCCCCTTCCCCTTGGCAACCACAAGTCTGTTCTCTATGTCTGTGAGTCTGTTTTTGTTTCGTAGATATGTCCATGTGTGTCGTATTTTAGATTCCATATAAAAATATCATATGGTATTTGTCTTTCTCTTTCTGATTCACTGAGCTTAGTATGATAATCTCTAGGTCCATAGAGCTTTTCCTCTTTTCCTATGATTTAGAATGACCTGTTTATAGATAGGTAGAACTCAGCCATAGAACAATCTAGGGCCAGTGCCATTTAAAAGGGTAGACCTTTGGGACTTCCCTGGTGGTCCAGTGGTTAAGACTCTACACTTCCACTGCAGAGGGCACAGGTTCGATCCCTGGTTGGGGAATCAGATCCCACATGCCACGTGATGTGGCCCCCCCAAAAAAAAAGTAGATTTTTTTTTTTTTTTGTGGTACGCGGGCCTCTCACTGCTGTGACCTTTCCAGCTGCGGAGCACAGGCTCCAGACGCGCAGGCCCAGTGGCCATGGCTCAAGGGCCCAGCCGCTCCGCGGCATGTGGGATCCTCCCGGACCGGGGCATGAACCCGCATCCCCTGCATCAGCAGGCGGACTCCCACCCACTGCGCCACCAGGGAAGCCCCAAAAGGTAGATTTTTAACAATGCTAATTCTTTTTGTAGTTATTGATCTTATTAAAAACTATAATGTTTTAATGTTTAACCATTTTTCTGTCTGGAAGCTTTAGTGCAATAAAACAAAACATTGAAAAAGAAAAGCTCATTTTGTTATAGATAAAATGATTGCATCCTAGGAACCTCTTTTATACTTCAGGCTTGCTTCCCTACCCTCCAGGTCTGTAACTTGAGTGCACTTCTTCAGCAAGACCTTCTATCTTATTCAGAATTGGGATCCCCTGCAGTCTCAACTTCTCCTTAGTACTTACCACTTTCTAATTCACTATATATTTTACTTATTGTCTCCTCCCACTAGAATGCAAACTCCATTGGGGCAGGGATTTTTGAGCAAATATTTAATATCTAATAGTCTGTCTAAATTTTCAGAGCTTACTCACCTGTTTATTCTTGCAAGCAAACTTCTTTACCTTAAAAAAATTTTTTTTTTACAAAAGTAACACATGCTTGTTTTAAAAAGTGCAAACATTACCAAAGTGCCTAGAGTCCTCTCTTCTGTCATACTCCCTGAAATCCCACCATCTCAAGGTAGCCACTGTTAATAGTTTGGTATGTATCTTTCCAGACTTTTCTATGCGTGTACATATATATTCTTTAAAAAATAATAGAAAAATTAGAGTATAGTGTGTATACATGTGATTCTGCCACTTGCTTTTTTGGACTTGCATTGCATTGGTTGCATTGTTATTCACTTGATCAATCTTCTCTTAGCAGATTGATGTATTTAGGTTTAAAAAAACTTTTTTTTTTTACTATTACACCATTATGTCAATGACTGTCTTTGTACATCTGTCATATTATTTGTGGTGGTATTTCTTCCAGAAATGGAATTGTTGGGTCCGAGGATATATGCATTTCTCATTTTAATAAATTACCCAATTGTCCTCCCAAAAGGTTGAACCAATTTATACTCTCAAAAATACTTTGTGGGGCTTCCCTGGTGGCTCAGTGGTTAAGAATCCGCCTGCCAGTGCAGGGGGACACGGGTTCTATCCCTGGTCCTGGAAGATCCCACAATCCGCGGAGCAGCTAAGCCCGTGTGCCACAACTACCGAGCTCGTGCTTTAGAGCCCGTGCAGAAGCACCGCAATGAGAAGCCCACACACCGCAACAAAGAGTAGCCCCCGCTCACGGCAACTAGAGAATGCCGGCGCACAGCAATGAAGACCCAACGCAGCCAAAAAAAAAAAAAACACTTTGTGACTTCCTATTTCCCTACATCCTCACCAACGTGGGTTTTTAATTCTTGTTAGCCTGATACACCCTTTTTTTTGGCTGTGCCTCGCAGCTTGCGGGATCTTAGTTCCCGGGCCCTTGGCGGTGAAAATGAGGAGTCCTAACCACTGGACTGCCAGGGAATTCCCTGTTAGTCTGATATACTCTTGTTTTAATTACTTGCTCTTCACCCCATTGGTGAGGCAGAGATTCCCTCCTTAGGGTTATGGAGATGGCCAAACACAATACCTGACACTGAGCAGGTGAGGTTGACAGCACATATACTCACAGCCCAGGGGAGGAGAACACCACAAGCCACCCAGGGCCACACAGGTGTTGCACTCAGGAATACAGTGAACAACCAGGGACTGTGGGAGGCAGACTTTGTAGCAGCAAGAGGGTGAGTGCCCACTGGTTCCTGCAGGGGATCTGATTCGCTTGTTTGAATAAATCTGAGGGCCGGCAGAGAACTGAAACGCACTACAATACTCAGAGATAAGCAGAAACTGCACCTCATCCATTTGATAAGGAGGATTGTTTGACTAGGGCAACTTTCAGTTAGACCATTTGAGGCCCTCTAGATTTTTGTCAAGAAAGCACAAAATACTGAATCTTAATTTCAACCATTCCTGGTTAATTATGAGGGTTCTTTGGGGTATTGATTTTTGAATGACTGTTTGGCCTCTATTATGATGATTGTTTTTCTCATTTAATACACTCATGGATTATTAAGTTCATATACAATAATATTTAATTTTATTTCCTTGATTTGTGTTTAGGATTTTTTTCCCCCTCTGAACTGATAAGTATGACTGGTTTGTAGTTCTCCTTTCTGATCCTCCTTTATTGCGAATTGTGGCTTCATAAAATGAAATATTTACCATTTTTGGTTTTCTGCGCTCTGATACAGACTTATAGGGTGAGGATTATCTGTTCACTGAAAGTTTGAGAGAATTCTTCCATTAAACCATCTGGGCCTAGAGCCTGTTTTGGACATCTTTCTTGGATAATATTTTCAACATCTTTCTTATTTTTATAATTTTATTTCCCAGAAAATTGTCCACATTATCAAGGTTTTCATATGCATTAGAACAGAGCCAGATACGGTTATTCTCTTATTTTCTTGGTGCTCTTAAGATGCAAAACCACATTCTCCGTGACATAAGAACAGAGAACTATAAAAAGAGATTAAGTTGAGATCAAGACAGAGGTGGGTAGAAAATGGCTAAAATGAAAGGAAAATAAACAGAATGAGATATTTTATTAGAGAAAACAGAGTACCTTTGACTCTGAAGAAAATTAAATCAGTGATGTTGAAAAAACAAAAACAAAAAACTTGAGATAGTGTCTCCAGGATTCAGATAAAAGGGACAAAGAGATTTCATTGACAATGGCAATCCAACGTGATAATTTTAGGGGAGAAAAATATCCTAAACAATCTGTTCATAGAATGGACAAGAAAGAACATAGAAGAAAACTTTTCTCAGTTGAAAAGAAGACCTTTTTTGTTTTTGTAAAAGTAACAGAAAAATGCCTATACTGAGAATTATACTGGCAAAATGTTTGACTTTTGAGGGTAAAGAAAAATCCCAACAAGCACCAGGTGAATTGCTTGCCTAAAAGAGACCAGCCCAGGGACTTCCCTGGTGGTCCAGCAGTTAGGGCTCCACGCTCCCAATGCAGGGGACTGAGGGCTCCATCCCTGGTCAGGGAACTAGATCCTGCATGCCTCAACTAAAAGGAGCCCGCATGCCACAACTAAAAAAAGATCTGGCATGCCCCAGAGATCCTGCTTGCTGCAACTAAGACCCGCCACAGCCAAATAAATACATAAATATTAAAAATAATAATAATAAAAGAGACCAGCCCAGCTTTGTTACCTTTTTTTTTGAGCTATAATTGACATATAACATTATATTAGTTTCAGGTGTACTTGCTACCATTTTAAGAGCCAAAAGAATGGGATAAGGACAAGAGAGTCTTGATGGGGATAGTTTGAGATTCAAACTATCTATAAATAGTCAAGTCAATATTCAAACTATTCTATAAATAGTCAAGCCACCATGTGTGTAAAGACAGTAGAAAGGCATTCTCACCTAGGGCAAAGACTTAGAAAAAGGTAACATCCCAGAGTTCTCCTTGAAATCACCAGTCAAGTGGGAGATGAGTCTGAATGAGGAACAGAAAAATTAGTGCATAAAAAACTGGCAGTGACATTGTTACTAATTAAACGAAGGGTTCGCAAAAGCCAAAAACGATTGAAAAAGAGGATTTTTTGACTTAAAAAAAAAAAGTGTAAAAACAAAAGCTGGGTCTAGGGCTTCCCTGGTGGCGCAGTGGTTGAGAGTCCGCCTGCTGATGCAGGGGACACGGGTTCGTGCCCTGGTCCGGGAAGATCCCACATGCCGCGGAGCGGCTGCGCCCGTGAGCCATGGCCGCTGAACCTGTGCGTCCGGAGCCTGTGCTCCGCAACGGGAGAGGACACAACAGTGAGAGTCCCGCGTACCGCAAAAAAAAAAAAAAAAAAAAAAAAGTTGGGTCTATCATCCTAGATTAAGTGGACAGATAAAAGTAAGTGTGAGGGCAGCAGGCCAAGAGATGGAAATTTCTCATTACACAACGAGGAACATAAAAATAAATGATTTGTCATTGACTTTAATAATTTGTGAAATATAAACTGCATTTTTATTTGATAAAGGCAACAACCAGGAGAATTAAAAACAGGCTTTCTGCATTGCAAATCACTATAGCAGATAAAAGCAAATATGGAAAAATTCAGAAAACAGGAAATAGCCAGAAATAAAAACCATAAAATAAGATGACAGATGACCAAACAAGTCATCTGTTAACAGTAGAGCTACAATGGGTTAAATGCCAGCCGGAGTGGAGACGCTGCAGTTTTTAGGACAGACACTTTGTGCCTCCAGGCTCTTGCTAATTCTGAACCCTAGGCCTGGCTTTCTTGTCTACCCTGTTCAAGGCTAAGGCCTCACTTCCAGACAGACTTCTTCCTCCCGGCAGTCCTCCCGGGCCACCAGGGGCGGAATGAGCACTCTTCTCACAGACCTGGCAAGCGCGTGCGAAGCTGGTGCTCCAGATCTGAGACGAACCACCTTACTCCCTCTCACTCCGAAGGGCCGGGCATCCTGCCATGTTCGGCCCACAGGGTGAAGCAGTCAAACCCTGCTCGATTGTAATGTTATGTCTTTTTCCTTGTCAACCGCCTTTTCCCCCACGACGGTGATCCTCCGCGACAATCAAGTTTCAAACCGGTTCCGATTGCTGACGGACAGTCACGACCCGCGAAGCCTCCCGTATGCCCGCGAAGGGTCTTCCAAGCGCGTTGTCGGATCCACTCCAGACGTCTCGCCCCGCCCCCACCTTGCAGACTTGCAAGGTCTCCACGGCGTTCGCTGGGAAGTCGCGTCCCGAAGAACGGGAGCGCGAGAGGAATAGGGCTCGGGGCTTAGCTTCTAGAGCCCCTTCCCCAAGCCAGAGGGGCTCCTCCCTGTCGCCAAAGATGTGGGGTTCAAGGAGGGCGCGGTCCTACTGGATTTGTTGAAGAGGAGAGACTGGGGGCTGAGCCCAAGGGTCTTGAGGGTTAACAGGGAATAAGCAGGGGGCTCAGGGCAGACTCGCGGCGCCCTGGGGTGAGTGAAAGAGAGGGGTCCCACGCGCGGGCCTGGACGCAGCGACGAAAGGGTTAAGGCATTGGGCCCCGCCCCAGCCCCGGGATTGGCGGGTCCGGGGGGCGTGGCTGGAGGGCGTGCCCGCGTTTGCCGCAGCCGCGAGTGGGCGGGGCCCAGGCGGGGAGCGGGAGGGGCGCGGAGCGCAGCCGGGCCCGCGCCTCGCGCCCAGCCGGGCGGGCTTCTGGCTGCGCCAGCTAGCCGGGCTGGCGGCGCCCGCGCCGAAGACCCCGCACCGGACCCTGAGATAGCGAGTAAGTGAGGCAGGCCCACTGCGGCGCCCCTCCCGGCTCCGACCTGTCTGTCGCCTTGCCCGCTGCACCGCGAGGCTCATTCGGTAGGACCCGGAGCCGGGGAGGGGGCGCGTCCCACTGCTGGGATCCTTGGGGGTGAGGGGAGTGAAGATGAGGCCGATGATGTCATGGATGCTTCGCAGGGCCTGGGGGAAGGTGGCGGCCGGAGGGGGTGCGGCCCGGATTATGTCACCTCTTCCCACTGCGCCCCGCCCCCCGGGCCACACGCCTTGGTGGGGAGCACCGAGAGGTGCGGGAGGGATTCCCCCCACCGCAGAGACCACCCCACCCCCGGGCACCTCCTCGGGATGGCCTGTGGCCGGGGTCTCTGTCGTGGGCAGCGCCCGAGCACCCGCCACCCCCCACCCCCACCCCCGTGCGGGAGGCTCGTGTGTGCGCGTGTGTGTGCTCGGGGTGTGTGTGGGGGGGCGCTGTCAGCCCCCTCACTCCTGAAACATGGGATTTATCAGAGCCAGGATCTAGGGGATGGGGCCCTTCCCCCTTTGTCGCCAAGGGAAGATGGATCTTCCCTCACACATCCCAACCAAGAAGTTCTGGAGACCTCTGCACCCCCAAAAGCCCTACAGTGCCCCTGATACCTTTTCTCCCTCAGTCCTTTTTCTCGGAAGCCCTTCCTGATTTTCCTGTCCGATTCACTGCCTCTTTGCATTGCTCATAACTAGCATTCCCACACACATTCTCTCTGTATCTCCTCAGTGCTAGGGGCCAGAGATCCAAGACTCTGCCGTCCGTTCCCCCTGGGGGTACTCACAGGCCAGTCTCAGAATGAAATATCCCTGGAGTGGCCTGAGCCAAGTGCTCCAAGACCACCCTACCCCCTCTCCCAGGGTAGATCAGGGATGCTCTCCTGGGAGGCAGCATTTGGATTGGTCCTTGAAGGATGCAGGATGGGCACAGAGAGCTGAGAAGAGATTTTGTGTGTAGAGTGGAGAGGGGCTCAGGTCAAGGGAAATAGGATGAGCAACAGGAGAGGCCTTGGGGGCCCTGCTTCAAGCTCTGCTCTGGTTCTGAGGGCTGAGAGGAATGCCAGGCATTTACCCATAATACATTCACTTCTTAAGATTCCTGTAGGGTAGGTGTGAGAACCCACGGTGGAATAACCTGCATGCAGTTCCACCCCTAACCAGCTGAGCTGGGATTTACACTTGGAGCTGATACCTCCATAACTCTGTCTATTGCACTTGGTGCAGTAGAATTTGGGCAGAGCACAGACAAGATCGGCTTTGCCCTTTAGAAAGGGTCCCTTGGCAGCTGCACAGGGGAGGGAGTGCTGAGAAAGAAAGCCCAGTGAGGAGCCCCCCACAAAGATGCTGGCAGGAGGGGCTGCTGAGATCTTTAGGGGGTGAATGGGCTGAGCTTAGGGCCTCTGAGACCCAAGAGAAGGGTGGGGTATTCCTAGTTTTGGGAGGGACACAGCTACGGTGGGGTGGGTGGTCACTGTAGGATGGAAGGACCTGCCCATGTAACCCCCAGGTATTGTCTCTTTGGCCTGTTCATGACCACTAATACTGTGTGTAATGTCCTAGGCACTGAGAGCTGATAGGACAGAGATAGAGGCAGAATCGGGCAACAGGCTGTCATCCCAGGTTGTTGAGCTGAGGCCATGAGCCTGTCTTTGCCGACCACACTCAGCTACCTGGGCTAGTTCAGGACCCAGACCCACAGATGAAGCTCAAACCCTTCCCCTGGGCTCAGTTTCCACCTATCAGGGAAACATACGCCCCTGCTTATCCTACCAGTCCCTGCTGGGGTTTTGTGGAAAGAAGCTGCAGCAGCCCAAGCTTGGGAGAGAGAAGGGGCAGGGAACGCTTGTATGGGGCTGACCATAACAGGTTAGAATTATGGCAAGAAGCTGTTTGGAGAGCGAGACTCCAGGGAGAGCTGCAGTGGGTTGGTAGTCAAAGATTCCCCAGGTAAACCACAGGGATAGGAGGCTCAGGAAACAGTTCTGGGACCTCATTTCCATCCATCCAGGACTCTGGGCATCCAGGCCTTCCTGGGGACCACACACAATCCAGGGAAACAGTGGGTCTGGGTGGAATATGATCAGCCCCAACCTATGGTCAGATTCTCCTTTACTGAATCTCAGAGAAGGTAGTATTGCATGTTTGTACTGCACCTTACAGTTTGCAAAGAACCTTCCTGTCACTCTCATGATCAACATGATCACTTCTGAGGTTTGCTCCTGTCCACATCCAGGCTTTTGGTGGCGCCCCCTTGCCAAGATCTCTAATCTCACTATTGATGCCTTCCTTCAGGATATCACCACACTCAGGTTTCTACCATGTTAAATTCTAAAATTAGAAGAGAGCCCTTGGATCCCAAACCACCTTAAATTACTGCCTTCTCTGGCCTCCTCTTAAAAGAGAGGGGAGGCTTCCCTTGTGGCGCAGTGGTTGAGAGTCCGCCTGCCGATGCAGGGGACACGGGTTCGTGCCCCGGTCTGGGAAGATCCCACATGCCACGGAGCGGCTGGGCCCGTGAGCCATGGCCGCTGGGCCTGCGTGTCTGGAGCCTGTGCTCCGCAACGGGAGAGGCCACAACAGTGAGAGGCCCGCGTACCGCAAAAAAAAAAAAAAAGAGAGAGAGAGAAGGGAACTCTTCCATCTTTCCCTCCAGACCCCCCTCCTACTCCTGTAGTCTGGCTCTGCCTTGCACCACTTTTCTGAAATCATTCTCTCATAGACACGTGATGTTTCCACCTGCCAAATTCAGGACACCCCCGCCAATCCCAATTTTACCTGGTCCCTTTAAAAAAATTTTTTTAATATAAATTTATTTATTTTTGGCTGCGTGGGGTCTTCGTTGCTGGGCGCGGGCTTTCTCTAGTTGCAGTGAGCGGGGGCTACTCTTCGTTGCAGTGCGTGGGCTTCTCATTGCAGTGGCTTCTCTTGTTGCAGAGACGGGCTCTGGGCATGTGGGCTTCAGTAGTTGTGGCTCACGGGTTCTAGAGCGCAGACTCAGTAGTTGTGGTGCACTGGCTTAGTTGCTCCGTGGCGTGTGGGATCCTCCCGGACCAGGGCTGGAACCCGTGTCCCCTGCATTGGCAGGCAGATTCTCAACCACTGCGCCACCAGGGAAGCCCTGGCCCCTTTTTTAACACTAGGAGCTGCCCCCACATTCTTGCAGCCCACTCCATCTTGGTCTTCAGGGCCTGCCTTCTCCTGGCCTTCTTCCCACTCCCACACCACCTCCCAGTCTTCTGGGGCTCTACCACTCGAGCTCCATGCTGGGCGCCACCCACACCACCCTTGAATGCTCATGATTCCAGTCTCTCTTTCTATCCGGTATGTGACAGATATCTTTCTCTGGTCTTCCTCAAATCACCCATTTCCCCCAAACATTCTCCTTCTGTCAAGTTAAGGGTGTCACATCCATCCTGGTGCCCCAGTCCAGATTCCTCCCTTGCCCCCACCCCCTGAACACCATCTGTGTGAAATTCTGTCCATTCTTCCTCCCTGCCCAGATCTTCCCACTGGTTCTAAGCCTCAGGCCTCACAGCCTCCACCCTCTCAGTCCCTAGCTGCTCCCTACACTGCATCCAGAGATGGCAAGTGAAGGGGGTCATGCTTAGAATGGGAGGGGGATATCTGGGCTGGAGTACACTGGGAGTGGAGACAGCATGGCCAGGGTGAGTCAAGAGGCACGTAGGGCTTCCCTGGTGGCGCAGTGGTTAAGAATCCGCCTGCCAATGCAGGGGACACGGGTTTGAGCCCTAGTCCAGGAAGATCCCGCATGCCGCCAAGCAAGTAAGCCCGTGCACCATAGCTACTGAGCCTGCGCTCTAGAGCCCTTGAGCCACAACTACTGGGCCCGCGTGCCTAGAGCCCGTGCTCTGCAACAATAGAAGCCACCGCAATGAGAAGCCCATGCATCGCAAAAAAGAGTAGCCCCCATTCACCGCAACTAGAGAAAGCCTGCGTGCAGCAACGAAGACCAAATGCAGCCAAAAATATATTTAAAAAAAAAAAGGGAGGCACCTAGGTCACCAGATGAAAGGAGGCACTCACTCTCAGGGTCCTGCACTTGCTGATCCTGCACCTAAATTGAGCCCTAGGTGCCTCTCTTGACTCACCCTAGGTCTCAGCCTTGTGGGACATGTGGAACAGATTAGCTTAAGGGAGCAATGTAGTAAAGTCCTGTTCTCCACACCTGGGGGGTCGGGGGGAGATGCTGATAGAATGGAATTTTACAAAGTCAGTGTGGACTGGTTTGTGGTAAGTTTTCCAACCACCTAGGGCTGTAATTCCGGGTGTGATGGCCAGAAGACTGAAGGGCAAGAGTTTTGTTAAGGCTCCCCTGGTCAAACACAGCATTAAAAATGGGCATATGGGTAGAAGATAGTTTGAAGTGCACTCAAGGGGCCGAGGGCTGCTACCAGTACCCCTTCACCTTGGCAGAGAAGGAAGGCTCCCTGCCTGGTTTCTGGTGGGAACAGGGGTTAAAGGCCTGAAGGGCGCCCCCTGCCATTCTGGCACACGTATTTGAGCGTCTACACTCACAGCAGGCACTGCCTGCTCCCACTGCCCGGCTGGATATGAGGATCTCTGGGGCAGGTCTTCCCAGGTGCGGACTTGAGACAAAGGAACCAGGAAGCGGGGCCTTCCTGAGCGCAGGTAACCCGAGGCCCTGCTCCCCCTGCTTCTGTGGGCCGGCCCTGGGGGAGGAGGGACGCACGTCCACTGAAGGGCTCAGAGAAATTCATGGTGAACTAAGCAGGGTCAAGGTCCACAAGGAGCGGGGGAGGGGAGTAATCCAGGAAGTCTTCCCGAAGGCAGTGAATTCTTGGAGGGGTTCTGCAGGCGCGGAATCCTCCTGGGCGCCGCTGGGCACGGAGGCCCCGCTCCTGCCCCCGCCCACTTGTAGGAACAGCAAGCCAGGAGGGAGGCATGGCAGGCGCCCGCGCTGGCGGCGCTGCGTCCTCTGCCCCGGCCTCAGCCAGCCCGGGGGCCTCTGCTGAGGTACTGACCATGGGTAGGGGGCCCTCTCGTGCCAGGCCCCCATGCGGCGGAGTTGGAAAGACCTCCGGGAGGGCCCCCTGCTAGGCGCTGCAGCTGGGGTCCCCGGCAGTCCGCGAGGGGCGGGGCATGCCCTTGGTGGCCCAGATAAGCGCCGCCGCGGCAGCTCCCGCCCACCAGACCCCCAATACCTTTGTCCCCTCCCCGCGCCCGCCTCCCTGGGGTGCCTGGCATGCGGCAGCTCTGCGAGGTAGGTCCTGCATTCCTCCCATTTCGCAGAGGAGAAAACTGCAGTCCAGGATGGCTCAGTCGGCCCGTCCAAAGTCGCGCAGCTGGTCCTGGCCGAGCTGCGAGAGTGAGGCACATGGCCCCTGCAGACCGGGCCTCGGAGGGTCCAAGGCTTGAGGACCCGTCGGCCCCCCACCCCCTTGGAGAGGCAAGGAGAGGATCCTGCGCTGGTAGTGAGCCTCCACTTCTGCCCTTGACTGCAACACCCTGGGTTAGGGGCCCGGGAAGGACTCCCATCCACAGTTTTTGGATAGGGGTGGGTTTCTCTCCCTCCCTTAAGTTCTGAGGTTCCCTACTGAATTCAGGTACTGCTGTCCCCTTCCAACCCCATCTCCCCAGCCCATGAGGTTGGGATATAGGGGTCCAGACCCAGAGTAAAGTACACCTGAGTTCTGGGGGTTGCAGTTAAGAGTTGAGGGGGTCACTGTGTCTGGGAGGCTCATGAAGGAGGTGGGTTTGAGGTGGGAGTTAAAGAATGGAATACTGAGCAGAGCAAAGCTAGGAGGGTAGGTGCATAGTCCCTGGGGGTTGGGCTTTGTCAGGTGTGCAACGGGCAGCCCCTATTACCAAGCTATCATTATTTACCCAGCCCCATTCCTTTACCTTGGGTGTTTGGGAACTCTTGTACCCACTATAAGGAAGGAGACACTGAGGGGCAGGGTGCAGGTGGTGCCGGGTCGGGCTTGCATGGGATGGTGGGAGTGGAGGTGGAGCTGACCTATCTGCTTTCCCACCTGTGCCCACAGTGCCCCCCTGGCTTAGTCATGGCGAAGCTGGAGACACTGCCTGTGCGCGCTGATCCAGGGCGGGATCCCCTCCTGGCCTTTGCCCCTCGGCCCTCTGAGCTCGGACCCCCAGACCCTCGTCTGGCCATGGGCAGTGTGGGCAGTGGGGTGGCCCACACTCAGGAGTTCGCCATGAAGAGTGTGGGCACCCGCACGGGGGGTGGGGGCAGCCAAGGCAGTTTCCCTGGCCCCCGTGGCAGTGGGGCCAGCAGGGAGAGGCCAGGCCGCTACCCCTCGGAGGACAAGGCTCTCGCCAATTCACTCTACCTCAATGGCGAGCTACGGGGCAATGACCACACAGATGTCTGCGGCAATGTGGTGGGCAGCAGTGGTGGCAGCAGCAGCAGCGGTGGCAGTGACAAGGCCCCACCACAGTATCGTGAGCCCAGCCACCCACCCAAGCTCCTGGCCACCTCTGGCAAGCTAGACCAGGTCAGTCCCTGGGGCCTTTTCCTGGGGCAGGAGGCAGCCCATAGAGGAGGGTGAAGTGGGCCTTCTTGGACGTTTTTGGGTTGTAGGGGCTGAGATAGAAGCTGGGCTGGGGAGCCTTGGGGGCCAACTCCAGCTGGTAGGTCTAGGGCAAAGACCTGGCTGTGAGGGGGGCAGGTGGTGGATATAAGGTGGGACTCCAGCCAGGAGGGACTCCCAGGATGGAGATCCAATGGGGGTGGGAGGTGGGGCTGAACAAGTCTAGATCAGAGGGAAGAGACTGGGGGCAAGGCTAAGGTCCCATCCTGATGTCGACTCCCCCTTCCTTGCTTTTGCGCAGTGCTCAGAGCCGCTAGTTCGGCCTTCGGCCTTCAAGCCTGTTGTACCCAAAAATTTCCACTCCATGCAGAACTTGTGCCCCCCCCAGACCAACGGGACCCCTGAGGGACGACAGGGCCCTGGTGGCCTCAAGGGTGGACTGGACAAGTCTCGGACCATGACCCCAGCGGGTGGGGGAGGGGGCGGCCTCTCAGACTCAGGCCGGAACTCACTCACAAGCCTGCCCACCTACAGCTCCAGCTATAGCCAGCACCTGGCGCCCCTCAGTGCCTCCACCAGCCACATCAACCGCATTGGCACTGCCAGCTATGGTAGTGGCAGTGGTGGCAGCAGCAGCGGTGGTGGGTCAGGCTACCAGGACCTGGCAACCTCTGACAGTGTGCGGGCCTCCAGCAAGAGTGGGTCATCCTCATCCATGGGGCGGCCAGGCCACCTGGGATCAGGGGACAGCGGAGGTGGAGGCCTGCCATTTGCGGCCTGCTCACCACCCTCGCCCAGTGCTCTGATCCAGGAGCTAGAGGAAAGGCTGTGGGAGAAGGAACAGGAGGTGGCAGCTCTGCGGCGTAGCCTGGAGCAGAGTGAGGCGGCAGTGGCCCAGGTGCTGGAGGAGCGTCAGAAGGCCTGGGAGCGTGAGCTGGCCGAGCTGCGGCAGGGCTGCAGTGGGAAGCTGCAGCAGGTGGCCCGTCGCGCCCAGCGCGCCCAGCAAGGCCTACAGCTGCAGGTGCTGCGGCTGCAGCAGGACAAGAAGCAGCTGCAGGAGGAGGCAGCCCGGCTGATGAGGCAACGGGAAGAGCTTGAGGACAAGGTTGCCGCCTGCCAGAAGGAACAGGCCGACTTCCTGCCCCGGATGGAGGAAACTAAGTGGGAGGTGCAGACTGGGGGGTTGGGCATCTCCCTGTGTCCCCTTCCTTCTGTCTCTCTGGAGAAACCCAGAGCAGCAGCCCACAACTATCACAAGGGGTGTGAAGGTTGTGCAGGGATCAATTAGGAGTGTCTGTGAGGACCAGAGCTGTCCCAGGCTGTGTGAGATTAGCCATGTCTGTCCCAAGTCTGAGGAGGGAAGCCTGCATGTCATTTCTGCCATGATGACGAGCTGACCCTGAGCCCTGGGGCAGCTTGATGCCCTGGGGCTGGATATGGGGGCTGGGGTGTGGGTGAGCAGAGCTCTGCCTTCACCCTGACTTCTCTTCTCACCTGTCCCTGCCCAGGTATGCCAGAAGGCTGGGGAGATTTCCCTACTGAAGCAGCAGCTGAAGGACTCGCAGGCGGATGTGTCCCAGAAGCTGAGTGAGATTGTTGGGCTGCGCTCGCAGCTGCGGGAGGGCCGGGCCTCACTGCGGGAGAAGGAGGAGCAGCTGCTCAGCCTGAGGGACTCCTTCAGCAGCAAACAGGCCAGCCTGGAGCTGGGTGAGGGCGAGCTGCCCTCTGCCTGCCTCAAGCCGGCGCTGACCCCAGTGGACCCGGCCGAGCCGCAGGACGTGCTGGCCACCTGCGAGAGCGACGAGGCCAAGATGCGCCGTCAGGCTGGGGTGGCTGCTGCCGCCTCCCTGGTTTCCTTGGATGGGGAGGTGGATGCTGGGGGGGAGAGTGGGACTCGGGCCCTGCGGCGGGAGGTGGGGCGCCTGCAGGCTGAGCTGGCAGCTGAGCGGCGAGCCCGGGAGCGCCAGGGTGCCAGCTTCGCAGAGGAGCGCCGAGTGTGGTTGGAGGAGAAGGAAAAGGTCATCGAGTACCAGAAGCAGCTGCAGCTGAGTTATGTGGAAATGTACCAGCGCAACCAGCAGCTGGAGCGGCGGCTGCGAGAGCGGGGGGCTGCGGGAGGTGCCAGCACGCCTACACCTCAACATGGGGAGGAGAAGAAAGCCTGGACCCCCTCCCGCCTCGAGCGCATCGAGTCCACAGAAATCTGATCCCCTACCTGGGCATGTGGCCTTTTGACAAATACCCAGTCAAAGGCCAGAGTCCCAGTGTCCCCCCCTCCGCCATCTCTTTTCCCCATCCCCTGTATCCCCAGACCAAAGAGGTTCTCAAAGCAGCTGTGACCAGGCCCCTCCCCTCCCCTCCCCTCACTGGGTGTCTCCCAGCTCTACCACTGCCCCTCTGGGCAGCCCACTCGACCCTTCTCCCAAGGAGGAAACAGGGGAAGGGCAGAGTGAGTGGGGATGAGGAGCCCAGGCAGCAGGGGAACTCATGCTCTTTTTCTTGGCACTCCCTTGTTGGAGAGGTGGCAGGCCTTGCAGTGCCATGAGGTGCCCAGCTCCTTGGTGGGTCTGGGCTGCTACTGTCGGCCACCCTGTGTCCAGAGATGCTCTCTGTACCCATCTCCTTGGCCACGTAACCTGAGGGGGCTTGCGTGCGTTCTGCCAAAGCTGACACCTTGGACTCCTGGCCTCTCTCCTTCCAGTACTTTTCTCCCTCCTTGGGCAGATTGGCAGGACAAACGGGAGCAGGTGGCCTACCTGTGGTTGAGAGGGCTACTTGCCCAGCCCCTCCCTGCCAAGGTCTCTTGGACTCAGGCCTCAGAGCCTGGCCTGGTCCTGAGTGTGTGTCCATATGTGTGTGTTGGAGGAGAGAAGGGCTGGGGCTGGAGGCTCAGTGCCCAGGGAAGATCTGCCATCCTATTTTTGAGAAGGGTCACCTGGAGGCTTCTTAGCTTTACCCTCACCCTTCTGACCAGGATCCCACAGGACAACAGCCCCATCTGCTTGGCTGACCCCACACCCAGGGCCACTGTCCAGCTCTAACTACAGCTATTAAGTGCCACCTGCCTCTCAGGCACTCCCCTCACCTAGTTTCTGAGGTCACATGAGTGTCTGTGATGTCTTCTTGTGTTTTCCCTGACTTGATTCCCTCAGCCACCTTCTGCTTTCGTGCTCAGCCTATTGCTTTCATGCTCAGAACATCATTGTCTTAGGCCATCTCTTCCCCCAAACCTCACCTTTTCTTCCAGTAGAAAACTGCTTGATCTTTGGTGCACTGCCCACTTCCAAGTTCCACTGGGCCCAAGCTTGAGCCTGAGGCCCTTGTTTTGGGGGGTGGGGGTGGCTATGATTGCTCTTGAAGAACAAGACTGAACTGAGAGGATCTCTGACCTCTGGGTCCCAGAGGCCTGAAGTAGCCCAGTGTTTGCCCAGGGTAGGCCTGGCATGGCCATCAGTGGGGACTGGGGAAGCCAATGTCACTTCCTCCTCTGGGGGCCCTCTCAGAGTCCATCTCCCCAAAATAAGAAGGGAAAGGCAAATTTCTAACACACCAGCAATAAAAATCAGAGGAGGCTTGGTCCTCAGCCCTTGTATTTCTCTCTTTTTACTCTCTCCTTCCCACCCACAGACTGGGTTTGTGGGGCAGGGTGGAGGGAGCTGGCAACTACTGTGAGCAATTCCCTGACCCCTGACCAGCCTCCTCCCATGACTGGTGACTGTTTAACGAGCTGTGCATCCCCCACAAAAACAGGAGTGCCTCTGTGGCCTCTGTCCTTCTGCACAGCCCTTTCCAGTGCCCCTCACCAGATCTCTGAGCTGGGTGGGGGGCTGTCCTGGCAATCACTGCCCATTCCACTCACCCTTCACTGCACCTGCCCCAGAAACTGGGCCTGGGCCAGAGGGGCAGGGGGAAGAGGAGGCATTAGTAGGTTAAAAAAAAATAGAAAAAAATATGAACAGACTTAGCTTTGGGATTTCCAACTACAAAAGAAATTATATATAAATATATATAAATATATATCTCTACCACATGTGATGGAAAGACTTCGTTTTCTTTTCCCAAAGAAATAAAATGGAGAAAGCCTCTTGAGTGGCACTCTTTCGGCCTGCTTGTGTCTTTGCAGGTGTGGGAGGTGAGGCTGGGTGAGGGGGGTGTGGAGGGCAAAGCTGGAGTAAACATTTCCCAGAGGAGGCATGAGACTGGAGGTGCTCACTGGGCCGTGCCAGGAGGTTGGCCCAAAGCCCAAGCTCCTCCCTGTTGCCCAGGAGGAGTAGTGGTTCCACGTTTCTGCCCAAAGGGGCTTTCTCTTCAGCTCAGACTGTTGCCAAAAGGGTTTCAAACTAGTTCCAGCTCAGAATCTGGATAACAGACTGCTGGTCAGAAGGCAGGTGATGCAGGACAACTAGATGCAGCCTGCAGCATCCTGAGCCACCTTACAGTGATTAGCCAAAGTCTGAGGGCAGAACACATGAAGGCCGAGAACCGGTTTGTAATTAGTGGTGAGGCCCCAAAGGCAGAAGCGACCCAAGCGTGCTTCAAGTAGGAAGCTGTCCTTTATAATTCCTTTGGTCATCCTCACAAAGACCCTCAATCAAGAATGCACTCTGCTACAAGTAACACAACCTGATACACAGGACCTCAGAGTGGTTCATTTTTCCTCACCTGACAAAAAGTCTGGACATAAGCATCCTCTAAGTGTCATAGGTGTTGGTTCATCAAGGACCTAGACTTTTCATCCTCCTCCTCTCCCATCTTTTGCATGTTCCCTCCATGCCACAAGGCGGCAGCCACCGCTGCGTGAAGTGACTGAGGCAGCAGCACTCTATCATGAAAGTAAAAGCTTTCCAAGAAGCTTCACAGCACCATTCCCTTTAAATTTTGTGGGCTGGAACTGAGTCACATGCTCTTCTCACTTCAGGGGAGCCTGGGAAATTGAGTATTGGCAAAGAGGAACGGGATTGTCGTGGCTGCCAAGGAGCCGTTACAGTTCATTTCATCGCCTAGGCTCTCTCTCTGGGTTCTGCTGGCAAGGACAGAGTCGTAATTAGCAACTCACAGTGTTTGCTCTGGTCCAGCCCCGGTGAGAGAACCCTCTCTGAGCAGTGGTGTCAGTGGTCTAGGGCCCAAAATGCTCACCCCCAGGCAAACAGTGCCCTCCACAGAGCTCAGGAGTTGGGATGCCAGGCTTGCCTCTCCTTGCAGTGAAGTGTCCTCCCTCTCAAGACGGTGCCCTGGAGGGAGCACCATTTCTCAGGTCCCCTTCACAGCCCTTAGGATGGGCGGACCAGCAGCCAAAGCACGGACAAGGTGTGACCACCCTGATCACACTGATCGTCTCCAGTGCCCCCAGGGACGGCCGTCTGGGGCCAAGTCCTCCTGGAAGTCTCGAGAGTCTCTTCCCTGCCTAGTTGCCCATACCCACTCAGGTGGGAGCCCGCCTACTTGGGGAGGTGGAGGATCACCCTGGCTCATCTGCCAAAGCTCTGGCCTTTTCAGCCCAGCTCCTCACATCCATTTCTCCTAACAGGCTCGTCTATCCATCACTAACTCTCCTCCTGAGAACGCTTTCTAGATATATCTCTATTATAAATGCATGATTACCTCATTGGGCAGATAAGAAACTTGGCTTAGAGAATTTACGTGACTTCCCCAAGGCCATAAACCCTGTGTAGCGGTCTGAGATTCCAACCTGTATCTAGGCTATTCAGTGACTTTCAGAGCCGTCCATCCACAGCGCGGTTTTCCCTTCGCAGGTCCTGTCTCTGCAGCAACATCTTCCTGTGGAAAACGTCTTTGGAAAACGCTGACAGAGTCTTTTGAGCCTCGGCCGCACCCGTCACTCGCACAGCATACGGAAGTAACGGGCAGTTGGCCGGAAGTGGGGCTGTGCGGCCCGGGGGTAGCTGGAGGAGTCGCCGAGCCGCGGCCACTCGCGGGAGTGGCGACTGGTGTTGCGGCGCCCGTGCTCCACAGGCTCAGGTGAGTGACGGCGGCCAGAGAGGAGGCCGCGGCGGCGCTCTCTGCCGAGCTGGGCTGCGCTTCCCGGCGCGGGCTGCGGGCACCTGTCCAAGGCCCGGCTCTAGGGAGAACCTCGGCGACCCGGAGTTCTGTGGCCTTTGGCAGGCTGCTTACCTGAACCTTGAGTTTTCCTCTGTGAGACGGAGATGATAACAGTACTTGCTTCACAGGTCTTTTGTGAGAGCGTAGTGAGATATTCTGCCGCTTCTCTTATCACACTTCAATCTGCATGCGATTCACTGGAATCTGGAGGTTCGGATTCTGTAAGTCTGGGGTGGGGCCTGAGATTCAGCGTTTCTCACCAGTTTCCAGGTGAGGCTGATGCCGCTGCTCCGCAGGCCGCACTTTGAGCAGCAAGGCCTTGCGGCATTTTGCTCAGTACCTGGGAGAGGTTGAGTCTTCAGTAAATATCACTACGATATATACCTTTTCCCCATTTTTTAACAGATAGTTTCTGGTTGCACAAGTCTAAGGGTGTTATTGATGTCCCCCTCCCTTTTTTCTCTCCAGGGAAAAGAAAAATAATTGCTATTTCTCTTTCCGTACAAATCATGACACAGCTCTTCTTTCCTGACTCAGGGAGCTTTGGGCCCTCTCCATACCAGTTACGTGCATGGGCCTCCTCGGGTGATGCTTCATTGCCCACTCACTGCAGACCCTTGGACGGTGCTTCATCCTGTGGAGCTGGAGCCAAGTGCTTTAGCACCAACATGGCTAATGTTTTGTGCTTTAGTCATTTGTTGCTGCTGGAACCTGAATTTATGTTTTCTGCACTTTGCTCACACTTTGTGAATAGTAAGAACGGTCACCTAGATTCTGTGACTCACTGCTCTGAATGGCCTTGGGCAAGCTCTGGGATGAATTTGCTTCTGCCTGGTAGACCAGAATAAAACCTAAAGACTCTGTGCTGCATAAGACAGCTGAGAAAGTGAGGTTTTTGGCAGTTATGCACATCTAATTTGTCAGTATGATTTTCTTCCCCATTCATTGGTTTATTTTTCCTGGTCCCCAACAAAGCCTTGTCATTCATCATGCAAATAAGTCAACTTTGATACCAAAGAATTCTGATGGTTCCCCTTCACTTGTCTGAGATACTATACTGTGCAGCCTTGCAAATCTAGGAAAACAGATAAAGCCAAATGTTCGGTTGTGCTAACAGTGATAGGTACTTGGACTGTTTATTTGGAAATTTTTTCACATGGTTGTGGGTGCAGGTAGTTTACATGTTGGGATTTTTGTCAATCTTCTCGTAGACTGCAGTGCCTAGAGGAAGTTCGTTTTTTGCTATTTTAATTCTCAGGGCTACTCAACATATTATTTGCTAAAACAAAAATGGAGTTTGAAGTATCCATTTATTTGTGGTAATTTTATCAGGATATAAGTGGGTTAAATTTTTCTAGCAAAAGAATCAAATCAGAATTAAGGGATGAGATCCGGTAACTGGTAAATTGAATGTGCTGAGGGTGTCATATACTTAATCTACAGTTAGCATGGCTGCCTTCCTCCGCCTGGCTCCCCTCCTCTAACTTCTGGACTGTAGTTTAAAACGAAGCTATTCGGCCTTGCTCAGACCTGTACCTGGAAGGTGGAAAGGTAAGATTTCTCGCTCTTGTGAAATCACATCATTCAGGGTGGTTTGGGCAGTGCCTTTCAGAACAGCCATGGTTGGTCCAGTGGTCTCTGAGGCTCCACTCTGGTTCTTTAGGACCCCTAAAGAGGAGATGGGAAGGAGAGTATCCTTGGGGCACTTAACTAGGAAAGGGGTTTTGTGAAATGATGTCACATAAATTTGAACCTTTAGAGGAGACATCGGGAGTTATTGATTGGGCATCTCATAGTGTTCTCTTTCCAGCTTTCTTATGGATTGTCTGGGAGCCCTTACGTAAGGAGGAACTAACTCTCAGCTATATTTTTCTCTATCTGGGCAAAACATTCTGGCCTCCTCTCTTTTGTATTGCCTTTTCCCCCCACTCTTCTGCTTTATTGGTTCTGTATCTTCCTTGTGTTTCTTCCCTTTCCTTCTCCACAGTACTTAATACCCAGCTTCTGAAGTGGTTATATTTCAGATCTGTATACATAGATATGGTGTCTATACAGTTGTGCTAAAAGTTACATGGTGAAAAAGTGAGTAGCTGCTGTTTGCCATTTGCAATTTCACTCTGCATGGCTCTAAGATTATTTATTTTGTCATCGTTCTGTTACTGGGCATCCACAGAGAAGTTCTACAGACAATAGGAAGTGCTTGTACTAGAAATAACTTTTCAGCATTTTCCTTGAGTATGTAGGTTTCTTTCTTTTTTTTAAAAAAAATATTTATTTATTTATTTAATATTTTTTGGCTGTGTTGGGTCCTCGTTGCTGCACGCAGGCTCCCTCCAGTTGCAGCGAGCGAGGGCCGTTCCTCGTTGCAGTGCACGGGCCTCTCACGCAGTGGCTTCTCCTGTTGCGGAGCATGGGCTCCAGGCGCACGGGCCTCAACAGTTGTGGCACACAGGCCCAGTAGTTGTGGCTCGAGAGCTCCAGAGTGCAGGCTCAGCAGTTGTGGTGCACAGGCTCAGCCGCTCTGCGGCATGTGGGATCCTCCAGGACCAGGGCTTGAACCCATGTCCCCTGCATTGGCAGGCAGACTCCCAACCGCTGCACCACCAGGGAAGTCCCAAGGTTGCTTTCTCTATCCACTGATTGTCTTTTTTTTTTTAATATTCATTTTTATTTATTTATTTTGGCTGCACTGGGTCTTAGTTGCAGCATGTGGGATCTTCGTTGCGGCATGTGGGATCTAGTTCCCCGACCAGGGATGGAACGTGGGCCCCCTACATTGGCAGCGCGGAGTCTTACCCACTGGACCACCAGAGAAGTCCCTGATTGTCTTCTTGAAGAACACTTTAATTTCCTGTTAGAACATGCATTTTGTAAATTTAAGTTTTTAAATTAAAAATACATGGCTTGGGGCTTCCCTGGTGGCGCAGCGGTTAAGAATCCACCTGCTGATGCAGGGGACATGGGTTCGAGCCCTGGTCTGGGAAGATCCCAAATGCTGCGGAGCAACTAAGCCCATGTGCCACAACTATTGAGCCTGTGCTCTAGAGCCTGTGAGCCAGAACTACTGAGCCCATGCGCCACAACCACTGAAGCCCACGCGCCTAGAGCCCGTGCTGCGCAACAAGAGAAGCCACCGCAATGAGAGGCACGCACACCACAACAAAGAGTAGACCTCACTCGCCACAACTAAAAGAAAGTCCGTGTGCAGCAACGAGGATCCAATGCAGCCAAAAATAAATAAATAAATAAATTTATTAAGAAAAAAAATACATGGCTTATGTAGTTGAATTCCCTGGTGGCCCAGTGGTTAGGACTCTGCACTTTCACTGCTGAGGGCACAGGTTCAGTCCCTGGTCCAGGAACTAAGATTCCACAAGCCATGCAGCGCTGCCAAAAAAAAAAAAAAAAAAAAGCAAATAGTTTGACAGATCTTATAACACTAAAATTAATTTCCTTTCTTTTCTCCCTCCATTTTTGTTACCCAGAGTCACTTTTCAACTATTTGCCTGTTTCTTTTGGCATTCATTGGTGTATTTCTAAATAACATTTGTGTTTCTATTTCTTGATTTCTAGGATATATCTATGTCTATAAAATCTCTTGACTTCTTTGTTATGGACTTTGATGCTCTAGGTCTCTTGTATCACTACTCAGTTTTCTTCTACCCCACTTCCCCTCCCTTTAATGTCCCAACATAGGTTGCTCATAATTTTTGGTGAGGCAGATATTCAAGGTTTATATAAGTAAGATTATGTAAATATTGTTTACAGCTGAGTAAGGAGAGTAATATAACATTTTCTGTCTTGTACAACTTTTTTGTGTTGTTTGGAATTAATCATTTTTGTTGCTGTTATTGGCTTGGTTTTCCATCTACCTATTACTTGTTCATCCTCAGATTACCCATCAGAAATGTAAATCTTCTCTCCTATGTAATATCCATCTCCTCCAGCATAAACTAGTTGCTCTTTGTGTCTGCTCACAGCTGTAGTCCTGGGATCTTCATCATTATCCTGGGATTTCCCTTTACTTCCCTTCTATGTTGAACTTATGTATAAACTTCAATTATAGTTCTCTTTACCTTAATACTGGGGCATCTTGTTTTTGTTTTTGTTTTTTTTCTGCGGTATGCGGGCCTCTCACTGTTGTGGTCTCTCCCGTTGCGGAGCACAGGCTCCGGATGCGCAGGCTCAGCGGCCATTGCTCACGGGCCCAGCCGCTCCGCGGCATGTGGGATCTTCCCGGACCGGGGCACGAACCTGTGTCCCCTGCATCGGCAGGCGGACTCCCAACCACTGCGCCACCAGGGAAGCCCGATACTGGGGCATCTTGTAAACTCATTCCTTCATGTAGATTTTGGTCTTTGAGATTTTCTTTTTGTTCTTTTTATAAGTAGTATATACTAGTGATAGCTAGGATCTTACACTATTAGAGGTACGAGGGGCTTTTGGGCTCACCCAGTTCTAGTCCTCTAGCTTCCTGGCACCTGGAAACCGTATAGATTGTTTGGGGTCCCCTCCACACCCCTGTCTGGAATCTGACTCCCCTTCTTGTCTCTCCAATACACTAGCAATGTGGGTTTTGGAATCAGATAATCTTTGATGTGATGTCAAACCCCATTCTGTCCCTTGGCTGTGTAATCTTCAGCAGGTTTCTTAATCTTGTGAAGACTCTTTTTACTTATCAACAGTATGGAGATAATAAAACTTACCTTACAGAAAAGTTGTAAGGATTGGAACTGATGCAGATAAAGCAGCTCATTCAAGGCTTGCCACAGTGGAGACCCTGAGACAATTGTGGCTCTTGTTATTTCCATCTTGGGACGTAGCCTGTATTTTTTTTTTTGGCTGTGCCGCACAGCATGTGGAATCTTAGTTCCCAGACCAGGGATCGAACCCGCGCCCCCCTGCGTTGGACGCGTGAAGTCTTATCACTGGACCAGCAGGGAAGTCCCTTAGCCTGTATCAAAAAGAGCCACATCAGTTCGAAACACTGGATCTACACCAGTCAAATGATGTTCCACGTGGTTCTTTTGTTCATTTCAGGACCACATACAGTAATCTCATTAAGTACTCTTAGGTAGTATTAATTGCAGTAACTTAAATTAATTAATGTGCTTTTAAAATTATATTATTTATAAAAGTATTTGTTAAATTAATCCATGTACTCTTCTATTTAACAGTTTTAACCCCAATAAAAAGGAAAAAAAAGTGAATTTATCAAAGGTGTAGCAGAAAGTCTCCCAACAAAGAAGCTACGTAGTTACTTTCCTTTTATAAAAGTTCATTTGGAAAAACCCGAATGAACTTTTTGGCCAACCCAGTGTATTTTAAGTGATGGCACTTGTTGTGTTCTGTTTGTTCCACTGACTATTTGTATGTACTTTTTCATGAGTGGATGCCTGACACACACTTATTGTGTAAATCACCCTCCTCGTTCTGGAGAGACATAATGGGTTTTCAGTTTTTTTGCTATTGTTAAAAAATTTTTTTTTTTTTTGCGGTACGCGGGCCTCTCACTGTTGTGGCCTCTCCCGCCGCGGAGCACAGGCTCCAGACGCGCAGGCCCAGCGGCCATGGCTCCCGGGCCCAGCCGCTCCACGGCATGTGGGATCCTCCCGGATCGGGGCATGAACCCGTGTCCCCTGCATGGGCAGGCGGACTCTCAACCACTGCGCCACCAGGGAATCCTCTTAAAAAAATTTTTTTTGTCTTTTTTTTTTAAGTTATTTCTTCAGATCTAGTTCCCAAGATGAGAAGAAGGACTTTGAACAATTGCTTTAGTTGCACGTTGTGTTGAATTAAATTTAGATTCCAGGTTCCGAAACAGGTATTCTTTCTTTTTTTTTTTTTTAATATTTATTTATTTGGCTGCGTCAGGTCTCAGTTGCAGCACGCAGGACCTTTGTTGTGGCATGTGGGCATTGCGGTGTGCAGGCTTCTCTCTAGTTGTGGCACGCAGGCTCCAGAGTGTGCGGGCTCAGTAGTTGCAGCATGTGGGCTTAGTTGCCCTGCGGCATGTGGGATCCTAGTTCCCCGACCAGGGATCGAACCCACATCCCCTCCATTGGAAGGCGGATTCTTAACCACTGGACCACCAGGGAAGTCCTCTGAAACAGGTATTCTTAAAAGCCCTGTCAGCTGAAGAGTTCCATTAATTGCTCTCTCCTTTGTTCCCACCATGCCTGTGCTGCAATATTAATTGAGATTCCTAGTGACTATTTTGAGGCATAAATCTTTAATTATCATCTAAGTGTTAAAGAAAAATTTATTTCAGTACTGTTTTTCTGATGTTTTCTAATTTTTAAAAAGTGGGCCATATGCATTCATAGGAGTAAGCTAATGGTCTATAGCAAACTTTTTCTGTAAAGGGCCAGATAGTAAATATTTTATGCTTTGCAGGCCATATATTCTCTGCCAAAATTACTCAACTCTGCTCTTGTAGTGAGAAAGCAGCCATAGACAATATTTAACAAATGGCCTGGCTATGTTCCGATAAAACTTTACTTAGAAAAACAGATGGAAGGGGACTTCCCTGGTGGCGCAGTGGTTAAGAATCTGCCCGCCAGTGCAGGGGACACAGGTTCGAGCCCTGGTCCGGGAAGATCCCACATGCCGCGGAGCAGCTAAGCCCGTGTGCCACAACTACTGAAGCCTGCACGCCTAGAGCCCATGCTCTGCAACAAGAGAATCCACCGCAATGAGAAGCCCACGCACTGCAACGAAGAGTAACCCCCGCTCGCCACAACTAGAGAAAGCCCACGCGCAGCAACGAAGACCCAACGCAGCCAAAAATAAAAATAAATTTAAAAAAATTAAAAAAAAAAACAAAACAGATGGAGGGCTGGATTTGGGCTCTGAGCCATAGTTTGCTAACACCTGATCTATAGCATCTGGACCCACAGATTGAAACATAGTGGGCAGAATGGTCCCCAGGCCACAGTAAGAAACCAAGCGTATAAAGATTTGGCATGAGAGAATTCCGTTCTGGTTCACAAAGAAATTAGAGCATACATTTCTGCCATCCAGAGAAGCCTGTGTAGCTGGGCTACCTGAAAAAAGCTACTGGCCTGCCCTGCAGTCCTCTATTTCTTATGCTGTGGGCTCTGGAAGGCAGGGACTGACGGGAGTTGCTTAGGCATTTCAGAAAGTCATTCTGGCACCCTCAGAACACTCATGGGATTTTCTGCAGCAAGAGCCCTGTCTGGTCCATATCTTGGCAGCTTAGGGCTCCCTGGGTTTTCTTTGTCGGGCCTTGGTATTTCTCAAGTGGAGGGAAAGACAATAAACATTGAAAGCAAGAGTACAGCAGAGTCATTTTCATAGCCTCTCATGGTTTCTACTATAGGAGAAAAATGGGACTTGGGCTGCTCACAGGCAGGATAATCAACACCTGACTCACTGGAAGCATTGCTAATCTGCCTCCTCCAGAGGAAAGCTGTGCTGTCCCCTTGTCAGCAGGGCAGTTGCATGAATTGGTGCTCCCTGAGCCCAGCTTTGAGATGCTCTTTGTGTCCCACCCATGAATTGACAGTGAGTAGGGCCTGGGCCTTCTGCCCTCCCCCACCAAAGTGGGTGAGTTTTTTATTTTTTATTGGAGTATCGTTGCTTTACAATGCTGTGTTTCTGTTGTACAGCAAAGTGAATCAGTTATACATATACATATATCCCCTCTTTTTTAGTTTTCCTTCCCATTTAGGTCACCACAGAGCACTGAGTAGAGTTCCCTGTGCTGTACAGTAGGTTCTCATTAGTTATCTATTTTATGCATAGTAGTGTATATATGTCAATCTCAATCCCAGTTCATCCCACTCCCCACCCTTGGTATCCATACATTTGTTCTCTACGTCTGTGTCTCTATTTCTTCTTTGCAGATAAGTTCATCTGTACCATTTTTTCTAGATTCCACATATAAGCTATATTATATGATATTTGTTTTTCTCTTTCTGACTTAATTCACTCTGTATGACAGTCTCTAGGTCTATCCATGTCTGCAAATGGCACAATTTCATTCCTTGTGAGTGAGTTTTTGAGTTTACTTCCCAAGTACATGACTACTCTGTGTTAGTGATTTAGACTGGAGAGGTCTGGAAGGAGGATAGGCATCTTCTAAGAGGTACAGGAGCAGCATTAGAACAACCAAATTCTGTAATCAAAAGGAGGAACAGGGAAGGTTGTTGTGGGTATAATTAATTAAACTTTACCCCAAATCCCACTTTTTACTTTAGCTGTTAGTATGGCAGCTTTTACCAACTTTCTTATTCTCCAAGTGTGCTCTTTATGTGTTGATATCAAAGAGGTGGAATACATTGCTCACTTTTGTTCCCAGCTTTCTTTTTGGAAATCTGCCTGCCTCCTTCCTGTTGGATGTTAGTGGAACAGCTGTTTCTAAGCATAAAGGAAGTCTGTCCAGAGGACAAAGGAAGTTCAGACTGAGGAGCAGTCCGAAGAACTGCCCAATAGTACCCTGGGTTTGGGGCTTTTCTGTGCCTTTACGCAAGATACATGGGGTTTATCCTTGATGTATGCCGTCTTGTGGTTTGGGCGTTCACCAGCATTGAATTTACTTGAGTGGACAGTGGTGTAGTTTTAATCCATTTTTTATAGTGTGTAAGTTTTGGTATTATGATAGGTGGAAGCCACTTACTCTTCATCTGCCCTTCTTTCAGTATCTGGCACCAATTCTGGCCCAGTCATTTGTGATCCATGGCTCTTGTGATATGCCGAAGATTTCCAGGCAGTTTCTGTGGAATGCCTTCTCCTCCAGCTCTAATCAAGAACCATGTAAACAAGAAATTGCTTGGTCAAACCAGTGAGGACTGTGTTCTGACTGCCAAAATGATCAGTTGTGACACCAGAATGGCAGCCACTCTCAAGCTGTTAAGACCTTTAAGATATCGAGCTTTTTGCAATCTTTTTACCTACATTGCAACCCAAAGTGTGGCATGTTGGAATATGAGAAGCTGCACATGGCGCAAAGGACAGGACTCTCCAGAAAACAGCCTCTGCCATCCTGCCAAAAAAGTTAACATTTGTAGCACCTCTGCTTCTGGGAGAATTCTGACAATTAGCAGTACCCTCCCCGGTTTGGAATTCAGCAGGGCTTCTGCCTCTAAGGCCAGCACGTTGAAGCCGGGCTCACCTAGGGCCATGAGAGTTGATGAAGAGGATGTAGAAACTTTTGATTCCTTTGAAGACCCTCGAGTTTTCCTACAGCTAAGACCAGAATACCAGCTTCACAGCTATAACAGGTCTGAGACTTGTCAGCCCCTGTCTGTTTCAGAAGGTGAACTAATTTTGCACAAAGTCACAGTTTATCAAGATAATCTCCAGCCTCAAATTATTGCTGACTATTTTTGTAAGCTGAGCTCTTTGCCTGCAGAGCAGCATCCTGTTTTGCTGTCCAGTGCCAGCTTTGCTCTGCTCTGCCAGCTGAGTGTGAAAAACATAAATCTCTTTGATGCCCCAGATCTCATCAGTATTTTGAAAGCCTTTGTCAGTTTAGGAATTCCTCATTCCCATTCAATGCTAGATGTGTTTGAAACCAAATTTTGCCATAAGGTATGGGAGGTGAGTCTGGATCAACTTCTCTTGGTGGCTGACCTCTGGCGGTACTTGGGCCGCAGAGTACCTCGGTTTTTAAAAATCTTTTTTAGTTATCTTAATTTGCACTGGAAAGAGCTATCCTTGTCCCAGCTGATTCACTTAATTTATATTATAGGTGAAAGTCGTCAGGCACCCCAGGACCTAATGAAAAAATTGGAATCATTAATCCTCAAGTATATAGATTTGATTAATTTAGAGGAGGTTGGTACAATCTGTTTGGGGTTTTTTAAATCTAGTAGTAGTCTCTCTGAATTTGTCATGCGGAAAATTGGAGACCTGGCTTGTGCTGACATGCAGCATCTGAGTAGTTATGCCTTAGTGAATATTCTTAAAATGTTCCGTTTCACTCATGTGGATCACGTAAATTTCATGAAGCAGTTTGGACAGATTGCTCCTCAGCGAATTCCTTCCCTGGGAGTTCAAGGTGTCATGCACCTGACTCTTGCCTGCTCGGCCTTACGCATCCTGGATGAAGGAGTAATGAATGCTGTAGCTGCTTCTTTGCCTCCTAGGGTAGCATACTGTCGAAGTAAAGATGTTGCCAAGATTCTGTGGTCATTTGGAACTCTGAATTATAAGCCACCCAATGCAGAAGAGTTTTATTCTAGCCTGATAAATGAGATTCACAGAAAGATGCCTGAGTTCAACCGATACCCAGAACACCTGCTCACCTGCCTGCTGGGCCTGGCATTTTCTGAGTACTTTCCAATAGAGCTCATAGATTTCGCTTTGAGTCCAGGGTTTGTCAGGTTAGCTCAAGAGAGAAGTAAGTTTGAGGTCACCAAGGAGCTTTATACTCTTGATGGTACAGTTGGCATTGAGTGTCCAGATTACAGAGGCAATCGTCTTAGTTCTCACCTTCAGCAAAAGGCATTGGAAATGCTGTGGAATTTAGCAAGGAAGGATATGAACTCAAAGCCTGAATTCCTAGAAGCTCTCTTTTTACTTGAGACCATGTTGGGTGGGCCCCAGTATGTCAAACACCATATGATTTTGCCTCATACCCGATCTTCTGATTTAGAGGTTCAGCTTGATGGTAACATGAAGCCATTACCTTTTAACAGAGAAGCCACACCAACTGAAGATGTAGCCAAATTAAGGCTTAAGCATGTGGGAATCAGCCTTACAGATGATTTGATGAATCAGCTACTAAAAGGGAAATCAGGAGGGCATTTGCAGGGGGAAACTGAGTCAGACAGTGGGCAGCAGCCCATGAAATTAGAGGAGGAGGCGGCCATACCTATGGGGGGCTCCCTTTGCAATACGGCAGACAGATTGGAGGCCATGGAGATGGCTGGCCTGTGTCCCCCGGCCTGCAGGCAGGTCCCACAAGTGAAGCTGGCTATTCAGTTAACAAACAAGAACCAGTATTGCTATGGTTCCAGGGATCTGCTTGGACTACATAATATGAAGAGGCGGCAGCTGAATCAGCTTGGATACCATGTGGTGGAGTTATCTCACTGGGAATGGCTCCCACTACTGAAACGAACTCGCTTAGAAAAGCTGGCCTTTCTCCATGAGAAAGTGTTCACCTCTGCTCTCTGTGTTGTGAAACAGTTATAAAAGCCAGAATGTAGATTTGGTAATAAAATCATCTGTTGAGGAGACTTGGTTGTGTTCTTGTCTGTGGCAGATAGAAGCTAGCATGCGTTAGTTACTGTGAATTAATTGTAACCTGGTTCAGTTGTATAAGTTTCTGTTAATTTGTGCAGGTAAATAATAAACATCTTAAAATGTCTTATGGTCAAGTAACTCCTATCTCATTTTCCTTTCAGTTTACCGGCCTCATCTCATGGTTATTTTGAATTTTTAGGACAGAAGTGTAGTCAGGCATTGTCTAAAGCTCATTTTAAATAAGTGATTTTCTTATACTTTGTTTTAAGTAAGAATCTTTTACAGCTTCACTTACATTTCACCATTTTTCCCCCATTCATGTTTTCTTCACACCCTCTGAAATTAAAGTCCTTTTCATTTTCGTTTAGATTTGATTGGTTGTCGTTAGTTGCTCGTTCTTCCTGTTTCAAAGAGCCATTTCAGAATTACCTTACCTTCCTCTTAGCTCCCTTGTCTGCATTTCTACTTCTCTTATATAATTCCTCCTCACCCCACTCCCAAGGATATTTTCTCCTTAAAATTGGACCTAGAAGAGTAGAATTACATGAGTGCCTGTTGGGCCAGTGGTTCCCAAATCTGATGACCAGGCAGAATGTTTTTCATGGCAAGTAGCTCTGACAAGAAGGAAATGTATTACTCCCATAATAGGTAGTCTAGGGGGCTTCAGGTTTGTATTAGAGCCACAAGCATAAGAAGATTATATATATGTAAGAAACTTGATACAGGTAACTTTTATGAACACTTGGGGTCTATGAGAATTTGTTTTAAAATGGACTCCTCCCACCATTATTTAGGTTTCCTCTCAAAAGTCATTTCCCCATCCATGCTAACTAAAATTACCCCATTGGCCTTTGATCATGCTCTATCACCTTCAGCTTCATTATCCTCATTGCATTCAGCAGTATCAGAAATTATTCTTTATTTACTTACTGGTTTCCCTGTTGGAAGGTAGCTCCTTGAGTTAACTTTGTCTAGAATTTATCTGCAGTGCCTAGAATGGGTCCTGGGACATAATAATGTTTAGTGAGTGTGGTCAGGGAATTTAGAGTGGTTAGGCATTGCTGGAGAGTTGGGGGTAGAAGGAAGGCAGAGGGTGGGGCTAGAAAGAGAGAATATCTGGGTCACAAGCCTTATGGCCTTGCTAAAGAGCCTAGGTTTACAGGGGCTAGAGTGCCTCTAAAGGGTCTAAGTCGGGGAGTAATTGGAGAGATTCATGTTTTAGAAACGTTAGGTAAAAAGCAGGATAGAACTAGATTGAGTGGTGGGGGTGTGTGAGATCAATCAGGGAGAATATTTCACAAATATGTGCAAGAGCTCCTGTGAGAGACAATGAAGGCCCAAATTATGGGAATGGAAAGTTTAAATTTCAGAGATGTTTGGAAGGGGAAAAAGATCAATACTTGCTAATTGATCAGTTTGGGGAATGATGATTTTAGTGCCTAGATTGATAGCAAGTCAGCAACTAAAATTGAGACTAAAGCAGGAGATGTGTTTGGGTACAGAGTTAATGCTGAGTCTGCCCGGGTCATGCTGAGATGGGCCTCTAGGCAGAAGGGTCCAGGCTGGGGTCTCAAGTGGGCATGAGGTCAGATGGCAGAACCATGAGTGAAATTTCCTAGGACAGGTGGAAAGTAGGTTATTGCAGGTAGGGAGGGGAAAAGATGACCAAGAGTAGAATACCAGAATTTATAGGGAGGGCAAAGCAAAGGGATCCAGTGATAAAGGCAGGAAAGGAACAGATAATCAGACTTAGGAAAAAATAGGGGCATAGAAGTAAGTCTGGGCTCCCCAAGACCACTTTCACTAGAATGATTCACAAAACTAAGAAAAACTTAGAGTTATAGTTTATTATAGTGAAAGGATACAGATTAAAATCAGCAAAGGAAAAGGCACATAGTGTAGAGTCTAGGAGAGGCCAGTCACAAGCTTTCAGTTGTCCTTGTCCAGTGGAGACATACAGTCTGCTCTTAATTCATCCCAACAATGATGTTTGCCAATATGTACAGATATTGCCAGTCAGGGAAGCTCACCTGAGTCTTGGTGTGCAGGGTTGTTATTTGGGGTCAGTCGTGTAGACATGGAGTGAGTGCCCACATGGCTGACCTTAGTTACTCAGTCCCCAACCCCTCCAGAGGTCCAGCTTATACAGCATGACACAAGGCTCCCACCATAAATTACTTTGTTAATGTAAACTATCTGGTGTGGCCCGAGGTCCTAGATGTATATAAAACAGTCTTATCAGGCACAGTGTTCCAAAGGCTTAGAGATTATATCCCAGGACTTGGTGAAGTTTCTTTGGAATGTGCAAGACTTGAATACCCCAAACCTGCTGAGTTAACCTTTCACTGCACAGAAGCCAAGGGTAAAGAGTATTTCAAGAAGGAAGGGGTTTGTATAGTCAGTTGCTAGGGAGAGAGCAATTAAGGCAAGAACTGAAAAATCTTCAGTCAGTTTAGCAACTTGTATATCACTGATGACCTTAACAATAGCAATTTGAATTGAATTGTCAGGGCAAAAGCCAGACTGCACACCTGTTGAATGAGTGGAGTTAAGGAATGGATTGCAAATATTGAGGCAATTCCTTGGGAACCTTTGAAGGGACGGGGAAACTTGAGCAGGATTTAGAATGGGACTAGGATTGCCAGATAAAATATAGTATGGTCAGTTAAATTTGAATTTCAGATAAGTAGTGAATAATGTTTTGTAAAATACATGTAAAATTGGCTATTTTAAACAAAGTGTACAATTCAGTGATATTTAGTACATTGATAGTGTTGTGTAGCCAGTCATCACTATCTACCTGCAGAACAGTTTCTTCACCCCCAAAGGAAACTCCATACGCATTAAGCAGTCACCCCACATTTCCCCCTTCCTCAGACCCTGTCCACTAATCTGCTTTGTCTCTATGGATTTGCATATATGGATATTTCATATAAATGAAATTGTACAATATGCAGCTTTCTGTGTCTGACTTCTACTTAGCATAATATTTTCAAGGTTCATCCATGTTATAGCATTTACTAGTACTTCATTCTTTTTTATGGCCAAAAAATACTCCATTTCATATATATACAATATCTTATTTATCCACTCATCAGTTGATGGACATCGGGTTGTTTTCACATTTTAGCTATTATGAATAGTGCTGCTGTGGACACTCATATACAAATTTTTGTTTGAACACCTGTTTTCAGTACTTTTGGGTATATACCTAGGAGTGAAATTGCTGGGTCATGTATTAATTCTACGTTTAACTTATTGAGGAGCCACCATACTTCCGCAGTGGCTATACCATTTTACATTCCTACCAGAAAGTACTAGGGTTCCAATTTCTCCACATCTTTTTTTTTGTTTTGTTTTTGTTTTTTTGTTTTTGTGGTACGCGGGCCTCTCACTGTTGTGGCCTCTCCCGTTGCGGAGCACAGGCTCCAGATGCACAGGCTCAGCGGCCATGGCTCACGGGCCCAGCCGCTCCGCGGCCTGTGGGATCTTCCCGGACCAGGACACGAACCCACGTCCCCTGCATCGGCAGGCGGACTCTCAACCACCGCACCACCAGGGAAGCCCTCTCCACATCTTTGCTGTTTTAAAAAAAATAGCCATCCTAGTGGATGTGAAGTGATATCCCATTGTGGTTTTGATTTGCATTTCCCTAGTGACTGATGATGTTTAGTAGCTTTTCAATCTTAATATCAAGTATTCCAACCCATGAACACAGGATGTCTTTCCATTTACTTAGCTCTTTAATTTCTTTCCTTTTTTTTAAAAAAAAATTATTTATTTATTTATTTATTTAGGTTGCGTTGGGTCTTCGTTGCTGTGCACGGGCTTTCTCTCTAGTTGTGGCGAGTGGGGTTCTACATTGCGGTGCGCGGGCTTCTCATTGCGGTGGCTTCTCTTGTTGCAGAGCACGGGCTCTAGGCTCGCGGGCTTCAGTAGCTGTGCAACGCGGGCTCTAGAGTGCAGGCTCAGTAGTTGTGACGCATGGGCTTAGTTGCTCCACAGCATGTGGGATCTTCCCGGACCAGGGCTCGAACGCGTGTCCCCTGCATTGGCAGGTGGATTCTTAACCACTGCGCCACCAGGGAAGTCCAGTCTTTAATTTCTTTCAACAACATTTTGTAGTTTTCAGTGTGTAAGTTTTGCACCTTCTCAGTTAAATTTATTCCTAAGTATTTTATTCTTTTTGATGCTATTGTAGATGGAATTTTCTTAATTTCCTTTATGAATTGCTCATTGCTAGTGTATAGAAATACAACTGATTTACCCTGCACCTTTGCTCAATTCTTTTATTAGCTCTTGTAAGTTTTGTGTATGTATATATGTATATTCGTTAGGATTTTCTATATATGGGATCATGTCATCTGTGTATAGAGATAGTTTTACTTCTTCCTTTCCACTTTGGATACTTTTTAATTTCATTTTCTTCCCTAATTGCTCTGGCTAGAACTTCTAGACAAAGTTGAATCGTAGTGGTGAAAGCAGGCATCCTCGTCTTGTTCTGGATCTTAGGGGGAATGCTTTTAGTCTTTACCACTGAGTATGATATTAGCTGTGGATTTTTTGTAAATGTCCTTTATTGTGTTGAGGAAGTTCCTTTCTATTCGTAGTTTGCTGAATGTGCAATAAATAATTTTTTAGTGTAAGTATGTCCCAAGTAGTACATGGAACATTCTTATACTAAACAAACAACCAAAAAAAATCCATTGTTTATCCAAATTTCAGATTTAAGTGGGCATTTAAAATTTTTATTTGCTAAATTGACAACCCTAAGAAAGACAAGGCTGGGTTCTTTTGAGGTGGCTGATGGGGGCAGAAGAGACTTGAATTGTTGTTTACATGTTGAGGAAAGAGTCCAATAGTCAGAGATAAGTTGAAGATTCAAGAGAGAGGCAAGAACAGATGGAATAAGGCCCTGGAGGAGAAGGACAGAGTTAGGGTCAGGTTTGTATGTGAGGAGCTTGGTTGCCTTACCTGGGTTCTCATATAACTTTTCTGACACTGCTATTAAGGTACCAAGTAAATGGTATTAGAACCCTTCCCCATCTGTGCCTTGTTTTGATCGTGTGAGTTTCTTAAGAGTAAAAACTGTGTCCACTTGTGCCTAGCAGAGTATCTTGCACATATTAAGCTCTTGAAGGGTGAATTGGCTCCAGGTGTATAACATTGCAAGCTTCTTTTGGGCCTACACCTGGGTTCTGGTCTTCCTGCTTCCCTCTCATCTGTGGGTGACTATGGGGGATAGGCTGGGACAGCTGTCTTTCATTTTAACCAGCTATAAAAAAATGCACACAAGTCAGATTTTTTTACTTGGATGGACCAGTAACTCAATTTAGAAATTATAAGAAGTATTGTACTTCTTTAAAAGCTGAAATGCCCAATTTATGAAATTGCTCAGTGCCTTGGTATTCCACCCACTCTTTGATGCTAAATGCTTTTCTCTTATTTGACAGGTAATCTTTTTTTTTAATTCTGTAACCTGTTTGAGCCTAGTCTTTAAAATATGTGCATCTGCCAGAATTACTTTCCATTACATTTTCATGAGACTCAAAAATCAGCTTGTATAACTCAGCTATGGCAACTTCTTTGTAAGCCAAAGGAAGATGGATGCACATGTGTCCAGAAAGTGTCATGGTCACCTTATTCTCTTCTAAGTTATCCCTCCACACTTCCCCACCTCTAGGTTCTGAGTCATCAGCAACAAAAAGGTTTGCTTGGCTGCTTTAAGCTCCAAGGAAGCACAGACAGAAACCTTCCAGATAGGATGTCCCAGTTTGCTTGGGACTTTCCTGGTTTTAGCACTGAAAGTTCCACATTCTGAAAAAAACCCTCAGTCCTGGGTATACCATATTGTTGGTCACCCTACCTCTGGGTCCCTTCTTAGTCCTTCCCTTGCATTTTCCCTTCCTCAGCCTGGTACAGGGAGGCAGAGGAGAAAGGTCTGTCTCCGTGTGGACATCCAGTCCCGTAGGGGCTGTCAGCTGCAAGAAATACTCCAGAGCATGTATCTGGAGCCTCATTCTTCTTCCTCTTTTTAAAATTTATTTATTTATTTATTTATTTTTGGCTGCGCCCAGGTTTTCTCTAGTTTTGGTGAGCGGGGGCTACTCTTCGTTGCAGTGCACAGGCTTCTCATTGCGGTGGCTTCTCTTGTTGTGGAGCATGGGCTCTAGGCCCACAGGCTTCAGTAGTTGTGGCATACGGGCTCTAGAGAGCAGGCTCAGTAGTTGTGTTGCATGGGCTTAGTTGCTCCGCAGTATCTGGGATTTTCCTGGACTAGGGCTTGAACCCATGTCCCCAGCATTAGCAGGTGGATTCTTAACCACTGCGCCACCAGGGAAGTCCCTCAAGTTTGTTTCTTATAGTGTGGGTAGTGGAATTAAACTGGAGTCTTCAGTTGAGGAGCTTAGATCTGGGTGAGGAACTTTAAGACTTCTGTGGTAGTAGAGTATTTGGATTTATAAAGGACAGTACAAGGGATCCTTGTGATGGAACTGTTCTGTATCTTGACTTTGGTACACACAAAGTGATTACATAAATCTGTGCATAGAATAAAATTGCACAGAACTTAATAAACAGGCAGACACAAATGAGTACGTGTAAAACTGGTGAAATCTGAGTAGGATCAGTAGATCCTATCATTGTCAGATTCCTGGTAGTAATGTTGCACTATAACTATGCCTTTCCAGCCCTGCTTTCTCCAGCTAAGTGGCATATTCAGCATTTCCTGGATTGGCCTCACGTTGTCCTGTTTCTGTGCCTTGAGTCTTACTGGTCCTTCTCCCTAGTGCCCTTCCTATTTTGTTCCTGTTCTTGTCTCTTGGCTCCTATAGTCAAGCACATATTGTACGGTTTACCACTAGTATGTGGTATCTGTCCTTCAAAGTTGTCCGTGAGGTCAGACATGTGTCTTAGTTGTCTCTAGTTCAAACGTTACTCCTGTGAATTCTTCCCTGACTTCTGGGTATACCTTTGGCCAATGTTTTCAGTCTTTTTCATCAAAAGCCACAGTACATTTTATATTGAACCTAGTATATATTTGTTATATGTATTTGTATAAAACTGAAACAAAAGTCTCCTGAAATAATGCACTATGTGCACTTTGGTATTTTGTACTTTTTAGTTCATATTTCTTTTCTTCAACCTATAACTTGATTTTAAAACAACAAATTGAAAAACATTGATTAGACCATCCTTCCCTACTCTTAATGTCATCTGTGAAAAGCTCTGTTACAAACCTTTGTATTCCATAATCACTGTTGGAAGGAAGTTTGTAATGCTTCAAGACTTGAGGACAGGACCGTGTTATTTAACTTTTTTTCCCCACAAAAAGACTTATAGAGAATATTTACTGCAGCTTTTTTTCATAGTAAAAAAATTAAAAATATAAGTAATAGGTCAATGGAGAAATAAACTGTGTTTTAGTCATACAGTGGAATACTATGAAGAAGTTAAAATGAACAAACTAGATATACACATTTCAACATGAAAAAACTTAAAATAATAATGCTTAATAGAAAAGCATGTTGCAAGATAATACACGGTAAATTATCATTAAGGTACATTAATGAGAAATGAACATGGCAAAATGTTAGCATTTGCTAAATCTAGGTGGTGGGTAGAAGAATGTCTACTATGTTATATTCTTTACCTTTTTATCTGAAATATTTTGTAATAAAAAAATCTTTGTAATGAAAATTGATATCTGCTTATAAATAATTATTATCTTACTATCTTATAAGGCCATATTGTCTGGCTTCAAGCTGCTTCTCTGAACTGCAGGGCACTTTAGCCATGGTCTGTTGTCCCCAGCTTATACTCAGACACAGTCTCTCTTGTACTTAGATGCCAAATTTGGATAAGGAGTCTATAATTTGTAAGTATTCACTGGAGAGTGTTTGCAGTGAATTCAGGTAGCTTGGCTATTTCCTAGGCAGAGCTAAGGAGGCCATCTTCCTGGATGAGACTGTTTGCATTTTCATATGGTGAGCCATTCTGTTTTTTCTGTGTTAAGCATTAAGGCAGGAAATACTTGCCTTAAAAGATCAGGAGTGTTGGAACAAGAGAGAGGAAAAGATCATGCACAGACCTCAGTGGCAACTGGAGTCGTGTAGAATCCTACAGTGTTTGGACATCACTATTTCCTAAAGAAACAGATACCATGATTTGTAAGATTTTCTTTAAAGGATCTGCTACTCTAATCCTGTAATGGCACAGTCACTTGTTTCAGTTTGCTCTCCAGTCCTAATTTGTTTTCAGTCACTTTTTCCCCAATCATTATTATTATTATTATTTTATTATTGTTATTAGACTATTTTAAGAGTAGTTTTAGGCTTACAGGAAAATATAGAGAGTACCCATATACGTCCTCTCCCTTGCATACAGTTTTCCTATTATTAACATCTTGCATTAATGTGGTATATCTGTTATAATTGGAAGCCAATATTGATATATTATTTTTATCTGACATCCATAGTTTACATTAAGGTTTATTCTTTGTGTTGTACAGTTCTGTGGATTTTCACAAATGTATAATGCCATGTATTACAGTATCATACAGAATAGTTTCACCACCTGACCATTTCATTTCTATCTCCACTCCAGTTCCTAGCATAGGGCTTGTAAATGTAACATGAATGTGCAGTGTTATCTCATCTAAAATTAAATGTGACCAATCAAATTCAGTAGAGTTTGAAAAACATTTAAAGAACAATCTTCCACAACCAACTAGAGCCTATCTTAGGAATAAAAAGATGGCTTAAAATTGGAAAATTTGGGACTTCCCTGGTGGCACAGTGGTTAAGAATCTTCCTACCAATGTAGGGGACACAGGTTCGATCCCTGGTCCAGGAAGATCCCACATGGCACGGAGCAACTAAGCCCATGCACCACAACTACTGAGCCTGCACTCTAGAGCCCATGAGCCACAACTACTGAGCCCCCGTGCCACAACTACTGAAACCCACACACCTAGAGCCCGAGCTCCAAAACAAGAGAAGCCACCGCAATGAGAAGCCCGCGCACTGCAACGAAGAGTAGCCCCTGCTCGTCTCAACTAGAGAAAGCCTGCGCACAGCAACGAATACCCAACGCAGCCAAAAATAAATAAATAAATTTATTTATTTTAAAAAATTGGAAAATGTGTTATATCTCATTAATCTGTCAAATAAGAAAAATAATAAAACTCAATATATAGAGACAATCAGAATTCAAAGCATATCCCTGATTTTCAAAAACCTATGAAAATCAGAGTGCTTTATTAACATAGAAAGAATATTTCAGTCTAACAATCAGCATTATGTTCAAAGATGAAACACTAGAGGTGTTTTCTAATGGGAACAAAACAAGCATGGCAACTCTAATATTATTTTATATAATTCTGGCAGTTCTAGCTAATATAGTAAGATGAGAGACAAATAAGAGTTACCATTTTAAGAAAGAGGCTCTCATTATTATTGAGATAGTAGAACCTCCTGCCCCCCCAAGTCCCTGAAACTTTGTTAAAATCAATGAGCTCAATAGGATAACTGAGGGACTTCCCTGGTAGTCCAATGGTTAAGACTCCTCACTTCCACTGCAGGGGATCCAGGTTCGATCCCTGGTTGGGGAACTGAGATCCCTTGAGCTGCGTGGCACAGCCAAAAAAAAAAAAAAGTAATCAAAAGCTTTTACCAACATGTAGAATCAACATGAATGCAGACTTCTACAAATGTGGACTGTCAGGGGCTTCCCTGGTGGCGCAGTGGTTGAGAGTCCGCCTGCCGATGCAGGGGACGCGGGTTTGTGCCCCGGTCTGGGAAGATCCCACATGCCGCGGAGCGGCTGGGCCCGTGAGCCATGGCCGCTGAGCCTGCGCGTCCAGAGCCTGTGCTCCGCAACGGGAGAGGCCACAACAGTAAGAGGCCCGCGTACCGCAAAAAAAAAAAAAAAAAAAAATGTGGACTGTCAGATATATTAGCATTTCTGAATACCACAGTGATGTGGATTTCAGAAGTGAATACTTCTTGGTAAAGACCTGAAGTAAAGTATGATCTTCCTGTGGTTGACATGGAAGTTCCCTTCCTAGAAAATTCAGCATGTGTTAAAATCATGTTAAAAACTATTCTGTGTTTATATGTAAAACTGACATAGGGGCTAGGCTGAGATAATAAACATTCACAGGTCTCATGGCAGATCTTCACTGTGCAGAAACTACTCACTAAAATGTTGCAGGATGCCCAACATGCCTGGCCTCTGCAAGTGGCACTTACTGAGCACAACAATACCAAGACCCCAGAGGGTGGCCCTGTCGCTATTGGGAGTTTTTCATGGCCTTGTCTGTTAGATGGAAAAGCATAGATGGCTGGCTGGCCTCATTCAAGGAGTTCAAATCCATTGGAGAGGCTTACCACTGGGAGGGATGTTTCTAGTGCCTTCCCCACTTCTCTACAGAGAAAGACGAAGGCTGTTGGACATTAGTCTTTTTCTTTCAGTTTTATTGAGCTATAACTGACATATAACATTGTGTAAGTTTAAGGTGTACAACATAATGATTTAATATATGTATATATTGTGAAATGATTACCATAATAAGCTTAGTTAACATCTATCACCTCACATAGTTACTTCTTTTTTTTTTTTTTTTGTCTTGTGATGAGAACTTTTAAGGTCTGTTCTCTTAGGAGCTTTCAAATGTACAATACAGTGTTAACTGTAGTCACCATGTTGTACATTACATCCCCAGAACTTATTTATCTTAACTAGAAGTTTGTACCTATTAACCACCTTCATCCATTTCCCTTACCCTGCTTATTGGTCATCAAAATGACTACAGTTGACCCTTGAACAGCACCGGTTTGAACTATGCAGATCCACTCACATGTGGATTTTTTTCCACTAAATACATACGACAGTACCACACAATTTGAGGTTGGTTGAATTCACTTATGTGGAAACAATACAGAGGGCAGACTGTAAAGATAAACGTGGATTTTCAACACCTGTGTGGAGGGTCAGTGCCCTTAAACCCTGTGTTGTTCAAGGGTCAGATGTGCTTGTTTTAATTTATTTATTTTTGGCTGCATTGGGTCTTCATTGCTGCCCGCAGGCTCTCTCTAGTTGCGGTGAGCAGGGTCTACTCTTCATTGCAGCACGTGGGCTTCTTATTGCAGTGGCGTCTCTTGTTGCAGAGCACAGGCTGTAGGCATGCAGGCTTAGTTGTTCCACGACATGTGGGATCTTCCCAGACCAGGGATCGAACCCATGTCCCCTGCATTGGCAGGCAGATTCTTAACCACTGTGCTACCAGGGAAGTCCCGAGGGTCAGCTGTATTTGGATTAGATGTTCTTTTATATATTTTTGTTTGTTTGTTTATTTATTTAATTTTGGCTGTGTTGGGTCTTCATTGCTGCGTGCGGGCTTTCTCTAGTTGCAGTGAGTGGGGGCTACTCTTCCTTGCGGTGTGTGGACTTCTCATCTCGGTGGCTTCTCTTGTTGCAGAGCACAGGCTCTAGGTGCGCGGGCTTCAGTAGTTGTAGCACGTGGGCTCAGTAGTTGTGGCTCGCAGGCTCTAGAGCGCAGGCTCAGTAGTTGCGGCACACGGGCTTAGTTGCTCCACGGCATGTGGCATCTTCCCGGATCAGGGCTCAAACCCATGTCCCCTGCATTGGCAGGTGGACTCTTAACCACTGCACCACCAGGGAAGCTCCTAGATGTTCTTTTAAGGTGCTTTTCAACTCTAAGATTTTCTACTTCTCAATAACGACATTTTTGATTCTTCTAATTGTTTTCGTGTTAATAAGAAAACATAATTGCATTAACAAGTGTTAAATGACAATGATGCATAGCACCACTATGATTATTTTCTGTGACCCTTTTCATTCTAAACCTTCTGGCTAAGTAGTCCTCTTTTTTCTTTGAGCTCATCCACTTTTGACCCTCTCTTTCCTGTGGGGATCCCCCTGCAGAGCTGATAGGCCCTTGCCTCCACTGGGGCTTTAGAACAGCTGTCATCCAGAGAACCAAACTACACAGTCTGCAAAAGAAATCTGCTTTGTAATTTTTCAGTGACTAATTTCCCAGTATCCCATATAGTATACAAAAAGAGTGAGTATAGACCATGAGAATGTGTATGTGTTAAAGTTTTATTGTTATCCTGTTTGATTCTCATCTCTTTTTTTTTTTTAACATCTTTATTGGAGTATAATTGCTTTACAATGGTATGTTAGTTTCTGCTTTATAACAAAGTGAATCAGCTATACATATACATATATCCCCATATCTCTTACCTCTTGCGTCTCCCTCCCTCCCACCCTCCCTATCCCACCCCTCTAGGTGGTCACAAAGCACCAAGCTGATCTTATGAATCAACTCCTAAAAGTTTAGATTTGAATTTTAACTTGTCTAATACCAAGTTTTATTTTTTCATTTAAGGCTATTTCTGATGCTTGGAAGCCATCCTTTCAGCCGTAAGGATGGTAATAAATCTTTGCCTCCCACAGTTCAGACCAAGAATTTACTGCAACAAGGTAAACAAAACAAGTATATACACATAAATAAATATATGACATCTATTTTTCATGTTTTTCCCCATTTCCTGCCTTGTGTATGTAGACTTAATTCAGGCTTAATGTGCTTTCAGCCTCATTGTTTTAGAGTCTACCAGATGATATTTAGGTAAGCGTGGGTCAGACTGCACCTCTAGAGTCAGACAGCACCATTACAAGCTGAGTTGTGACTCATTTTGTGGAGGGTTCTCTTCCCTTTGACAGTAAATTTTAATTTCACTCAAGGTCAAAGTGAAGGTAGGAATTCTCTCTCTCCCATGCTGTTGTTCTTGCTAACTTCTCATGCTAGAAATAATGGCTTATATTTGTTATATGGATTCCTTGTTCTTTATTATTTGAATTAAGCTGCCTCCCCTTTTGTACAAAGCTGGATATCTTCCACAGCCCAGAGCAGGGAGTAAGGAAACTCCAAGGGGAGAATTGAACTTCTTCCCCAATTTGGAATTTCTGCACACAGCACATTATTTCAGGTTCCCAGATTGTTAAGCTGACTCCTTCAGACAAGGATATCTTAAAATTTCCATTGGTTATAACAAGTATTGGAAACATTAAAAGGGAGAAAGAAAAAAGCTACTCACAATCCCACCCCTAGTACATTCACTGTTTTAAATTTCCCATAGTCTTTTGTGGTCCTTGTCTCTGTGCAACCTTTTCTTTCCAAGTTTCATCATTCATAGATTTACAAGAAGTTCCTTTGTTATGCCTTCCTAGGGAAACTCTTATAATTGATCAAGTCCAAATACAAAATTGAGAATTTCAGTGAACATCTTTATTTTTCCCTAAATCTGTACATTTTCATCCTCTGAATTTAAAAGCAAAAAAAACCACCAAAAACCCAAAAACAATCCAAAAAACACTTGTAAATCTGCCCCCCTTTCACAGACATGTTATTTTGAAGGGATTTTTTGTTGGTTAGGCAGAGTTTTATTGCTCATTTTTTAAGGATGGGCAGTATTTGGGGACACAGTGGCCCTCAGCCTTTGACCTGATCTTGGATGCCTGCCAAAAAAAAAGAAAAGAAAACCCCAGGAAAATTTGATGTAATAGAGGAAATTTCAAATGAGGAACTTCAGATTTTCTTTAAAGAGTTTTCTTAGAAGTGACAAGTTGTTGAAAACGAGTTGTCTTCATTTGGATCTCGTCAAATCAATGTGTCTCATTTTTGTCATTAAATCTAGATATCAGCTGATGGTTATGAAGTAGAAAATCTCATCTCTGAAGACCTCACAAAGAGAAGTCATGGTTTTAGGACAGAGTATTTCATTAAGCCACCAGTCTATGTGACAGTTTCCTTTCCCTTCAATGTGGAAATCTGTAGGATTAACATAGACCTCACAGCTGGGGGAGGCCAGAATGTCACTGGCCTGGAAATGTATACATCTGCCTTGTCCAGCAGAGTGTCTTGGAATACCCCCGAGTGCCAGACCCCAGGCCCAGATGAGCCATCCATTCCGGAGAAAGAAGCGTTCACTTTGGTGGGCAAAGTCTTGTTGAAAAACCAGAGCCAAGTGGTGTTTAGCCACAGGGGCTTCAAAGCCAGGCCACCTTTTGGCCCGATGGAAGCCACACTTCCCTCCCCTGCTGTTGTGGCCCAGGAGCTCTGGAATAAAGGGGCTCTTTCTCTTAGTCATGTGGCCCATCTCAAGATTTGTATCACCCATGTGACAGGCAGTGGTATCCCTTGTATCAAGCGGTTGGAAGTATGGGGTCAGCCAGCCAAAACCTGCTCTCAGGAGGTGATAGACAGTGTTTTGCTGGTTGCCTCAGAGAGCCTCCCTCAGGACTTGTCTCTACAGGCCCCAGCCTTGCCCATGGAGAGTGACTGTGATCCTGGGGGCCAGTCTGAGGGCCAGCAGGCCCCCTCCAGCCTCCTGGAGCTGGCTGAGGTAATTCGGGATGTACCTGAAGAGTTCCTGGATCCCATCACCCTGGAGATCATGCCTTACCCCATGCTGCTGCCCTCAGGCAAGGTCATTGACCAGAGCACGCTGGAGAAGTGTAACCGTAGTGAAGCCACATGGGGCCGAGTGCCCAGTGACCCTTTCACAGGAGTAGCCTTTACTCCGCACTCCCAGCCCCTGCCTCACCCCTACTTGAAGGCCCGGATCGACCATTTCCTGCTCCAGCACTCCATCCCTGGCTGCCACCTGCTTGGGAGAGCACAGACTGCATTGGCAGTGACCCCTTCTTCCATTGCTCTGCCCTCTCAGAAAAGGAAGATGGAGCAGGGTGAACATGCCCCAGACAGTAGCCTTGGCTTAAATGCTTCCTGTTTTTCTACCACAAGCCTTCTGGTCTCACCCACTACCTCAGAACACACTGCTAAGAAAATGAAAGCTGCCAGTGAGCTCATGGATTGTTCAACAGGTAATCCCTCGTTTTATGTCCAAGCCCGTCGTCATCTCTACTCCTCCCGGGTGACACTTGGCACTTGCCCTTTGTTTTATGCTTTGCTGGCTTAAATTACACCAAAACTTACTGGCTTAAAGAACCACACATTTATTATCTTACAGCTTCTCTGGTCACGAATCTAGGCATTGCTTAGCTGGATTGTCTGCTTTAGGGTCTTCCAAGGCTGCTATCAAAGTGTTGGCAGGGCTGCGGCCATCTCAAGCCTTGACTGGGGAAGGATTCACTTCAAAGGTCACTCGTGATTGTTGCAGGATTCAGTTCCTTGCTGAATTGTTGCACTGGGGGCTTCACTTCCCTTTTGTCTGGTGGCTGGATTCTACCCTCAATTCCTTGCCATATGGGCCTCTCAGGGGCAGCACACAACATGGTAGCTGTGTACACCAGCATGTGCAAACAAGTGGAAGTCAGTCTTGTAGAACCTAATCACAGAGTGACATCCCATCACTTTTATTGTATTCTGTAAGAAGCAAGTTACTAAGTTCAGGTGGGGTTCATTGGGGGCCATTTCAGACACTCTCCCACACCATTGATTCCTATTTTATTCAATGTATTTACCCAAGATTGGTGGTTGGATTTTGTCTAATGCCTTTTCAATATCAGTAGAGATGATATTATGATTTTTCATCCTTAGATCTTTTAATACAGTAAAGTACATTAATAGGCTTCTTAATATTGAACCACTGTTATATTCCTGCAAGAAACTCCATTTGGTCATGCTGCTTTTAGTGTACTGCTTAATTCTGTTTGCTAGTGTTTTTATTTAGGATTTTTGTCTTCATTAATGAGATTGGACTGCAGTTGTGTGTGTGTGTGTGTGTGTGTGTGTGTGTGTACAAGTACACATCATCTGTCAGGTTTTGCTATCAATGATTTGCTCCATAAGAAGAATTAGGAAATTTTCCTTTTCTAAACTCTGGAACAATTTAGTAGTATTAGAATAATTTACTCTTCCTTCCTTCCTTCCTTCTTTATTTCCTTCCTCCCTCCCTCTTTCCTTCCCTCCCTTCCTCCCTCCCTCCCTCCCTTCCTTCCTTCCTTCCTTCCTTCCTTCCTTCCTTTCTTCCTTCCTTCCTTCCTTCCTATCTGTCTATCTATCTATTTATCTGTCTGTGCCGGGTCTTAGTTGCGGCATGCAGGATCTTTGTTGCTGAGTGCGAGATCTTCGTTGCGGCATGCGGGATCTTCTTTTTTTTTAGTTGCTGTGTGCGGGATCTTTTTTTCTTTTTAGTTGCGGCATGTGGGATCTAGTTCCCTGACCAGGGATCGGACCCGGGCCCCCTGCATTGGGAGCGTGGAGTCTTAACAACTGCACCACCAGGGAAGTCCCTCATTTACTCTTTACATGTTTGGTAGAATTCTCCTGTGATTGTCAGTGCTTGGTGCTTTTGGAGATAGCTCTTTGACAACTTTTTCTTTTTGCTTATGAAAACTAGTCTGTTTAGATTCTGTCATTCTTTTTTTTAACATCTTTATTGGAGTATAATTGCTTTACAATGTTGTTAGTTTCTGCTGTATAACAAAGTGAATCAGCTATGTGTATACGTATATCCCCATATCCCTTCCCTCTTGAGCCTCCCTCCCACCCTCCCTATCCCACCCCTCTAGGTCGTCAAAGAGCAGTGAGTTGATCTCCCTGTGCTATGCTGCAGCTTCCCACTAGCCATTCATTTTACATTTGGTAGTATATATATGTCAGTCCTACTCTCTCACTTCGTCCCAGCTTCCTCTTCCCTCCCGTGTCCTCAAGTCTGTTCTCTACGTCTGCATCTTTATTCCTGTCCTGCTACTAGGTTCATGAGTACCGTTTTTTTTAGATTCCATATATATGCGTTAGCATACGGAATTTGTTTTTCTCTTTCTGACTTACTTCACTCTGTATGACAGACTCTAGGTCCATCCACCTGTATCATTCTTTAAAGTTCCTCTCTTAGTCTAAAAGGCTTATGCAAACAGCACACTTAAAGGTTACGTATGTATCTTCTCTGGCTTTGAGTGCAAATTTTAGTTAACAAGACCCCCAGAAACTCCTGGAAGCATCTGAGGTGCAGTGGGGCAAGATGAGGAGAAAGGTACTTAGACCTTGATGTTTGTGGAGGTCTCCAGTGGTGTTGGCCTTGACAGATTTGTTGGTGACACAGGACCACGCTGACCAGTGCTCCTTCAAGGCCTCAAGGTGATATCCTATGTCCTACATACTGTAGACCAAACATTCCACTCCCCGCTTTGGGGTACTTTTATGGTGCTACTTTGGGGAAGCCCTGCTATCAGGCAGATCTCTACGTCCTTTCTTCAGCAGCGGTCCCCATCTCCTGTTACCTTCACCCTCAGCCCATATCCAGAGAAGGCCCTATAGATAGTGGAGTGGGCAGAGTGAGGTCTTCATTATTCCACTCGATAATAACTGCTTTGCTTTACCTAGGAAGCAAGAGGACATGAACACCAAGGGAGTGCAGGCCAGTGGCCCTGCAGAGTTGAGGGGGCCCTAGCAGGGAGGAGATGGGGAAAGAGCAGACTAAGGCTGTTGGGAAGGGAATGGGGGCAGGGAGCAGGGGTACAAAACTGGGTGTTTACTTGCCCCAGTCATTTCCTTGGCGGGCAGGGAGGCCTTCAGAAAGTAGGGTACAGTTCTACAGGTGAGCCAGGAGGTGGCCCACGCCTGCCCAGCAATTTGTACAGGAGGAGAAAAGCTAGCGCAGAGCCCAGGAATCCTGAAAGCAGTGTGGGATGGGTAAGAACTGCCAGGGGCCCCAGGGGTTTAACTCCTGGTATCCTGTCATCACAGTCTATTAGTAGACATTAGGGAGGACCTTCTTTATGTTTGTGTCTGCTTGAAGTTAGAAGTACCATTTGTGGTTCTCAGAGGACTTTGTGTTTTGGTCTTCGCTTTTGCCAAACCTCTGGATATTGTGGTCTGTGCGTCTCTCAACAGGTCCAGTATCCCATGAGCAAAAGCTGTCGCAAAGCTTGGAAATTGCCTTGACGTCAACCCTTGGCTCCATGCCCTCCTTCACAGCTCGGCTGACCAGGGGACAGCTCCAGCACCTCAGCACAAGAGGGAGCAATACTTCCTGGAGGCCAGGCTCCAGCTCGGGTAAGAGGGGCCCTGTCTGTCTCCTCAGAGCCCTTGAACAGGATGCCGGGCCATGCCTCTGGGGCTCTGTGAACCTCTATGCCCAAGCTCCTTAGCTCCAACACCTAGGCCTTTACTTTTCCAGGGTGAGTTCAAGGGCTGCCTATGAAGTTTAACTCTTCACAAGAAAGTCATTCTTTAGTCAATTCTTAGTAATTCTGTGGCGTTGGGGATTGGTGTTTTTTGGTAAGATCTAATGTTAATTACTCTGTCCTGAGGACTTTTGTTTGTTTCTCCCTTTTTGCTTATTTTTCTTATGTAGTCTGTCTCTCATCTGACATCTGGGGTACTTTATGTAAATGTGGAGGGTGGTTTCAAGTTGAGTATGTCATCTTCATCCCTTCCTATTAACATTTTCACCAGTATCTTAGAACAGTGATAGCTTACTGAGCTAAGTTTTGCCTAAAATGAACCTGGGACCACAATGGATGATAGAATCGGTTAGGATACAAAGTGAGAGAATCTGGAGCATTTTTTACAAGATGAAATCTGGTGGGGCTAATGATAAGGTATACACTTGCTTCCTCCTGCCTGTCCAAAGTTAGTCTGTTCTCTTATTGCCTGGATCCCAGGCTATCTTACCTTTTCTGCCCTTGTCCCCTCCTCCCTGTCTCTCTGATTATGTTTCCATCCTAATCACTCCCAGAACCTGTCTTGTCCAGGTGACCAGCAATTTCCATGACCCCAAATTCGATGGACACTTACCCTCTCAGCAGCGTCTATTGTGGCTAACCAGCCTCTCCTTTCTGAAACACCTGTCTTGGCCTTCCGGATGTTATGCTCTTTTTCTCCCCATTTTCAAGAGTCTCTCTTCAATTTCCTTTGCTGATTCTTCCTTCTCTTCCAGACTCTTGTCTTAGACCCTCTTCTCTATACTCTGTGTCACTCAAGTGAGAGCCCACTTGGCCTGTGACTGCCCATATTCACCTGTAGCTCCTTCCTCTCCTTGGAACTCAGACCCTGACCTCCCTTACAGCTTCTTGGTGCCTCTGTGTGGGAGACTCATGGATATCTTAAGTGAATTTCTAACTCAGAACTGCAGGCGCCTCCAAAGGTTTTTCCCCATAGCCCCCCATCATCCAGTCCCTGGTAAAGAGCAAGCATCTTCTACCCTGTGGTCAAGCCTATAACATGGAGGTCATCCTTGGTTTCCGTCAACATTCCTGACATTCTATTCATCATCAAGTTTTGTTTACACTGCTCCAAAATAGATCTCAGGGATGTCCTCTCTGCTCCATTACTCTTGCTGCTACCCTGGCCCCAGCTCCTGCACTGCTCCCCCAGATTCCTGTAGCAGCCTCTGCTGCTCCTCCACAGTCACCCTTGCCTTGCCCATCCTCCTCATAGGAGCCAGAGGGATCTTTTTTTTTTTTTTTTGCGGTACGCGGGCCTCTCACTGTTGTGACCTCTCCCGTTGCGGAGCACAGGCTCCGGACACGCGGGCTTAGCGGCCATGGCTCACGGGCCCAGCTGCTCTGCGGCATGTGGGATCCTCCCGGACCGGGGCACGAACCCGTGTCCCCTGCAGCGGCAGGCAGACTCTCAACCACTGCGCCACCAGGGAAGCCCAGAGAGGGATCTTTTTATGTAAGCCAGATCATGATACTCCACTTCTTAGAATCCTTCCAGGGTATCCCACTGAACTTGGAATAAAATATAAATTGCTGCCTGTGAGGTCCTGCATGTTCCAGCCTGCTCCACCCTCCTCTGCCACTCTCTCACACATCACACCTTTGTTTTTTCTGTTTCTTTAATGGACCAGCCACTCTTTGTACTTGCTGTCCCTTTCACTCATGCATGGCTGGCTCCCTTTCATTCTTATGGCTCTTCACCCAAAAGGTCATCCTTGCCCTCTCCAGATGGGTGTGGACTGGGGGAGAAAGAGCAGCCTCCCTAGGCCAGGGCCACGAGAGAAGGGCAGCAGGTATAGCTTGGGGAGGAGGGGTGGCAAGACCTGCCCGCTGTGGCCCTCATTCAGGAGACTCTGTGGGAAGCATGAAGGAGAGAGCCTGCAGCACAAGAAAGGGATTGATGGGTCAGGAGGGGAACTGCTGGGCTACAGGCTAAAGAGACTCAGGTGCCAGGCTCAGCAGGCAGGTCTGCTACAGACAGACCTCAACCCTGCCCCTCTGGTGACCTCCGTCCCCCCTTGACCTGCCCAACCTGGGTACCTCAGACCATTTTTTGCTTTTTCTTCTTGTCACATCTCACCTTTCTTGCAGTTTATCAAGGTTGTCAGGGTGAGCTTGTGCCTTGCTCTGACCTTGGCAGCCTATCCAGGGGAAAGTCCATCTTGCTGGGAGAGCAGCAGGAAGGGCCCAGTGCTGCCTAGCAGCCCTCAGAAGCCAGCTTTTCTTGAGCATTCATTGGAGCACCGAGATTTGATTATGGAGAGGAGGCTCCCCAGATTCTCAGGCTCTCTGGCATCCTCTCCTCCCAGATCAGTCAGAGGCGGCCTAGGGAGGGAGGAAGCCAGGCTGCTGAAGGGATGCAGGGTAGGGAAGCTTCTTGTCCTACTCCAGGCACATGCCCGCCTCCAGGATGGAGCCTGGACTGGGGGCAGCTTTTCCTAACCCTGGCCTATTTTCTTCCCTGATTCACCAGAGCAGCCTGGGAGCATCCTGGGCCCCGAATGCACATCCTGCAAAAGAGTGTTCTCTCCCTACTTCAAAAAGGAGCCCGTGTACCAGCTTCCCTGTGGCCATCTCCTGTGCCGGCCCTGCCTGGGTGAGAAGCAACGCTCCCTGCCCATGACATGCATAGCCTGCCAGCGGCCATTTGCCAGCCAGGACGTTCTGCGGGTTCACTTCTGAGTGACTAGCCTCAACCTGAGAAGACCCATCGCTGGGAGGAGCTGAGGAGGAGCGAGTGGGGGGTCAAAGCTCCTGGGGTCTGGCCAGGTCCCAGGCACAGGGGGGCCTCTGCTTTCTCGCGGGCTTTCCCTTTGTCTCCTCCCACAGCATAGCACATGGGCCTGCGGTGTGAGGGGTCAGGGAAGGGGCTCTCCACGCCTGCTCAAGTGGCAATAGGATAACAAAGCCATAGTTTGAGCTGGGAGGGATGGGGGAGATGTCCCTGCCCTCCTGTGCCTCCCTGCCAGCACCCCCCTGCCAGAGCCCAGGGCCTGCTAGAGCCAGCCCCACCCTCTGAGGCCCCCCAGGTCATCTGCACACACCCCTCAGCCTATAAGGTGGATGTGAATGTGGCTCGGGATCTCAGAGAGAGCCTCCACCTTCAGTGTCACCCAAAAGTGGAGCATGGCAAGGATCTGTGGAGTAAATGACTCAGCTCCTCTGACTGGCAAACCACTCCGAGCCTTAATAAAGCAATGGTTGACGTCCGCTGTGGGCTTCCTCTTGTCTGTGTCATCATACTCCTCTACCCTACCTGCACCCACACAAAGTGGGACTGTCACAGGGCAGCCGTGAGCAGTCACTGCAACCCTGTCAGATTGTAATTTGGGTCAATGGCCTGAAGGGACAAGAAGTTGCATTTGCAGGTGCATCTGATGCATGAGGGTTTGCAGGTGGGTGTGCACGCCAGTTGGGAGGGTTGAGCAGCCCCCTAGGCTGGTGACAGCTTGCTTAGCTGCGTGTTGGCAGAGCTACACTGCCTTCTGAGGGGAGAAGGTACCTTTTCTGCATGGGGCCTATTTCAGCAAAGATACTTGGGGATAGATTGCACTTTTTTTTCCCATTCAAAATTTTGGAGTCCCAGAGGGAAAATATGTATTCCTACAACTGTTTACTGTATGGAGTAGATCCTAGTCATGGAAGAATATCCGTGAAAAAATACACTCTGCTATTCCCTGTTTCCTCTGAGCATGTTTGGGAAGGAGGAGCGCAGTGATGCTTCTTATTTTATTCTTGAGATTTCATCACAGCCACTGGTGGACAGGCTGTGGGGGTCCCTCAAGCCACTCAGGGTACTGAGCCATCTGCTCTCCACTACTCCCACAGGCCTGCTGCCTCCGGGACCCTCCAGGGGAGGAGGACAGCGTTCTCTCTGGCCTCCACGCTTTGCTCACAGGGCAGAGAGAACTATAGTTGTTACACTAATGGGGGAAGGAGGGAGCTTATTAAAAATTCCATTCTTGGACTCCAGATCTAAGAATTTAGAGATCTGGGGTTGGGGTTAGAGAATGTGTTTTTAAGAGTTCCTAGAAGGTGTGTATGGCCACAAAGGTGGCTGTGGAGGCAATCCCACCCTCCCCTCTGCCTCCTGGTGACACTTCCCTTGACCCCTCACATGAGCCTCCAAGGTCTGCATTGGTGGGCTTTCCTCTTGGCTGGTGAGACTCCCGTGTGTCCTTTGGCTTTAAATGTCTGGGTCAGTCCGGATTATTGCCTTATCTTCCTTGTGTGCTTGTGTTCTAGGAAAAGCCCCACCATTGCAGCAAAAGCAGTGCTACAGAGGGGAGGGCAGTTCCTACCCTCAGCCTGTCATGGCCTCAAGATAACAGCCTAGTTCCCCAAGAGCAAGTTCACTGCTGGGAGGCCTTCCCTCTGGGGTTTGTCTCGTCTCTCCCAACCTGGGAGCCTGAGGAAGTCGCCAGCGTGGGGTCAGCATAAAGCACAGAGTGCCCAGATGAGGGCAGAGGTTCCTCCCCTCCTGCGGGGGGCCTGGTGATCTGCATTTTGAACAGGCTGCTGCTCCCCAGGTAGCTCTGGGAGGAAACCAGGCATGGGAGCCCCTGTGATGGACAGGTGGAGCCATAGCCACATCCTTGGAGATGCACCATTTTTATCTTAAAGGGTCCCCTAAAATGAAGTGGTCTTTTCACCACCCTTGCCAGAACACACAAAGCACTGCTGGGCTCCGTTTCTCTCCCCTAGAAAATGAGAATAACTTTTCTCTTGCTGCCAACTAGACTCAAAGGATTTCTCACCAGAGCCCAGGGCAGGCGCAAAGCAGCTAACCAATTAACTCAAGGAGCTGGACTCTATTGACTCTGAGAAGACTCAGGACTTCAAAGCCTTGTGACCCCACTGCCCCCTTGCTTGACCACAGGGTCTTTGGGGGTACATGTCCCCTTTCCTGTAGCATTTAACCCAAAGTCCATTTGGGGGCACGCAGCCCTGGGCCCTTTGAGAGCAGGAAGCTGGGCCCCAGTGGCTGGTCTCCAAATCTTCATCCCCAAGGTGCAGAGTGAGGCCTTGCCCCATAACCTGGCCGTCCCCTTGTGGGGCCAAGGCCCCAGGCCTTGGCTACTCCACCCTCACTCATGCTCCCTCTGCCTTCGCCCTCCAGCCCCAGGGGCAGGCAGAAAGGAGGGCCACTCAGAAGTAGTCCTGAAGGTAGAAGAAGTAGGGAAACCAAATCACCAAGAGGAGCAGCTGCTCTGTGCCCGGAGTACTCCATCTCCAGGCGGCTGCATCTGGGTCCTGGAGCTGAAAGGCTCCCCCATCCCCTCGTCAGCCCTGCTTCCTCCCATGGGTCTCCAGCCTGAGGCCGCTCAGTTGCTGGGTGCTTTTCCATTCCCCAAGAAATGGTCCTCTGCTGCCTGGGTTGCTGTAAGGAGGTCTGCAGACAAAGAGACCTGCCCCTGGAGGGACCCCCCCCGCCCCCCCGCCAGGCTGCCGGGCTGCCAGGCTGCTGCTCACCTGCGGTCTGCAGTATTGTGATGCTGGGCTGGCTGCCTGTGTGCTGGCCACTGGGGCAGGGACGGGGCTGCTGGTGTGCTGGGCCCTCCCGCGGAGCTGCCCTCTCCCCTCTCCAGCCACACCGGCCTGCTTGGCCTCTCAGTCCACTTACACAGGCAGGATCTTTCCTTCCAGTTCTAGGTTGGAAGGGGCGTGGCTGGATGGGGAATTGGCCAGTAGAGTGGCTTTTTAAAGTAAATAAAAATAACTCAGGGGCTTCACTGGTGGCGCAGTGGTTGAGAGTCCGCCTGCCGATGCAGGGGACACGGGTTCGTGCCCCGGTCCAGGAGGATCCCACATGCCGTGGAGCGGCTGGGCCCGTGAGCCATGGCCGCTGAGCCTGTGCGTCCGGAGCCTGTGCTCCGCAGCGGCAGAGGCCACGGCAGTGAGAGGCCCGCGTACCGCAAAAAAACAAAAAACAAACTCAGTTCCTCAGTCACACCAGCCACATTTGAAGTACTGAATAGTCACATGTGCTAGTGGCTACCCTGTTGGACAGCACAGATACAGAACATTCCACCATCAAAGAAAGTTCTATTGGCCCTTGGTGTTCCCTTTACCGCTTAGGAACCTGTCTCCCGGGAAGTAGGGAAACACCCCTACACGGGGGTGGAGCTTGTAACGGAGAGCAGGACAGTGGGGTAATCAGATGCGCCAGTACCTTGCCGGCCCCCACCCCCACCCGGCAGAGGCCGTGTCCACAGCCTCCTCCCTGCTGTAATGCACTCCCTCCCTTACAAAGAGATGCCTTGGCCCAGAGGGTGACAAGATCTCCCGAGTGGCACAGGGAGGAGGTGAGGAGGAAGGAGGAAGAGGCAGCCATGTGGCAGTTGGCAGGTTTTTTCCACCAAGGTTTGCATCAGTAACAAGGTAATGCTACCCATAGCCATACTACTGAGAGATGACCACTCAAACATGGCTCTCCTGGCTCTTTTCCCTTCCAATAATTTTTTATAAGGAAAAAGAGGCACGTGTATATACTGTGTGGTTCTGTTGCCTGCTATTTCCCTTAACATTATTTAATGGACATTTGCTGTCATTACACACTATTCTTATTATAAAGATCTTTTTGAAGAACAAGCCAGAATAACTAGAAAAAATCTGAAAATGAACAGTTCGATTTGGGGGTGGGGAAAACTAACCCATGAATACACAGACAGAGCAATGAAAAAAATTTTAAAATCCAGTAACAGACCCAACTGCATAAGGAAATTGGGGCGGCGGGGGGGCGGGGACCTCTCAGCAAGTGGTGCTGGAGTCACTGGAAGAAGGAAACCATCTAAGAACTAGAAGAAAATGGAAAATGAGGAAATTCTTGTAAAGCTGGAAGTGAGAAAACCTTTCCTGATTTCAGAATCCACATATAGTTAGGGGAAAGATTGATAAAGTTGACTACATAAAAAATTAAAATAAAAAAACCCTCTTACATAGAAAAAGAAAGCCACCGTTAGCAAGGTAAAAACACAAATTACAAACTAGGAAAATACAATATGTAAGTTGTATTACAATGGTTAATATTCCAATATATAGCTTCTAAAAATAAAGACACACAAAGAAATGCAAATGGCCTTTTAAGCATGTCAAAAGATGCTCAACCTTGCTCATAAATACGATGAAATAAAAATACGCCTGAAATACCATTTCTTGTTTAGCAGATGGGCACAAATCTCAAAATTTGGCCACAATCTGCTGATGAGGCTGTGGGAATGCAAGGAGTACACCCTCTGTGGAGGTGAATATCTAGCAAAGTTACATATGCATGATCCCTCTGACCCAGCCATCCCACCTATAGGATTCTAGCCCAAAGATTCTTCGGCAAAAAATGAAGAGAACGATTCCAACCCTACCAACAGGCAGCCTGAGCAGCCAGGGCTGGTCTGGGGGGCTTAGAGCCACATCACCCCCTGTGGAGTGGCCAGCTGTGTCCAGAAGATGGGCCCAGGAACAAGTGGTTTGCACACACATGATTTTGCATGAAATATCAAGGAGATTATAGAGAATTTGAAGCCCATCCAGGTATGAAAAACAACAACAACAAAAAAACCTTTGCATTCAGAAGTCTTTCAGGTGGTCCAGTGGTTAAGAATCTTTCTTGCAATGCAGGGGATGCCGGTTCAATCCCTGGTCGGGGAACTAAGATCCCACATGCCAAGGGGCAACTAAGCCCACACGCCAGAACTATAGAAGCCCGAGCACCACAACTAAGACCCGATGCAGCTGAAAAAAACAAATAAAAATAAATAAATAAGTCTTTTAGAAAGTTTCTATATATTGAGCATGCCATCCTGGGAATTGTGCTAAGCACTTCATACATATTATCTCATTTAATCCTCACAACTCTCAGTAGAAGGAGTAAGCTGAGGCCCAGTTCCATGAAGAGCTCATCTGACTGACTCCAAGGCCACCAACTTAACCCCTGAGACTCTCTGAAGGTAGTAGAGGCTGGCAAAGATCAGGCGCAGGTCCCCTCTACAGGGGTGGCCTGGATGTTGTCACCACAGAGCCGCTAAGGATCCCTCCTTTGAACGGGAGCCTAGTGCAGGGAACAGGGTACTGCCAGCACTGATCTGGTGGGAAACCACCCAACTCCACGACCTACTAGAACCTTTCCACCTGGGCCCAAGTCCATCATGAGACCCAGATCTAAAGGCACAAACAATTCTATGGAATAACAACTCATGACCAAGCTACAGCACAGCTTTTGAAAATTCAAAAATATTATACCTCTAGGCACAAAAAATAAAAGAATTCCCCTTCCCCCACCACCGCCAATAAAGACTCAGCAGCATTAACTTCCTGTAAATGGATACATCTTCTGGTTGAAATGAAAATGGAAAAGTACCTGTCATGTACAGTTACTGAAAGAGGTGAGTGTGGGAAGGAGCAAGGAGACAGGTGGAAGAGTGGCTCAGGAATGGTCTCTGGCAGGCTGTGGCCAACGGCAGTGGGTGCTAGGATCCCGAGATGTGGTTGCCATGGTACAGACAGCAGCTCCAGTTGTGTGATGTATGTGGCTGAGGGAGAAAGAGAAAGAGAAACTGGGTGATGGGGAAACAATAGCTAATGAGCTCTATGTGGTCCTGGGGGGGGTGGGCAGGCATAAGGGATGGACAGACTGGGGGACAGTCCCAGGAAAATATCAGGAAGCAGAGGTAGGTGTAGGGAGGAAGGGGGGCTGCTGACACCCTCTAAGGTGGTAAGAAGAACTGGGTTTGAAAAGAGAGCATCTAGAGAATGAGGGTCAGGGAGGCAGAGACACAGCCTGGCCTCCGCCTCCCATGATTCCTCATACTCTTCCCTTGGGCCCAGGGCCCAGACATCACCTGTGACTCAGCTGATGAAATGCAACCTCATGGCTCATTAATTAGGAAGCCTGTAATTAGCCCGTCTCAGAAACCAGGATCCCCCAGAGAGAGCCCCTCTCACCTGCCTTCCTCTCCCCCCCACCCCAAGAATGAGATCAGGCTTGAGGGGATCTGGCCCCTGGGAATGAGGAGGGGAGGGGAGCATGAACACCGGGGGTAAATGAGATGCCGAGGCATGTGTTTATGCACCAGGCGGCCTTGGCAGATTGACCTTCTGTAATGAGATGGCGGAAATGATGGTAAGTGCCTCAGCCCCTGAAAGTTTCCTCAACTCAAGAAACCTGTGGGCAGGCTTGAGCGGCCTGGGTGGACCTGTTCAAGCTTGGTCTAAGGCCTGCAAAGCTGTGGCCCACATGTCTCAGTCATGGAGTGATCTGGAGCAAAAATACAGATTCAGCTGCCAAAACGCAGTTTCACATGATACGTGATGTCTGTCAGCAACTCTTCTTCAAATTCCCCCTTTATCCTCCCATCTACCTCCTGCAGTCCTTTTGTGCCCCTGCTCGCATACCTATTTTTCCAGTGCTCCCTGGAAACATCTATTCCAAACCTCAGTCTTCATCCTTTCCTCCTGACTTCATGCCACTGGGATGATTTCAAATGATTGGTTGCCAATTATTCAGCACTCCTCCCACCCAAAGGGGCACTTTGTTCCTTCTCTTGACCCTGGCCAGGCTTGTGGCTGCTTCGACCAATGGAGTGTGGCAGCAGTGACCCTATGAGATTTCTGAGGCTGCCAGTCTGCTTAGTTTGCTGGAACACTCACTCTTGAAGCCTTGAGCCACCAAGCAAGAAGTCCAGGCTGTGAGAAGCCACACAGAGAGGCCACAGGCAGGCAGGCACTCCAGTTGGCAGTCCCAGCTGGGCCCAGCCTCTGAGTCATCTCAGCCCAGGTGCCCAGGCATGTGCATGAAGAAGTCTCCAGATGATTCCAGCCCCAAGCCATTCACTCTTTCCAGCAGGGATGCCACACATTGTGGGGCAGAGAAAAGGTGTCCTTGCTGTGCCCTGTTGGGGCTCCCGACCTTCAGAATCCATGAGCATAAAGAATGGTCGTTGTCTAGAGCACTGCATTGTGGGTGGTTTGTTACACAGCAGTAGTAACTGGAACAACCACAAAATCCTAGACAAATGCTGCAGGGGGGCTGGGGAAGGAGGGGGAGAACCTGGGAGCTCAAAACCAGAATCCTCTTAGCAGAGAGGGGAGGGGAAAATCTAAAAATATTCCTATGCTAATATTTTGTACCTGACCGTGGGCAGCCAGCACAGACAGAGGATCCTAATGCTTCCAGGCTGGCCAGCACACTGACTTGGCCATTTACTAAAGAGCCAGTGAGGGGCCCGATGCAGGGTCCTGGGGACACAAAGATGAAAGAAACACTGTCTAGTGGGGCAGGGAGACGGGGAAACACATGATTAAGGGATGTCTAGGTACAGTACTACATCAACCTGCAAGGAGAGTCAAGTCTGCTAAGGTCAGGGATGGGGGCAAGAAAGATGGGACTCTGGTACTGATCTCAGTGGATTTTGTGGGGAGGCATCCGCTGACTCTTCATAATAGCATCCTGATTTTCTTTTAAGGTACTACCCTTTCTCCATTGGCTACAGACTGAGGGAGCTTTAAGGAATGGACATATGACTCTCAAGAACATGAGGGGCAGGTAGGATTCTTCAGGAAGGGGCAGAAGGCAGTGAAATGGGTCTTCACACTCTGGTTTGGACCCTGGTGTCCTATGACAGGCGAGGAGGAAGCAGCTGAGTCGTTGGAGCCATGTGCCTACTGAGGGCAGGGCTCTGGCAGACTCAAGGACCATTAATGTCTAAGACCAGACAAGAAAAGCCCTTAGAGGGCCTTCTCTGGCTCTCCTCAGGGTGAGACCAGGGAACATGCCCACACAGAATCTGTGCACTGAGGGTTGTGGCCTGGAACTTGCTGCCTAACTTTCCCATGACTGTATCTATGGCTGGAAGAGTCCTCTTCCATGGGTCTATGGCCCAGGTGGACTGCCCCTCAGCTGTGCAAATGTGCCTACGTGGCGGGAAGGGGAGGCAATTTGTGAGGTGCACAGGCAGAACCCGGAACGTCCACCAGTGTGCCTGTCCCTGGGATGTGGGACAGAACAAAGCTATAGGGAGAGACCAGCCCCCGAGGCTGCCAAGTTCTACTGCAGACCTCCAAATCTGAACATGGACTTCAGGTCATCATGAACATATATTTTTCAAGGTAGGAGGACAGAACACGTTTCATTTTACATTTTGTTAGCTTGACTTACAACTTTTATATATTTAGTCATATTTTACCCCAGGTCCTAAAAAAGGTGGAGCTGATACTTAAAAAAAAAAATTTATTATGGAAAATTCCACACACATACAAAAATACAGATTAGTATACTCAACTCTCATGTACCCATCACCCAGTTTCAACAACTCTCAATTCATGGCTAGTCTTATTTCTTCTTTACTTACCCTCACCCAATTCACCCCTCTCATGTTATTTTGAAGCAAGTTAGGGTGGCATCAGATTAACACATTTAGGACATGATTTGTAGGAGCTCCTGGAGTTCTGTCTTCCAAAAAAACAGCAAATCACAACCTGGGATAGCCCATCAAAGCCTTGAAAGGTGCAGGGGTGGGGACCCCTCTCCCTCAGGGTGCTCTGGTGTTGGGGTCCTGCCCCTGCTCCTTGCTGGCTGTGGCACTTCAGGAAATTGCTTAACCCTTTTAAGCCTCAGTTTCCACAGCAATAAAATGGTGATAAACGTATCTTCTGACATTGTTACACAGCTTATAGTGTAGTGCTGGGAACACACTGTCAGCTTGCAGTAACTGTTAGCTGTTCCCCATCACCCCTGTTTAGGCATTTTCCCTGTTTAGTGTAGAAGATGGACAGATAAGTTTCTCCTCCCTGAGAAAGGAGAGGCTCGGAGGAGGGCACCCATTTTGTGACTGCCTCCCTTGCCATGAGGAGGGACACCCAGACATGAAGAAGGTGCCAGAGGCAGTAAGGAATTCCCAGGTGACTTCCCTGGACCCCAGGCCAAGCATAGGACCATCAACCTCCAACCCCGAATTCTAAATAAGTTATAAATGTCTTGGTGGTTTAGTCACTGTTAGTGGGTTTCCAGGCAATGGAGTGGTAAAGAACACAGACTCTGGGGACTGTGTTTCAATCCCAGGTCTGCTGTTTATTACCTGGGCCTCCTGGGGCAACTTCTCGGTCCCCCAGTTTCCTGTCTACAAATGGAGATAAAAATGACTTCCTCCTTCCTAGGGTTTTATGCGGATTCAAGGAGGAAAGGTTTGTAAAAGGCTGAGAACAGTACTGCCAGGTACCCAGGGCTATGGAAGTCTCTGTTGTTGTCCGGGGTTCAACAGGCCTGTTCTTCCTGTGTTATGTCCCGCCCCCCGCCCCCATGCTTAGATCCTCTTCCTTCACACCTTTGCAGCACAAGTTCTTTATCCTGCCAGCTGCGCCCTCCCTGCCCCCTCTTCCCGGAGCTCCCCACTCAGCCTTCACTCTCCAAACTACAGGCACCGAAGGTGTTCCGGAGAGGGGGACCTGCCCTGTGCCGTTGCCCCGCTGCCCACGCCCCGCGTGGCCACCCTGCGCGCTTTTCTCCGCCGGGAGCGCGGGGTTGGGGCCGGGCCGGGCTGGGCCAGGGTGTCAGATGGCGCAGCGAGATTCCTCCTGGGAGCCCCAGCCGGTGGGCCGTGCGCCCCGGCAGCGCCGCCCGCTTTGTGCTCGACCCCGTCGGGTCCCCGAGGCCCACGAAGCTTCCTGACTGCGCTTCTGCTCCCCTCGGCCCGCGGCATTTCTGGCCAGTCCTCTGGCTGAAGCGTGAGAGAAGCGCATGTGGCCCTCCGCTGGCTCTTCCCAGCCGACCAAAGGGGGCCACCTCGATCGCCCCCTCTCATGGGCGATCCCTGGTTGAGGAACTAAGATCCTGCAAGCCACAAAGACAACTACCCTGGTGTAGGCCTTGGAGCGGGAGCCCACAGTCCCCAGATGTGAATCCACCCACCTGGCTGCTGTACAGGCTTTTAATACAGAAAAAAGCCTGTCAAAAATATTTTTTCCTAGGTTATGTTGCTTTTTACTTAGGTTATTTTTGCAGGTAAGACTTTTTATGATGACCTCTCATTTCTGATTTCTTTTAAGCTTAATGTAACCCTCTTTAGAGATCTCATATTCACATTCAGCTCCCTCCCGTCTGATGAAGAAAGGAAAGCTTTTTTATTTTTTCCTTACTGCTGGTGCAGACCCAAGGCAGTTTCATGCTAAGGCCCAGCATTTTTCTTATGTTTGTTGCCCCTGCTCAACGCGCCCTCTTCAATTCATTCAGTCAGCAGTTCTTGGGCTCTCACAACGTTTGCTCACTTTCGTTCCTCTGCATAGTTCACAGAGCATTTGTGTGACCACACTGCTGAAGGTCCTTGAGTCAGACTAATAGGAAGCAGATGAGATGAGACGCTAGCAGACCTGTTTGAGAATGAGGCCACCCCCTTCGGAGGGTAGCAGAGATGTCATTATAGTACAAGCACTGGGTTGACCCTGAGAAAAAAGGAATAAGAAACAGGAGTGGGGGGCAGTTGTTACCTGTTCTCAGAAAAGAGGGTCTAAGGGTAAGGAAGTATTTAAAGAACATTCTGAGACTTGGAGTTTAATCTGGAGGCTTGCAACTCTTTGTTATGTAAAGATCTCTGAAAATTCTAACCCCTTATAGCACCTTCAGATCTGATTCCCTTAAGACCTCAGTGAGATAGGACATGGGGTCAGTACATCAAGCAACCTTGGGAACAGGTGTGACTCGCTCAAGGTCACACAGTAACTCCCTGGAGAGCGGAGGCTGGTACCCAGGGCTCCCCTCCCTCCCTTCCTCCTTTCCATAATTTATTGAAAACTCACTGTGTGGCAAGTACTGTACCAGGAGTGGGGTTACAGTACGGAACACAAAGGATGGAGTCCTTTCTGCCCTGAGGCTTTCATTCTAGAGGGGGTACAGTCATACATACAAAATAATAATAATAATAAACAAACAAATGAACTGCAAGTTGTAGTAGGTGCTATTAAACCCATCAACATAGACCCAACTTAAAAAATAACTGAGCTAAGTGTGAGGTATGCTCCACGTGGGTGCTCAGGGAAGGCTCCTCTTGGGAGATGACACTTTAAAGCAACAAGGTGAACCCCAGGGATAGGTGAGGGCAGGCAAGCCTTTTAGGACAAGGAGACAGCAGGCTCTGAAATTCCAAAGCAGGGATGGAAAGAAGCAGATAGTTTGATATAGATTTTAGAGGTAGGACTAACAAAGGGTGAGGCGAAGCAATGGATCAGGGTGAGTCCCAGGTTCTGGGAGGACCAGCTGGCTGGATGGTGGTATGATTGCAGGGCTGGAGAACCCTGGGAGAGAACAGGGGAGCAGCTAAGAATCAGGAGTTGACCATGCTAAGTTGGAAAGGCCTATTGAATATCCAAGGGGAGTTGTCACTGGACACTTGGGGGAGAGGCCCAGGATGGAGGTATGAATTTGAGAATCATTAGTTTGTAGAAAGTATATAAAATTATGGGGTTAGAAGCAGTCACCTAAGAAGAGAAGAGAAGGGACACAGGACTGAGTCCTGGGATACTCCAACATTTAGAAGTCAAGGTCAAAGAGGTAGAGCCAGAAAAGGAGACTGAGAAAGAACATCCAGTGTGGTGGATTTTTTTTTTGGCAATTTATTTATTTATTTTTTGCAGTATACGGGCCTCTCACTGTTGTGGCCTCTCCCACTGCGGAGCACAGTCTCCGGACGCACAGGCCCAGCAGCCATGGCTCACGTGCCCAGCCGCTACGCAGCATGTGGGATCCTCCTGGACCGGGGCACGAACCCGCGTCCCCTGCATCGGCAGGCGGACTCCCAACCACTGTGCCACCAGGGGAGCCCCAGTGTGGTGGATTTTAAAAGTATATATTTAAAAAGGACAAGTGCAGAATTCTCTAGCTATCCAGTGGTTAGAACTCGGCAATTTCACTGCTGGGACCCAGGTTCAATCCCTGGTTGAGGAACTAAGATCCTGCAAGCCACAAGACATGGCAAAAAAAAAAAAACAGGACAACTGCTCAACCATGTTGAATGCTACTAAGGGATAATGTAAAATGAGGACATGGACATGACCACCAAATTTGGTAATACAGAGGTAGTTTATGACCTTGATAACAGGAGTTTCAGTGGACTGGTTTGGGCAGAAGCCTGAGTGGAGTGAGTTGAAGAGTAAATGTTGACTTCTGGATAAAAATGGCAGTTGGACAACAATGAAAAACAAAGGTGATCACTAACTCCAGGGAACACAAAAGGTTGTTCAGTGATGGAAAGCTCATCATAATGTACCGTATGGTTTAGCTTGGAGGGTTAGCTTGCAGTCTAATTCGTAATAGTGACCTAACCATTATGACATTATTATATCAAGAAAATGGTGTGGGAGGGTACTGTGAGGGGTGGCGGGGAAGGACTGGTAAAAGAGTTAATCCTCTCTTTCTAAGTGACACTGAATCAAGATCATGAGCTAAGTTGTAGAAGATGTAAGGGTGGCAAAGGTGTGAAAAAGTAGTTTTGGAAAGAGAACATATAAGGGAAGTGAAGAAGGGGTGGGGGTGTCCTCAGGGTCCATGTGACCTGTGAGGTGTTATAGTGGAAATGCAGCCAGTCAGCACAGTAATGGGACTTTTTCCAGCCAGTGTGGGCTCCAAGAAGGTGGTATTGGGAGAAGCAGGCCCTCTGGTATCTGTGTGGAGGTGGGATTTGGGATCTTCAAAGGGCCCTGGTATGGGAGGCAAGTCTTAGAATGGTGATTCAGGTAGACACGGCTAGTCAGGACACAGCTTGTACCAGAGCTTGAGCCCTTCATTTCCTGTAGCTCCTTCAGTTTTCAGTTGGTAACTCAGACCAAAAGTACAGAGAGGGCAAGGTGCTGGGCCAAGGCACAGCTGGCCTAAGCCAGGCCTCTGGCCGTCCCTCTCAGTCTGCCCCACAAGGCAGAGTCTCAGGAGGGCAATGTCCAGACCAAGTTTATTTCTAGGCCATGAACAGAATGAAAAAGTTTATCCTGCATTAACTCAGGAAGCTACTCTCTCTGGAAGAACTCTCTTAAGGTCTTATTAAGAATAATGGCATTAATGATACTACAATACTATTAATTAACTTTACAATGGTGCAGGCACTTTTTCAAATCTCTCCTGCATTACATTATCTCAGTTCTCATGACAACCTGGTGATGTGGGTGCAAATATCTTCCCCACTTCACACTGGAGAGAAATGAGGCACAGAGAGGTCAAGTGATCTACCCGAGTCATGATGTTTTGAGGAACAGAGGCCAGATTTCAACAGGCTGCTGGGCTCCAGCATCCTCACAGCCCCCCACCTCTGGGACCTGGGACCCTGCACTGCACTTGGTTGACAGGAAGCAGCTGGAGCTTCCTGGCAGGACTCTGGAGAGGAGGCTGAGAGTCTGGGGGTTGGGTGAGCTGGGGGCTGTGCAGCGCCTGAGAGGTTCAGGGTGGCTAGCTTGGATTCAAGGACCAGAGGGCCACTCAGGCGGCCGAGGGAGGGAGACTTCCATCCCTTAAACCTACCAGCCTGGGGTCATAAACCAAAAGCTGCTTCTCAGGCTGGGCCCATCTGGCTGTGGCTCTGGCCCTCCCTGAGCCTCAAAGCCCCCTGAGGCCCCAGGCCTGAGCTGGTACCTGCTCTGGTCCCCACATACTAGTGTCCTGGTCAGGGTAGGAATTGGGGCAAACTGGCTGTCAGTTTACCCCCCAACCTTTGAGCCTTACTGGGTCCGGATTTCCTCATTCCCCCATAGATGCTCCCCTCACCCCATGCTCCTGCCTGGAAGGAGAGTGATGGGGACATGCCAAGAAGCTATCCCCAAGGTCCCCAGTCCCTGAGTCTTTGGACCCTGGTGTGGGTGTGAGTGGGGGGGGTGGGAGCATCCCCAGCTCCCCCCGGGAACCTGCCTCACCCACCAAGTGGGAATGACCCCCTAACCCCATGTTGGTCTCTTGCCTCCATTACACGGGGCTGCAGGCAGCACTTTCTGTCCTAGTGCAGCTGGTACAAAGGCCTCTGTCTGCACCACCTCGAGTGTGTGCCGTTCTTGGTCACTTGTCCTCTCACAGGACTAATGCTCCTGATGGGGCCCTGCATACCGACTGTCCCCTGCTCATCACTCCTGGGCTGGGGCCTGACCTGCTCCTTACACAGCAGCCCCTCGGGTCACCCCTGCCCCCTCCTCTGGGGTCTGTGTTGGGGGACAGGGCCTGTTGACCCCCAGCCTCTTCTGGGCACCAGAAAGCTTGGAGACAGTCTCCAGGTGACCGCCCCCCCCGACACGTCTGTCTCTCCCTGAGTCCAGAGAGTCACAATTACAGTCACAGCAGCTCCTGTCACACCGCAGCCACACCGCTGCCAATGACAGCCCAGAGGCTGGCACCCCTCCCCCATCATCCCCTGCACAGGCCCACGTGCGTCCCCAGATGCCTGAATCACTGCTGACGACTGGGACCTGGCGGCCATGGGCTCCTGGGGAGCCACTGGGGAGGGGGGTGGTGGCCACGTCACCTCAGAGGGAACACCTGCAGACATAAATAGGCAGCCAGCGACGGCAGCACAGCACAGTCCACAGAGTAGCACTGCAGACTGTGCCCACCTGTGCCAGGATGCCTGACGCCACGCTGCCTGCCTGCTTCCTCGGCCTGCTGGCCTTCACCTCCGCTTGCTACTTCCAGAACTGCCCAAGGGGCGGCAAGAGGGCCATGTCCGACCTGGAGCTGAGACAGGTATGACCGTGGCCCATCTCAGGGTTACTGGGCCGGGGCAGAGGCCCAGGGATGGCATCACAGTGCAGGGGCTAGGAAGGGAAGTCGTGGGAGAGGCAGGCTTTAGGGGAAGTGCCCAACAGAAGAAGGGAGGCTTGGCATGGGCAAACAGAGGGGACCAGGCTGTCGGGCGGGCTAGGACGGGCCGTAGGACTTCCTGAACATTGTCTCCATCCAGAGAAGGGATGCAGGAAAGAGAGGTTTCCCCAGTAACTGGACTCTGTGCTGGATCAGGGAGAACTGGATGGCAAGACCTCCTCTGTGCCCATGGCGGCCTCTCCTCCAGGACTAGCTGGAGCTTCGGAGGCTCTGTCTTCTCCAGCACTTGAGGCCTTCCCTGTTCAACTCCTGGCCTCTCCTAGCCATGGGCCCCAGCCCCCCATCCCCCAGAAGCTGGCCATTGCCCTGAGCTTGCCTGAGTGGGAGGTGCCACCCAAGTATCCTGTAAGGAAGTTCTGCTGGGTACCTAGCCCAATTCTTTCATGCTGCATGTCCAGTGATTCCCTCTTATTCCACCTTCAGCAGAGCTAAAGGAAATCCAATAACCATGCTCAATTCTGTCAAGGCCACAGGTGGCCAGTTTTGAGCTGCGGAACAAACTAGGGTGGGTAGGTGGACAGCCCCCACAAACAACCCCTCCCTCTGCTTGGCAGCTTTGGAAGCTGGAGTCACCTAGGTGCCTCATGCCCTCCTCTAGGGCTCATGTCCCTGCCACCCACAGGGTCAGTCCATAGGTGAGTGAGCAGAGGTCAGGGCCCAAGTGAGGCCCACTGGCTTGAGGGGCAGGGTAAGGCCAGAGAGGGAACAGGACATGTGAAGAAGGGCCTGAGTGTATTCTGGAGCGGGGCAGGGACCCTCCCTGCACGGGGTGGGGTGGGTGTGGAGAGGGGGTGCATGCTAGAGATGGAACTGGAGCAACGCGGGCAGAGGAGGAAGGTCTGCATTAAGGGGAGGGTAGTGGGCAGCTGAGAGAGGGGTGCACACCAGGAGGCCCCAAAGGTGAGAAGGAAGGTCTCTCCCATGCAGCCCATGAGGGACCCCTCCCTCAACGAAGGGGGAGGATGCTGAGGGCTGTCACTGAGAGCTGTTCCTTAGTCACCTGAAAACCAAGGCAGCCGAGTAGCTTTTGAGTCCCCTCCTTCGACCGCTTCTGGGGGCCAAAGAGCGCCAGGGAGACCCCCGAACCTCCGGCGCTCCTCTGCCCTGTCCTCCCCCACCCGGCTCAGCCCCCCGCCCCGCAGGCTCTCCCTCCCGGGCCCGGGCCCCTCCCCGCCCCCGGCTCACCCCCGCCCTCCCGCCAGTGTCTCCCCTGCGGCCCCGGGGGCAAAGGCCGCTGCTTCGGGCCCAGCATCTGCTGCGGGGACGAGCTGGGTTGCCTCGTGGGCACGGCCGAGGCGCTGCGCTGCCAGGAGGAGAACTACCTGCCGTCGCCCTGCCAGTCGGGCCAGAAGCCGTGCGGGAGCGGGGGCCGCTGCGCCGCCGCCGGCATCTGCTGCAACGACGGTGAGCGGCCTGGGCGGCGGGGGGCGGGGGGGTGGCGCTGGGTCCTGGCCGGGGCGGGGGCCGGGCCAACCTGGGTCTGGTGGGGGCGGGGCCTGGGCAGCTTGCTGCGCCCCCGCGCCGCGCGCTCAGCCCATGCTGCCCGCAGAGAGCTGCGTGACGGAGCCCGAGTGCCGGGAGGGCGCCAGCTTCCCTCGACGCGCCCGGGCGAGCGACCTGAGCAACGCGACCCTGCTGGACGGGCCGAGCGGGGCCTTGCTGCTGCGGCTGGTGCAGCTGGCGGGGGCGCCGGAGCCCGCTGAGCCCGCCCAGCCCGGCGTCTACTGAGGCGCCCCCACCCCACCCCCCACCCTCGCAGCACGAAAAATAAACGGTCTTAAAGGCATTGGCTAGCGTGCGTCTCCGTCTCTGGGGGTGGAGAGGGGAGAGGACAGGAGGGTGGGGGACCAGTTCCCGGACCCTAAGTCGTGAGCAGATCCACCCCAGAAAAGGGACAGATCCTGTCGGGAAGCGATCTTGGGCCAGCACGATTCTAGATAGAACTACTGACAGGGCGACCTGCGGGCGGGGAGGGGAAGGGCCACTGTCCAGGCCGCGGAGAGGCTGGGTTGGGGATCTGGCAGAGGGATGGAAATAAAGGCAGAGATGGGGAAAGACATGGGTGGACAAGATAGCAAGAGACAGAGGGACAGCAGAACGATGGAGAGAGAGAGAGAGAAACATTGAGAGTCACGGAGAGAAGAGTGAGAGAGAGAGGCAAGGGGATGCACCAAGGGTGACCGCAGTTCTCGTCCCCGTTTACATCCTGGGAAGCTGAGGCACAAACAGCTTCAGGAATTCCCAGCCTATCTCATCCAAGGCTGTGCTTTATGTGCCCGTGTGGAGGGGACATCACCCCAGACCCAGCAGAGAGGGGGGCCAGGTACTGTCGGTCCAGGAGGAGACTAAGCATCCCCATTCGGGCCACTCAGCCAGCATGAGAGACAGAGCCCACGGAAACCCTAGGTACATACCCCTCCCCCCCAAAACAGCCACACCAACCACACACACAGCCAGACAAACAGACAAGAAAAAAATTGTTTGGGACATGCCCGGTGATCTTTGCCCACAGTCAGAGATACAGACCCTGAGATACACATTGGGAAGCACAGACACACCCAGAGAAATGCAGACCCAGCTGACTGGACCATAGACAGGCACATGTACACACACACACACACACACACACACACACACACACACACACACACTCACATTAGGACCTTCCAGCCTTGACAATGCAGCTTCAGGGTAGAAGTCTGCTAGCATTTGGCAGATCCTTTTCTATGGCCCTCTGTCCCTCTTTGTCCCCTCTATCCCATCCACCCCTTTATCCCCTTTCCCCTCACTGGTTTCTTTTCCCCTGTCCACCCCCTGACCTCTCGTTCCTCTTGCTTCTCCTTATCCCTCTTCATCCCTTCCTTGCCTCTTCTGTCCCAACTTTCCCCTCCGTTACCTCCCATCCTTCTCTCTCTACCCCCTCTCTTCTCTGCATCCTCTCCTTGGGATTTCTTGCTCCAGGTCTTGGGACCACAGGGGCTGCATCTCCTCTGGAATCCTCCCACACTTGGAGGCCAGGAGGGAGCGCAGGCAGAGAGAAGTCACTCTGAGCCCTGACCCCAACACCCTGCCTTGGGGCGGAGCCTAGTGACTCAGTCTCAGTCAGCCGCAAGCTCTCTTCTGGTCTTAGAGCTCTGCTCTGCCATCATCCTGACCCAGCTCAGTGTCCAGCGTGATTAAGTCTGGCCGGGGCAGGGCCCACACTGACTTCTCTCCCTGCCATGGCCTCCCGCCTCTACCCTAGTGTGGCACACTCAGGACCAGTCCCCAGGTCTGGGAAGACCTGGGGCAGGACCAGACCTAATAGGAATTTAGTAACCCATCCAGACAGAGGGCGGTGGGAAGAGGCAGCTTGGTTTTTAAAAAAGGATCATATGCTCAACGTCGCTAATTATTACAGACAAGCAAATCAAAACTGCAGTGAGGTATCACCTCACACCAGTCAGAATGGCCATCATCAAAAGACCTACAAATAATAAATGCTGGAGAGGGTGTGGAGAAAAGGGAACCCTCCTACACTGTTGGTGGGAATATAAATTGGTGCAGCCACTACGGAGAACAGTATGGAGAGATTCCTTAAAAAACTAAAAATAGGGCTTCCTGGGTTGCACAGTGGTTAAGAATCTGCCTACAAATGCAGGAGAAATGGGTTCCAGTCCTGGTCCGGGAAGATCCCACATGCTGTGGAGCAACTAAGCCCGTGAGCCACAACTACTGAGCTTGCGCTCTAGACCCTGCAAGCCACAACTGCTGAAGCCCGAGTGCCACAACTACTGAACCCCGCGTGCCTAGAGCCCGTGCTCCGCAACAAGAGAAGCCATCGTGGGACTTCCCTAGTGGCGCAGGGGTTAAGAATCTGCCTGCCAATGCAGGGGACACGGGTTCCAGTCCTGGTCCGGGAAGATCTCTCAGGCCGCGGAGCAACTAAGCCCGTGCGCCACAATTACTGAGCCCACGTGCCACAACTACTGAAGCCTGTGCTCCTAGAGCTCGTGCTCTGCAACAAGAAAAGCCACCACAATGAGAAGCCCGCACACCACAATGAAGAGTAGCCCCCATTCACCGCAACTAAAGCCCGCGCGCAGCAATGAAGACTCAACACAGCCAAAAATAAAATAAATAAATTTTTAAAAATCTCTTTAAAAAACAAAAACAAGAGAAGCCATCGCAATGAGAAGCCCGTGCACTGCAATGAAGAGTAGCCCCTACTCGCCGCAACTAAAGAAAGCCCGCGTGCAACAATGAAGACCCACCGCAGTGCCCCCCCCAAAAAAACAAAAAAAAACCCTAAAAATAGAGTTGCCATATGATCCAGCAACCCCACTCCTGGGCATGTATCCAGAAAAGACAAAACCTATAATTCGAAAAAGATACATGCACCCCAATGTTCATAGCAGCACTATTCACAATCACCAAGACATGTAAGCAACCTAAGTGTCCATCGACAGATGAATGAAAAAGATGTGGTATATACATATACAATGGAATATTAGCCATAAGAAAGAATGAAATAATGCCATTTGCAGCAATATGGATGGACCTAGAGACTATCATTCTAAGTGAAGTAAGTCAGACAAACACAACTATCATTTGATACCACATACGTGGAATCTAAAAAAGTGATACAAATGAACTTATTTACAAAACAGAAGCAGACTCACAGACATAGAAAGCAATCTTATGTTTACCAGAGGGGAAGGAGGGGGGATAAATTAGGAGTTTGGGATTAAAATATACACAGTACTATATATAAAATAGGTAAACAACAAAGACCTGCTGTTGCACAGGGAACTATATTCAATATCTTGTAATGAACTATAGTGAAAAAGAATCTGAAAAAGAATGTATAGAAAAGAAAAAGAAAAAAGAGAATATATATATTCGTATATATGTATAACTGAATCACTTTGTTGTACACCAAAAACTAACACAACATTGTAAATCAACTATACTTCAATTAAAAAAATGGATCATAGACTTAAATATAAAATCTAAAATTATAAAACTTACTTTTTAAAAAATTTATTTATTATTATTTATTTATTTTGGCTGCGCTGAGTCTTCACTGTGGCGCACCGGCTTCTCTAGTTGCGGCATACACACTCTAGAGCACGCCGGGCTCAGTAGTTGAGGCATGTGGGCTTAGTTGTGGTACATGGGATCTTAGTTCCCGACCAGGAATTGAACCCAGGCCCCTTGAATTGGGAGAACAGAGTCTTAATCACTGGACCACCAGGGAAGTCCCTAAAATTATAAAACTTCTTGAAGAAAATATAGGGGAAATTCTTTAGGACCTCAAGTTATACAAAAGTTTCCTAGCTCTGACACCAAAAGCAAGATCCATAAAAGAAGAAATTTGATACATTTGGAATTCACCAAAATTAAAAACTTCTGCTCATTTTATTTAATTAATTAATTTATTTATTTTGGTTCATGATATATCATATTTAAGACAATATATAATGTTGTCTTATATTATATATATATATATATATGTTAAGACATATATATAATATATAATGTTAAGACAATACAGCGGAATGACGATTTGGTTGTGTACAACTGGAACAATTTTGCCCACTAAATATATTTTAAAAAGTCTTCAATCAAAGAATAGACATCTGCTTTAAGAATACTGATGGCTGGATTATTGGACATGTCACTAATTTGTCTGTCAGAAATATTCATACATTATCCATGAACGTGTAATCGTATTACCTTGCAGAAATTTTGAAGTTTTGTCTTTCATACATGAAATAACTGAATCCTTGGAAGACACGATGAGCATGTGTTAGCTTCAGTCCCAGGAGTGGCTTAGAACCTGGAAAGTCTGCCTCTTAGAGAGTCCAGATCTGACCTGAGCTTGCTGTACCTCCAGAGGAAGTGCTCCTGTACAAGGAACAAGTGCACTGACCCCCAGCCCCATTTTCATTCCAATGTCACCATCCTCCAACCAGATTGGGGGAAGGACAGCTAACCATGCAAATAAATGTCTAAGGGGGTGTGAGAAGCAATGGGACCGTCCCACAAGACTGGGGAGTGTGAGGAGGTACAATTGTGGGGACAACACTTTATCACAATCAGGTACACAGGACAGGAACAGGACAGTTTTCAAAGCTTTCTTTATATGAAAACAGAACATTCTGAAGTTCTTACCATACTTTGTTAGAGTACTACCCCAAAGGTACCCTGAGTCTAATCCTTGTGACCCATGAAATTCTATTATGTGGGAAAAGATACTTTACACATGGAACGAAGTTAAGGATCTTGAGATGGAAAATGGCTCCGGAGTATCCGGGCGGTCCCTCCATGCAATCTCAGTGTTCTTATGAGAGAGAAAGAGGCAGAGGGAGGCTGGACTGTAGGAGTGTGGACGTGGTCATAAGAGCAGGAGAGAGCTTCTGCTCTTTAAAGTACACTGTTAAGAGAATGCAAAGACAAGCCACAGACTGGGAGAAAAGATTCACAAATCACACAACTTATAAAGGACTTATACCCAGAATATATAAAGACTGCCCTCTCAAAACTCAATAATAAGAAAATGACTCAACTTTTAAAATGGCTAAACAATTTAAGCAGGTACTTTACCACATAAGATACATAGATGGCAAATAAACACATGTAAAGATGTTCAGCATCATTAGTCATTAGGGAAAGGCAAATTAAAGCCATAGTGAGAAACCACTTCAATGTCTTAAGAAAAAGGGGGGCGCTGAGAATATCATGTGCTGACAGGGATATGGAGCAATCGTAACCCTCATATATTGTGGATGTGGATACAAAATCATTCACCCACTCTGGAAAACTGTTCTATAGCTTCTTGTAAAGTTAAACTTACAATTACCATTTAACCCACCAGTCCCATTAACAGGTAGTGATCCAAGTGAAATGAATATCTATATTCACACAAAAAGCTGTATGTGAATGTTTATAGTGGCTCTATTGTAATCACCAAAAGTTTATAAGTTTTAAACAGATTAGAATTTGAACTATGATCCATTTTGAGTTAATTTTTGTATAGGGTACAAGTTGTGCATTGAAGTTCACTGTTTGCATCTGGATATTCATTTGTTCCAGCTCTATTTGTTTGTTTTAATTATTTTTCTTTTCTTTCTTTCATTTTTTTTTTGGCCATGGGGCTTGCAGGATCTTAGTTCCCCGACTAGGGATTGAACCTGGGCCCTTGGCAGTGAAAGCATGGAGTCCTAACCACTGGACCGCCAGGGAATTCCCTCCAGCTCTATTTGTTGTAATGACTATTCTTTCTCTATTCAATTGTCTTTGTAACTTTCTCAAAAATCATTTGACCATACACACGTAAGTCTATTTCTGGCCTCTCTGATCTGTTGCATTGATCAATAGGCCTATCTTTTCTCCACTCCCACCCTGTCCTGAGTGTGGTAGCTTTACAGTAAGTCTGGAAATTAGGTAGTGAGACTCTTTCAACTTTCTTCTTCAAAACTGATTTAGCTATTTTAGCTCCTTTGCAATTCGTACCAAAAAAATCCTTCTGGGAATTTGATTGGCACTGTGTAGTAATAGAATTGTAGCTACATTTTCCAGCTTCATTTGCACTGTGTGTCCATATGACCATGTTCTTGTCAATAAAATGTGAGTGAAAGGAATAGTGAACTTGGGGTCTTAACGACAGTGTGAGCCTCCTCCACACTCTTTCCCTTCCCACCCAGTGGAATCCACAACGTCCTGGTCTCAAATATGCAGGCAGAGATGAGGCCTAGGGGATGACAGAACTATATGAGAGAAGAAACCTGGGTCCCTAAGTGACAAAGTGGAACAGAGCTGAGGATGTTCACTGAGGACTGATAGGACAGAGGGAATTAAACAGTGACCTTCTCTACCTCCCTAAGTTCTCCTTACGGTTTGGGTGTTTTTATAATGGCAGCCTAACTTTAACTAACTATAACCCCTGAATTCTGAAACAATTAAAAAATGAAATAAAAGAATGTGACATTTGGAGGCCAGAAGACTACCTTTATTATTGATAGAACTGATATTAAACAATGCAATTTGGACCTGCTGGCAAGGAGGCTTCACAAAGCTGAGTAACAAGCTAGAGCTGTTTACTGTCCCAGACACAAGGAGCTGGAACTTCATAGGGCTTACCGCTGAGCTCCTGCATTTGCACTGTGACAGCACATGCTTCCTGGGATGGCAGCCTCATCCCAAGAGGGATCGGAGAGGAAGGGGTGGCATTATACCTGCTCCTTTCCTCTCACCCTGCCCCACAAGTCAGCTACTCCCTGGGAGGAGTGTTATCTCAGGGAAACCCCTCTACATGGAAGAAAATATCGGGAAAGGGAAAAAATATTTCTGACCTCTGCCCCATGGACAATCACCTCTTATGATGCTGGGAAAAACTTCTGGTATAATTTCAAACCATTCCAAATTTAAAAACTAAACTACACGAAATTTAGTAGGTATGGAAGCAGGGTAAACTTATTGTCCACATAGACCCTACAGAAAACTGAAATTGCTGTCCTTCAGGGTTGTACTGGAGGAGCTGGATAGTACAGAGTGACATAAAAATAAATCACAGCAATAAATGCTCAGTGATGCAGTCAATGATTACAGCTTTCAGACTGGAATGCTGTGTCCTAAAGCTTCTCACAGCTGTGAAGAGCTCATCTCTGAGGTTGCCCACAGTGTTCTGGTATGCACACATATGAATTTTTATTTTACAAATTAGTATTATTTCATAATGTACAGATACTACTCACATCTTTTTTAACAAAGTAATTCACATCTTTTTTTAACAAAGTAAATTTGGGGCATCTCTTCATATCAGAACATTTACCTCTACCACAATCTTTTTGGTTTTTTAGTTTTTATTAAGAGAAATTTCAAATATACAAAAAAGTAGAGCCACTAAACAAAGACCCCTTGGGTACCTACCCCCTCCTTCACTCCCACAATTATCAACACATGATCCTTCTTTCATCTCTACCTCCACTCCCTCCTCCCACCCCCAAGTCATCCCAGTAGTCATCCCATGTCATCTGTAAACGTTCCAGTGTGCATCTCAAATGAGAGGAACTTTTGTTAAAGATATGACCACAGACTGTTACCACACACATGCAAGCCCCAAGCCAAAACTCAACAATATATATTATCATCAAATATATACTGTTCAAATTTCCCCAGGTGTCCCATGAATACATTCTTTGTGATTCATTGATATCTGAGTCCATCTTTTCTTTAGGTACAAAAAAGACTATTGATCCTCATGGTGCTTTGACCATCTTATTTTCCTGAATGTCCTGTAGAGATTGGCTTCCAATCTCTTTTTACTGTATTTGATATAAGCAGATATAATCATGAGATGACCTTATTGTGTATATGTCACCCAGTGTAGCCTGACATGTTTAGCTACATATTAAAATAGTGTTATTTTGTACTAAATTACTTTCCTTTTCTCTACTTTATATTACTGCTAGGACTAATTATATGTTTTTGAAATTGTGTGTGGGTGGGCATGTTATCTAGGAATTTCATTCCCAGGTAGTTAAATGGGTTCACAAAGTACTAGTTATACAAAGCAGGGGTTGGGAACCACCACCCTGCACAAGCCCCAAGCACTTTGGTAGTTTGAAGGAGTCATTCCAAGGAGGACAAAGGCCATGGGTCTGAGCGAGGAGGAAGAGTGAAGAATGGCTTCTGCACCGTCTGGCCACTGAACCACTTCACTTAGCACACGTGGCAACTCTCCCAGCTCCTCTTCCTCACCAGGCCCAGGTTGATGCCACCTCTGCATCATCCCCTGAAAAAGAGGTGTCAATCTGCCCCTGTGTTATTGAGACCAGAAAAGGAAACACTGGAGGGGTGAGGGGACCCTGAACTCTCTCTCCAGGTGGGGAGACCTGGGCTGACATGGCTCTGCTCTATGGAATCCTCTTGGGTTTGAAGGGTATGCAGGGCACTCAGAGACTGATGTCCCAGAGGGAGATCCCAGGCTTTCTGCTGATGTGGCCGGTGGATGCCCAAGCTTGGAAAAGCACAAATCCCTAACCTTGTGTCTCTCTAGTTGAGTAGTGTGGTTCCTTCTGGTTGCTTCCCTCTTCATCTGTGTGGTTTCTGAGGGACCACAGAACTTTGACATGGTTCTCAAACACCAATTTATGAGAATCACATACTTCCCCATGGTTGATTTGAACAGGACTCAGCTTTCAGTCATTTCTTGTTCCAGATATGGGGGGTAAGAGGAGGGACCTGCTCTCACAGCCTTGTCAGGAACCACTGGGGCTTTCAAAAGCTTCATCTCTCTTCTCTTCATACATCTCAGTAATAATGATAATTTTTTCATTAAAAAACTTTTATTCTAGTATAATATACATACAAAAGTGAACAAATCACATGTGTGCAATCTGAATGAATTTTAATAAACTGAACACACTTGTTTTACCAGCTCCCAGGCCAAGAAACAGAATATGACCAGCACACCAGAAGCCCCCTTATACCCCTTCCTGTCACCACCACACCCAAGACCTCTAGCACCATAGCTTAGTTTTGCCTGGTTTTGTAATTTATACAAAGAAAACCTTACAGTCCTCTTTAGTATACTTTTTCTCTCTTCACTCTGAGACGACACACTGCCTGTGGTGGGTGGGAGGCCTCTGAGTGAATCCTCATTGCTTCAGTGTGTGAGAAAGCCACAGAAATAACATATAAAAATTACTAACAGATAGTGATGCGCTCTTGTTTTATTTGGAGTGGGTGTGTGGGCATGCACCTTCTGAAATCGCTTTTGTCCCACAGCACGAGTAAGTGAGTGGTGGCACATTCTGGGGGAGAGGGGTTAGGCTTTTATAGCTGCTCCAAAATGGTCTTTGATCCAGGAACAGATGAGAAGTGTAGGTTGCAGGAGTCTCTCTGTTAGTGTCCTCTGCATTTTGTGGTCATTTCTGTGGCTATGGGCTCTCAGGAACCCCTGTTCTGCAGGGTCCCCAGTGCTGTCACATTTCTTTACTGCAGTCAGGAGCAGGGCTCCTGGCTTCCATGCAACACTGGGAACCCAGGGCCTCCTGGGTGGGACAACAAGCCACAGGGTGGCTGTGCTGGCCCTCCCGCCCAGCCTCCCCAGCTTGGCCACCCCTTCTGAGAGTACAGGTGGCCTCCTGCGGTCTGAGAGTCCAGCTCCTTGGAAACGTGAAGGCCCTTCAGCTGCCCCAGCCAAGCTCCCCTCCCCCAGGCCAGCCCTCATGTGTGACCCAAGCCTGCTTCCAGATGTCAGGAAGTCTTTCACTCTCTACCACCAACCTCCTACCCTTCCTCTGGTGCCCCGTCAGACTCTTATCTCTGCAGGCCCCACTCTGTCGCTTTGGACCTTAGAAAGTTCCTCTCATGTCCAGCCTGCTGTAGGCCCCCAGCTCTGTTGGAGGGGGAAGCAGGGGACTGTTTCCATCTCCCTGGGAGCCAGCCATGTCGTCCCCCTCCTTCCTCCATCCACCCCTACAGGACGTCACCGCGGAACGGCACCCTTCTCCCCTCGGGGTGGCGGCTTTAATTCCCTATGAAGCGCCGAGAGCCGGCAATCTTCGACTCCCCCAACGCCCTCCCTTCCCAGTTCTGACACTTAGACGCGAGTCGGGCTGGAGGGGAAAAAATCTGCTTTATTTAATAGTCATAGTTCCTGGGGGTGGCTACGGAGGGAGCGAGGGCTGCGCTCCGACGGTGTCGGGGGCCGGCGGGTCTCAGAGCTGGGAGAAGGCGGCCTCGGGGTCGCAGGCGGGGTCGCCGCGGCAGCCGTCTGCATGAAGAGACGCCGGGTCAGGGCCCGCCACGGCCCGCCCCGCCTGGTCCCGGTGTCCCGGTCCCGCCCCGGCTCCAGCCTGACTCACCCGGGCTGCAGCAGATGCCGGCGGCGGCGCAGCGGCCCCCGCTCCCGCACGGCTTCTGGCCCGACTGGCAGGGCGACGGCAGGTAGTTCTCCTCCTGGCAGCGCAGCGCCTCGGCCGTGCCCACGAGGCAACCCAGCTCGTCCCCGCAGCAGATGCTGGGCCCGAAGCAGCGGCCTTTGCCCCCGGGGCCGCAGGGGAGACACTGGCGGGAGGGCGGGGGTGAGCCGGGGGCGGGGAGGGGCCCGGGCCCGGGAGGGAGAGCCTGCGGGGCGGGGGGCTGAGCCGGCTGAGCAGAGGAGCGCCGGAGGTTCGGGGGTCTCCCTGGCGCTCTTTGGCCCCCAGAAGCGGTCGAAGGAGGGGACTCAAAAGCTACTCGGCTGCCTTGGTTCCTAGGCCAGGCGGGGCCGGCGCGGGGTCAGCGCGGGAAAGGGAGCGGCAGGGGCGACCCTGTGGCTGCGGGTTGCCCAGCCTCAAGTGCCGCGGGACTAGGGCTGGGCGCTCACCTTGCGTACGTCGAGGTCCAGCACGGCCCGCTTGCCGCCCAGGGGGCAGTTCTGGATATAGCAGGCGGAGGTCAGCGCCAGGAGGCCGAGCAGGCAGCAGGCGAGGCTGGGGGCGGCCATGGTGCGGGAGGGCTGGGTCCGGGGTCCGGCGGCTGCGCTGTCTCTCTGGCCCGGCTTTTTATGCCCAGGGGCCGCGTAGGCGGAGCAGTGTCTAAGAGGGCCGCCGCATGACTGGTCACAGCAGGCCGCTGCGGTTCAGGCCCTGCGCCCCCGGCGTGCCCCCTCATTTGCAGGGTCCAGGCCGGGTCAAGGTCACCGCATCGGCTAATGGCTAATGGACCTGGCAATGATAGCGAATGCCGAATGCCGCTAGGGGAAGGAAGCAGCTCTGGGAGGGGAGCCAGTGCTGTGGCCTGGGCCCTAGGGTGGGACAGGGTTTGGTGGGGGGTGGGGGGACGCCCTGCAGCCCCCTCCCCCATTCCCAATACCTTGGGGTGGGGGTCAGGCTGGACCCTCGGACTCCTCCAGGCCAGAAGAAACTCCGGCAGGACTCCCTCTCAGCCAACCACACACGCAGCCTAGCTCCCCTCTACAAAGAAGTCCTCCTCCTCCTGAACACAGATTTCCTGGAACCCCAGCCCCACTCCCCACACCAGCAACCATTTCCCTGCACCCGGAACTGAGATCGGAAAAGATTTTATTTTCTCTCACTTCTAACTGAAATTCAGCCTTTCCTCAGCTGTGAGGTAGACAACAAACCACAGTGGAATTTGCAATACCCGTGGCTTTGTTGCAAATCAAAATGGCAGATGTCCTCCTATCCCATTACGACAGCTATCGCAAATGTCTCTAAACATCAGACTCATCATCACTTTGAAATTATGGCAGTTATTGGACCTGCCACTAGATCTTGTTATCTAATGCTTTAAATAAAGAAGCACATTTGTGACTGTATCTCAGATGTTTTTAATATTTTGATACCTGCTCATAAATATAACTGGTTTCATTTGTAATTCTATGTTTTTAGTTATGCATTTAAAAACAGTGATTTTGGGAGACTTCCCTGGTGGTCCAGTGGTTAAGAATCCGCCTTCCAATGCAGGGAACTAAGATCCCACATGCTGCGGGGCAATGAAGCCTGTGCACTGAAAGTACTGAGCCTGCGGGCCACTACTAGAGAGAGAAACCTGCTCGCCACAACTAGAGATCCAGCATGCCTCATGAAGATCCCACGTGCCGCAACTAAGACCCAACACAGCCAAAAATAAAATTGAAAAACAACTGATTTTTTTTGCATTTTTAATGTACAGTATCTTAAAATGAAAATCATTAAAAATAAAAGAGAGACAGACTGCCTCAGTGGAAAGGGTGTTGATCAGTGTTGTCATGACCAGGGAGGTGCTCAGCATGGATCCTCCTTCAAGAAGGGACTTGCCACCCAGCTGCTGGGAGAGTGGTCATCAGATAGCCTTTGGCTGACAGCCCATCCAAGGCCTGCCTCAGCTACAGAGAGCCGCCTGTCCCAAGGTCATAGTCACATCCTCCCCCGGCGGCCCACATCCAATGACTGGTCCATTTTGGCCTAATGCCGGACAACTCTGAAGGATTATTTCAGCTCAGGACATCCCTGTGGGGTCAATTGAGCCTTGCATGGAAGTTCTCCCTCTGCCTAGCCTTGTTTCCACCTCCTCCCTCCCACAAGTGTGGGTCCCAAGGGCCCTTGGTAATAAGCATCCTGCATGTTAAACTCCATCTCAGTCTGCTCTCTGGGGATCCCGACGTGCAATAGGAAAAAATGAGGTCATTGTCATCCCTGGGAGAGGAGACAGCCTCCTCTGCACTCTTGTTGACCCCCTCAAGGTGGGTGCTGAGGCTGCCAGGCTGAGCAGATCAGGCTGACCTGGATTACCAGTCAGCAGCTGGTCTTGTTTCTCACCCAAATCAGCTCATTGGCATTGCCGGGCTAGAAGGCCAAGGGCTTGACCCTGGAGGCAGCCCCAGAAAGGCCTCCCGCCTGCCCTGTGAGCACAGTGACCTCACCCAAGTTAACACATGCACATAGATTATTTTAGCATAGTGTCCCCCACAGGACAGTTTTCCTTCAGCTGTTCAACAACTGTCATCTGAAGATGCACCAGGTCCCAGTACAGATGCTTGGAAACATCAGTGATACAAACAGACAAAAATCCCAGCCCTCAGGCGCTTATATTCTAGTGGAGGGGGAGAAGCAAGAAACATATTTCAGTGGGTTAGGAAGCAGTAAGTGCTATGGAGGAAAAGGTGGGACTTGTTGCAGTTTTCCTGAGGTGCTCCGTCTAGGTCTGTTTGTGAAGGTGACATCTGACATTTGAAGGAGGTGAGGAAAGAAGCCATGTGGATATCTGAGGGTGGACTGGTTTTCTATTGCTATGTCATAAGTTACCACAAATTTAGCAGCTTAAAACAACATCTACTTATTACCCCACAGTTTCTGTGGGTCTGGGCACGGCTCAGCTGGGTCCTCTGCTCAGTGTCTCACAGGGCTGCAGTCAAGATATCAGCCAGGCAGCATTCGTTTCTGGAGCCTGGGATATTGTTGGCAGAATGCATTGCCTTGCAGCTGTAGAACTCATGTGATTTGCATCTTCAAGGCCAGCAACAGAGAGAAAGAGTCTTTGGTACTTCAAGTCTCTAAGTGCAGGCAACCCTCTTTTATTTTATTTTATTTTTTTAATAACTTTTTAAACTTTATGTATGTTTTCTTTTTTAAAATGTAAATTTATTTATTTTTGGCTGTGTTGGGTCTTTGTAGCTGTGTGCGGTCTTTCTCTAGTTGCTGCAAGCAAGGGCTACTTTTCGTTGCGGTGCGCAGGCTTCTCATTGCGGTGGCTTCTCTTGTTGTGCAGCACGGGCTCTAGGTGAGTGGGCTTCAGTAGCTGTGGCACGCGGGCTCAGTAGTTGTGGCTCTCAGGCTCTAGAGTGCAGGCTCAGTAGTTGTGGTGCATGGGCTTAGTTTCTCCGCGGCATGTGGTATTTTCCCAGACCAGGGCTTGAACCCATGTCCCCTGCATTGGCAGGCGGATTCTTAACCACTGCGCCACCAGGAAAGTCCCCAACCCTCTTTTAAAAGGGCTCACCTAATTAGGCCAGGTCCACCAGGGTCATCTTCTAACTCAAAATCAAAGTGATTAATTTGGATAATTGGGCCCTTAATTACATCTGCAAAATCCCTTCATCTTTAGCTTATAGTATAATCATGGGAGTGATCCCCCAACACTTTTGCCATATTCTTCTATTGGTTAGAAGAAAGTTACAGGTCCTACCCACATGCAACTGGAGGAGATTACACAAAGGTATGGATACCAGGGGTGGGAATCACAAGACTATTTTAGAATTCTGGAGGGACACTATTCTAGGCAGGAGAAAGAGCAAGTGCAAAGGTCCTGAGGTGGGAATGTTTGACATGTTCAAGGAATAGCAAGGAAGCCAGTGGGACTGGAGCAGAGTGACCGAGTCCTGAGGTCAGAATGGTCACATGGGACTGGGTCACATAGGCCCAAATGAAATGGGGAACCAGAGCAGAGGCATGATGTGATTGGGTTTACATGTTATTAGCACAACTTTGGATATCTTGTTGTGAAAAGGCTGTGGGAAAAAGGTGGAAGCAGGGAAGAGGAGGCTACTGCAGCAATGCCTGCGAGGAATGACAATGAGCTGGACCAAGGTGGTGGGCAGAAGTGACCCATTTCTGGGTGTATTTAGAAGGAAGCGCCAGTTGAGGTTTGCTGATGGGTTGGATATGGGTGGGAGAGAAAAAGAGGAGTCAAAGACAACTCCAAGGCTTTTGGCCTCACAAGTGGGAAGAAAGGAGCTGCCATCAGCTGGGATGGGGACCCTGAGGGTGGCTCAGATCGGGGTTGGGAAGGGCAGGAGCTCAGTGTGGACATATGACATTTGAGGTGTGCATCACATATCCAAGGAGACTGTGAGGAGGCATTTGGGTTTTAGAGTCTGGAGTTCAGGAGAGAGGGCTGGGCTGCAGATATGTAAATGTGGACATCATCAGTGCCAATATGTAAAGGCACAGACCTGAAGGAGGTCACTTAGGGGGAGTGAATTGAACCCTGAGTAAGGTCAGAGAAAACAAGAGTATGAAGACGGGATTTCAAGGAGGAGGAAATGATCAGTTGTGCCAAATGCTGCTTGACATAAAAGTTGAAATTCTTTATTTAAACAATTTCAATAAGGTATAATTTATATGGCATAAAATTCACCCATTGTAAGAGCACAGTTTGATGATTTTTAGTAAACAGTTGTGCAACCATCAGCACAATCCAATTGTAGGACGCTTCCATCCTAGGAAAAGTCCTTCGTGCTTGTTCGCCATTACTCCTTGTTCCCATCGTCAGCCCCAGGAAACCACTGATATAGATTCACCTTTTCTAGAAAGTTCCTATAAATGGAACCACACACAGTACGTAATCTTTTGTGTCTTGTTTCTTTCACTTGCCATAGTGCTGTTGAGGTTCATCCAAGTGATTATGTGTCAGCAGTTTGTTCCTCTGAATTGCTGAGAAGTAGTCCATGGATGGACCACATTTTGTTTATCCATTCATCAGTTGATGGACATTGTTTCTAGTTTTGGCTATTACAATAATCTTGCTATGAATATTTATGTACAAGTCTTTGCATGGGCATATGCTTCATTTCTCTTGGTTAGTTACCGAGGAATAGAATTGCTGGGTCCTATAGTAAGTGTTCGATGAACTATTTAAGAGGTGAGCAGTGGGCTTCCCTGGTGGCGCAGAGGTTACGAATCCGCCTGCTACTGCAGGGGACACAGGTTCAAGCCCTGGTCCGGGAAGATTCCACATGCCGTGGAGCAACTAAGCCCATGCACCACAACTACTGAGCCTGCGCTCTAGAGCCCGCGAGCCACAACTACTGAGCCCGTGTGCCACAACTACTGAAGCCTGCATGCCTAGAGCCTGTGCTCTGCAACAAAAGAAGCTATTGCAATGAGAAGCCCATGCACCGCAATGACGAGTAGCCCCCACTCGCTGCAACTAAAGAAAGCCCGTGTGCAACAATGAAGACCAAATGCAGACAGAAATAAATAAATTAATTTAAAAAAAAAAGAGGTGAGCAGTATCACCTCCACCTAAGTGGAAGTGCTGCCTGATGGTCCTGGTGCAGAGCCAGTCAAAGCCCACATGAAGTGGTCCCCCAGCAGCAGCTGGATGGAGAGTAGGGCTGAGAGAATTTTGGTGCATAATGGTGTCCCACACAACCTTGATCTTCAATGCTGCAGCTTCCTTCTCTATTCTTATGTCAGAGTGACTGAGTACTGCTAATGGGAATCTCACAGCTACAAAGAGTGAGCAGTTTCTAATTTCAACTAGTCTCTCAGTACTGTTCACGAATTATTTTCCTTTGTTGAGTCAGCTATTTTTTCCCACACCACTGCCTATGTGGAGACAGTCCCACACACTGATTGTAGATTCAGAAAACAATCTAACCCCAGGTTAGATGTGATACGCATTAGATTAGATTGTTTTCTCTGAGCTGATACCGTAACTCCATCTTCAATAGGCTGTTCTGGTGTTCTCCAAGGCCAGCTGCTTCTGATGAATAGGTGCATGGTAAGACCAGGAAAATCCACTGCCCTCTTTCTTTTCCTATAAAGGGAGCAATTTGGTCAAAAGCAATTTGGTGGAATATCCATCATGCTGTATTTCAGTGTGTCTATAAATGTTGGTGCTAGCAGTGACTGGCTGAGCCCCAGGGGATGGTGCCCAACTTGGTCTCTGCTGTTGGTGGGTTAGATTCTCAGTGGTGCTGGTAGCCAGGTCAGCCTTCGCGGTTGAGCCCACGCACAGTCTCAACCCCCGCCACCATGACCACTTTGTTCATGAGTCCACTGAGCAAGAATTGGGGTGGATGGGATAGAGGATGTCTGACATGCACAAGTCACCTTGTTCACCTGATTCCTGACAGCCACCTCTGCAGTAGGTCCCTTTGGTGAGATTCAACAGATATTCCACAAATATTCTCCAACTTCAGATCCATTCTGAGAGGTCCATCCACATACTTTCCCACAGGCCTCCACGTTACCAACCTCCCATCATATTCCTTCTAAGTCCCAAGTCCCTTATCATGCAGCCAAAACATTAGCTACTTATCTGTCCCTAAGGCTCTCTCTAGCTCCAGGTTAAGTGGTTGTGATGTAATTTATCAAGTACAGCCAATTGGAGAAAATTCATCTCCTTACTGTCTTTCAGGGCCACTTAAGCAAGACAGCAACACTGTAGCCATCTGCCACCTGGACATGAGCTGTCTGAAAACTGGACTTCATTTTTTCCTCTTTGGTCAACTGGACATATAAGACTCCCCATGAGATCACATGTATGGGCTGGGGAGGGAACATGAGCTCAGGAAGAGTCCATCTGTCCATGAAGCTAATCTGACCCACAGCTGACCACACACCGTGAATGAGCCTGGCCAAGAACAGAAGAATCATCCATAAGACTTAGGGACTCATGAGCAGTAATAAGTATTTATTGTTTCAGGCCAATAATGTTTGGGTGGTTTGTGTACAGAATAAGCTAACTGATACTCCCTGGAGTCTCAGCATCAGGTAGTCTCCGACAAGGAGCTAGTAACTTGTCAGAAAGGGTCATAGCTTTGTTCTAAAACCCTAGGGACTTCTGATGTGAGACCCCACTGGGGCTTGCCACAGGCTTCCCCAGCATTCTGGTCACCCGTGGGCATCTTGAGCATGGGGGGTCGGCTGGGTCCTAAGGCCTAAAAGGCAGAGCTGCCTGCCTTACAGCTGGATCTCCTGTGGTGTCCTCTTGCCCTGGATGACCTCAAAGCCCACAGACCTTCTGGTTCTGCTAAATGGGTCAGAGTAGTACATTCAAATGTGGCCAATGTGGATTCCAGTATCTGGAGGTCCACTGTTCAATGCATCTCTTTTTCAGGGATAAAGGGCTCAAGGTATAGCAACTTGTCCATTGTTTTTTTAGGGGTAGAAAGACATCTGTTTTGCTGTTACTATAAGAGCAACACACTTATCTACATAGGAGAGGGTATTCATATGATGCGCTCTCTGTTTTCTTGGCCAACAAATTTATGCAGTCATTTCTAGCTATGTCACCTTGTCTCATGATGGGAAATATTTCTCCTTCACTTTTACTTATCAGAGTAAAATTTGCATAAAGTGCATAAATCTTAAATGTGCAGCTCAGTGGATTCTTACCCATTTATACTTTGTAAAACACTACAATGATCAGCACCCTAGAAGACTCCCACATGCTCTCTCCTAGTCAGTATCCTCTCAGAGACAACCTCTACTCTAATGCGTATCACAATAGATTAGTTTTGCCTGTTTTTGAACTTCATATAGATGTAATTATATATCTGGCTTACTTTGCTCTATATACTCTCATTGAGGTTCATCCATGCATATGCAATAATGCATGTAGCAGTGGTTTGATTCTTTTTCATTGCTGAGTAGTATTCAGTTGTAAGAATATACTAACATATTTATCTATTATTCTGTTGATGGACTTTTGGATTATTTTCAGGTGTTAGCTATTGTGAATAAAGCTTCTGTGAACATTCTCCTACATGCGCAAACACAAACATCACTTCTCTTGGGTATATACCTACAGGTGGAATTGCTAGATTCAAGAAATTTTTTACGTTTAGCTTTTCCTATCAGCACAGTGTGGAAATTCTCTTTCACTTTTGACAGGATATCCCAACGTGGCCCAGGCCACTGCATTTCTAGAAACTTCATTGACATGCAAGCCTTTGTATTTTCATGAGATTTATCTCCTGCCCTCTAACACACATACATTTTATAAAAGTATGATGTTACTTCCTGATACCTACATCCTACTTACCTCCTGACTACCACAAGCTTTGGCTCTGATCACTGGACCACAGTGGAACTCTGGGTCCCTGGGGATTAGTCTACGTTCTAGGAAGGTCTTGGTATTTTTCCCCACTCCAGTTACACAGGTCACAGGTCTCTTTGGCAAATGCCAGGAGGAAGATTTATAGTACAAATATGTAACGTTATTGCAGGGTTCTTCCTTCATCTGGTCTTTCCTTCATCCAAGTGGCTCTGGGTCTGTAACCAAAACAGAGGTCTGGCAACTGGATAAAGGACTAGGATGCTATGTTGTGGTGGCTTAGGTTAGGCCCTTATTCACCACAGATAGAGTACTTTTGGTCATATAGAACAAGTGGGACCTCAATGGGCTTCCTGATTATTTCAGTCCTTAGGAGACTCATGACCACTTAGTGCCTCCCAAAGATCCCTGTGGATCAAACCATTTTTATTACCCAGCATATATACTCAACAAAGGGTTTGTAGTCAAAATCTAAAATAAATGCCTACAGGGAATTCCCTGGCAGTCCAGTGGTTAGGACTAAGCATTTTCACTGCTGAGGGCCTGGGTTTAAATCCCTGATCAGGGAACGAAGATCCCACAAGCCGTGTGGCCTGGCCAGAAAAAAAAAGACACATGAACCAGAAAAAAAAAAAAAAAAAAACACGAAAAAAGCTATACAATTGTCCAATAAGAATGAAAAGGTACTTATCCCATTGGTTATTGGGGAAATTAAAATTAAAACCATCATGAGATATGCACCCACTGGAATAGCTAAAATTAAAAAAGGCTGGTATTCGCATAGCACAGGGAGATCAGCTCAGTGGTTTGTGACCACCTAGAGGGGTGGGGTAGGGAGGGTGGGAGGGAGACGCAAGAGGGAGGAGATATGGGGATATATGTATATGTATAGTTGATTCACTTTGTTATATAGCAGAAACTAACACACGATTGTAAAGCAATTATACTCCAATAAAGATGTTAAAAAAACAAAAAAGGCTGGTATTACCAAGGGAATATAGAACAATGGGAACCTTCATACACTGCTGGAAGGAGTGTAAGTTGGTACAACTACTTGGGAAACCTGGTTCGCAGTATTACGCAAGCTGCACATGTACATACCATGTGGTCCCACAATTATGCTCCAGAAATACATACATGTGAGCGAGCATCAAAAGACATGTCCAAGAATGTTTACCATAGTGGCACTATTTGTAATAGCCCCCCCTGGATACAACCCAAATGTCCATCACCAGTAAAATGGAATAAGTAAAGTTATACAACAGAATACCATAAAGCAATGAAAAATGCAGAAACTACTATTACATATGAAAACATCTCACAGACTTTATGTCAAATGAAAGAATGTGTATGAATAGAAATGTATGATTTCATTTATATAAGGTTCAAAAAGAGGCATACTCAATCTACTGAGCTGGAAGTAAGAGGAGAGTGGCCACTAGCAGTAGGTAGTGATTGGGAAGGGCATGAGAGGTGCTTCTATTTCTTGATCTGATGTTGACTTCACAGTATGTTTACTTTGTGAAAATTAGGTAAATACTGAAGATTTGTGCACTTTTATGTATGTATGTTATACTTTAATTTAAAAGTTTAAGGGACTTCCCTGGCAGTCCAGAAGTTAAGACTTGGAGCTTCCACTGCAGGGGGCGTGGGTTCGATCCCTGGTTGGGGATCTAAGGGATCTGCTGCGCAGTGCAGCCAAAAAACAAACAAACAAATAAATAACAGTTTTAAATAAAAAAAGTTTCTTGTTCTGCAGAAGATGGAACAAGCATACTCCACCTGGTCTCTCTCGTTGAATGTAAGTATAAATTTTGGACACAGAGTGGCTACATGAGGACTCTGAAATGTACATGGTAGCAGGCACATAAGTAGACTAGCATTCAAAGTTCCCAGAACTGGCGGTGGGTTTATTATTTTTCTCCTCTAGTATTGCCTAGCTAGAACTCAAAGAGTGCATCAGACGTTGAAAAGAAATTATTCCAAGAGAATTTCTCCTCTCTTCCTGATCTGAGGAGTGGAAGGTATCTCCTAAAGCTCAGAGAGAGTAATTTCCCCTTTTTCTACCCCTCCCATCCCCCCTTATCACAGTGCAGCCACCAGGCAATGCTGCTATGGCCACAGAAATGGTGGCAAAGGTGGCAGCAAAGCAAAAGCAGTGACATCCAGACAGGCACCCAAACCTCTGAGGGAGGGAAATGCTTCCTCTCTGACCAAAGAGCATGGGGTCACTCTCCATTGCTTTTCATCTTTCTCTATCTTTCTACCACTTGGCTCTGGACACAGATATAGTCACATGAAGGGTGTGGCCTAACAGGGAATGTAAAACTCCAGCTTTCTGACCAGAGGACCAGGAAGGAAGGCCCTTAGAAGCTGGAAAGTATCAGGGAGACTGTTGAGAGTGAAGAGAGCAAATGCGTAAAGTTGGGTATGAACTCCTGAGCCCATCTTCAAGCTGCATAAGCAGATCTGACGCTATACACTACACCACAGGCTTTAGAATTCAGCTAGACCATAGTGCAAATTTGAGACCGGTCACTGAGTGGCACACGTGAGGGTCTGATCCAAATAGCATTGCAAATGCTTTGAAAACTGAACAAACATTAGAACCACAGCCCACAAAAGGCAGGTCAGAAATTGTGACCTGAACCTAACCCAGTCAACTGTTTGCTAAAACAAACAAACAAACAAATTCTTAGGATTGAAACTAGACCTAGAGTCTCATCATAATATTAAAAACATCAAGATAGGAACTTCCCTGGTGGTCCAGTGGTAAAGAATCTGCCTTCCAATGCAGGGGACGCGGGTTCAATCCCCGGTCGGTCGGGGAACTAAGATCCCACATGCCTGGGGCAACTAAGCCCGCATGCCACAACTTCTGAGCTCATATGCCTCAATGAGAGAGCCGGTGTCCCGCAACTACAGAGCCCACACGTTCTGGAGCACGCATGCCGCAACTAGAGAGAAACCCATGCACCGCAATGCAACAAAGAGTCTGCACACCACAACAAAAGACCCCACATGCCTCAACGAAGATCGCACATGCTGCAACTAAGACCCGACTCAGCCAAATAAATAAATAAATAAAGTAAATGATGATAACAAAGCATTAAAAAAAATCAAGATACAATCCAAAATTATTTGGCTTATGAAGAATCAAGAAAATCTTGACTGACAAAGGAAAAGACAATCAACAGATACCAACAATGAAATGACATAAATGCTGGAATTATCAGAAGAAGACACTAAAACAGCTGTTATAACCATGTTCTATGAAATAAAGGTGAAATCACTTGAAATGAATGGAAAGATAGTCTCAGCAAAGAAATAGAAGACATAAAGGAGAAGGAAATGGAAAATTTAGAACTGAAAAACACAGTAACAACAACAAAACCCTATGGGCTCATGTATGATCAGGCCACCCAAGATGGCTGTTCTCTTGCTTTCTGTATATCCCCTGTTTGACCAGTCCCTGCTTCACCTACACACTACTCACATGATTGACCTTCCCTTTTAATCATAGAGCCTAATCTGTAAATGCCTACATACTTGCCTCTAGCCCCAGCTACTGATTGTTCTAATCTTTAGATCAGAACATCTACACCATGATAGCTTCTCAAAGGGGCAGTGAGGGGCATGCTGCTCTGCTGGTTTCCCTGGTAACTGATGAGCCAACCTGATGTCAATTCCCCCCTCCTCTCCCCTGCGTAGTGAAGACTGCTGCCATGTCCTGCCCACCATCTGCCACACATGGTGGGGTGTCACTTCAGGGCTTTGCTTCAGACATGTAAGATCCCTCTATCCATTAAACCATTGATGTCTCTGTCACTGACTCTGGGTTCTTTCTTCAGTCTTGAGGCTGGGCAAGTACAGGGCTTGCTGGCCTGCAGGGTGCAGCCCAACAACTCAGTAACAGAATGGAGATAGCAGAGGAATAAGTAAATAAGCTTGAAGATAGAGCAACAGAAATTATATAATCTGAACAACAGAGAGAAAACAGATATTTAAAAATGTTTATAGAGCCTCAGGGACCTGTGGTATAATCTGAAGAGATTAGCATTTGTTTCATCAGAGTCCCAGAAGGAGAGGAGAAGAAGCATGGAGCAGAAGAAAATATTTGAAGAAATAATAGCTGAAAATTTCCTAAATTTAGTGAAGGACATAAACTCACATATTCAAGAATTTCAGTGAAACTCAAATAGGATAATGTCAAAGAAATTCATGCCCAGACAAGTCATAACAATAGTGCTGAATACTAAATGCAAGCAAAAAATTTTGAAAGCTGCCAAAGAAAAACAATCTATTACTTAATTGGGGAAAAAATTACATGACCGTGGATTTCTCATCAGAAACTATGGAGGCCAGAAGGAGGTACAGCTTTTTAAAGTACTGAAACAAAAGAGCTGTTAACTCTGAATTCTATTCCAGTTAAAATATCATTCAGGAGTCAAGAAAAAAGAAAGATATTCTCAGTGAAGGAAAACCAAGAGAAGGCATTACCTGCTCTAAAATAATTGCTAAAGGACATTTTGCAGATAGCGAAAATGATACCAAAGGGAAAATCGGAACATTAGGATTGAAGGAAAAGCCACAGTATAACATTGTCTAATGGAGTTCTAACGTATGTAGATGTAATAACAAGACAACTACAATATAAAGGAGGGTAAAGGGACATTTACTGTAGTAAGGTTTCCACTTGAAGTGGTAAAATGTTGATTCTAAGACAACTGTGAAAAATTATTAAGTAATCCCTAGAGTGAACAGTAAAGGAAACAATATAAAGATATAAGCAAATCACAATAGACTAATTAAAATGAAATATGAAAAAAAATCCAAATAACTCAAAGAAGGCAGAAGTGGGGAAATGGTAGCCCTAAATCCAAAATATCAAAAAATGCATTAAATGTAAATGGTTTAAGCACACCAATTAAAAGACAAAAATTTTCAGAATGGATTTTAAAAAACCATGCCCCAACTATATGCTTTCTACAAGAAACTCACTCGAAATATAATGATTTATGTAGATGAAAAGTAAATGGATGGACTTTCTGGATTTATCTCTGATTTGTAAAGAGCTAGGAAATATCACTCCCATCCTCACAACAATAAGACTGTTGAATAAACTGAAAATTAATGACTTTTCTTAGATCCATCAGAGACTTGAGGTCACAGGGCAAACTGCCACCTTAAAAATTAGAAAGACTCATGAATATAGATAATCAGAGCCAAAATCAGCTTATCGGGGGGCAGAAGCCCCTGAAGCCAGCAATTTTTAGGAACACTCAAATGGTAATTGACTAATCCTAGAGGTGGAGTATGGACTAGTGATAGAAGAAATTTTCACATATTGAGGTATGGGGAAGTCATTTTGGCTTACAAATGATTTAACTTGAACTTTATGTTAACTAGAACAGCCTGTTTTGTGGCCTGTCAAACATGAATTATACATCTGCTTTAACCATTAGAGAAAAGAATGCATTTAAAAATCAAAACGGAGTAATTGTGGTTCAGGCATTCAAAATGGAGCTGGGTGGCCATTGTGGATATGGTTTCAGACGTTCCAGTACTATTGAGAAGTTGAATTTTCTGAACTGTATCAGACTCAAGGACACCACCAGCCATTCTCAAAACAATATCTGCTAGCAGCTGCCAGCTGCAGCCTTATAAGTCTTGAGACAGGCTGAGACCTGGGACCTTTTGCAGCAGTGCTGCAATGCTTGCACCTGGACACACCTCTCCTCAAGCAACAAAATACAAAGAAACAGAAAATAACTGCATGCATGCACAGTTGGGGCAAATTATGGACAAAAAGATACAAAAGACCAAAAAAACCCGTACTGCCACTTTGGAAGAGCCCAGAGCATAAACAGGGTGTTGGGAGCAAAAGCAGGGTACTGAGCATGCCCCCCTGCACACAACACCACCTAGTGGGTGAGCAAAACACCTAAGCCACCCCTCTGGCCTGACCACTGGACACATCCCTACCCTCACCCCATGTAAGGAACAAGCTTGCCCCCACTCAGGGAGCGAGCAAGCAGGGAACCTGTTGTTTGTTCTTGCTAACCCCTGCTATAGCAGGGGTCCCAATAAAGCCTTGCCTGAATTTCTTGTCGAGCCTCTAGTCAGTTTCTATTGATTGGGGAAGGCCAAGAACCCTGGTCGGTATCAGTCTCAAGGTCTCCCCTTGTGAAACTGAGTGGGGCCCTGTGGGACTCTCAGGCACGGAGGCCTTTTTGTTCCCCATTTCTTGGAGGAAAGACTCCAGCCTCCATGACCTTCCCTAAGTTCCAAAGGGCAGACTCGAACAGTTGCTAATCAAGGGAGAAACAGCCAAGAAACCACTTCAGACAAGATTAAGGGAGTGCAAGCCCTGCACATACCCTAATCTTGTCAGCAACACCACACTTGAAGTATTGCTATAAAACCCCTCATCAAATCCTCCCAGTTTTTTGAGGCAGGAGCCCACTGTGTCCCCCTTTGCCTAGCAAAGCAGTAAAGCTATCCTTTTCTGCTTCACCCAAAACTCTGTCTCCGAGATTCAATTTGGCACCAGTGTACAGTGAAGCTGAGCTATCACTTGTAACTATGCAACAATTTCAGACCCCAAGCAATCCTTGCTTAACAAGCACCCTTACTTCTTGCCAGCTCCAATCCTAATTCTTGACAAACAATTTATGTAATTTCATCTTTGTAAGCCTCCCCCATTTTATAGTCCAGCGGAACACAAGTGCTTCTTGAATCTGTGTCTCCTGGGCTATAGTCTTCAGTTTGGCTCAAATAAAACTCTTCTATTCTTTTTATAGATTGGTTATTAATTATTTCTGTCCACACCAACTTGAGAGTTAACTCCTAAGTGACCAGTCTTAGGAAAGACCCTTAGAGTTCTGTTGGTTTTGCCTTCAGGAAAGCCATCAATTCTCAAAGTGAAGATTGGAGAAAAATCCTGTAAAGATTTTGAAATACACCCAGAGCACTGTATTTAACAAAGGCCTGCCCTCAAGGGAAACTACTTTATCAAAGCCTTATCTGACCTGCAGGAAGAACAATTAGACACTTCCAGCCCCCTATAGCCTTCCTGCCTCAGTTAAGGGGAGGAAAAAAAGAAAGGCTAAAATAGGCTTCTGAAGATCACAGCCTAGGGATATATGCCCATTAAAAAAACAACAAAAACCTGAGATTAAATCATAAGACTGTAGAATGCCTCTCTTCTCCACACTTTACCACTACATCAATAGGGCTCCAGTATAATACAGTGGATTACAATTGATGGAGAAAGCTGCAAGACACCAACTCTATGTAAGAAGAAATCCTTAAAGAAAAGCAAAGATAACAGGGGAGAAAAGCAAAACAAAACATTGAACCTAGAGAAAACATATGCCCTGGGAACCTACAGCTACAGCAAAGATCTACACACAGCCCAGATTCTAACCAGATTAACATAAAAAACCTCATACTAAAAGCCTGGTTACCTCAGTTTCTATTACCAGACATATTATGTCCAGCTTTCAAAAGTAAATGGATAGAAAAGGATTTGACATGAAAACATAAAAGAAAGCTGGAGTGGCTAAATCAGTATCAAAGTAGATTTCAGAGCAAAGAAAATTACCAGGGATAAAGAAATTCATTATATAATGATAAAGTGGTTAATTCATCAGGAAGACAACAATTCTAAATGTGTATGTGGGACTTCTTTGGTGGTGCAGTGGTTAAGAATCCACCTGCCAATGCAGGGGACACAGGTTCAAGACCTGGTCTGAGAAGATCCTACAAGCTATGAAGCAGCTAAGCCTGTGTGCCACAACTACTGAGCCTGCACTCTAGAGCCCGTGAGCCACACTACTGAGCCCATGAACCACAACTACTAAAGCCTGCGTGCCTAGAGCCTGTGCTCCGCAACAAGAGAAGCCACTGCAATGAGAAGCCCATGCACCACAATGAAGAGTAGCCCCCGCTCGCCACAACTAGAGAAAGCCCGAGCACAGCAACGAAGACCCAACACAGCCATAAATAAATAAATAAATTTATTTATTTTAAAAAAAAATGTGTATGTGCCAAGCAACAGAGTTTCAAAATACTGTAACAGGGAAGAGCAAATTCTGACTCCGTGTTGGTTCTGTTTCTTTTAATTTAACCTTTGCTTTTCATTGCTTTTGTTATTGTTATAATCACTGTCTATAGATGTAAGCATACATAATGGCCTGCCACAGGGACCCTGCGCGTCTGCCTGACTGTTAAAATAAAAGGCCTTTGTTCAGCTCACAGAGAGACATTCTGACCCTGCCCACCTGTGAATGGCTGCAGAAAAGAAGAAATTAACTCATCCCCTCCCTGATGTAGGCAGAGCGAGGGGATTTTGCAAGACAAATGGCCTTTTTACTTTACTTTCTCACCTCCTCCCCATCTCTGTTTCTATAAAAGAAACTGACATCCAGACCCTGATAAGATGAGTTTTTTTGGGTACACTAGTCTGCCATCTTCTCAGTCTGCCAGGTTTCCGAATAAAGTCACTATTCCTTGCCTCAGCACCCCTTCTCCCGATTCACTGGCCTGTTGTTTGGTGAGCAGAGTGAGCCTGGACTTGGTAACAATTTGGCGAGCCAACCAGGAGCCTTGCTGCTCGTGGCTAGCAGGCGCTGGTCAGGGAACATTTGGGCAGCCCTAGCAGCTGCTGGGACAATTTGTCCTGAGGATCTTCCCTTCATAATTCCCTGAAGCGTCATTGGCTACCCCAGTGCTTGGCAGTTGAAATAAGGAAACGACAAACTTCTGAAAGTTGAAGGCCTCGATTTTGTAGGGTGAGTCTCTCAGGTGTGCACACTGGGAACATGTTCCCCCCTCAATTTGGGCTTTTCCTTTATGGGACAAGCCAATTTGTTTGATTGGGGACCTTGTTGGAGAGGGAATTGTTGTTGGACTCTACCTAATTTGGGAACCGGTTAGTTGGTGTTGGTTTTGGTTTTGGTTTTGTGTGCATCGATGTTGGAATTTGTTTGGGCCTTTTGTGTTGGAATTTGTTTGTATCTTTTATGTTTTGGTGTTATCAAACTTATAAAAATGGGAAATACTCCATCTGTCCCGAAGGCGAGCCCTTTGGGGAGTGTATTAGATAAATGGGCAAAACATAGCTGTGAGCCTATGACTAAGAAAGACATGATATACTATTGTAATAGGGTGTGGACCCAATATATGTTAGGATCAGAAGAGCAATGGCCCCGAATGGCTCACTCAATTATTATACAATCTCGCAATTAGAGGTGTTTTGCAAAAGAGCAGGGAAAAGAGATGAGATTCCATATGTAGAAGCATTTATGCTACTGCACCAGGAGGAAAAGGAGTCAGAGGACTGCCACCTTATGGTGCAGTGGTCTGAAAGGAAAACCAAGGGGGGAACCTATTCTACAAGGGGAAGAGGGAGAAAATGAGAGTGGGTACATGTTACTTCAAAATTTAACCCCCCCCCCGGCATATCCAGCTCCCCCACTGGCTGAGCAGGCCGCACCAGCAGTTGTTCCAACTGTCCCTCCATGCCGCCAACATAGTCACTCCTTTTACTGCCTCCTGTTTCCCCTATCCATGGGGATCGAAAAGAAGTTTCTATGTTAACTCCTGGAGCACAGGGACCTGGCTTAGTATCACCATCTAAGACCCTACAGGGCACCCAATTTGGACTGGGAGCCACTTCTTCTGCAGGGCAATTTCCCTTGTGCTGGTATCCTGCAAAAGGCCAGTGGACTCCCTTGGACTTGAGGCATCCAATTCTAATTTCCCCACAGGAGCCCTGGGTAACTTTCACAGTGGGGAACAAGTTGATTGACTTTCTAATTAGATACTGCTCCCCAAACCCTCCCTATTTATCTTGAGAAGTATTAAACAAAGGGGAAACAAAGTCATCCTAGGAGAAACTTGCCTGTATTGAGATGCAAATGTCCTATCTGGTCCTCTCAGGAACCCTCATCTCTGCCATCTTTTTAAAATGCAAATTTTGGGGGCTCCCCTGGTGGTGCAGTGGTTAAGAATCCGCCTGCCAATGCAGGAGACACGGGTTTGAGCCCTGGCCTGGGAAGATCCCACATCCTGCCGAGAAACTAAGCCCATGAGCCACAACTACTGAGCCCGTGTGCCACAACTACTGAAGCCCATGCACCTAGAGCCTGTGCTGCACAACAAGAGAAGCCACCGCCATGAGAAGCCCGTGCACCACAATGAAGAGTAGCCCCTGCTCACCACAACCAGAGAAAAGCCCGTGCACAGCAATGAAAACACAACGCAGCCAAAAATAAAATAAATAAAATGTAAATTTTGAAAAGAGGGTAAAGTAATTTAGAAATTGACTCGTCAAAGGTAAATAGAAATCCTAAGTGTCTTTTCTATAAATATTTAGCCATCTAGACAAGTGAGCTTGATTTTTTCCATCTGCCAAAAACCTAATTTTAATCCAACCTCTTTTGTAAACTGATGGGTTTTACAGTGCTGTACCCAACTCAGGGCTGAAACTTTGAAATGAGAACTATGAGGTCTCTCTGTTTGTGTGTTTGTATGTATCTTTGTCTTTGGATAACATTGCTGAGGTTATTTGTGGATGAGCTCTGTGTTTTTTTCCTGCAAAAAGCTTTATTGTTTCCATTTGGTCCAAGGCTTGGGAGAAGGCTCCAGGATGGTTAAGAAGTTGCCTACTGGCTGCAGAGGGGGGCTTCAGGTAGAGGCCCTGACACCAGAGGGGGTCCTCAAAGGCCGCTGGGCTCCAGAGGCTCCTAGTCATGCTTGAGCATGAGCCTCTCAAAAGAGGTACTCGCCCAGCCCATCCTGGGGACCAGCCAGCCTGCAGAGGTTGGTCAGGTGGTCACCCATCTTCTTGATGAGTTTCACCTCCTCATCTAGGAAGTGGCTGGATGAGCTCTGTTTAACTGGCTTAAAGAAAAGTAAGTGCTTACAAACCAAACAATTCTAAACACAAGAGAAATTGAGATAAATGAGTTTCAGGTTCATGTGAACTGGAAAATAGTATTAAATTAATGTTTTTGTTGATCTAATTAATATAGACATGTCTTTAGGGTCATCAACATTAAGTATAATACTTTCACTGCACCTAGGTTTAATAGAAGTTAAATGAAATCTTGTTATACCTGTTGCAAATTTGTCAGCAAGAAAAATAACTTGATATGATGAAACCTTAAAGTAAATGTAGGGCTTCCCTGGTGGCACGGTGGATGAGAGTCCGCCTGCCGATGCAGGGGACGCGGGTTCGTGCCCTGGTCTGGGAGGATCCCATATGCCACGGAGCGGCTGGGCCTGTGAGCCATGGCCGCTAAGCCTGCGCGTCTGGAGCCTGTGCTCCGCGACGGGAGAGGCCACGACGGTGAGAGGCCCACATACCGCAAAAAAAAAAAAAAAAAAAGTAAATGTAAATGAGATAAGAGCCCTAGGTAAACTCTATATGAATAATAATGTTCTGAAGATTATCTAAAATAGTCTCTCCAGATTTTGGTAACTATTACTTGCCTCTTGGTTTTCACTAGAAATTAAGATTTTTAAGAGTTGGGGATTTTAATTTAAATATATAATTAAAGCTACTGAAAATAATAAAACATTTCAGTATAGTAGAATGTGTGCTTCCAGATAAGAAGGTATGAGGGATGGAATTACATTTTACTGAGAAAGTTTTATACATGGTCAGGATTAACTAAATTTAGATTGAATTTAACTAAGTAAATGCATTTTGTTAAGTAAGCTAATACAAGACTGGAATTTGATCTCTCTGTTAGAAGTGCTCCTTTTTGATAACAGATTGTATGAGTTTCTGTGCCCTTAGGTGATCCGTATTTACTTTCTTTTAATTGTTTTGTGACTTTGGTTAAATGAATCAGTATTGTTTCACAGTGACCTATGATCCTGTTTTGTTTTAAAGCGTTTTTGATATTTTTAACAAAATTCCCAAATATCAAAATCTGACAAAAGTTTTTAAGCCTCCAGATGACTCTGGGTTACTTGGAAAGAACATCTCTGAGACATCTCAGAGAGGAATGTCAAACTAAGTTTATTTGGTATGTTAAATTACTTCAAAAACATTGTCAAGTGATTGCAGATGAACCTTAGTTTACAGTGTATGGATAAATGTTATTAATATAGATATTCCAAAATTTATATGGAATCCTTAACATCTGATATGTCCTGATATGTTATCAATCATAATCCCAGTTATTCTAAAATGTTATATGTCACACAAATATCCAAGTTTCCTGCTAATTGCATTGTACACAAATCTTTAGATTGGAACCAAGATGGCCGAGTAGAAGGATATGCTCTCACTCCCTCTTGCAAGAACACCAGAATCACAACTAGCTGCTGGACAATCATCGACAGGAAGACACTGAAACTCACCAAAAAAGATACCCCACATCCAAAGACAAAGGAGAAGACAAAATGAGTCGGTAGGAGGGGCACAATCACAGTAAAATCAAATACCATAACTGGTGGGTGGGTGACTCACAGACTGGAGAACACTTATACCACAGAAGTCAACCCACTGGAGTGAAGATTCTGAGCCCCACGTCAGGCTTCCCAACCTGGGGGTCTGGCAACGGGAGGAAGAATTCCTAGAGAATCAAACTTTGAAGCCTACTGGAATTTGATTGCAGGACTTTGACAGAAGTGGGGGAAACAGAGATTCCACTCTTGGAGGGCACACACAAAGTAGTGTGGGCATCGGGACCCAGGGGAAGGAGCAGTGACCCCAGGGGAGACCAAACCAGACCTACCTGCTAGTGTTGGAGGGTCTCCTGCAGAGGCAGGGGGTGGCTGTGGATCACCATGAGGACAAGGACACTGGCAGCAGAAGTTCTGGGAAGTACTCCTTGGCGTGAGCCCCCCCAGAGTCCGCCATAGCCCCACCAAAGAGCCCAGGTAGGGTCCAATGTTGGGATACCTCAGGCCAAACAACCAAAAGGGAGGGAACCCAGCCCCACCCATCAGCAGTCAAGCGGATTAAAGTTTTACTGAGCTCCACCCACCAAAGCAAGCTCTACTGAGCTCTACCCACCACCAGTCCCTCCCATCAGGAAAAGAGCATAAGCCTCTTAGATAGCCTCATCCACCAGAGGGCAGACAGCAGAAGCAAGAAGAACTACAATCCTGCAGCCTGTGGAACAAAAACCACATTCACAGAAAAACAGACAAGATGAAAAGGCAGCGGTCTATATACCAGATGAAGGAACAAGATAAAACCCCAGAAAAACAACTAAATGAAGTGAAGATAGGCAACCTTCCAGGAAAAGAATTCAGAATAATGATGATCCAGGACCTCAGGAAAACAATGGAGGCAAAGATCGAGAAGATGCAAGAAATGTTTAACAAAGACCTAGAAGAATTAAAGAACAAACTAACAGAGATGAACAACACAATAACTGAAATGAAAACGACACCAGAAGGAATCAATAGCAGAACAACTGAGGAAGAAGAAAGGATAAGTGACCTGGAAGACAGAATGGTGGAATTCACTGCTGTGGAACAGAATAAAGAAAAAAGAATGAAAAGAAATGAAGACAGCCTAAGAGACCTCTGGAACAACACTCGCATTATAGGGGTACCAGAAGTAGAAGAGAGAGAGGAAGGACCCAAGAAAATATTTGAAGAGATTATAGTCGAAAACTTTCCCAACATAGGAAAGGAAATAGCCACCAAGTCCAGGAAGCGCAGAGAGTCCCATAAGGATAAACCCAAGGAGAAACACATCGAGACACACAGTAATCAAATTGGCAAAAATTAAAGACAAAGAAAAATTATTGAAAGCCGCAAGGGAAAAACAACCAATAACATACAAGGGAACTCCCATAAGGTTAACAGCTGATTTCTCAGCAGAAACTCTACAAGCCAGAAGGGAGTGGCATGACATACTTAAAGTGATGACAGGGAAGAACCTACAACCAAGATTACTCTACCCAGCAAGGATCTCATTTAGATTCGATTGAGAAATCAAAAGCTTTACAGACAAGCAAAAGGTAAGAGAATTTAGCACGACCAAACCAGCTCTACAACAAATGCTAAAGGAACTTCTCTAAGTGGGAAACAAAAGAGAAGAAAGAACTTACAGAAACAAACCCAAAACAATTAAGAAAGTGGTAATAGGAACATAAATATCGATAATTATTCTAAACGTGAATGGATAAATGCTCCAACCAAAAGACACGGCTTGCTGAATGGATACAAAAACAAGACCCATATATATGCTGTCTACAAGAGACCCACTTCAGACCTAGGGACACATTCAGACTGAAAGTGAGGGGATGGAAAAACATATTCCATGCAAATGGAAATCAAAAGAAAGCTGGAGCAGCAATACTAATACCAGATAAAACAGACTTTAAAATAAAGAATGTTACAAGAGACAAGGAAGGACACTACATAATGATCAGGGGATCAATACAAGAAGAAGATATAACAATTATAAATATATATGCACCCAACATAGGAGCACCTCAATACATAAGGCAACCGCTAACCGCTATAAAAGAGGAAACCGACAGAAACACAATAATAGTGGGGGACTTTAACACCTCACTTACACCAAGGGACAGATCATACAAAATGAAAATAAATAAGGAAACAGAAGCTTTAAATGACACAATAGACCAGATAGATTTAATTGGTATTTATAGGACATTCCATCCAAAAACAGCAAATTACACTTTCTTCTCAAGTGCGCATGGAACATTCTCCAGGATAGATCACATCTTGGGTCACAAATCAAGCCTCAGTAAATTTAAGAAAATTGCAATCATATCAAGCATCTTTTCTGACCACAATGCTATGAGATTAGAAATGAATTACAGGGGAAAAAACGTAAAAAACACAAACACATGGAGGCTAATCACTACGTTACTGAATAACCAAGAAATCACTGAAGAAATCAAAAAGGAAATAAAAAAATACCTAGAGAAAAATGACAATGAAAACACGACAATGAAAACCTATGGGATGCAGCAAAAGCAGTTCTAAGAGGGAAGTTTATAGCTATACAAGCCTACCTCAAGAAACTAGAAAAATCTCAAATAAACAATCTAACCTTACACCTAAAGGAACTAGAGAAAGAAGAACCAAAAAACTCCAAAGTTAGCAGAAGGAAAGAAATCATAAAGATCAGAGCAGAAATAAATGAAATAGAAAGAAAGAAAACAATTGCAAAGATCAATAAAACTAAAACCTGATTCTTTGAGAAGATAAACAAAATTGATAAACCATTAGCCAGACTCCTGAAGAAAAAGAGGGAGAGGACTCAAATCAATAAAATTAGAAATGAAAAAGGAGAAGTTACAACAGACACCACAGAAATACAAAGCATCCTAAGAGACGACTACAAGCAACTCTATGCCAATAAAATGGACAACTGGGAAGAAATGGACAAATTCCTAGAAAGGTATAACCTTCCAAGACTGAACCAGGAAGAAATAGAAAATATGATCAGACCAATCACAAGTAATGAAGTGGAAACTGTGATTAAAAATCTTCCAACAAACCAAAGTCCAGGACCAGATGGCTTCACAAGTGAATTCTATCAAACATTTAGAGAAGAGCTAACACCATCCTTCGCAAACTCTTCCAAAAAATTGTGGAGGAAGGAATACTCCCAAATTCATTCTATGAGACCACCATCACCCTGATACCAAAACCAGATGAAGATACTACAAAAAAAGAAAATTACAGACAAATATCACTGATGAATATAGATGCAAAAATCCTCAATAAAATACTAGCAAACAGAATCCAACAACACATTAAAAGGATCATACACCATGATGAAGTGGGATTTATCCCAGGTATGCAAGGATTCTTCAATATACGCAAATCAATCAACGTGATACACCATATTAACAAATTGAAGAATAAAAACCATATGATCATCTCAATAGATGCAGAAAAAGCTTTTGACAAAATTCAACATCCATTTATTATAAAAATTCTCCAGAAAGTGGGCATAGAGGGAACTTACCTCAACATAATAAAGGCCATATACAACAAACCCACGGCAAACATCATTCTCAATGGTGAAAAACTGAAAGCATTTCCTCTAAGATCAGGAACAAGACAAGGATGTCCACTCTCGCCACTATTATTCAACATAGTTTTGGAAGTCCTAGCCATGGCAATCAGAGAAGAAAAAGAAATAAAAGGAATCCAAATTGGAAAAGAAGAAGTAAAACTGTCACTGTTTGCAGAAGACATGATACTATACATAGAGAATCCTAAAGATGCCACCAGAAAACTACTAGAGCTAATCAATGAATTTGGTAAAGTTGCAGGATACAAAATTAATGCACAGAAATCTCTTGCACTACTAATACACTAATGATGAAAAATCTGAAAGAGAAGTTAAGGAAACACTCCCATTTACCACTGCAACAAAAAGAATAAAATACCTAGGAATAAACGTACCTAAGGAGAAAAAAAGACCTGTATGCAGAAAACTATAAGACACTGTTGAAAGAAATTAAAGATGATACCAACAGATGAAGAGATATACCGTGTTCTTGGATTGGAAGAATCAATATTGTGAAAATGACTATACTACCCAAAGCAATCTACAGATTCAATGCAATCCCTATCAAATTACCAATGGCATTTTTTACAGAACTAGAACAAAAAAAATTTTTAATTTGTATGGAGACAAAAAAGACCCCGAATAGCCAAAGAGTCTTGAGGGAAAAAAACAGAGCTAGAGGAATCAGGCTCCCTGACTTCAGACTATACTACAAAGCTACAGTAATCAAGACAGTATGGTACTGGCCCCAAAACAGAAATATAGATCAATGGAACAGGATAGAAAGTCCAGAGATAAACCCACGCATCTATGGTCAACTAATCTATGACAAAGGATGCAAGGATATACAATGGAGAAAACACAGTCTCTTCAATAAGTGGTGCTGGGACAACTGGACAGCTACATGTAAATGAATGAAATTAGAACATTCCCTAACACCATACACAAAAATAAACTCAAAATGGATCAGAGACCTAAATGTAAGACTGGACGCTATAAAACTCAGAGGAAAACATAGGAAGAACACTCTTTGACATAAATCACAGACAGATCTTCTTTGATCCACCTCCTAGAGTAATGGAAATAAAAAGAAAAATAAACAAATGGGACCTAGTGAAACTTCAAAGTTTTTGCAAAGCAAAGGAAACTATAAACAAGGCGAAAGGACAACTCTCAGAATGGGAGAAAATATTTGCAAATGAATCAATGGACAAAGGAATAATCTCCAAAATATATAAACAGCTCATGCAGCTCAATATTAAAAAAACAAACAGCCCAATCAAAAAATGGGCAGAAGGCCTAAACAGACATTTCTCCAAAGAAGACATAGATGGCCAAGAAGCACATGAAAAGCTGCTCAACATCACTAATTATTAGAGAAATGCAAATCAAAACTACAATGAGGTATCACCTCACATCAGTTACAATGGGCATCATCAGAAAATCTACAAACAACAAATGCTGCAGAGGGTGTGGAGAAAAGGGAATCCTCTTGCACAGTTGGTGGGAATGTAAAGTGATACAGCCACTATGGAGAACAGTATGGAGGTTCCTTAAAAAACTAAAAATCGACACACGGCTCGCCGCCGCCATCTTGAACTGCTGTGAGGTGCTCAGCGTGTCTGCACGTGGCTCTGCACATGCGTCTGCACATGGCCCTTGAAGCTACAGTGTTCGCTGAAGCCAGTTCGCACTAGGAACTCCAGTGTGAAGGGCTGGGCGCGAGGCCTCTGCACGCAGCCCCCTATGAGCAAGTGCATCTAGACCAAGCACAAAGGAAAAAGAAAAAGATACATCAGAAATACATCTGCACGTGGAACAACTCCTACAGAACACCCACTGAACACTGGCAGAAGTCCTCAGACCTCCCAAAAGGCAAGAAACTCCCCACGTACCTGGGTAGGGCAAAAGAAAAAAGAGACAAAAGAATAGGGAGGGGACCTGCACCAGTGGGAGGGAGCTGTGAAGGAGGAAAGGTTTCCACACACTAGGAAGCCCCTTCGCAGGCGGAGACTGCGGGTGGCGGAGAGGGGAAGCTTCAGAGCCGCGGAGGAGAGCGCAGCAACAGGGGTGCAGAGGGCAAAGTGGAGAGATTCCCGCGCAGAGGATCGGTGCCGACCGGGACTCACCAGCCTGAGAGGCTTGTCTGCTCACCCGCCAGGACGGGTGGGGGCTGGGAGCTGAGGCTCGGGCTTCGGTCGGATCGTAGGGAGAGGACTGGCAGCGCGAACACAGCCTGAAGGGGTTAGTGCGGCTAGCCGGGCGGGAGTCCGGGGAAAAGTCTGGACCTGCTGAAGACGCAAGAGACTTTTTCTTCCCTCTTCGTTTCCTGGTGCGCGAGGAGAGGGGATTAAGAGCGCTGCTTAAAGGAGGTCCAGAGACGGTCTCGAGCCGCGGCTATCAGCACGGACCCCAGAGATGGGCATGAGACGCTAAGGCCGCTGCTGCTGCCACCAAGAAGTCTGTGTGCGAGCACAGGTCACTCTCCACAACTCTCCTCCCGGGAGCCTGTGCAGCACGCCACTGCCAGGGTCCCGGGATCCAGGGACAACTTCCCTGGGAGAACACACGGCGCGCCTCAGGATGGTGCAATGTCACGCTGGCCTCTGCCGCCGCTGGCTCGCCCCGCACTCCGTGCCCCTCCCTCCCCCCAGGCCTGAGGGAGCCAGAACCCCCGAATCAGCTGCTCCTTTAACCCCGTCCTGTCTGAGCGAAGAACAGACACTCTCCGGCGACCTATATGCAGAGGCAGGGCCAAATCCAAAGCTGAACTCCAGAAGCTGTGCGAACAAAGAAGAGAAAGGGAAATTTCTCCCAGCAGCCTCAGGAGCAGCGGATTAAATCTCCACAATTAACTTGATGTACCCTGCATTGGTGGAAAACCTAAATAGACAACGAATCATCCCAAATTGAGGAGGTGGACTTTGAGAGCAAGATATATTTTTTTCCCCTTTTCCTCGTTTTGTGAGTGTGTATGTGTATGCTTCTGTGTGAGATTTCGTCTGTATAGCTTTGCTTTCACCATTTGTCCTAGGGTTCTGTCCATCCGTTTTTGTTTTTCTTTTACTTAAAATTTTTTGTCTTAATAATTATTTTTTATTTTAATAACTTTATCTTACTTTATTTTATCCTCTTTCTTTCTTTCTTCTTTTTCTCCCTTTTATTCTGAGCCATGTGGATGAAAGGCTCTTGGTGCTCCAGCCAGGAGTCAGTGTTGTGCCTCTGAGGTGGGAGAGCCAACTTCAGGACACTGGTCCACAAGAGACGTCCCAGATCCACGTAATATCAAACGGCGAAAATCTCCCAGAGATCTCCATCTCAACACCAACACCCAGCTTCACTCAAGGACCAGCAAGCTACAGTGCTGGACACCCTATGCCAAACAACTAGCAAGACAGGAACACAACCCCACCCATTAGCAAAGAGGCTGCCTAAAATCATAATAAGGCCACAGACACCCCAAAACACACCACCAGACGTGGACCTGCCCACCAGAAAGACAAGATCCAGCCTCATCCACCAGAACACAGGCACTAGTCCCCTCCACCAGGAAGCCTACACAACCCACTGAAGCAACTTTAGCCACTGGGGACAGACACCAAAAACAACGGGAACTACGAACTAGCAGCCTGCAAAAAGGAGACCCCAAACACAGTAAGATAAGCAAAATGAGAAGACAGAAAAACACACAGCAGATGAAGGAGCAAGATAAAAACCCACCAGACCTAACAAATGAAGAGGAAATAGGCAGTCTACCTGAAAAAGAATTCAGAATAATGATAGTAAAGATGATCCAAAATCTTGGAAATAGAATAGAGAAAATGAAAGAAACATTTAACAAGGACCTAGAAGAGCTAAAGAGGAAACAAGCAATGATGAACAACACAATAAATGAAATTAAAAATATTCTAGAAGGGATCAATAGCAGAATAACTGAGGCAGAAGAACAGGTAAGTGACCTGGAAGATAAATAGTGGAAATAACTACTGCAGAGCAGAATAAAGAAAAAAGAATGAAAAGAACTGAGGACAGTATCAGAGACCTCTGGGACAACACTAAACGCACCAACATTCGAATTATAGGGTTCCCAGAAGAAGAAGAGAAAAAGAAAGGGACTGAGAAAATATTTGAAGAGATTATAGTTGAAAACTTCCCTAATATGGGAAAGGAAATAGTTATCAAGTCCAGGAAGCACAGAGAGTCCCATACAGGATAAATCCAAGGAGAAACACGCCAAGACACATACTAATCAAACTGTCAAAAATTAAATACAAGGAAAACATATTAAAAGCAGCAAGGGAAAAGCAACAAATAATACACAAGGCAATCCCCATAAGGTTAACAGCTGATCTTTCAGCAGAAACTCTGCAAGCCAGAAGACACTGGCAGGACATATTTAAAGTGATGAAAGGGAAGAACCTCCAACAAAGATTACTGTACTGAGCAAGGATCTCATTCAGATTTGATGGAGAAATTAAAACCTTTACAGACAAGCAAGAGTTAAGAGAATTCAGCACCACTAAACCAGCTTTACAACAAACGCTAAAGGAACTTCTCTAGGCAAGAAACACAAGAGAAGGAAAAGACCTACAATAACAAATGCAAAACAATTAAGAAAATGGGAATAGGAACATACATATCGATAATTACCTTCAATGTAAATGGATTAAATGCTCCCACCAAAAGACATAGACTGGCTGAATGGATACAAAAACAAGACCCATATATATGCTGTCTACAAGAGACCCACTTCAGACCTAGAGACACATACAGACTGAAAGTGAGGGCATGGAAAAAGATATTCCATGCAAATGGAAATCAAAAGAAAGTTGGAGTAGCAATTCTCATATAAGACAAAATAGACTTTAAAATAAAGACTATTACAAGAGACAAAGAAGGACACTACATAATGATCAAGGGGTCGATCCAAGAAGAAGATATAACAATTGTAAATATTTAGGCACCCAACATAGGAGCACCTCAATACATAAGGCAAATACTAACAGCCATAAAAGGGGAAATCGACAGTAACACATTCATAGTAGGGGACTTTAACACCCCACTTTCACCAATGGACAGATCATCCAAAATGAAAATAGATTAAGGAAACACAAGCTTTAAATGATACATTAAATGAGATGAACTTAATTGATATTTATAGGACATTCCATCCAAAAACAACAGAATACACATTTTTCTCAAGTGCTCATGGAACATTCTCCAGGATAGATCATATCTTGGGTCACAAATCAAGCCTTGGTAAATTTAAGAAAATTGAAATTGTATCAAGTATCTTTTCTGACCACAATGCTATGAGACTAGATATCCGTTACAGGAAAAGATCTGTAAAAAATACAAACACATGGAGGCTAAACAATACATTACTTAATAACGAAGTGATCACTGAAGAAATCAAAGAGGAAATCAAAAAATACCTAGAAACAAATGACAATGGAGCCACGACGACCCAAAATCTATGGGATGCACCAAAAGCAGTTCTAAGAGGGAAGTTTATAGCAATACAATCCTACCTTAAGAAACAGGAAACATCTCGAATAAACAACCTAACCTTGCACCTAAAGCAATTAGAGAAAGAAGAACAAAGAAACCCCAAAGTTAGCAGAAGGAAAGAAATCATAACGATCAGATCAGAAATAAAAAGAAATGAAGGAAATGATAGCAAAGATCAATAAAACTAAAAGCTGGTTCTTTGAGAAGATAAACAAAATTGATAAACCATTAGCCAGACTCATCAAGAAAAAAAGGGAGAAGACTCAAATCAACAGAATTAGAAATGAAAAAGGAAAAGTAACAACTGACACTTCAGAAATACAAAAGATCATGAGAGATTACTACAAGCAACTCTATGCCAATAAAATGGAAAACCTGGAAGAAATGGAAAAATTCTTAGAAATGCACAACCTGCCAAGACCAAATCAGGAAGAATTAGAAAATATGAACAGACCAATCACAAGCACTGAAATTGAAGCTGAGATTAAAAATCTTCCAACAAACAAAAGCCCAGGACCAGATGGCTCCACAGGCGAATTCTATCAAACATTTAGGGAAGAGCTAACACCTATCCTTCTCAAACTCTTCCAAAATATAGCAGAAGGAGGGACACTCCCAAACTCATTCTACAAGGCCATCATCACCCTGATACCAAAACCAGACAAAGATGTCACAAAGAAAGAAAACTACAGGCCAATATCACTGATGAATATAGATGCAAAAATCCTCAACAAAATACTAGCAAACAGAATCCAGCAGCACATTAAAAGGATCATACACCATGATCAAGTGGGGTTTATTCCAGGAATGCAAGGATTCTTCAATATACGCAAATCAATCAACGTGATTCACTATATTCACAAATTGAAGGAGAAAAACCATATGATCATCTCAATAGATGCAGAGAACGCTTTTGACAAAATTCAACACCCAATTATGATAAAAACCCTGCAGAAAGTAGGCATAGAGGGAGCTTTCCTCAACATAATAAAGGCCATATATGACAAACCCACAGCCAACATCGTCCTCAATGGTGAAAAACTGAAACCATTTCCACTAAGATCAGGAACAAGACAAGGTTGCCCACTCTCACCACTATTATTCAACATTGTTTTGGAAGTTTTAGCCACAGCAATCAGAGAAGAAAAAGAAATAAAAGGAATCCAAATCCAAAAAGAAGAAGTAAAGCTGTCACTGTTTGCAGATGACATGATACTATACATAGAGTATCCTAAAGATGCTACTAGAAAACTACTAGAGCTCATCAATGAATTTGGTAAAGTAGCAGGATACAAAATTAATGCACAGAAATCTCTGGCATTCCTATACACTAATGATGAAAAATCTGAAAGTGAAATTAAGAAAACACTCCCATTTACCATTGCAACAAAAAGAATAAAATATCTAGGAATAAACCTACCTAAGGAGACAAAAGACCTGTATGCAGAAAATTATAAAACACTGATGAAAGAAATTAAAGATTATACAAATAGATGGAGAGATATACCAAGTTCTTGGATTGGAAGAATCAACATTGTGAAAATGACTCTACCACCCAAAGCAATCTACAGATTCAATGCAATCCTATCAAATTACCACTGGCATTTTTCACAGAACTAGAACAAAAAATTTCACAATTTGTATGGAAACACAAAAGACCCCGAATAGCCAAAGCAATCTTGAGAACGAAAAATGGAGATGGAGGAATCAGGCTCCCTGACTTCAGACTATACTACAAAGCTACAGTAATCAAGACAGTATGGTACTGGCACAAAAACAGAAAGATAGATCAATGGAACAGGATAGAAAGCCCAGAGATAAACCCACACACTTATGGTCACCTTATCTTTGATAAAGGAGGCAGGAATGTACAGTGGAGAAAGGACAGCCTCTTCAATAAATAGTGCTGGGAAAACTGGACAGGTACATCTAGAAGTATGAGATTAGAACACTCCCTAACACCATACACAAAAATAAGCTCAAAATGGATTAAAGACCTAAATGTAAGGCCAGAAACTATCAAACTCTTAGAGGAAAGCACAGGCAGAACACTCTATGACGTAAATCACAGCAAGATCCTTTTTGACCCACCTCCTAGAGAAATGGAAATAAAAACAAAAATAAACAAATGGGACCTAATGAAACTTAAAAGCTTTTGCACAGCAAAGGAAACCATAAACAAGACCAAAAGACAACCCTCAGAATGGGTGAAAATATTTGCAAATGAAGCAACTGATAAAGGATTAATCTCCAAAATTTACAAGCTCAATATCAAAAAAACAAACAACCCAATCCAAAAATGGGCAGAAGACCTAAATAGACATTTCTCCAAAGAAGATATACAGATTGCCAACAAACACTTGAAAGAATGCTCAACATCATTAATAATTAGAGAAATGCAAATCAAAACTACAATGAGATATCATCTCACACCAGTCAGAATGGCCATCATCAAAAAATCTAGAAACAATAAATGCTGGAGAGGGTGTGGAGAAAAGGGAACACTCTTGCACTGCTGGTGGGAATGTAAATTGATACAGCCACTATGGAGAACAGTATGGAGGTTCCTTAAAAAACTACAAATAGAACTACCATACGACCCAGCAATCCCACTACTGGGCATATACCCTGAGAAAACCATAATTCAAAAAGAGTCATGTACCAAAATGTTCATTGCAGCTCTATTTACAATAGCCAGGAGATGGAAGCAACCTAAGTGTCCATCATCGGATGAATGGATAAAGAAGATGTGGCACATATATACAATGGAATACTACTCAGCCATAAAAAGAAATGAAATTGAGTTATTTGTAGTGAGGTGGATGGAGCTAGAGTCTGTCATACAGAGTGAAGTAAGTCAGAAAGGGAAAAACAAATACTGTAGGCTAACACATATATATGGAATCTAGGGGGAAAAAAAAGGTCATGTAGAACCTAGGGGTAAGATGGGAATGGAGAAGCAGACCTGCTAGAGAATGGACTTGAGGATGTGGGGAGGGGGAAGGGTAGGCTGTGACAAAGTGAGAGAGTGGCGTGGACATATATACACTACCAAACGTAGAATAGATAGCTGGTGGGTAGCAGCCGCATAGCACAGGGAGATCAGCTAGGTGCTTTGTGATCACCTGGGGGGGTGGGATGGGGAGGGTAGGAGGGAGGCAGATGCAAGAGGGAGGAGATGTGGGAACATGTGTATATGTATGACTGATTCACTTTGTTATAAAGCAGAAACTAACACACCATTGTGAAGCAATTATACTCCAATAAAGATGTTAAAAAGAAAAAAAAAAGAAAATTAAGTTAAACAAGCCCCTAATTATAGACTACAGACCATAGGAAAAACAATGAAAAGGATAACAATGAACCCCAAGTCTTTGGAATACAGCCAAACTCAGAAAAAATGCATATAATCTCAATAATGTTTAGTATTAAAGAAGAAAGACTAAAAAACAAGGAATTCAGGATCTAAAGAAATTATAAAAGAACAACAATAATAAAATAAGAGAATGTGGAAAGAGGGAATTTATTATTGTGTGGCTGGACCACACTGACTCTATTTTGTTGGCTCCATCTTAGGTCCATGGTCTTCCCCCCTGAGCATGTGCATTTCTAACAAATTCCTAGATGCTGCTGAGGCTCCTGTTTGGGGCCACACTTTGAGAATCATTGACTTCAAGGCCAGAGAGAGAGAGGACCTGAGGCTGAAGGTCAAGTGGCTGCAGCTGTGAGGAGAGTGGGTGCAGAGACTAGGAACCATGCAGGCCCTGATGACATGATTTACCTTTTTGAGTTCTTTTCACTATCAATCCATCTACCTGCCAACTCCCTCTAAAGCCAGATAACCTCACCTACTTCAAAAGGGATTTAAGTATCATTAGTTGTAATGAGATTTTATACTAATAAGACTTTATTGCTACCTATAAAATATATACTCTGTTGGTATGCTACCATGCAGTCTGTCCTAAATGAGAGGAACCCAACTTTGCCTGACAGAATAAATGGACGCAATACATTTTGTAAAAAAAAACCACCAAAAACTAAACATCGAATTACCATATGACCCAGCAATCCCACTACTGGGCATATAACCAGAGAAAACCATAATTCAAAAAGACACATGCGGGCTTCCCTGGTGGCGCAGTGGTTGAGAGTCCGCCTGCTGATGCAGGGGACGCAGGTTCGTGCCCTGGTCCAGGACGATCCCACATGCCGCGGAACGGCTGGGCCCGTGAGCCACGGCCGCTGAGCCTGCGTGTCCAGAGCCTGTGCTCCGCAACGGGAGAGGCCACAACAGTGAGAGGCCCGCATACCGCAAAAAACAAATAAACAAACAAACAAACAAAAAGACACATGCACCCCAATGTTCATTGCAGCACTATTTACAACAGCCAGGTCATGGAAGCAACCTAAATGCCCATCAACAGACAAATGGATAAATAAGTTCTGGTACATATATACAATGGAATATTACTCAGCCATAAAAAGGAACGAAAGTGGGTCATTTGTAGAGACGTGGATGGATCTAGAGACTGTCATACAGAGTGAAGTAAGTCAGAAAGAGAAAAACAAATATTGTATATTAATGCATATATGTGGAACCTAGAAAAATGGTACAGATGAACTGGTTTACAGGGCAGAAAATGAGACACAGATGTAGAGAACAAACGTATGGACACCAAGAGGGGAAAGTGGCTGGGGGGGATGGTGGTGGTGTGGTGAATTGGGAGATTGGGATTGACATATATACACTAATATGTATAAAATGGATAACTAATAAGAACCTGCTGTATAAAAAAATAAAGTGAAATTCAAAAATTCAAAAAAAAAAAAAAACTAATGGAAAGCCTGATTACTTCATTCAGATCAACAGGAATTAATTACATGGACTGAAGGGACTGGTAAATATGATTTATAACTTTATGACTTTGGGAAATATACTAGCTTTAATCTTAGTTTTTCAGAAAAAAACTTTTCTCTTAGGCTATTACCTACAACAGGTTGATAAAGTATGCCTTTGTAAACAAAGAGAAAACATTTATCTTCTTCTCTCTACCTGGTTGATCCTGCTAGTAGTATATGCTTGTCTCAAAGATTAAGCCATGTATGTCTAAGTATGCATGGCTGGTACAGTGAATCTGCAGATGGCTCATTAAATCAGTTATGGTTCCTTTGGTCACTCATTATTGCAACTGGATTACAACTAGTTATACCAATCATTGTATTAATTTGTTCTTTGTTTCCAGATTGTTTGTGCTTTGTACTTTGTCAATGTTACTAACTGCGTTACTTATATCCTATTTTATAAGATTGTTGTCTCTTACAGTACCCAGTGTGAAACAAGGTCTCCAACAAAACTTTTATGGCTAAACATCTTGAGGAAACAGATCACATTTATAACATAAAATAATTGTAATAATGTGATTCTAAGTATGGGAAGAAGCAACAAGGGAAAATGTCTCCTGGATCATAATTGACAGAGGATCCAGAGAATCTTTAATTATTGATAGGGCCTAATCCAACAATTAGCACCTGGAGTTGCATTTTAAGAATTTTTGCCTGATCTGGGATGAGCCTCCCAGTGCTGTGGGACAAAATTTGATCATGAAGTGTCTCCCAAATATTGGTCAAATTCCTGACCAAGAGGAGAAGATCTAAGAAATGGAATGTTTCCTGCCATATCAGCCATTAGACTGCAGCCACTCCCTATGGTGAGCCCCGAGGAAACTCAGGATTTGAAAATACAGGATACAGGCCCCAGATAGCTGAGGTGCATATCAAAGGAATGACTTTAGTGAGCCCAGGCTCTTGCATCTTCCCATACATAGAAAAGCACTAAATTCCTTAACTTGAGATGTTGCCTCCTGGGCTTGAAGTCCTCAAAATTCCCGTTGAATAAAACATAACTCTCAACTTTTAGGCTGTGAATATTCTTTAAGTCTACAGGTGTAAAGTAGACACTTTCCAAAGAGGAACAAGAGAAGCAACATTTGGAACACTGGCACTGATGGTGGACATTCCCAGAAAGATCCATTTGACGAGACACAACAAGAAGCAGTTACAACGGTCATCGCCCCTTTTTCCACAAGACTGTGGAATGGACATTGACAGTGGGGAACTGTAACAGGAAAGAGCAAATTCTGACTCCATGTTGGTTCTGTTTCCTTTACTTTAACCTTTGCTTTTCGTTGCTTTTGTTATTATTATAATCACTGTCTATAGCTGTAAGCATACAAAATGGCCTGCCACAGGGAACCCTGCCCCTCTGCCTGACTGTTAAACTAGAAGGCCTTTATTCAGCTCACAGAGAGATATTCTGACCCTGCCCACCTGTGAATGGGCTGCAGAAAAGAAGAAATTAACACATCCCCTTCCCATGTGGGCTGAGGGAGGAGATTTTGCAAGACAAATGGTCTTTTTACTTTACTTCCTCACCTCTCCCCCCTCTCTGTTCTATAAGAGAAACTGGCATCCAGACCCTGATAAGACGTTTTTGGGGTACACTAGTCTGCTATCTTTTCGGCCTGCCAGCTTTCTGAATGAAGATGCTATTCCTTGCCTCAACACCTCGTCTCCCAATTTATTGGCTTGTCGTGCTGCAAGCAGAGCAAGCTTGGACTCAGTAACAATACACGAAGCAAAAACTAACAGAGCTAAAAGGAGAAATAGACAAATCCACAATTATAATCAAAGACTTTAATATTCCACTCTCAGTAATTGATAGTAGTAGACAGAAAATCAACAAGGATACAGAACTGAACTCCACCACCAACCAGCTGGATCTAATTGACATTTATACAATACTTCACTCAAAAACAATATACACGTCACTCAAAAACAAAATATACATTCTTTCTTTTTGTTTTTATTCCTGTTGGGATTTTATTTTTAACCATTTAAAAATATTGAAGTATAGTTAAGTTACAATGTTGTGTTAGCTTCAGGTGTACAGCAAAGTGATTCATATATATATATATATATATATATATATATATACACACTTTTTCAGATTTTTACAAGACATTGAATATAGTTCCCTGTGCTATACAGTAGGTCCTTGTTTTTGTTGCTTCTTTTTATTGAAGTATAGTTGATTTACAATGTGTTAATTTCTGCTATACAGCAAAGTGATTCAGTTATCCATATATATACATTCTTTTTTTAATATTCTTTTCCATTATGGTTTATCACAGGATATTGAATACAGTTCTCTGTGCTATATAGTAAGACCTTGTTGTTTATCCATTCTATATATAATAGCTTATATCTGCTAGCCCCAAACTCCCACTCCATCCCTCCTCTAACCCCTTTTCCCTTGGCAACCACAAGTCTGTTCTCTATGTCTGTGAGTCTGTCTCTGTTTCGTAGATAGGGTCATTTGTGTCATAACTTGTTTAAAATATACATTCTTTACAAAAGCACATGGAACACATTGACCAACAGACTATACTGTGGGTTATAAAATAATATCTAATTGATAAAACAATATCACAACTTTAATCAAAATTCCAGCAGGAATTTTTGTAAATACAGACAAGCTGAATCTAAAATTCAAATGGAAAGCAAAGGAACTGGAATAGCCAAAACAATTTGGTAAAAGAAGAATAAAGGTGGAGGAATCATACTACCTGATTTTAAGAATTACCATAAAGTTACAATAATCAAGACACGTAGACCAGGGGGACATAATAGAGAATCTAAATATAGGTCCACACAAATATGGCCAACTGATTTTTTAAAATACTGTATTTTAAAATATTTAAAGACTCAAAAAGTTGCAAAGAATAATACAGAGATTCAACCTATACCTTTTACACAGCTTCCCTCAAGATCCCCCATTGATAGTGTTTTACATAACCCAAAACCAGGAAACTGACAAAGTCAGTTTATTTATTTATTTATTTATTTATGGCTGCGTTGGGTCTTCGTTGTTGTGCGTGGGCTTTCTCTAGGTGCAGTGAGCGGGGGCTACTCTTCGATGTGGTGCGTGGGCTTCTCATTGTGGTGGATTCTCTTTGTTGCAGAGCATGGGCTCTAGGCATGTGGTCTTCAGCAGTTGTGGCACGTGGGCTCAGTAGTTGTGGCTCATGGGCTCAGTAGTTGTGGTTCGCGGGCTCTAGAGTGCAGGCTCAGTAGTTGTGGTGCATGGGCTTAGTTGCTCCGTGGCATGTGAGACCTCCTGGCCCAGGGCTCGAACCCATCTCCCCTGCATTGGCAGGCGGATTCTTAACCACTGCGCCACCAGGGAAGTCCCAAGTCAGTTGATTTTTGACAAACGTTCAAAGGCAATTCAAAGGAGAAAAGCTAGTCTTTACAACAAGTGGTTCAAGAACTACTAGGTATCATATGTAAAATAATGAAACTTGACTTAAACTTCACACCTTATACAAATATTAACTGACATGGATTATAGATCTAAATGTAAAACTGAAGACTATCAAACTTTTAGAATAGTAGGAAAAAATGTTTATTACCTGTGATTAGGTAATGAGTCTTAGATATGACACCAAAAGCATGATCCATGAAAGAAAAAAAATCGATAATCTAGGCTTCATCAAAACTAAAAAATTCAAATAAAAATCACAATGAGACACCCACTGGGATCTATCAAAATCAACCAAACAAACAAAAACAGAAACAGAAAATAACGTGTTGGCAAGGATGTAGACAAACGAACCTTTGTGCACTATTGGTGGGAATGTAAAATGGTACAGCTGCCATGGAAAATAGTATGGTGATTCCTCAAAAAATTAAAAATAAAATTCCCATATGATCCAGCAATTCTACTTCGGGGTATATATTCAAAAGAATTGAAAGCATGGTCTTGAGATATTTGTATACCCATGTCCATAGCAACATTATTCACAATAGCCAAAATGTGGAAGCAACCTAAGTGTCCATGGGTGGATGAATGGGTAAACAAAATGTGGTATATACATACAAAGGGATACCATTGTATTTCAATGATCAATGCGACTTTTTTAAAAAGGAAGGAAGGAATTCCCCCGCAGTCCAGTGGTTAGGACTTGGTGCTTTTACTGCTGGGCCTGGGTTCAATCCCTGGTCAGGGAACTAAGATCCCACAAGGTGTGTGGCATGCCCCCCACCCCCCAAAGAAAGGAAATTCTGACACATGATGCAACATGGATAAACCTTGAAGACATCATGCTAAGTGAATAACCCAGTCACAAAAAAGACAAATACTGTATGATTTCACTTATATGAGATATCTAGAATAGTCAAATTCATAGAGACAGAAAGTAGAATGGTAGTTGTCAGAGGCTCGAAGGAGGGGGAAATAGGGAGTTGATTTCTTGGGTAGATAATAACATTAGAGTTACTTTGGAAAATGACCTTGTTCTGAAATGATATATGTTTAAATGTTTAGAGATAAAGTGTTGTGATGGCTGCAACTTACTTTCAAATGAGAGACAGAGAGAGGCAGACTGCAAATGTACAGAGAGCAACAGATTTAAGAGACAGAGTGATGTTAGAGGAAACAGACTGAGAGAACTACCTAGGTTCCTGCTGCCTTTCCTTCTTTCATTTCTTTGTAAAAATAATGTCAAATTTACCAACTTTTGAAGGCCCTGTCACTGTCTTGGTGAGGCTGCCCTCTGCTGGAGGTAGGGGAAGCTGCAGAGTGGATCTTTTCTTCCTCCGGCAATTGATTCCCTATTTTACTGTATTTGGCATGTAATTCTTTTGAGGAATCACCATATTGTTTTAGTTCGTGCTATGAGTTTAAGGCCATTCTGTAGTTTCATTAAAAAATAGCATTTAACATGTATTGAGCACCTACTAAGTCCCAAGCACTGAACTTTAGCTTTACATGAATGTCTCATTTAATTATAATAATCTTATAGGTAGATATCACTATTATTCCTATTTTACTTTTGAGGAAACTGAGGCATAGAGAGACTAAGAAATGTTCCCAAAGACATTGGGAACAAAGTAGTATGAAGGGGAGCTGGGATTCAAACCCAGGCAGATTGCACCAGGTTTGTAACCACTAAGCTACGTAGCCTCTCACCACGCTTTCTCTATTTTTAACTTATTCATATGGATTTCTGGATTGAAGCAGTGAGCAGGAAAATCATGCAAACACTCCCATATCTCTTGGAGATTTTTAATTTCTACTATAAACTCACAAAAGGGTCCCGGAAGCCACAAGTGTGACTCAATCAGCTTAAGTCATCCCCAAATTAGTTTTCTGGAGCAGATATTCTACTTGCAAAGATCATCCAAAAACAAAAACTTAAATTTTGCCAGGTCAGGAAGTAACTGAAATACTGGAAATTGTTTGTTATTATTGGCTATATAATTTTATTTTTTTATTGAAGTATAGTTGATTTACAATGTTGTTAGTTTCAGGTGTACAGCAAAGTGATTCAGATATATATATGTGTGTATATATATATATATATATATACACACACACATACATACAAATTCTTTTTCATTACAGGTTTTTTACAAGATATTGAATATAGTTCCCTGTGCTATATAGTAGGTCCTTGTTGGTTATTTTATGTAGAGTAGTGTGTACCTGTTAATCCCAAACTCCCAATTTATCTCTCCCCCTGACCTTTCCCCTTTGGTAACCATAAGATTGCTTTCTATGTCTGAGTCTGTTTCCATTCTGTAAATAAGTTCAGTTGCATCATTTTTTTAGATTCCACATATAAGTGATATCATATATTTGTCTTTGTCTGATTTACTTCACCTAGAATGATAATCTGTAGGTACATCCATATTGCTGCAAATGGCATTATTTCATTCTTTTTTATGGCTGAGTAATAGTCCATTGTGTATGTACACCACATCTTCTTTATCCACTCATCTGTTGATGGACACTTAGATCGCTTCCGTGTCTTGGAGATCGTAAATAGTGCTATGAACATTGGGGTGCATGTATCTTTTCTCATTAGAGTTCTCGTCTTTTGCAGATATATGCCCAGGAGTGGGATTGCTGGATCATACGGCAACTATATTTTTAGTTTTTTAAGGAATCTCCATACTGTTCTCCATAGTGGCTACACCAATTTACATTCCCACCAACAGCGTAGGAGGATTCCCTTTTCTCCACACGCTCTCCAGCATTTATTGTTTGTAGACTTTTTTTTTTAAATGTGGGGGAATGATGATTTATTGAAGGCCTACTATGGGCCGAGTGATTTATTTGTAGACTTTTTGATGATGGCCATTCTGACCATATGAGGTGATCCCTCATTGTAGTTTTGATTTACATTTCTCTAATAATTAGCAATGCTGAGCATCTTTTCATGTGCCTGTTGGTCTTCTGTATGTCTTCTTTGGAGAAATGTATACTTAAGTTTTCTGCCCATTTTTTGGTGGGGTTGTCTTTTTTTTTGATATTGAGTTGTATGAGCTGTTTGTATATTTTGGAAATTAAGTCTTTGTTGGTCACATCGTTTGCAAATATTTTCTTCCAGTCCATATGTTGTCTGGGAAATTTGTCATTTAAAAAAATTTCCGAAGTGCTGAATGTCACAGGCAGCAATAAAATATTCAGAGGGAAAAAACCATGTGTCTCACACAAAGAAGTGACAATCCTGATAAATGATGATAAAAGAGACGTATATAGAACAGCTGCTTACAAACTGCTGTTTTCAAAAATATGTATTTTAATGACCTTTGCCAAACAATAATTTGAAGATATTTTACATGAAACTCTTGACAAATTAAATTTGTCTACTATTAAAAGTTAGAATTAAACTATGTTTTTAGACAAAATTATATTTGAAAGTATCACATTTTTCAGATTAAAAAACAAGCTAGTGATATGCTGTTTGTTGCTATTGATAATTTTTGCAGAATTTCAGAAAGTGTGAATCCCTGATTGCCAAAATATATGACTGTCTCAAATTTCATTTCGCCTTATTTTAAAGAAGTCCCCACAAAACAATTCTGCCTATCCCATTCTAAATACTGTAAGTTGTGAGAAACAGTGCTTCTAAAAAAATTGGTTTGTACCGGTTATTCATCCATAGCTCTCAGTTCCACAGGAGGCTGGAGGCCTTCCTTGCCAGCTGGCTTCCATTATGACAGTAACATAGGAGTCACTGACAAAAGATTTGTTTTTAAAGCCAGAGGAAGGGCAAATCCACATTTCCCCTCAGCTTCTGGTACTTCTGGCAGCTGCAGCAGCAATGGCGGCGGTTAAGCGTGGCTCCTGGGTTCCTTCCTGCATAGGCACTGCAGTTCCATCAGCAGCAACGGGTCAGCCAGCACCAGCACTTGCGGGCTTGGCTCTGGCAGTGTCAGGCAAAGGTGCAATAGTCATGGTTGACGTTTATACCTCAGTTATGGGTTTCCCAGACACAAAGTCCCACTCTCAGACCATTTTCTCCCGCATGAGCCAGCATTAAAAAAGAGTGTGAATATAACACTTCCCTCAGCGAGGGAAAATGCCCAAAGAATGGTGGAAGATTATTAGATATCAGTGACCCACAGAGCCACTGTAGAGTACTGGTGAGGGTGGGGCTTATGCAGCTCTGCCTTTCTTTATGTCACGTTATTGGGCCCCATGGCAGTATGGTGTTCTTCCTTACAGGTTCTTCATCTCAAGGCTTTGTAAACTGCACTATGAATTTACCCAGACATGGATGTTCACATTCATGGCTTATGCATTTACCTGCATTGAGGAAATAATCATTGGAGCACCCCTTGGGAGAAATGCCTGTTTGTCTCAGGACTTGGGATTGCAAATATCGCTTCTGATTTCCTATTTGGGAAGGAAAAAGAGTTCCAAGCTTGACTCTTCCTACCAGAATTCAGAATTGCCCTCATTTTAGCAGTTAACTAGGCTTGTTTCCTAGGTATCCATTTCACTTCTGTACTTGCGTCAGGAAAATAAACACAGGGTAAGTTCAGGGGGAAATTTCCCAAAGATTTCAGGGAACATTGTATACACACAGAAAATTTGGAGTATACTGCAAAAATATGGGGAATGAGTTTAGGCTTACTGAGGTCTAGGTGGTCTCCTTGACGGAACAGACTGAGGAGGCACCCGGCACCCATTCATGTGGCAAATACATTCTTTTCTGTCCACTTGGACTACTACTAGCAGTATGCCTTGCCCTGGCAGCAGTGTATCACCACAACCCAGTCTAAGAGGTGAATAACTCTGCACAACCTAATCCTCAAGACCCTGACCACCCAACCCAAGGACACAATGGTGGTCCACTTTGCTGACATCATGCTGCTTTTCCTAGAGAATTGGAAGCGGCAAGAATCCTGCGTGTTTTGGTAAAACACCTATGCTTTTTTTTTCTGGCCATATCGCGAGGCTTGCAGGTGCTTGCGGGATCTTAGTTGCCTGACCAGGGATTGAACCCGTGCCACAGCAGTGAAAGCACCAAGTCCTAACTACTGGACCACCACGGAACTTCCCAAAACACCTATGCTTGACTGGGGACATAAATCCTGGGAAGAAAGTGCTCACTCAACCAAGTTTTTGGGGGTCAGCATACCTCTCCCAACAAGTGAAACACAAATTCCACTTGTCCCCTATCCTCTCTATCCTATTGTGCACAAAGCACAGTAGGCCTCTTCAAATTTTGGTGAAAGCATTTACATTTGGGTATTGTGCTCCAAATGCATTTATTGGGTAGCCCTCAAATCTACTACTAAGTGGGGCCTTGAGCAAGAGAAGATTCTCTCTAGGAGGTACAAGCTCACGTTGTCTGTAGCAGACCCAAACCGTATTTGGAACTTGAGGTAAGAATCAGAAGAGATCCTGGTGTTTCTGAGCAAGACTGCCCATCAGGTTAACTACTAGGGTTCTACTGGAGATTAAGCATTCTTCCATGGGACACCACATAACTCTGCAACCTGGACTGGGTATGATCTGACAGCTTACCTGTGCACCTAGCAGCACCTTACAATCCATTAAATGCAGGTACAGATGGCATTAGGCTTGAATTAACCCTGAAGTTACTAAACTGCCTATTTGTGCCGAAACCAGTAAGATGGCCGTGGGTGGAGAACAAAAATGTTCAAGCTTGGTTTACAGGTAGCTCTGCATGACCTGCTGCCATCAGCAGTGAATGCTAAGGAATTATAGCCCCATGCAGGACACCAGTGAAGGAAAAACAGCCCAAAGACAGAGTTTCAAGAAGGTATGACACTGTCTCCTGTACCTGAAGACAGATGGCTTGTCTGGATCCTGATAGATGAGCAGGGACTTCCCCAAACAGGCTCAATGTCCCATGTGAAAGCTCACCAAAGGCTTCCTCTGCAGGGGACCAGATGGCCCACTCCTCACCATAACAAAGCCCAAGGCTGTGGGCATAAACCATGGCCCACAATGTGTGCCTATCCTCTCACCCTAGAAATTACGCTGAGCACCTGAAATCCAGGACTCCACTGTGCCTGGGCTCAGTGCCAGGGAAGAGAAGAGCTATTACTAGCCTAAGGAGGGAGGCCACTGCTCTCAGGGATGCGATACCCTGATGGGGACTGTGTCCTAGGCACTATGATAACCATGGCCCTTTGCTTGCATCTCTATTACCTGCTTCCTTACCTGAACGTGAGGGATTGCCCATATTCCCTAAAAGGTTTTCATTTCTTGAGGGTCTCAGGTCCTATCTACAACATGGGAATTAGGGAAAGAAGCAAGGATTCTGTTTTGTTTTTTCCTCTGCTGGTATCTAGGCAAAGTTCAGTGAATGGTGGCAAAGGGACATAAGCTCTGGCTCAGAGAAACATGTCTCTTTCTCACCCTGGATGCTCTTGGAGGGCCTGCACCTGAGTAGGGGCTGTGGATCTGTATGCTCACTTATTCAACCTCGTGAACTTTATTTTAATATTTATTTATTTAGGCTGCGCCGGGTCTTAGTTGAGGCCTGCGGGATCTTTTAGTTGTGGCATGCGGACTCGTAGCTGCGGCATGCATGCAGGATCTAGATTCCCAACCAGTGATTGAACCCGGGCCCCCTCCATTGGGAGCATGGAGTCTTACCCACTGGACCACCAGGCAAGTCCCTAAGCTTGTGAACTTTAATCACAAGTATTTCTGGTTTGCTCCAAGTGCTTGACAAGCCACACTGACCTTATAAAGGTCAATCAAGCCTCTGCCAGCACCAATCTGGTGTGTGGTCCAAGGAAGCTGCACTGCCAGGGTAAATGTGGGTCACTGAGGCCAAGGGTGGAGAGGGCCACCAGAAGAAATGGGGTCTTCTTGCCTTCTGTGTCTTGGGCACACCAGACCCTGGCCAGTAAAACTCAGGGTCAAGCAGAAGCGTATCTTTGGCCAATGGCTACTTTGTGGCTCAGTTACTGGGTGATATCTGCTCCTTGCTGGAGCCTGAAAGCCCTAGATCAGGGGTCAACAAACTTTTTCTGTAAAAAGTCATATAGGACTTCCCTGGTGGTCCAGTGGTTAAGACTCTGCACTTCCACTGCAGGAGGCACAGGTCTGATCCCTGGTAGGGGAAGCTCTGCATGCCGCATGGTGCGCCCCCCCAAAAAAAGTCATATAATTGGGGTGGGGCAGCTAAATTAGGAGTTTAGGATTAAAATATACACATTACTATATATAAAACAGATAACCAGCAAGGACCTACTGTACAGCACAGGGAACTATATTATCTTGTAATAACTTATAACGGAAAGGAATCTAAAAAAGAATAGATGTATAACTCAATCACTCTTCCGTACACCTGAAACTAACAAAACATTGTAAATCAACTATATTTCAATTTAAAAAGGCATATAACAATATTTTAGACTTTGCAACTCATAAGGTCTCTGTTGCACCTGCTCATCTCTGCCATTGTAGTATGAGAGCAGTCAATGAATAACTGTGGCTGTGTTCCAATACACTTTATTTACAAAAAGAAGCAATAGGCCAGATTTGGCCCAAGGACTGCAATATGCCAACCACTGGACCCTGAGGATACTCAGGAGATGACCTGGCTGCCGAGGGGACTATGCTCCTCCGTGAGATGGAAACTTCTAAGGTCTGGTGCTTTGCTAAGAGTTGTACATGGGTGCAGAACAGGGCACTGTGTGTGTGGAGTTTCTGACCAAGTGGTGGGTGCTGAGGCCCAAAAGTGAAGGCTGCATTGGAATAGGTAGAGCCTCCTCCTTCATAAGAAACAACTGCTTTATTCCAGATCAGGCCCAACCCCCCTACCCCCACGGTCCCTGGGTGGACACTGTCCTTACTGGGCCCTCAGGAGCCCTTGTGCTGTGGCCTGACCACCAGCCCCTCTCTGGTGATGGCCCAATTGTAGCTCTTGGGGGAGTCCAACGCTTCTTCCACCCGCGCCTCCAGGTTCTCTCGGGTGATGAAGTTTTTTGCCTCCTCCTATTGGAAGAGAGAAGGCCAACTGAATGGAAGCCCTCAGAACATGCCTGCTAGCCTTTAGCCCACTGAGGGAGGGGCTCCAGCTCTCCTATGGGAAAGATGTCTGCAGCCCAGGTCTTCTCTGAGCACCCCGCTGACCTTCCAGTGGAAGAATATCAGGCAGCTTTGCCACATTCAGTTCTCTTAGACAATCATCCCCTGGACATTTCGGCCAAAACCCGGACACACCAGCTGTGACAATTCACTGGGTGGAATCAGTCTCTCAATATTGCCTAGATCTCTCAACCTCTCTCAAACTGTCCTCCCTCTATTACTTTAACTCAAGCCTCACCCATTCTCGCTGGATCACTTCTAACTGATCTCCCTGCTTTTAAGTCTCACACCTGGCATCCCAGGCCAAAATGTTTAAACCCTTCGGTGACTTTCCCACTCTCACAGCAAAATATAAACTCCTTGGGGAACGTGGGGGCCAGTCTCACAGACAGTGGCTTGGCAAGTGGCTAGCCACGTGAACACTACTGCATTGTCAACTCTCACCTCCGGGTCTTCGCGCCTGACAGACACTCTCCCTGCACGCCTCCTCTTCCAAATCCTCACCTGCTAACCCCGTGTCAAGACTCAAGGCTACTCTCTTCCAACTCTGCCTGTAGCCGCGGCCCCACCTCCCCCACCTGGCTGCGCGCAGGACTCGCGGGACCGGCAGAGTTCGCGGCCTGCAGCCCCACCCTCTGGAGACACGGCCCACCTGCAGCTGCAGCACTTCACGCTCCTTGAGCTGCACCCAAGCCTGCGCCTCTCGGGCCTGCCGGGCGTCCTCCTCCGCCTGCCGCCGCTCCTGCTCCCGCGCCTCCTGCCGCAGCCTGGCCATCCTGGGAGGAGTGAGAGGACGAGGTTGAGCGTGGCTGGGTGTCTCCGGGCCGGCAAGGCGTCCCCGCCCCGCCTCCCGCCCCACTCACCGCAGCTCGCGCAGCCGCTGGTTCTCCGCCTGGTTCCAGGCCATCAGCTCGCGGTGCTCAGCGGCGTCCTCCAGTGCCTTGCGCTCTGCCAAGACACCGGTCCGGGCCTCGTGCACCTTCTTGCGCACCTCGGACACGAACTCCAGCCTGGACGGAGACGCGCCCAAGGTCGGCACTCTCTTCGCCCGCCCGCCCTAACACACACGCCGCACGGCACCGCTTCCCCCTCCGTCACACACACCTGAGGGCGCGCACCGTCTGGCGGTACTGCCGGTAACGCTCCGTCAGCACGAAGAATTCCGCAGGATCCACAGCGGGTGGGGTCGCCACGCGCCCAACCTTTGACTTGGCCGGCGGGTCGTGGCGGGTCTTGCGGCAGCGCGCGGGGAGCAGAAACGGGGCTGGGGGCCGGCCCATGGGCCGCGCGCCCAGGGCGCTCAGCGCGCGAAACATGGCCAGACCACCTAGCGTCCGGCGCGCCGCAGGGCATCACTGGGGCCCGGAAGTGGCCGCGGGGCACCACGGGACGCGTAGTCCGCGGGCTCCAACCCCACCCTCTGTTGCCCGCTGACATTTGCGTCCGCCCCGCCCCCCGGAACCTGGCTGTGTCCCCCCTGGGGGACCGGGTTCCGACCTGCATCCCTCCAACCCCCACCCGGGGAAGGGTCTCAATGGAGAGAGAGGGGACAAAGGATGCAACAACTTCAGGGACCCCTTTACTGGAGGGCAGCGGGGCGCGGCGTTCGGGGTCGGGTTTGCAGGAGGAGGGCGCGATCATTCCCCCGGACGCTCTGGTCACCTGACCGCAGAGCTGCGGCCTTACCCGCCCCCTCCTCTCCTCCCCTCCTCTTCCCTCGCCTCCCGGCTTGGCCTCGCTGCTTAGGATTGGCCGACGGCCGGTATTGTGGCTCCCACGTCCTGCGGACGCCCCCTAGCCTCCTAGAAGACCCAGCCTGTGGGTTCTCTAGCTCATTGGGCTTAACGGGCGTTGCCCACCTGATATCTAAAAACCCGAGCTCACACCGACTGAAATTAGGCGATAAGGTCTTGCCTTATAGGAATTTACACTTTCTCCTTTAGTTATTGTGCTCCCGTGGTGCACTTTAAAATACAATTTGCAAAATAATAAACCATCTCCCTACACCTGTCTTCCGCTATTGGCCTTGGGGAGCTCTGCAATCACTGAGTCATTCCCAGTGCACGTATCAATGACCACCTGGTTATCGGGGCCGTACTGTAGAGTGTGAGGTCGCACCCCTCACCTCTTTCCACTGGCTGTGGGCCTGCCCACCTTGAGCCACACTGGCTTCCCTTGGCTATCTAGAAGCCTAGGGGACTTCACAGCCGCCACTGTTCTATTTATGGAGGTTTGTAGTACCTCCTTCTACTCCACTAGTGACTTCTAATCTTTTACTTTAATCTAACATAGTATTTCATCATAAATTGTCTAGGATTGGGGCTTCCCTGGTGGTGCAGTGGTTAAGAATCCGCCTGCCAGTGCAGGGGACACGGGTTTGAGCCCTGGTCCGGGAAGATCCCACATGCTAAGAAGCAGCTAAGCCTGCGAGCCACAACTACTGAGCCCATGTGCCACAACTACTGAAGCCCGTGCGCCTAGAGCCCGTGCTCCGCAACGAGAAGACACCACAATGAGAAGCCTGCGCACCGCAACTAAGAGTAGCCCCCCCCCTCGCCGCAACTAGAGAAATCCCGCACACAGCAAAAAAGACCCAAGGCAACCAAAAATAAATAACTCAGTGGTGTATCATTCCCCCTCACCCCCAGCCAGTTCTTAGCTTACTTACCAGCAGTGTCTGCACCAGGTGCTGCTTCCTGTGGAGGAGCCACCGGGCCATGGTCCTACTCTCCCAGGGCACACTGTCCTCAGGGGGAGCCAGAACATCGCTTGGGAGGTTGGGGACAATTTGGCCTGGGCTGTGAGCTGCAGTGCCCAGAACCCTTCCTTAGAAGGGAACTGAGGCTGCAGCCTGCCCTCCCCACCTCCACCCAAGGCTTGAGGTAGATGAAAGAGCCCCAGCCAGCACCTTCTTCTCACTTAGGCTGGGGAGACCCTTCAACTCACCTGGGGGCCCAGGAGTATGTTGGGGGTCATGGAGTGAGCTGGAGGCTTGCTTTCCTTCAGGGTGCCAGCTGTGGGAGCAGTGCTGAGCCTTCGAGGGCTCAGGGTGGGTGGTCAGCAGCAGCACCAGGAGGCCTAGCCCAAAGCTGGCCATGGCAGGGCTGCTCCCATGGACAGTGGACAGCACTCAGGGAGTGCTCCCATCCATACCCCCTTCCTCTTCCTCCGGGATCCCCTTGGACAACTGGCGTTTCAGGGGCAGCTTCAGTGTCTCCTAATGTTCTTCTCTCTTCTGCTATTGCTCCCTATACCAGGACTACAGGGGTCTGGACCCTGAGGGCTCCTGGCAACTAGCCACCTCTCAGAACCCCTGGGGCAGAGGCTCCCCGCTTTGCCAGTTGAGGGCCTTCCCCAGTAGGGCAGGACTACCCTTTCTTCCCTCAGGGATCCCAGAAGTGAGAGAAGGTTGGAGAGGGGAACAGGGGAGTTGTTCAAAAGACAGGCAGCAGTGTGGGGGAATCTGGGGCACCCAGTGCTGGGGGACGTTATTGGCAGGCCCTCAGCTCCTTTTCCCTGTGGGTTGCTATCTCTCTTCCATGGCAGTTGGGGATGTGTGGTGGTTACAGGGGCAAGGGTTTCTACCCCTTGTCCCTCCCATGCTAGGGGCAGCAGGCACAGGAATAGTGTTGTTGGGGAAAGATGAGGGAAAGGGGGCTTTTCTGGGCATGGGTCAGGGGTAGAGGGACTTGGGAGGGGGAAGAGGAGCAGTGTATCCAGAATAGAGCTCCATCCCGGAGCCCCAGCCCTGGGGAGGGCAGCCTTTTCACTCACCGAGGGAGAGCTGTGGATGAAGTGGCTCCTCCAGGCAGCAGTGGAACCCAGGCAGCCAGACCCAAGATTTATTGCTCAGGTAGTTCCACCCACTGCTCTGGGCCCACAGACTCCAATGACGTCTCAAAGAGGGGACGGGTGGCAGCTCGCCACCAACTCTCTTCCCTTCGCAGTGTATGTTCAGCTGCTGGCGCTGGGGTCACCAGACAGATGCCTCCTCCTTCCACCTTCCCAGGGATCTCAAGTCACAAGCCTGGCCTGTGCCCCTGAAGTCTCATCTAGCCACTTCCCTAGCTGCATTCTCAAGCTCCTGCCCTTAGGTCTAGAAAGCCCTCACAGCCCTCTCTGACACAGCAAATTATGGCCCTAAGAGAGGCAATGCCTGGGGTCTTCCTGAGTCCCACCCAGCTCAGGGCTTTCCCTGGTAGAAAAGTGGGGGCCTAAGAGTGAGGAGTCCAGCAGCCTGTTAAGAAGTCTGGGGAGAGCTATGACCACTCTTCCTGAGGGCTTGTTTGCCCACTTGTAAAATGGGTTGGGTGGGATGTCCTTAACCACACACTTGGGCACCAGGACTGGGTCACTCCATGTGGAAGTAGGTTTGGGTGGGGCATAGCTACCCCACAGGTGGCCTCTCTCTCCTCCAAGCAGGTCCCTGACAGGGGGCCCAGTTAAGGGGGCAGTGCAGCCTTTGTGGGCCTATCCGAAGGTGGTAGGAATAATTTTGTCCCTCAAGGTTCCAACCCCTCCTCATCCTGTACTTGGCCCAGGACCATTCATGGATTTGGGCACAGCCCCTGGAATGCCAGAAAAGGCTCCCGCCTTAGTTTGCATCAGCTCAGCTTTCCGCTGCCAGCCACCAGCCTCTGGGGGGCAGAGGCCAATTTATAGGGTTAGCCAATCTCCGCCTTTGGACAGCAATTCGAACAGCAAGTGCAAGGGCAGGGTCAGGCTGGGCATCGCAGTGTCTGGTCACTGGGAGAGCAAGTGTGTCAAATTCTGTGGCAGAGATGGGGGAGATGACATCATGGGCACCTCGACTTCAGCTGCCCAGGCAGAAGGGCATGGGTGAATTTCCAAACTGACTTACCTGAAATGAATATTTGGACTGTATGATCAGTTAAACTGTTTTGGGAAACAGGTTTTGTCCCTTTATGTACCGGTTAACCAAGTAAATTTTAGGAAAACATTTGCTTTGTGGTTTAGTGAAAACAACTGAGTTCAATAAACTAGCTTAGTTCTGGTTTGGGTTTACAGAATGTTTTATTCAAAGGCCCTGGTGTTTATTTTAAAAAAGGAATGGGGTGCCTTTATTTTTTCTGTAATTTGATTGTGGTTTTTCCTGAAAATTCCAAACAAGAACAAGCTTCCCAGGGGAAAGCTTCCCTTTCTTTCTGGCCACATAGTTTGCCTTTTAGGAATATTTGCTTTCCCCTTCCAGATTATAAACTCTGGAATTCATCCTTGTATCCCTCTCAGCAGGACACAGAAAGCCATTTGTTCACCACTGAGCTCTAGCTCACACTCAGCCCTGAGGCCACATTATTCCAGTCTGGGGGCTGCTGTAATCAGTTGGGAAAGCAGAGGTTTTGAGTTGAATGCTCAGGTGCTGTAGGAGCACAGAGGGGCACACCCCCTGAGCAGGTGGTCTGGGTGAAGGATGGAGAGTTAGCTAGTCTCGGCAATAGGGCTGCAGTGGGTGCTCTAGGGTAAGAGACAAAATGGAGAAGAGCTAACACAGGAACTACGGGGGGGATCTGTGGGGGGGGGGCAGGCCTGTGGGTTTGGTGCTCAGTGGGAGTAGGGCTGGGACGGGGTGGGTGGGGGCAGAGAATGCTGGAGGCTGCACGAAAGGGCAGTGGGCTTTAGAGACTGGGCAAACTGCTGGGTGTGTGGAGCCTGAGACTGGTGCCTCTGGGCCACTCTGTGGAGTCACAGTAGGAAGTGGGGTGTGTGGACCAGGAGCTCAGGGCTGGAGGAGGGCTGAGGGTCCACACCACACAGACTGCAGGAATGCCTGACCTCTGAGGAAGGGGGCTGTGGAGGAAAAGCTACAGAGTGAGGATAAAAGTCAGGAGGCAGTCATTACACCAAGCGGGTGCCAGTGGACAGGGAGACAGTGGATCCCTCGGGCTCAGCACTGAGGATGAAAGGGTAAGGAAGGAATATGCGGGAATGGAAGAACTTAGGCATGGGGGAAGTGCTTTTTTTCTCTTCTTTTAAATGAAAGATGAGCATATTGGGCAAGTGGGGGTAGAGGATGAAGGAAAACCCAGGACAGAGACAATTTGATGAAGTGAGGTCTCTGCAAGTGTGGCAGGCCCCAGAAGTTTGGGTGTGCAGTGGGCACAGTCACAGCTGACTGACTGAGGAGTGGGCACTAGATGAAGCAATCTCCTCTGCCCTTCCCACACAATTGTGCCACGTGAGCTTCAACACACTTCCCTTTGAGCCTATGTCGCTTGACACCATGTAAGCTCTGAATAATACAGGAAAAGAAGAGGTGAAGAGGGAGTGATGAGCCATACCTATAAGCTGAGGGAGAGAAGGGAGCAAAGAGCTGGGGTAATTCCTGCTTGAAGATGTCTGTTTAGCAACCAGGGGATATGTTCGTTGCACGGCTTGCTGACCCAAGGCTTGCCCTCCTCCATCTGCCTGGACATGGTTACACAGAGGCGCCAATAGGTAGCTTGCAAAGAGACAGGGTTTCCTTCCCAAGCATGGCAGCCCTCACCCGAAATTCTTTAGATTCTGTCTTTGCTTAATTTATCCATGCTTCTTTTAAACCTACTGACTTTTTGAGTTTATCGCCCTTTACAGTTCCTTGGTTCCTACAGAAGGACCACAGTACACCTACTGACTTACACGACTTCACCCCTTGCAACCTTCCAGAAGGTGGTCTGTCGTGGCACCCGGGCTTCGTGCATACACCCTGAATATGTGGTGCAGAACTTGGCTTCTATCTTGGAGCCACTGCGTCTTTGCTTGCCTGGAATCTGAGGCCCTCTGTGATGCTGCTCCGCTGATCTTTCCTCCTTTCGCTCATCTAAACTTCCAATATCCTGCAGGTCCAGTTCAAGTCCTACCTCCTCCAGCAAGCACGGCAGTGGTGATCTCTGTGCATTCCTCCATGGGCCAGACAGGGGTGCCACCTCTCACTCCTGACAGCCCCGAGGTGCCCCTGGCCCCTGATCCTTAAGAAAGGCCCCAAGGGCTGCAAGGTTCTCTCAGCCCTGAACTGACAGTCATGGCAACCGGTTTCCTCTCCTGTTCCTGTGTTGGGCTGATCATGAAGAAAGGAGGCCATGAACAGACACACCCTCCCAGCTGTGCCCTCAACTAAAGACCACATTTCCCAGCACACTTTGTAGCTCAGTGTGGTCTTATGACTAGGTTTTAGCCAATGGGGTATGAGTGGAAGTGAAAAGTGCAACTTTTGCTTCATGTCTTTAAAAATGAATTTGTTTGCCCATGCTCTTTTTGCTTCTCCATGGGAAAAGACAGCGACCTCAACCATGAGGATGAGAACAACATCCTAAGGGACACTGGGACCATGAGATGGAGGATACTGGGTCTCTGGACTGGGCAGACTGTTAACATGAAACATAAATGAACATCCACCTTATTTAAGACACTTTGTCTAACATGTTAGGCTCAAATTCGAGTTGGGATCTAAGACTCCCACCATCCTGGCCTCTGGATCTGAGGCACTTCCACATAAAAGTCCTGGAAATGAGGACAGATATGAAAGGAAATGGAAGCGGTTTAACACAATAAATGTAGATATAAACACTTGCTCTGGACAGAGCGACATGATCCAGATAGTTTTGCAGCAAAGCACCAAGGACTGGAGAGGTCAAACTGACTCAAACCCGAAAGCCAAGCCACCCCTCTCTCCTCCATGCCTCTGTACTTAGGGAAGCAGTGAGGACCCTGGCCATCTTCCCCAGGGAGCAAGGCTGGCTAGGACCACTGCACCAAAGATATGCTGGGAGTGAAAGAATAGTCCTGATAACTACCTAAGGGCTAGAGGGGCTGTGTTTGTTGGAAAGAAGGAGCTAGGGAGACTGTGCCCTCTCTGCAGCCAGCTAAGACAGAACAGTAACGGCAGGGACGGGAGTGGCCCAGGAGAACCCCAGCCCTGGTATGACTGCCCCAACCCAGACAAAGGGAGAGACGTTTCCTCAGGGAGTCAAAGCTTTTATTACCTGATAATCCCTAGTGTGGTGCCAGAGATAACACTCTGGTCCCTCTACTCGCCATGGTGGGATGTAGGCGGTACGAGAAGGTGGGCAAGGGTGGAAAGGGAAGAGATTATTTACAGAGCAGGGAGGGGAGAGCGGTCTGAACTGGGGGCACTGGGACAACCAATTTCCTCAAGAGCTCTGATAACTTTGTGCTTTTTTTCTTAGTTAATGCCTAGCTACCTGGAATGAGTTTTGTGTTTCTTCTTTAGGAAAAGATGTATAAACCAAAGAACAATAGAGCCCAATTTTCAGGCAGAGGATTTCATGATATCAATCCAAACATCACACTATTTAATTCCCCAATAAAACATTGGAAAAAGGACTATCAGTGCTAACACATTTACATATAAAATCTCCACCTAATAGGTAATAGAAGCCTATGTACCAATTTCTAAAACAGTTGTAAGATATATACACAATTTTGGGTATATTAACAAAACAGAATATTACAAAATATTAAAGGCAATTCTCCTGTCCACGGGGCCTCATCGCTTCTCACTTGAAGTTGGCGTAATCTGAGAATGCATCAATATATTCCTGCACCACCTTGTAGCAGAACTCATACTGTTCCTGCAGAGTGAAAGGTAGGGGAAAAGGCCAGGGTAGTTACGGAAGAGAAAAATGTACCTGCAGCTCCTGACAAACCCATTTTTTAAAAAATGGAAAATTCACAGGAGATGAATGTTTTTGGATTTCCACCTGAGCCCTGAGCTGCCTGCCAGAGTTCTGACAGCATTCCCCTCTGGGCTGAGTGCAGCTATCTTCTACAGATAGAAGTGACTAGACATGCAGATGGCACTCCTAGGCCTGCAGAGGTCAGACACGAGCTCAAGTCTGTCCACACACTCAGTGGTTACTGGTCATCTAGACTGTCAGGAGACCTGCTGAAAGGGAGCCTGAGGAGAGGAGAGGAGGTACTTCTGAGTCTTCCCCACCTTGGACCCATGGAGAAGTGAAGAGCCCCATGGAGCACCTGGGCACCCTCTTGTAGCCTTCACAGAGGCCACTTCCATCTCTTACTGGTGTGGGGCTAGGCTATGCCCCCACTGCTCTCCTGCCTCCCAAAGCTCATTCTGTTTGCCTGAGGCACCTTGAGGAAGGATGAGTCTGTGGTTACACAGTCTTCTGACTATCAGATGGGCCCCTCAAAAGAGCCTCCCCCCTGAGCTGGCTTTGGCAGAGGAGCTGCAGATGGTGTGGTGGCATGGATAAATACGCAGGGCAGCATACCAGTGTCTGGACCATGTGTGGCCTCTGCAGCCGCAGGCTCTTGACGGTCTGGAAGACATCCAAAATCCCCTCTGCTTTCACCCGTTCCAGGACTGTGCTTAGGGCACAGAAGGTCCCTGTCCGTCCTGCCCCCGCACTGTAACAAAGCAGATACACTTATCACACCTGCAATGACTCCCTGTGCCAAGAAGGCGAGTGACAATGACAATGAGCAGATAAAGGCCGAGGCTGGTGCTCCTGGGAAGGTCAGTCATCCAGTGGAACTGCTGGGGGTGGGCACAGGAGCTCACACAGCTCTGGGGAGGCGGGTGCACCCCTGCTGCCCTTCTTGTACGACCCATTCTGCTTGCTGAGGGGCTCACTCATTGGGCAGTGGTGAAGAACCTCACCCCCACTCCCAGCACTGAGGCTTCGCTGTCCACCTACAAACAAGCTGGGGTTGGGGTGGGGGTGGGGGGAATCCCCTGGCGGTCCAGTGGTTAGGACCCCGCACTACCAATGCCAAGGGCACGGGTTCGATCCCTGGTTGAGGAACTAAGATCCCACATGCTGCGTGGCGCAGCCAACAAACAAACAAAACACACAAAAAACAAAAACAGCCCTGCGGGGCCCTGGCCTGCTGCTCATTCATGTCAAGAGTTCTGGCCCCCTCTTTCCTGCCCCTCTGCACTGGTATATGGTTGCTGATGCTTTTCCATGCTGCTCATTTTCTTCCGAAATCCCAGGAATCCAGACTCTCACCTTGACACTGTCCACCTGTTCAATGTGTCATCACCAGACCCTTACTGAGTGCCTGCTGTGTGGTAGGGGCTGAGGTGGGTGGCAGTACCCCCAGACAATAAGATATGCAGTATGAGCAGGAAAAAGAGAACAGCAGTTCTAGTCAGTGTGGGAAGTGCTATTGTGAACAGGGTGGTCAGGGAATGTGAGCAGAGACCCTGAGAAGGTGAGGACAAGGCCCTTGGAAATGAGCATCTCAGGAATGAAACAGGAGTGTGTCTAGGTGCTGAAGCCACTGTAGCTGCATCTGAGGGAGGGAGGGAAGTGGGCGGGATAAGGTCAGGGCCCTCAGGGAGAAGGCTAGAGCCCCGGTTCACTCCCTGCCTAGCCTGAGCAAGGAGCCCTCAGACATGTTGTACCTCGTGAGCCAGTGTCTGGATTCTGAGTAAAGGAGTGATGTGGTCTGACTGAAGTTTTAGAAGGAGCTCTCACGCTGCTGTGTTGAGAACAAACTACAGGAGGAAGGGTGGGAGCAGGGAAACCAGTGAGGCCAGTATAGTTACTGAGGAGAGGGCATGGTGGCTTGGACAGAGGGCCATGGTGGGGGGAGTGATAAACACTTGATTCTGAAATTATTTTGCAGGTAGAACAAATGTACATGTGTGAGAAAACGAATTGTTCCAGGCTTCTTATCTGAGTTAAGTGAAATACCACTTCTTGATGTGGGGAAGGCTGTGAAACAGCAGGCTTGGAAAGAAAGATAGGGAGTTCTGAAATAACCCTTTAAAACTGAAGAGGCCCAAGTGGAAATGTTGAGTAGGTAACTGGATATATAAATCTGGAGTTTAGGGGAACTGGTGATAAAGATTTGGGAGTTGGTATTAAAGCCAGGAGATTGGATGAGTTCACCTAGGAGAATGACTGTCAGTTGACAGAGGTCCAAGGACTTGGCCCTTGACCACAGATGGGGAGGAATTAGCAAAGGAGACAGAGAAGGAACAGCCAATGAGGACAAAAACCCTGGAGAGAAGCTATGCTAATAGCATTCCACAGAGAACCAAATGACCAACTGTGTCTAATGCTGATGAAAGTCAAGGATAATGAGATTAGGAAGTGATCACTGGACTCAGCAATGTGAAGGTCACAGGCGGCCCTCACAGGGCAGTTGCAAGGGAGTATGTGGGGGGTTAACTGAAATGGGCTCAAGAGAGGCTGGGAGGAGAGGAACTGGAGAGTTAGTATGAACAAATATTTTGAGGAATTTTACAATTAAGGAAAACAGAGAAATAGAGGATAGCTGGAGGGGAACTGGAGGCAAAAGTTTTTAAAAAATATTAAAATGGTAGAAATTATAGCACATTTTTATGAAGACAGTAGGTATCCAGAAGAAAACCTGATGATGTAGGATAGTGAAGTCAGGTCCCTGAAGAGACAAAAGAGGATGGAATTGGTATCCAAGTGGAGGGTGGGTGTGGCAGACTTTAGCTTGACTCCCAAGATCCCTGCCTCCTGGTGTTCACATACTTGTGTGATTCCCCTCCCCTTGAGTGTGGGCAGGACTTGTGATGTACTTCTAACCAACAGAATGTAGCAAGGGTGATGGAGCGTATACAATTACATGTATGTGATTATGTTACGTGGATCATAATGTCTGTCTTATAAGGAAATACTCTCTCCTTTGTTGGTTTGGAAGAAGCAAGCACCCATGCTGGGAAGGTCCACCACGTGGCAAGGAACTTCAAAATACAAAATTTCACAAGGAACTGAATGCTACCAACAATCAAGTGAGCTCAGAGTGGATCCTTCCCCAGGCAAGCCTCAGATGGGACCACAGCCCATCTGGTCAACACCTTGACTGCAGCCTTTTGAGACCCTGAAGCACAGGACTCAGCTAAGATGTGCTCAGATTCCTAACCACAAAGACTGCAAGATAAATGTGTGTTGTTTTGAGATGCTAAGTGTGTGGTAATATTATTACACAGCAATAGAGGACTAATGTAGCTGACTTCAGAGAGAGTTCAGACAACTCATCCACTGAACAGGAGGGATGCAGGGTCCACAGCACTAATGCAGGTAGATGGGGAGCTGTGGTGGTTAAGAGCAAGTGGAAATTCTCTGATTGCTTCTTTTTTCCTAGGCAAATAGAAAACATGGTCATTTCTTAAATATGAGGATGGGAGAGGTACTGGAGGTTTGAGGTTTGAGAGGAGGATGAAATGATCATCCAGGACAAAGGCTGGCAGGCTTTTCTATAAAGGGCCAAATAGTAAGTATCTTAGGTTTTGCTGGGAAGAGAGAAAGTCAAGTTACAACTGCACAACTGTGCTTCTTGTGTGCTGAGCAGCAGTGTGAGGTAGTAAGAGTAACACGAATGGTCTCAATACTGCTGCTGGAGCAGGACAGCAGCCACAGATAATATATAAGCATAGCCGTGTTCCAATAAAACCTTATGTATGAACACAAATGTAAATTTCATGTAATTTTCACGTTATGAAATATTCTTCTTTTGATTAAAAAAATTTTTTTTAATGTAAACACAAGTCTTACCTTGCAGGCCCCACAAAACCATGTGGCAGGCCACCTCTGGTACTGGGCCCTAGTTTGCTTAGCCCTGGTCTAGAACAGTGGGAGATGCAGAAGGACTGCAGGGCAGTACTAATCGCCAACCATGAAGTCATCAGAAATGTAAAATGAGGCTTGTAACATGGTGCTTTCCTTTAGCCATATTCAGCTGCATGGTGCAGGGTAGCTAGAGAATCTGGGGTTTGCCAAGAGAGGGTGACTAAGGGAGAGAGCAGCATGGGAGATTTAAAAGTGTGGGCAAGGAAGTGTTTATTTTTGTAGTTCAAGGAATCCTTTTAATTTGCCAATCCAATGGACAAAAAGCCATGTTGTACTGTTTTCATCCCCATTTCTCATATTGCTAATAAGGATTAGCATCTTTTCATGTTTACTGCACACTTGTATTAGATGATGGACTTTGCCACTTTTTCTTCTTAAAAACATTTTTTCAAATGAGTTATTTTTGTACGGGTAACAAATTAGCATAGTTCAAATTTCAAAAAGGTCAGAAACAGTGGAAAGTCTCCTTCCTACTCTACTTCTTCATCCTTTTAGTTTCTTCCTGGGAAACAACCAACGTCATCAGGTCCTTGTGTGTCCTTCTAGAGATAATTTATGCATATACCGACATGAACATATTCTTTCCCTGTCTCCCACTGCTTTTCTCACTAAGCAATAAATCTTGAGGATTACTGAATACCAGTACATAAACAGATTTCTAATTAATTATCTGAAGCTCTGTAGTATGAGATATATCAGAGCTTACTGAACCAGTCCCCTATTAATATATGCTTAGATTATTTACCATCTTTTTTTCAATTTTTTTTGGCTGCACCGCATGGCATGCCAGATCTTAGTTCCCCAACCAGGGATTGAACCCATGCCCCCTGCAGTGGAAGCCCAGAGTCTTAACCACTGGACTGCCAAGGAAGTCCCTACCATCTTTTACTATTATAAACGGTACTTCGATTCTTGTAATTACATATTTCATTTTGACCATTTGAAGAACATTTACTAGATACATTTCTAGAAGTTCCTTTGCTCATTTTTCTATCTTCAAAACCAATTTGTAGGAATTTAAAATATATTCTTCCTTCCCTTTTAAAAGAGATTCCCTCCCCCAATTATAAAAGCAATACAAACTCAAGGTAAAATTTTTTCTAAAATGCAATCTCATACAATGTGCCCCAAACAAAATCCACCCCCTGCCCCATGGGTCCCCTTGCTATCTTCCTTCTGTCAGTGACACCAGCCATTACCCAGCCTCGAACTTAGGAGACTCCTCTTTTTCACAGCTATGTTTATAGTCTTGTTCATTTTTCTTCTAACTGTTTTCAAAATAGTTGCCCTTTTCTCTTTTCCTGTGTTTCTTAGGGAAACAGCCCTCATTCCCATGTTGCCCAACTGGTCTTCTCCACTGTCAGTCTCCCCTGCTGTTCCCCTTCTGCATCACCTCCCCTGGCCAATATCTTAACATTAGGGACTGCTGTTCCCTAGCACTTAAAGTATGAAGTTCTTATCATCTGGGCCTGTCCTGGTCATTAAACTTGATTGCCACGTGCTCGCCAACATCCCACTCTTGTCTGGCTTTCCTCACTGTCTGATACAGGCTCCCAGCACACCCCTCTGCCTGCCTCCCATGCCTTTCTCTCTCTTCCCCCTGAGGGTTGGGGTGGGCATACCTGCAGTGCACGGTGATGGGGTGGTTCCCTGACTGCTGCTGCTGCTTCTGCACGGCTGCAATGATGCTGATCATGCCCTTTCCATCACTGGGGATGCCCACTTCAGGCCAGCCATGGAAGTGGAACTGCCGGATCTGCCGGCTCTTGTTCTCCTTTGGAGGAAGGAGGATCAGAGAGGTAGGTGCAACCCTGCTTTCCCTGTGAGAGAAGGCCACCCACCAGGCATCTTACCCTGGTGTTGGTGACCAGGAGGTCTCTGACGGTATAGCTCTCACATTCCTCCTCCTTCTTCAGCTCCACTGTGATGTCTCCATAGGACACCAGTCCATCAGAGGGCCAGTACTGGGCACACTTCTCCTGGGGGACAAATGGGAGAGGTGAGGGGCTCAGAATACCATGTGTGGTAAAAGCAGGGCTGCCCTGTGAGCAGACTGCTCCTTTCAACACAGCCACTTCTTACACCGACACACTTCTTCCCCAAGGTATCAAAAACTCAGAGGGTCCTTCTACTACTTAACATCAGTCCAGTTTAACTTCTGATCCTCAGCAGGACATCCATATTTAACAACTTAAGTCCACTAATCACTTAACCTTTTGTTATTATTTATAGTCTAATTTGCAACACTGACAGGGTCTGTGAAGAACTCTGACCATCAGCTCATAGCTGCATCTAACACTCAATGGCAGGGTGGAGTGAGAGGAGGAATCAGTGTCTTTGTTCCAGTTCCTTTTTCTCTGCTCCTTTGAGGTGTTCCCACATTTGTAGTTACTTATGTATATCAGACTGCTAATCCAGAAAAACTGAACCCAATTACATTCTCAACCAGCCATGGTGCTTCACCAAAGCCCAGTCCACAGTATGCTTTCATTCCTTTCCTCTTTAACACTTTTTTTAAAAAAAATGTGTAACTTCTTTTTTTCTGTTTGTTTTAATTAATTAATTTTATTTTTGGCTGCATTGGGTCTTTGTTGCAGTGCGTGGGTTTCTCTTGTTGTGGAGCATGGGCTCTAGGTGCGAAGGCTTCAGTAGTTGTGGCACGCAGGGCTCAGTAGTTGTGGCTCACTGGCTCTAGAGAACAGGCTCAGTAGTTGTGGTGCAGGGGCTTAGTTGCTCCACGGCATGTGGGATCTTCCCAGACCAGGACTTGAACCCGTGTCCGCTGCATTGGCAGGCGGATTCTTAACCACTGCGCCACCAGGGAAGTCCCTCCTCTTTAACTCTTTAATCTGCAGTGGCACCTTATAGTTGCTAGCTCTTGTGTTTTTGTCCTTATTAGTGAGCACAAGATGGTTTACTGTTGTCTCTGCTTGCACCTGGCTCAGTTCCTTCTACAGCTCCTTGCGGGCAGGGGCTGCCTCTTTTCATCTTTGTTTTCCCAGCACCTTGCACACTGCCTGCATCTGGTAGGCTCTCAATAAGTATCTGGTAAATGAATGTGTTTAATGTCTGCAGAACAAGCCAGGGTATAAATACATAAACAAAACAAAATACGGTTATGCTGTCCTTTCTTTAGATCATTTTAGGGGAGATCTTAGATACTTCACTGTTGGCAATTTAAAGACACTCAACCATATGGGACTTCCCTGGTGGTGCAGTGGTTAAGAATCTGCCTGCCAATGCAGGGGACACGGGTTCGAGCCCTGGTCTGGGAAGGTCCCACATGCCGCGGAGCAACTAAGCCTGTGCGCCACAACTACTGAGCCTGCGCTCTAGAGCCCGTGAGCCACAACTACTGAAGCCCGAGCGCCTAGAGCCCACGCTCCGCAACAAGAGAAGCCACCACAACGAGAAGCCCGCACACTGCAACAAAGAGTAGCCCCTGCTTGCCGCAACTAGAGAGAAAGCCCATGCGCAGAAATGAAGACCTGATGCAGCCAAAAATATAAATAAATAAATAAATAAATATACTCAACCATAAATGTACTCTATGTTCATTAGAAAAGATTTGGGGAAATTAAATACAAAAATAAAAATCACTGATAGTCTCTCAGTCCAAATAAAATCAGTATTATAAGTCCCTTTTAATGACTTTTCTTGCTTTTCATGTGTGATCATTCATTACCCCCTTTATAAATGACACTGAGCTCATTTTAAAATACGGGATTATTAAAGTGGTAGATCAAGGAAATGTCACAGACCACTGCTTTTCAATGTGTGCCCACTAGGAGCCCTGGGGATACCCTGAGGGTCAGAGCTCTGGGCCCTCTCTTCAACCAGAACAGCTTTAGAAAAATCTAATTAAGGCTCATCTTAAACAGAGACTACATTGGTTTTCAGGGTTTGGTGGGTGGAGTGAGTTTTGTTACCACAGTTCCTTCCCAACACTGCCTTTATGCAGTTTTATCAGTCAGAACTAAAGACTGGGGCTTTAAAACCATTAGAACTGCTAAGATACAAAGAGCTTTACAGCAACAGCATGTAGGAGCTAGAATCACACTATGGCAAGAAAAGGAAATATTAATGGTCCCACACTTAACAGCCTTCAGACATTTTAGATCTCCTTAGTTTAGGAAAAGAGGCATAACAGAGAAGAAAAGGGGCAGATTGCAAGGAGGACTCCCAGGGATGCAGAGTTGAACCATTAAGAGTCTCCTCTTGGCTTCCCTGGTGGTGCAGTAGTTAAGAATCCGCCTGCCAATGCAGTGGACACGGGTTCAATCCCTGCTCCGGGAAGATCCCACATGCCGCAGAGCAACTAAGCCCGTGCGCCACAACTACTGAGCCTGCGTGCCACAACTACTGAAGCCCGTGCGTCTAGAGCCTGTGCTCCGCAACAAGAGAAGCCACTGCAATGAGAAGCCCGCGCACCGCAAGAGTAGCCCTCGCTCACCACAACTAGAGAAAGCCAGCGCACAGCACAGAAGACCCAACGCAGCCAAAAATAAAAAGTAAATAGAATAAAGACAAATTAAAAAAAAAAAAAGATTCCCCTCTTTAGGGAATTCCCCAGTGGTCCAGTGGCTGGGACTCTGCACTCCTACTGCAGGGGGCATGGGTTTGATTCCTGGTCGGGAACTGAGATCCCGCAAGCCACGCGGTTTGGCAAAAAAAAAAAAAAAATCCCCTCTTCAAACTCTGGACAAGGAGTTGGTCAACAGTGAAAGCATGTCTGCTCTGGCTGCCTAACCAGCCAAAATGATTACCTGTGGTAGGACCAAGAAGTTAGATCAGTGCTGTTGTAGGGTACATTTCAAGGTGACACAGCTATTGTAGGGAAGCAGGTATGGTGTGCTGAGAGAAAGCAAGCCTGGTAAACTTATGGGGATAGGATTTAAGGGACTACATGAAATAAAGAGAAGCCACATAAGATGATCGCAGATGTTGGACCAACGGCAGGAAATTACCCTACTCAGCCAGGTGAAGGCTTATTTAATTTAGCCCTCTGTGTGGGCCCAACAACACAAACAGAAAAATCAGGTTGGGCTTAAATGGGACTTGACTCCTGAGGTGCCTCTCATGGCTGTGGGGAGGGATATGGCAGAAAGAGCTGTAACAGAATCCAGAGCAGGGGCCAGCAGTGGCTGTACCCACTGTCGCCCAGGGCTAAAAATGCCTTGGTATCCTGCTGAGGATGGAGACGTGAGAGCACAGAGCTGGAGACTAGGCCTGTGGGGAATGCAAGGCTGTGACAAATGTGCGACACAACCCTCAGGGAGTAGAGGCTGTGGCTCATCTCAGAATCTATGCTCCACTCTGTATGTGGAGGGCAGATGGGGATGAGGGAAAATGGAAACTAGGAGACTTAAAATAAGCAATAGAAACAGGAGAGGAAGAAGGACCCAATTCAAGTCTTGGGACTGGATATTAACAGGAAAAGGTTTCTAAATTTTGTTGTTTTTTTCTTTTTTTTTTCGGTACGCGGGCCTCTCACTGTTGTGGCCTCTCCTGTTGCGGAGCACAGGCTCCGGATGCGCAGGCTCAGCAGCCATGGCTCACGGGCGCAGCCACTCCGCGGCATGTGGGATCTTCCCAGACCGGGGCACGAACCCGTGTCCCCTGCATCGGCAGGCGGACTCTCAACCACCGCGCCACCAGGAAAGCCCTAAATTTTGAATGCATGGGTAGATTTTCCCTCAAGATGAGGAAGCCCAAAGAGGATTTTAAGACAAGGAGTGATATAATTAGATTTATATTTTCAAAAGGATCACTGGCCTCCATGTAGAGAAGTGGCTAAAAGGGGATGGGAATGGAAGCAGGCAGACTGGCTGCCAGACTACTTCAGTGATGCAGGTGAGAGATGATGGTTTGCATGCGGGTGACAGGAGTTACACTGAAGAGAAGTGGATATGCTCAGCATACATCAGGACTCACTGACAGACTGGCTGTGGAGAGTGAGAAAAGGAGAGGAATAAAGGTAACTCCTAGACTTCTGATACGAGCATCTGGGTGGAAGGTGGTACAATTTACTGAGATGGGTAGGGTGGGATGAACCAGTATGAGGGAAAGGAGGAAACCAAATTTTATTTGGGCCATATGAAGTTTGAGATTCTTAACAGACATCCATGAGAAGATATCAAGTAGCTATGTGGATACACCGGTCCACAACTGGGAAGGTGGGGGGTAACTGGGCTAGAGACATAGATGTGAGAGTCCCTGACATATAGTATTTAAAGCCACAGAGTTGGATGAGATCCTCAAGGAATAGTGTATCAAAAGAGAACAAAAGTGGGTTAAGACCTGAGTGTTGGACACTCCAATGATTACAGGTCATGCAGAGGAGGAGGAGGTCACAAAAGAAATAACAAAGGAGTTGCCAGGCCAGTGAGCGGGGAGGGGGTGACATCATGGAAGTCAAGGGAAGAAAATGTCTTGGGGAGGAAGAAGTGTGTGTTGATGGTTTCACACGCTGCTACAAAGGTACAAGAAAGACAAGAAAAGAGAAATAACTTTTGCATTGGGCAGACGGCGGTCACCGGTGATCTTGACTGAAGCAGTCCAAGGAGTCAAGGCTAGAAGGAACAGGATGAGAGAATGTGAGGGGAGAAAGCCAACGCTTTTTAAAGGAGTTTTGCTAGGAAGGGGTAGAGAGAAATGGGATGGCACATGGAAGGAAATGTGGGGTTAGGAGATCTTTGTTTTTTAAAGATAGGAAAGTAACAATAGGCTGATAAGAGTATAGAGGAGAGAGGGGAACTATTTACGGATGGAGGTGAGAGAAGATAATGAGAGCAGCAACATTCTTGAGAAGACAGGAGAGGAAGGGATCAGGGCACAGTGGATAGTTGGACTGAGAAATGTAGGAACACTTTTCTACTGCAACCAGAGAGAAGACAAGAGAATGGACGAATGGATACAGATTCATCCAGCCCCAGGCTGGCTGCTTGGGGGTAAGAAGATGAGAGCATTCTTGTCTGCTTTCTTGGAGAAGAATGAGATCAAAAGATAAGGTGTGAGTGTGATGGGATAGGCAAGAGGGAATGTTGAAGGTCTGAGGAAAGAGAAGGAAGGGAAGTAGGATTGGTAGGTGACACTAATTACCCATATTAGATTTGTGGTCACAAATTCAATGTGAGACCACGCAGCACCATTTTGCGTTTTCTCCCAGTAATGTTTGATACCAGATGCAGGCATATAATTGAGTTTAATAGGGTAGAGACCTTGCCATGAAAGTAAGAGACCATGAGGGAATAGTGCATGTTAAGAAGGGAGGGATTATAATCATGTCAAGTCACAAAAACTTTTAACAGAGTAAGAAGGAAGGTGGGGACATTACTGGGGTGATTGAGATTGAAAAATGGAGAAGCCAATGGCTCTAAGGACCTGATGAGGACAAAGAATTACTGGAGTAAGAAAAGAGAAGTAGTGAGGTGAAAGGACAGGAGATGGTAAACAGGGCGGGATGCCTAATGTTGATATTCCAAAGGCAGTGCAGATATGGGGGGATGACAAGGTTGTGGTTTGACCATGGAACTGGATGGCTAAGGAGGCTGAGAAGCTGAAAGACAAGAGTAGATGGATCACCCACATACATACTTTTGCTTCCAAGAATAGAAACAGAAATAGGAATCAAAAAAGGGGCAGCAAGCCAGGTGTTGGAGTCATCTGTGGGTGATCGGAGATGAGGAGTTGGTGTTCAAGTCTAGTAGAAGAATGCTTGGGAACTGGGGTTTAATCTAATATTTATATTTTCAGGTTATGGACTCTAGATATTGGTATCCCTAAAGAAGCTGAAACAGAGAAGCTTTTCAGTCTTTTCTCTTGCTGTCTTTGTTTACCCCTCTTTCCCCTAGATAGCACTAAGTTTCTTGCTATGGTCTGGGGCTGAAAACAGTGATGGTGATACAGAGCTTTGTGGGCAAGGGTCTAACAAGGGTCTATCATGTTTTATTGTCTCTCTGGAGAAGTAGAATGTGGCCTTGGGTTGAGGTGACACCATGCAGAAACTGCTAGAGCTGCTCTGCCCACTCTGATGATGATGGTGGATGCATCAAGCTGCAGCTGATGAGAGGAACTCAGGCCTTACCAAGCCTCTTGGTGCACCCCCCGGTTTAAATGGTGCAGAAAAATAAACCAGGGAGAAGAGAATTTTAGGTTTTAATTCCTTTGGAATTTTAATGTATACAGAATTTACATTTTTGGATCAGACTTTTTCTTGGAATTTAAATTGGGGGTAGGGAGTGGTGTCAGAATGTATAAATGGAGACACCCTTCATTGTCTCACTTAGGCTTACTGTGTTAATATCTCTGGGAGCTACACTTGATAAGATGAATGGGAGGTGGAACAGAAAGTAAAATTTTATCTTAGAGGCTGGTGAGGCTGGTAAAGAATGTTACTATAACCTGTTCTGTTCCACTTCAGAAGCTTCTGTTTCACTGGTCCTAAGACAGAAGCATAGGCACAGTGTTAGTAGGTAGAGGGGAATGGGCCTCATCCAACTGACTGCAGGCCTGGCCAACAGGCAGGAAAACTTGTGTGTGCGTGTCCTCTCTCTCCCCACCTCTACAGGTGAGAAATGCTTCCTGCCCTTCTGCCCTGTACTCTCACTAGGTCTACTTCAAAGATGGAAAAGCCTGACAATCTGACTAGACAGAGTCTGAGGTATTCACTGGGCTGCTTTTTATTACAGGGCAGTGGACTGAGAATGTGCTCGCCATTCCAGCTTTTTCTGCCTGCTCTTTGGACCTGCCCACCATAGATCCAGAGGGTGGAAGTGTGGAGGGAACCTCATGTAGGCCCCTGGTCTATATGTACGTTCCATCACAGCTTATCAGAGAGGGTCAAGAGACATGCACCTAATTCCTGATAACAAAGTAGCTCATCCCCCAACTGGGGGTGACAAAGTGACAACTTTGTCACTCAGGTGTACGCTTCCTCCAAATCTCTCACCTCATCAGTACTGTTATTAATGATAGGGGAAGACCTATAATGTATGTCTGTTGATTAGATACATGATACAAATCCGAGAAGAACAACTAATGAGTTAAACGATTAAATCTGAAAAAAATCTTGACATAACAGTACATCAGGGTGAGCAAATATCAAGGCTGTATCAAGGTTAAAATAAACAAACTGCCCAAGTACAGAATGGGAAAGATGTGGCTTGGAAAAACCAATGTAAAAAACGTATTTAATTCTTCCTCTCCCCCCTTCCCCCAGTCCAGTCCACCCCACCTCTGCACCATCTCTTGGGGCAGATCCCTTCTCACCACCCCTGCTGAGTCCAGGCCACCAGCATTACTGCTGCAGTTTCCTCTCTGCTTCTGGCTTGCCTGCTCATTTCTAATCTGTCCTCCTCACCATAGCCAGATGGATTTTAAAAAAACTACAAATCTGATATTGTCAAGAGTTCTTCAACTGCTTTACAAAATTCAAACTCTTCACTATGGCTTAGAAGGACCTTTTCCCCTGGGCCCTTGCTAGCCTCTCCCGCTCTTTCTCTCGATTCTGACCCCTGTTAAGCTGCGCACCAGGCATCATGAAGCACCCATTTACTACACTGTGCACCACAGCAGAAAGAGTCTGAAGATAATAAGCACTATCTGAACACAGACTGAGCCACAAGTAATACTGAGAGGGGTGGGGTGGGAGGTGGGCAGAGAAAGAGTGACCGCTGAGATTTAAAATGCTCAGTAGAGGCTGCAAGGTTCTGATCCAGAAATAGTGTTAAGAGATTTCCTACACTGAATGGGAGCTGGCCTAGGGGGCCTCTAAGGTCCCTTTATATTCTGAGTACGCTGACAATTCTCAAGGGCTTTTTTCTTTAGAAGATTTCCTTGTTATTGAATGTTAACAAAAGTTATTTCTCAAATTCTATTGTTTTCTTTTGTTTAGTCAGCAAAGAAGTGACCCATCTTCCCACCAGTCTTCTAGTTAATTTCTCTGGCTTGGAAGGCACTCTCTCCTTAGAGACACTCACACAAGCTCCATGTCGGAGCCTCAGTCTGGCTCTGTATCCCTCCTCTCACTAGTTCTGCCCTGCCCGTGGAGGTGGGGTGCAGAGGGTGTGCACAAAGCTAGGCTTGGGGAGACCGTATTCAGGAGAGAAATGAGAGGGTGTGAACTGTCTGGGAACCGAATGGAGGCTCTGACCAGTCCTGAGAGAAGCTGACTATTCAGATACCAAGCAGCTGGGCAATGGCTCTTTGATTAGTTTAAGTCAAAGAAAAAGTCCAAATACCCTCTTAGCAGCCCCCCCATACCCCCGCTTTTTTTCATGTGTCTCTTGTCTCCTACAGCCCAGGACCTTTTTGAGCTCACCTGGCCTCTCTCCTCCAGTTCTGTTAGCATCACGATAGAGCAGGATTTCCACTCCCAGATCATTCGCCAGAAGTCCTCAATTGTGTGGAGAAGAGGGCCCTGGCTGGCGATGTAGGAGTCCTTCTGCCGGTAGCCCTATACAATCCAGGTCAATGGCAGGAGTGAAATGGTTTGATCAGGGAGGGGCTAGTGGAGAAGACAGGCCACTGGGATGGGACAGGGGCTGCCTGGAGACAAACACATCCCAGGCAGAGCTCCCCTCTGGCCAAGGACCAAACCCTGGCTGGCATGCTGGTCTCTTTGTAAGAAGATGAGGGAAGTGGGGGCTGGGGCTAGGATGGAGACAGCAGGAATGGGAAGGACCAGAGGTTAGTGTTTTTAGCCTTTGGTCTGTGCTGTGAACTTTTCCTTCCAAACTGGGGCCCTGACAGACCTAGTGTACGGGAAGGGTATCAGTTCTGTATTTGATGACTGACTCAAAGACCACCCTTCCAAGCATTGGGAGGGGAGCACTGCAAGGCCCAGCTGAATCTCCATGGAGTGTTGGGAGCTCCGGGGACACAGCCACCACTTACATCAATGAAGGATGCGTTCACGTAGTCTGTGTTCTCCTCACCCCTCTTAACTGGAATGATCACTCTGTTGAATTCATCTGCAAGAAGGACAGCAGCCTGTGGCTCCCCAGCATCACCTGTCGTCTTCTCCCTCTCTTTCCATCTATCCCCCCCAACCTCAGCTCTGAGAAGATATAATTCCAGCTGGGCAACAACATGCCTGTTCCTAGCCCAGGAGGCAGAAAACCTTTGGGCTTCATGCTCTTTCCAGAAGCCACTGAAGAACTGGGAACAATAAGAGACAATGCCATAATTCTTGTCTCCAAGCTGATCATTAACTAGTACCCAAGAAGTTCAAAGGGTGAAGGGAAAGGGGGATGGGGCATTAAGGCTTTGGGTGGGGAAAGGGCTCTTACATGGAATGATCTGTAAAACCCGGTTCTTCTTCATGTTGGCTGGAAGGTTTCCGGTCCGCATCTTGTCATTCTGGATTTTGATTGATGTTAATTTCTGAATTGGGAAGGGGAGGGGAAGCATTACTGATCTCAGTAACTGGACTTGACAAGATTATGTCTGTCACTGGACCTGCATCCAGGGCACACTGGCATACTGCTCTTTTCAGCAGAGCCCTGACCTCCAACATTTTCACATGTTCTTATCAGAACACTGTTTTTCTGTCTTTAATAAGCCAAGAGTGTTTGGGAAACACTGTTTTCCCGGTTCCTGTGATTCCCTTAGACTGAAATTTTATGATCCTGGAACAAGTAATCTACTCTTATAGGAGACAATGTGCCCTTTCTCCCTCTCTCCCTGCTGTTCTACTCCCAGAGGCTGTCTTAGATTCTTTAGAAAACCTTATTCAAATATATATCCTCCCTTCTCCTTATTCCAAGGTTCCTTCTTGATTTTTGCTACTCAAAGTGTAGCCCATAAACCAGCATCAGCCTCGTCTTGTTATATATGCAGAATCTCAGGCCCCAACTCAGACCAGCTGAAACAGAACCTGCATCATAATAGGATCCCGAGGTAATTCATGTGTACATTATAGCTTCAGGAGTGCTTTAAGGCAGCTGGTCTTCCCCATTCCAATCCAGAATCTCTTGCTTCTGGGAGCACTTTTATTGATGAGAGTGTGACATGTCCCTTAGGTGAGTTGAGAACCACTGTCTAATGGCATACAGCAGGGGTCAGCAATCTACGGTCCATGAGCCAATCTGGTCTGCTGATTGCAAATGAGGTTTTACGGAAACACTGCCATGCACATTTGCTTATGGGGTGTTTATGGCTGCTTTTGTGCTATAACAGCAGTGCTAAGTAGTTGCAAATAGAGACCGTATGGCATGCAAAGCCAAAAATATTTACTTTGCAGAGAATGTTTGCTCTTGCTGTACATTATAATTACCTGGGAGGGGGAGCTGGGGGACTTAAAAAAAATACCATTGCCTGTTTTTGTTTTTTTTCCCCCCTAAACACAACCCAAGTGACTCTAACATGCAGGATGGGTTGAGAATGACTAGGGTATGAGTAAAGGGCCAGAGACCCACCTCCTTAACCACCCACATGCTTTGCAAGGGGATTAACCATTTGTTGGTAAATCCACAAGGAGTCAAGCATCCTGTATTCTGTAGGTCACATAGATCCTTCATCCTGAAAGAGCTCAGCTCCAACTTACCTTAAACTCCTCCTCTAATCCATTGTTGCTGGACCCTGGGATTTTGTTGTAAATTTTCTGCAGATGTGTTTCTAGAGAGGTGACTTCCAGTTCTGTATCTCCATAGAGATAATGCTCCAGAAGGGCTTGGTATATGAAGACGTACTGCATCTGAAATGCAGATGATGCCCGAGTTCCCAGTTATACACATGGTCCTGGTGGTGCCAGAGCACTCCCTCCCACTCCCATTTCACTTCAGTCCACTTCTTCAATCCTAGCAGAGATAAAATGATTCACTCTTGTCCCAATTCAGGGAGGCAGGACTCAAAAGGCATGAGTCCCTCTGGGGGTGCTTAAACTTGGGAGGGAGGGTCCTACTCTGGTACCCTCCTGGAGAGAAGGACAATTCCAACTCCTGCTCATTCAGAGAGCACAGACTAGATAGACTGAGGGGTTGTCAAATTCTGGTGACACACAAAACCTGTGCCAGCCCCCCTCCCCTCCCAGTGCTGTGCCCTTTGAACTCCATGCCCTAACCACAGAGCTGATCTCACTGCTGCTCCTGGACCTGGCTAAGCTGCATCACAACTCTGTGGCAATGGCTCCCTTGGCTGCCCACATACCTACTTCCCTCAGGACCTGTTCCATATCCTTACAGTCTAGTGCAAATGACATCTGCCCCACCTTCCAGATTCCCCTAGGCACAGCCTCCTCTGTGCTCCATAGTTCTTTTAATACGTAATTTATAAGCGCCCTTCATCACACTGTATGATGACCATTTACAATAACCTGGGAGGCTGAGTAATCCATGAGGCTGTTTTGGTCCTGGAATGTTTTGGTCCTGGAATGCCCCCTACCCACAAACCACTCACGTCTGTTTGCACCATCTGGCAGCGCTGTGCCCGGATCCGGCTTACAAAGCCATAAACGTCCACCTTCCGCTCTGTATGCATCATGTCCAGCATGGCATCAATGACGACAAAGGTTCCTGTACGCCCTACACCCGCACTGTAGCCAGAGAGCAGGAGTATTACTGGGATGGCTAGCATGTCTTGTGGGAACACCCAGGGAGGGGGCAGCACAGGGTAGGGCTCTTTCTTCAAGGCTTTAAATTCTAATTCTGTATGGGGTAGAGCTAATTCTGTATGGACTCTCACGGAGCCAACAACTCCACTGTACCCTGAACTCCCTACCTCTAGTTATCAGGACCAGAGAACCCTGACACTTAGAATGGTCTGAAGATTCCAAGTACACAAGGCAGCACTCAACCTAGCTTCTTGGCTTCATAGCAGTGGTCACCCCACCCCCAATCTTGGAGGATTGCCCTTCCCTCTTTCCTCAAGTGCTTTCCCACCCAGCACCTAGTTTTCTTGAGGAGTCTCTCTGGATGCTGCCCTGGCGCCCCAAGAGCTCATCTGCTCTGTGCCAGCCTCCTCAGCCAGGGCCCCTGTGCCTTCCCTGCTCTCAGCATGGGAGCAGAATGTGACATGAGTGGGGAGCCAAGGGTCAGGCCACACTGACCTGCAGTGTACCACAATGGCCCCTGCATACTGCGGGTTACAGGCCTTCACCTTCTTGAGGAACTTGAGCATACCAATCGGGGTGAAAGGCACCCCAAAGTCTGGCCAGCTGGTAAAGTGGAACTGAGTGATGAGGCGCTGTGGCTTTCTGTTGGTCACGTCGCCCACCTGTGAATTGAAGAGATCCCTGTGTGTTGGCCCTGATACCCTGGGGTAGGGCAGCACCAGGGGAAGGAGGGTGAGGCTTAGGGGCCAGGGCCAGCTGTGGCTATCACTGACAATGGGAAAGTGAGAGGATTAAACTTCCCAAGCAAGTTTTAACCATGGACAGAGAACCTTCCCAGAAACCCCATGGGGTAGGCAGGCTGTTACTATTATTCACAGCCTACAGATGTGAAATGTGAAACTCAGAAAAGTTAAATGACCTGGTCTAGGTCCCAGGATTAGTAAAAGGCAAGGTCAGAACTAAAATGCAGGTCTCCTGAGTCTTGGTAAGCCCTCTTTTCATAGCACCACAGTGCCCTCAGCTAAAGGCAACCTTTGCTCAAGCCTCCAGGGTCACCCTGGAGGGTCAGGAGCAGGGCCACCACATCCTTGATGTCAGGAGCCTTTGGGGTAAGAAAGGAGGAGAGGTAAGTCAAGTACCAGAAGATACTGGTGCAATACCTCCTGATGCACTTGGTTCATACCTAAGATGACCAAACTCCATCTCAGTAATACTTTTTCTCCCAGCCATGAAGTCATGAAAATGTTCCCCCCTTAGCTTTGACGGAAAGAAAAAAACAAGAAAAAAAAAAAAAGAAAAATCCCCTGGGAGCCCAGAACTCTGATTTCAGAGTTCGAACATTTTGCACACTCAGCAATTCCTGACCACTCTGAGTAAGATGGGGATGACTCAGCCTGTTCTGCCCTCTTAATGGTCAGCAGATTCTAAATGAGAACCAAGAAAGGAGGTAGGAGACAGTACCTGTTGAATGCAGAACTTCCGCACTGTGTAGTCCACCAGTACGGTCACATCCTCTACTGACACACGGATATTCCCATAGGTCCAGCAGCCTTGGTCTGGCCAGTACTGGGCGCACTTACACTGGAAAGAAACAGACATGCACCCCCCTGACCTGAGACCTCCCGCCCACAACAGGTGCAAAGGGCCCTAAAGAAAAGGACCACAAAAGCCCAGACTAAAATCCTCAGAAAGCCCTATGGCCTCTTCTCTCACCTCAGTCAGCTACAGACTTATTTAACTGTTCCTTTTTTTTTTTGCCATGCCATGCGGCTTGCAGGATCTCAGCTCCCTGACCAGAGACTGAACCCAGGCCACAGCAGTGCCCAGAATCCTAACCACCAGGCCACCAAGGAACTCCCTAACTGTTCTTTTTTTAAGCTCCTCAGCTTCTATCCTGTTTAGCACAATCTCTTAACTTATGCAGAGCCCCAGCAGCCCTATACTTCTCACTCTTTCCCACCTCTAGTCTCTCAGTTCAGGGCAAATCGGAAGCCATTTTACCTACAAAATCTGTACTTCCACAATATCCTAGGTCATGCTCTAGGGGTAAGTCTGTCTGATCCCCTGGAATGAGCAACCTGCTATGAAGGAGTTCACCAGGGTGGATTGATGCAGACTGTAAAACCTGCCACGAGAGGCCCAAGGCCTTCTCTGGTTGACTAGGTCTTGGACAGCTCCCAAGAGCCAGAGGTAGGGTTGGAGAAAATGAACCTAAAGCCCAGCCCTAAAGCTATCCGTCCTAAGCCAATCAATACATCCAACAGCCCAGTGTGGGTATCAGGTTGACTCTAGGGCCATCCTGGAGAGAGACTATCCCGAATTGGGATTCCTCTCTGGGGCCTGATCCAGGACTCAGGACTGGTGTTGGCTGTGGTCCAGTGATGGAGCTGACCAGGCATGGACTTGGCAGTCACAGAAAGAAAAGAACCAGTCAGAAGGCTGCCTGAAGGATCAGTTCAGGGGCTCACATTTCCTTGTGCCCTGCAGGGTCTCAGTTCATACGGCTCCCTCTGCTATCTCAGGAGGAGGAACAAAACAAAAACAAAAACAAAAAAACCAGGGGAGTGAGGGACTAGAGAAGCCAGGGGAGAAAAGCCCCACTGTGACTTTTCCTTGTCTAATGGCCCAAGTCTTTCTTCCATGATGTTTTGGATCTTAGGTGAGCTGTTTGGTCACCAACACAGGGTGTGCCCTAGGTATACCTCTGAGTTCATCGGAGGCTTCCAGGCCACAGGAAAGTGTAGTAGGCACATTGGCCTGGGTCCTGTCTGGATGAATGACAGGCACAGAAGCCACAAAGGGTGGAAAGCCTAGGCTCAAACACAGAACTCCAGCAAAGCAGTCCCTCTGTTGGTCATGCCTGTATCAGGGGCCATTCTATCTAATTTCTCCACTCACCTCCTTTCTCTCCTTCAGATTGGTCACCATGACAATGGTGGCTGTGTTTTGTTCCCAGATCATCCTCCAGAAATCATTCACCGTTTCTTCTTTTGGTCCTATAGTAGCCAAGAGCAAAGATGAGAACACACACCAAGAGGAAGAAAGATGCTGGGAAACTGGGAACGTTCATTCCTGACTTTTGGAAGCCTGTGCCCACATGCCCCCAGCTAAATATATCATCCATCTACCCATCCACCTACCTACTAACTGAACACTTCCTGTGTATCCACCATGTATGTGCCAGGCACTTCACTAGGGAGTGAAGTGGGGATGTGAGGTTCTTAAAATAAAAAGAGAACACATGAACAATGTTTCCCAAGGATGCTATAGTTGAGGATTAGAAATCACGACCCCTACAGAATACCTAGGTTATGGGCGAGATAGTGAGCTATGTGCTTTATATCTCATTTACTCCTTCTTACCATGCTCTGAGGTGGGTGTCATTAACCAGAGAGTTGGGTAAATTGCTTAGGCTGAAATTTAAAATTTACATCCCACACAGCCTTTTCCAGAAAGTCACTAGAAGGGCACAAAGAATAAGAAAAAAGTGGGATCTAACACAGGAGAGAGACTAACAGAATTTCCAGGGTGTTGGTAAAGGGAAGGCTCAGGATAATTTCTCTGCCAGAGGCTAGATCAATCCAGAATGGAACTGAAGGAAAAAGGTTCTAGAAGGACCCCAAGATAAAAAAATAAACTAAAAAAATTAAACCTCATGTATCTGAGGGTACTGAGAGGAAATATATACTTCTAGCAAAGAGTTTAAAAGAAAAAAAATCAGTGCTAGGTATATAAAGAACTAAGTGAATAAGGAAAAAAGGCAATTATTAACTCTTGGGAAAGAGGGAAACCAAAAACTGTACCAAAAAATTATATAATATTATGTGCTTAAGCTGTGAATAATATTGGCATAGTAATAAGAATGTAAATAACAAGTATTATCTTCACCACAAATTGTGATTTAACTCCACTAGGAGAATGGGGAAAAGGGACATGTCTGTCTGAGTGAGAGGTAGTTTGTAAGAGGATTAAATAAGTTATCTATAATAAGAAAAAGTCAACAGATAAAAATGGCTGCTTTAGACTAAAAAAGTTTAGACGAAAGGGGGGAGAACTTTGTTTTTATAGACCTTGTAATACCTTTTGACTTTCTTAAAATTTGTATTCCCTTTGGTAAAAAGAAAAATATTAAAAAGAAAAACAAATAATGACAGAAGTGGACACATAGCGGAAAGATGTACAGAGGTGGAATTATTTCACTGCCTGGCAAGGTCAGGAAATATCTCCTGGAGGAGATGACATTTGAGCCATATGTTAGGACAGATAAAGTAGATGGGAGTCTAGAAAGGAGGCATAGGGAGAAGAGGTACTCCAGGCAGAGGTGCAGGGGGCTAGCAGCAAGTAAGAGCATGAGACATCCAGGGACTGTAAGGAGTTCAGTGAGGTCACTGTGTAGGGTGTGTAGAAGGTAGAAGATGAAGCTAGAAAGATAGGTGAGGTACCAGGATCTAAAGGGATGGAGGCCAGGCTAAGGAAGGCTTGTTTTACAGATAATGAAAAATCATTCTAGGATTTTCATGAGAGTCTGACAAAAATTTTGCATTAAGAAAGGCCATTCTGGTGGAAGGAATCCAAGGAGCAAAGCTAGGATCCAGAGGGATCAGTCAGTAGGCTGCTGCAACAGAGCTGGAAGAAGAGATGAGAGTAAGGAAGTGTGTCAGAGAAGGCAGATTTTGGAGAGAGAAACAAGAGGACTAGTCATATGTAAAGCAAGGGACAGGTAGGAGATCTGGATGACCCCAAATCTGGTTTGGTTGATTAGGTAGATTACATTCCAGTCATCATGAATATAGATTACATTCCAGTCTCTTAAGAACAGAGGAGAAAAAGCAGCTTTGGGGCGAGGAAGAGTCACGTTTCAGTTCCTGATGTTGAATCTAGAGTCTGTGGGGGTATTCAAGCGGAAGAGAACAAAAAAATGTGGCTCTGGAGCTCAAGAGAGGCAGCAGCCAGTCAAACAGAGGTGGGTATTAGATGAGGTCTCTCAAAGAGGATACAGAGGGGGAGGAGCAAAGAAGGGGTCAAACACAGAACGCTGGGGATCTTCAAGCATTATTCAAGTTCAGACAGAACAAAAAGCCCAGGAGGCAGAAGGATGGACAGAAATATGCCATGAAAGACAAGAATGGAGTTTCAAGGGAAGTAGTCATCCACAGTATTGAAGAGAAACTATACTTAAGGGGCAGAAAGAAGAATAAGAGCTAGAGAAACAATATTTTGAAAAGTGAGAAAAATCAAGAGAACTGAATGGCAGGAAATAACAGGAGGGTTTCAAGGAGTGTGAAGTACTGTGGAGAAGTTCAAGAGGGAGGGAGTCTGAGAAAAGGCTAACAGGGAAATCAAAGGTGAACTTAATTTAAGAACTATTTTAGCATCAACAAGGCCCCATGACAAACAAAGAGAGGATGAGATTATATGTGGTTGTTGGTGCCAAAATCATCACTGAGTAGGTGGTAGCTGAGGTGGGCCTTGAAGGGTGGACCTGAACTGACAGATGGCTACAGAGGGAGGGAAAGTGGGGTCCAGTTAGGCAAGGGCCAGGTCCTGGTGGGAGACTACAAGGGCAAGGAAGATCTAAGACTTCTGACCACCTCTGCCTCATGTTACCTCTATCCCTATTTTATCACGATCACAGTACTGTCCAACAGAACTTTCTGTGATGATGGAAATGTTTCATATCTGCACTAATATGGTAGCCTCTAGCCACATGTAGCTATTGAGCCTTAAAATGTGACTAGCGTGCAGGCTTCCCTGGTGGCGCAGTGGTTGAAAGTCTGCCTGCCGATGCAGGGGAACGGGTTTGTGCCCCAGTCCGGGAAGATCCCACATGCCGTGGAGCGGCTGGGCCCGTGAGCCATGGCCGTTGAGCCTGCGTGTCTGGAGACTGTGCTCCGCAACGGGAGAGGCCACAACAGTGAGAGGCCCGCGTACCAAAAAAAAAAAAAAAGTGACTAGTGTGATTGAAGAACTGGATTTAAAATTTTATTTTATTTTATTATTTTTTGGCCTCGCCACATGGCTTGCGGGGTCTTAGTTCCACACCCAGGGATTGAGCCCTGGGCCCTCAGCAGTGAAAGCACAGAGTCCTAACCACTGGACCACCAGGGAGCTCCCCCCAATTTTATTTTAAATAGCCACATGTGGTCAGTGGCTACCGTATTGAACATGATAGACACTTACCAAAGTTCCTGTTTATTTTGCTATAAATTATCCTCTACCAACTAAAGGCTCCAAAAAGGCAGAGACCATATTCTGTTTTATTCCCCTACATATCCCCATCACCTAGGCCAGTGCCTGGCACATAATATTAATAAATGGTCAATAAATATTTGTTGAGTGATTAAATAAATGGGCTTTGATGGACCATAATAACATCAATTACTTTTTAGTGCTGCAAACATCAAGATTTTTATTTTGCTAGGATCCCAAAGGTGAGGACACTTGTTAGAACTTCAGGCTATGGAAACGTGTGCAGAGCATGTATAGGACCATGGCATTGGGTCCCTGCTCTGAGGGTTCTTAGACCACTTATCTGTGTATAATAGTGGAGCTCAGGCCCATGAGTGGGAGGAGGAGATGAGTCAGCCTGGACCAGTGAGGTGGCCAATCCTCTTTGGAGACTAAATCCAAATTCAAATTCTGAGCAGCCTGGTTTGAACTTAAGTTTCCCAAATGACCCCAAGACAGAGAACCTCATTAGACTGTGTTGTATGTGTGTGTATAGCCTTCTCCAGTATTTTTTATGCACATATATAAAAGAATTTCTTTCAAAGGATCCCTGGACACTAAGTCATCAAGATGAAGGCCCTTAGTTATAAACCTGCAAGGTAGATTATATTTTTTTCAGGTGGTAATAATTACAGAAAAGCTAATATATCTGAGTAATCTATTAGCATTTGGAAGAAAAATCCCAAATCCATTCATGGTTAAGCCTAAGAGTAAAAAATTATCTTACTTTACCTTGTGCAGCAATGAATTTGTTCTTTTCTTGGTAGCCCTGGGGGTGGGGTGGGAGAGTAGAGGAGAAACAGAAAGTGAAAACCCAAAAATGGATAGGAATGAAATTCTCCAGACTCCCAACCAGTTTACAAAGCCTTCCTTGTGAAAAGGTCCAGGCAATTAACAAGGATTTCCATTCTAGAAATTTTAATGGGATTAGCTTTGGATAGCAGGAAGCAAAGATTACATGGTCTAGGCAGTCTTCTTAAAGTGAATTATTAGCAAACATTAGTATAAGAACATCCAAATAACAACTCCTAGGCTAGACCCTGTTCTGATGCTCTCTTAGTTGCTGACAATCTGGGTCTTGGTGTTACTGGGTAGGAACCCTCCAAGTCAGAAGCATGTGAGGCTGGGCCCACACGAGGAAGGAAAAAGGGTTATTTTCTTGCTGATGCTGTACCCAGGTGCAAAAGTTTTCCGGGAATAGCCCATGGGTATGGTGTAACAGCTCCCAGTGTTTGACAAGAGGGTTCTCCATTACAGGAAGTGGGAGACAAAGAAGTCAAGGAGCCTGGGGACGTCACTTAATAGATAAGGAGCCTCTGAAAAACTGACACTGGCAGTAACTTTCTTTACTGTTTAGTCATACATCTTTTCAACCTCATTGTTTAAATATAGTGTTCACTTGAGACGTCCCAGGTAAGTGAAAAATCATTTGACTTAAGGATTGTAAATCACCTTCTGCCTCTCTCAGACAGCACTAAGATGGGCAATGAGGGAGGCAACTTCATGGATGGGATACCATACCAAGGTGATGATGTGAAATACTAGTCTGCAAGGCAGTGGCAGAATAAAGGAGGGGGCCGAGTCTGAGAAGCCGCTTCCTATTCCAGCTCAAACAAGGGCAGGGCAGGGTTGCTTCCCAGCACTGGAGAAAGCTTTAGGCCTCAATATGGACATGTTTAGAGTTAACAATAAGAAGCTTGTTAAAATTTTTATTAAGAGGAATTCTCCAAAAGTTTTTAACCACTAGAAGATGGAAACTGATAAAGCCTTAATTCAGGATGCTGCATTCTGCCTATAGCACTAAACTTGTAATTAAAACTGAGAAGCTCTTTGAGTATGTTACGCCGTATAATACGCTTGCTTCAGGAGAAGCTGCGGCCAAGTTCTCACTGGAGCATGTGGGTCATGAATAGCTTAAAAGCACTGTTGGAAGGCCCAGCCCCAAAGTGCTTCCCGCTCCATCTTTACCAGTAGTGTGTTATATATCCCCCATGAAAACATGCCTACATAGTGATATGCTGACATTGCTCAACCAATCAGGAATAACTAGAATGAGGCAAAACTACTGATTCCTTGTGTTATGTTCAAGGGAAAGATGAAATGTGGCTCCCTGGTTCCTGAGACATCTTTGGATTCTGAAAGTCAAATGCCAAGTTGGCTCTAGGTGGCACTACATTCCTACCAGTTTAAAAACAAAAACAAAACACTTCCAAAGCCCCTCTATACCCTTAGACACCTCAAGGTGAGAGAGGAAGCTGGTCCTCCTAAGACTCCAGGAGGGAAGCCCAGTTGGCATCTGTACTGTCTATTTCATCTTCTCCTGTTACCAATGTCAGGTTCACTTTCAGACCTTTGTATTCTCCAAACCACAGAACCCATCCCCCGTGCCTACTGCCACCACTCTGTGGTGCCTGACACCACCTCTCTTCAAGATACATGTGTGATCTTGGTTCTGTGTGCAAAAAGGGCTTGGTAAATGATTGTCAGGGGGTGGGAATGGGGAGTAACTGTATATGGACAAGAAGCTTCTTTCTGGGGTGAGCAAAAAGTTCTAAAACTAAGAGGCAATAGCTAAAAGGTACAGCGTTTCTCTTCTGAGGTGATGAAAATGTTCTAAAATTGGTCATAGTTGCACGTATCTGTGAATATACTGAAAACCACTGAATTGTAAATTTTAAGTGGGTGAAAATTATGGTATGTAAATTGCATCAATAAAGCCACTAACAAAGTTCTAAAACAATTATAGTGATGACAGCATAACTTGGTAAACTTACTAAAAATCACTGAATTCTACATTTTAAATGTTTGAATTTCTGTTATATAAACTGTACCTCAATCATGTTGGGAGGAAAAAAGGGTTTCGTAAGTGTAACTGGCAGCTCACAACAAATGGCCACAATTTGTTTCAGCAAAGGTTATTGCCTGCCCCTATACTCCAAGCCCTAAGGACATCTGCTCCTTCTTTCCCACTGGATCTCTCATCTGCACTCAACCCTGTTGACCACCTAACACTTCTCCATGCTTTACTCTTTGCCCTCTGAGGTGCTCTTCTCTCCTGGTCTCCTTCTGTCTCACTAATGAGCACCTCTTGCCCAGTGTGCCTTGGCTGAGGTTTGTGGGCTCCAGGGCCCACTCTTTCTCTAATGACTTCAAAGGCCATGGCTTTGGAATCTCTCCCCTGAGCTCAGATTAATGATGCCCAACTATGCTGGATATATCCACATGGATTACCCTATACTCTTTTTTTTTTTTTTTTTTAAACAAGAAAGGTATAGGTTGTTTTTTTCCCCCATAATTAAATTTGCACAGCATCTCCCCAAGCGTAAGTATTACAAAAGAATGTAAAAAAATCACATTTTACACATTTACACAATGTGTATAAAAAAATCACATGTCTTCAGCATTTAGCTCAAATCTCACCATCTTCAAAAACTAGATCTCTTGCAAAACTCATCAGCTAAAAGTTCTATCAAAGCACTGCGAAGATGGCCTTTGCTAGCCCATGGCAATCCTTCTCCCATTTTCCCTTGCGAGTTAGGGCTGAATAGCAGAGTGAGGCTCAGATTGTGGACGTGAGGTGGGGAGGGACACAAGGGCTAAGTTTCCCCAGTACAAGATGGCATCTAAAGCTTGATGGGAGAGAAGAACTGGAGAGACTGGAGGAAAGGGTCCAGGCCCTGTATTCAGTCAGAGTCACTGCTGGAAGAGGAGGAATGCTTGCCATGCTTATGGTGTTTCTGCTTCTTTTTATGAGCGTTCTTCATTTTCTTCTGCATCTTCTTGTCCATTACCATTCCTGGTCCTACCATGCCAGGAGCCAACGCCAGGGTCAGGTGGTGGGTATGGAGGGGGGTAGGGACCTGAGGGTTGGCATCCTGGATACCCTAGCTGTGGCATAGATGACAAGGCCCACCAGGGGGAAAAGCTGGATTCCCCTGGGGTGCTCCTGGGGGAGTGGGAAAGGGGTCTGGAGGAAAGGTCGGGTTGGCAGGTGGTAGATGAGCAGGATTGCAACCTCCAGGGTACCCGACGTTAGAGGGCTGTGGATATGGCCCTGGCTGCCCAGCACTGGGTTTCCACATGTTCGGGTGTTTCCTCCAGCCCAGAAATGGAGAAAGAAGGAAACTCCACCCTAAATACACTCTACAGAGTATCACCCTATACTCTCTCATATATTAGTCAATCACCATATCCTGCTAAATTCTACCTCCAAAGTGGTTTTTACTTTGATGCATCTTCTCCAACCCTTCTACCCTCACCATTTGTAGCATGCTACTGTAACAGCCCTCAATCGGCCCTTCCTAAATCCATGTTGCACACGGTAACCCGAGTGATCAATATACAAATGTGTCTATCGCTCCTTGTCTTTAACACCTTTCAATGTTATCCCATTGCCTAGAAATCAAAACTCTTAGCTGGGGACTTCCCTGGTGGCGCAGTGGTTAAGAATCTGCCTGCCAATGCAGGGGACACGGGTTCAAGCCCTGGTCTGGGAAGATCCCACATGCTGCGGAGCAACTAAACCTGTGTGCCACAACTACTGAGCCTGTGCTCTAGAGCCCACAAGCCACAGCGGCTGAGCCTGTGTGCCACAACTGCTGAAGCCTGCACACCTAGAGCCCGTGCTCCGCAACAAGAGAAGCCACCGCGATGAGAAGCCCACGCATCACAACAAAGAGTAGCCCCTGCTTGCCACAACTAGAAAAAGTCCACGCGCAGCAACGAAGACCCAACGCAGCCAAAAATAAATAAAAAACAAAAACAAAAACTCTAAGCTGTACTGAAAATTTGTAGATACTGTAAGGTGACTCAATCAGCACCCAGCCCCACCCACTTCTAGCTTGACTTTCTTTCTATAGAGGCTGAAAAACTAAAAGCTAAATTCACTAGACTCTCTTGCAGCTCAGTTCTGCCTAAGAACCCAGTTTCTTCCTAGCAGTCCCACATAAGACTTGGGATAGAAGTGAGCAATGTGAGATGGTGACTGTGCTAGGAAGATCTGGTCTTTGGGCAAGCATGGCAGCGGAAGCATTGAGTTCTTCTGTAGCACCTCTGCAGGGGTTTCACTACGAGAGTCATACGGGGTAGTTGGGTACATCTACGGCTGCTCTGTTCCTGGTGACTCTCCCACAGATTCTGTAAGTTACCCACTATCTTATAATAAACCCCTTCCTGTTGAAAAGAATAGACAGAAAGTGGACTCTTGTCATCTTCAACCAAGAACCCCAACAGACACACTTGACATTCAATGCCTTCTAAGATCGAGTTCCTACCAATCCCCCAAGCCTCATCTCCCATGACTTCCCATCTTATATCTTATAACTAAGACTACTGTTTCCAGTCTCTGACTTTGTTCATACTTCTCTTTTTGCTTTGAAGTTTCTGCCCATCTTTCTTCTCTTGAATTCAGACCTACCCTTCAATATTCAGCTCTACTGGCTCATCAGGTTGGCTGAATGTTTCTTTCTCTAAGTCCCAAAGACTCTGGGAATACCTCCTTCACACATGTTGCACACTAAAGGTTATGATCTACCTGTAGGTAGATCACACTAGGGACCATATCTTATCTCTGTAACCTTGGAGCGTACCCCCAGTGCTTACCACACAGCAGGTGATCAAAAAATTTTGACTGAATTTAATAAACCTAAATCTTCTTTAATCCCTGACTCTTACTAATGGTTAACCATAAGCTTTTTCCTGCTTTTCTATTTTCACTGAGTTCATAAGTACCTCCAATTTAACCCTCTTCATCTAAACTTTCATATTACCTATTAATAACCTCCAATAACCATCAAGCCTTTATAGGATGCCCTATTGTGAGCTCCAACTAAGCATGGACAAAGGAGAAGGCTTGTTTCCTTCTAGTGCCTTGCTTATCATGACCATGAATAGACCCATCTTACTTGCTTACCAGCCTTAACATCCAACTTACTTTTGTCTGTCTTCACCTTCAATGTGGGAAGGAGTCAAACTGGTTACGGTGACAGACACTGCTGGTCACTAACTGAAAAGCTATTCCTTCCCTTTCTTTCTTGCCATCAAAACCATGCTTTTGTTCAGACATTTACCTTTCATTGGCTTGGAAGGTGGTCATTCCTCAGCCCCAGAAGGGTAAATCATGATAATTCTCAGCACCCTAGCCAGTGACTGGAGAGAGGGTGTAAGCATGTGATCCAATCCTGGCCTGCGGGCTCTGAAGGGCACTGTACCAGAGAGGCTTCTGAGAAAGGTCATGCCCCTAATAAAAAGAAAAGCATAGGGCTTCCCTGGTGGCACAGTGGTTGAGAGTCCACCTGCTGATGCAGGGGACGTGGGTTCGTGCCCCGGTCCGGGAAGATCCCACATGCCGTGGAGCGGCTGCACCCGTGAGCCATGGCCGCTGAGCCTGCGCGTCTGGAGCCTGTGCTCCGCAACGAGAGAGGCCACAGCAGTGAGAGGCCCGCGTACCACAAAAAAAAAAAAAAAAAAAGAAAAGCGTATGCAGAAATTCTCCACCTCCTCCTCCTCCTCTATGTTGTGTTTATAAGAAACGTTTGGAACTGCTGTAGCCGTCTTGTGAGCAAGAGACAATGCCAATAGGCTGAAGATATGAGTAGAAAGATGGAAACACCTGGTTTCTTAAGGATGTCACTGAGTCACAGACTCAGCCCACCCCAAAACTGCTATACACCTGCCTTCGGATTAAATGAGAAGTAAATGTTCCTGTGTAGACCACTTCTAGCTGAGTATTCTGTTACCTGCAGATGGAAACATTCTGATATTGCTATACTCTTCCATATAATGTTAAACTCAACCTGTTCCTCCCAACCACTTCATCATAATCTTTGATCTAAATCCTGGGACTCTTAGCTGGTTACTAACCTTTTTCCATTTTCCTTATCTACTACATCAATCATTTCTACCAGGGTTCCTTTCCTTCTAACTATAAACATATGACCATCACTAAGAAACATATACAGGAATTTCAGCAAATCCATACTCGTGAGGGTGCCTGCACTACTCCATTTCTGAAGTCCATCTGATAGCCTATTTTTTAGCCACGGCCCCTTGTTCTTCCATCTTTCTCCTTTTCCTATCCCAAGACTGCTCTTTCAATTTCTTGAGACCTAGTCCTTGATCCCTTCCTTTCTCTACTGAACCTGAAGCCCTCGGCTGACTACTTGAAGCAACAACTGACTTCCCTAGCCCTTTTGTCTGAGTACCACATGTTTTCTGCATATCACCAATCCTAGGGTACAACTGGAGAAAATCACACAACTGAGGCCCCTATATATCAAAGATTTCCATCTTAGGTAGTTCCTCGGTGCAGCTAAACATGCTTTTTTCATGCCCTTTTCAGTATTCTTTCTTACTGACTTCAGTACTCTCATGTCACAGTCCCATCCTCCCTTTTCAGCAGATAACCTTGACTTTACTTCTTAGAAAAAACAGACGAGTTCCCTCAGCTTGATTTATTCACACCTACAAACCACCTCTATCTATTCTATATTCCTTTACCATCAGTCTCAGAGGAAAAAACATCCTTTCTTATGTTCAACGCTAATCTCTCCATGAGTATTCTTTTAAAAAAAATTGTGGTAAGGGACTTCCCTGGCGGTCCAGTGGTTAAGAATCCGCCTTCCAATGCAGGGGACGTGGGTTTGATCCCTGGTTGGGGAACTAAGATCCCACATGCTGTGGGCCAACTAAGCCTGCACACCTCAACTAGACAGCCTGCGTGCTGCAAACTATAGAGCCCATGTGCTCTGGAGCCTGCGCGCCACAACTAGAGAGAAGTCTGTGTGCCACAACTAGAGAGAAGCCTGTGCGCCACAACTAGAGAGAAGCCCTCGCACCATAACGAAGTTTCCCACATGCCGCAACTAAGATCCGATGCAGCCAAAAAAAAAAAAAAAAAAATTGTGGTAAAATATACGTAACATAAAACTGATCATTTCAGCCATTTTTAAGTGTACAGGTCTGTGGCATTAAGTTTATTCACATTGTTGGGCAACCATCACCACCATCCATCTCTAAAACTTCTGCATCTTCCTCAGCTAAAACTCTGTACCCATTAAATGATAATTCCCTTCTCCTCCCTCCCTCTAGCCCCTGGCAACCACCGTTCTACCTTCTGTTTTAATATATTTGACTACTCTAGGTACCTCATATAAGTGGAATTATACAATATTTATTGTTTTGTGACTGGCTTATTTCACTTACCATAATGTCTTTGAAATTCATCCATGTTATAGCATGTGTCAGAATTTCTTCCCCTTTTAAGGCTAAATAATATTCCATTGCATGTATATGCCACATTTTACCTATTCATTCTTCCACTGATGGAACCTGGGTTGCTACCACCTTTTGGCTATTGTGATTAATGCTGCTATGATCATGGGTGTACAAATTCCATCAGTATTCTCTTCATGCTTCAGTAGTCAGGCTTGCTCTCTCTAGCTCCTTGCTTGCTCTCTCTCTTCCTTTCAAACTCTCTCTTTACTGGTTCCCTCCCGTCAGCCTATAAAACATACTCAAGTCTCGCACACCATCTCTATAAACATTCTCTAAATCACCCCTAAAAACCTTTCAGTTTCAGCTCTTCTCTGAATTCATAGTAGACATGACTAACCAGACTTACCCAGAGTCAGATATTCTAGTCCTGTTTGGAGGACAAGGTGTGCTTTTGTTCTTAGTTATCTGAATAAGCTCAATAAAGGATTCACTGACTCTTACAGAAAAGTATACATTTAGGTTCAGATTTCTGCATGGGAAAATTTTGGGAATGATGACAGGTAAACATAAGAATACATTTTAAACTGTCTGATCTTTAAAAAAATTTTTTCAGTCTTTTAAAAAAATCAGACTCCTCCGGGAAAAACTGAAATGACAAATATTCCTTCTAACATGCAGCTGAGAAGGAATCAAGGAAATAATGAGAAAAGCTCAAGTTCCTTACATTGATGAATGAAGCATTGATGTAATCAGAATCTGGAACTCCTTCAACTGGTGTCAGATGGACTCTAGAATGGTCATCTAGAAAAAAATATTTTTTTTTTCAATTAAATTCAATTTTATTTTTCACTGGTCCCAATGCAACCAGGCCAGTTGTGACATCTATGACTATGTGTAGAGAGACACACAAGTATAAAGTTGTCACTGCAGCACTATTTATAACAGCAAAAATTCAGACACATCTCAACCATCATTAGGGGACTAAGTTAAATAAATTAAGATATATCCATAATATGGAATAGTAAGCAGTTGATAAAAAGGAAAGTGAACACTTCTGTTTCTTGACAATTACCAGTACATATATCGGTATATATATATACCAATACACCAATACATTTCTCTATATTATAGTCATTTCAGGCATATAGCATTATAGTTCAACATCTGTAATAACTATAGTGATCACCACCACAAGTCTAGCTACCATCCACCACCATACAGTAGGACCCCCCCACCAATCCATTTCACCCACCTCCAACCCCCTTCCCCTCTGGTAACCAACAATCTGTTCTCTGTATCTATGAGTTTGTGTTTGTTTTGTTGTTTTGTTTTGTTTTTTTAGATTCCACATGAGTGAAATCATATGGTATTTATCTTTCTCCATCTGACTTATTTTCCAATATATATTGGGAAAAAAAAGAAAAAAGAGCAATGTATACAGCATACCAGTTATACTAAAAATATATAATATATATACATGCATTTATACACAAATAAGACATAAGTATCTGTAAATGCCTAGTACAGTGGTCTTTAATATATTATGCACCCAAAACTGCACCAGGAATTATTTAAAGGATGAGTTTTTAAAAAAAGCAATTATAAAAGATAAAGCGGGGCTTCCCTGGTGGCGCAGTGGTTGAGAGTCCACCTGCCGATGCAAGGCACACGGGATCGTGCCCCGGTCCGGGAAGATCCCACATGCTGCGGAGCGGCTGCGCCCGTGAGCCATGGCCGCTGGGCCTGCGCGTCCGGAGCCTGTGCTCCGCAACGGGAGAGGCCACAACAGTGAGAGGCCCGCGTACCACAAAAAAAAAAAAAAAGCAAAGTTCAAACATTTTGCTCTCACATCCCACTAGATTATGCATATTCCATTCTGGAGACCACTAACCTAGAAAAATGTCTGTTAGGTTATAGATAAACTGATTAGCAATGGCTAACTCTGGGAAGGAGTTACGAAGAGAACTCTGAATTGGAATTTCTTTGCAATGAGCAACAAAAAACCCCCACAACAACCATGCACTTGCTGTCTGGTCTTAGTGAAACTGCTCTCCTTAACTTCCCAGAAACTTTAGGCCTGCCTTAAAAAACCTGGTCAAGCACCCCTACTGACTTTATGAGCACCTGGGGTTGCCTGGGGAGCCATAAAGGCTCTTTCAGTCCAAAGGCTTGACTCTATTCTTATTACCAGCCTTCCTATGATCAATTACAAGATTCTTTCCATCCTCAGAAAATCTGGCTACAGATGCAGTTTCAGGTTACATCCCAAGAAACCCTACAAACACTCACAAGGCAAGATGTTTACATATCGATTTTTTTCCTTGTTCTCCTCCTTGGAGGCAGCTTCACAGGTGGCCTGGATAGGACAAGCAGGGAGAGCCTGAAAGGTTAAGAGAAATTACAGAAGTTATTAAAAGGGATAAACACCAAACATGTAAACTGCTGCACCATACTCTGACCTGGCAGCAAGTTCTACCTTTTCTTAGGGGGGAAAAGATGTGCCCAGGTGAATACTTGCACCTAATACAGAGAGTGCACCTCTCTTCTAAATAGCTTCTAAGCTCCTTAGAGTTTGAATGCCCAGAGGGCAGAATGCCTTTCCTGTTACTGTAAGCACTGCATGCTCTTTATATGATTACTATGTGGTTAGGAGCATGTTACAATGCTGGGTCAAAATGGACCACCCCAGTATATGGGACTGGGGACACAACTGAAAGGATGGGCCATTTATCCCCATGCTGACCACCATGCAAAGCTGGAGATGTATCTCAGAGTAAACCACACAGGAGGGGTCTGGATGGTCAGTTGAGTTAGGAGCCTGACAAGGGGGTATGGCAGCCCAGCCTCTAGCATCATGTGGTAAGGAAGCAAGGACAGGTGAGTGGGTGAGAGGGCATTCACATGGATGCAGCAGTTAGGAAGCAGAGGACTTGGATGAGGTAACACTGAATCTGCAGCAGTTTTGGAGCAAATGTAAATCAGCTAGCACTGGGAGGTATGTGGGTAAGTATAAATAGTTTGACATGAGATAGTCTGGATTGTATGAACTTGAGCAAATCGGCCAAAGTTTCCCATAAAATTGGGAAAATAATACCTGCTACATAAGGAGTAAATAAGATAATCTCATGTTTGGCATAGAATAAAGCATTCAATAAATTCGTTTTATAGGAGTAGGAAGCTAAACTTTATTATTTGAATTGTTTTCTTCTGTGTTCTATATATTCAAAACTAAGAAAGCAAAAAGAGAAATAGTTTAAAATTACAACCTAGACAACCTTCCTGATAAGTGATTTGGAAATATGTCTTAAAGCTTTAAAAATATTCATACCCTTTGACCTAGGAAATCTGGATTCTAGCCTAAATAAATAAAAATCTCTATGTTCAAATTATTTACTTCATCATTATTTAGAATGACCCCAAACTGAAAACAACCTTAGTATTCAGCAGTAGGAGAACAGTTAAGTAAATTATGGTTCATGTATTACTTTTCATTCATTCCTTCAACAAACATATAATGTGTACCTATTAGGTACCGAGTTAGGTACAGAGCAAACAGTGGTGAATCAAATCATATACACAGTTCTTGCTCTCATGAACAATGCAAACGTGTGGGTGAAAGACAGATATTAAATAAATAAAACAAGTAAATATAAAATTACATACCATGATAAATGCAATGAGAGAACAGGTTATTAGAGAAAGTATCAGAAAGCCCAAGGAATACCCCAATTATTAAGGGTAGGTTTACCCTTAATAAGGGTAGGTCTCTATGAGGAAGGATGAGTATGGAAAAGAGTATTCCAGGCAAAGAACAGCATGTATGATGACCCAGAGGCAGGAGAAGGCTTGGTTTGTGTGAGGAAATAAAGTGTCAGTGAGGGTGTTATGTATAAAATGTTGCTGGTGGAGATGGCAAGAGGAAGTGGGAGGAGATGAGTTTTTTGACAAGGTTGGTCACATATTTCTACATAGGTCCTTGAATAGGAAGTTTGAATTTTACTTTAAGTGCACGAGGAAACCATTCAAGGTTTTTATAAACTGCAATCCACTTTACCTGTTAAAGAATCACTCTGGCTGCTACATGGAAAATGGGCTGGGAGGAAGGCAAGTACAGAATGTGGAAAGATGATGGTACAAGGAAATAGATGCCTTTGAGATATATTATGAAGTCAGAATGACTAGATTTAGAGATGGAATGGACAAAAGTTGGGGAGAGAAAGAGACAGGAATGAAGGATGACTCTCAGGTTTCTAGCTTGGATAAAAATAATAAAAAAGATTAAGTAAAGGAAATGCCAGCCTAAAAGGAACCAATTTCGCCAGAAAGAAACAAGAGTTTTAAGAAGGAGCAAATATACTTCCTAGGAGCCAGCAAGATAGTGGGAGGAGAAATTAAAGTGAAATACCCCAAGATAACCGGAGTCAAGGTCTCATAGTCCATCTACCTTCACTTATTCAAGAGATTTTCTTTTCAGAGTTAAAACCCTGGAGGTTCTGCCTGTTATTTTACTAAGAAAGCCAATTTCTTTAGACCCACTGCTGTCAATACATAAAGGGGAAAAAGGAGTTTCCTGGACCGGAAGATTGGAATTTCCCAGTTCACCCACAGTTTGCCTTCTCTTCACCCAGATAGGCTAGATTTCCACCTTGATGCAGGGCAGGATGAGATACAAGTTTTTAAAAGCCCTCAAGACTAATCCTGAGGCATTACTTTTCCTCTACATCCCTTGTCTAAAATGATGTAGAACAGATGTAGTGATAACAAGATTCTTGAAAATAGTCCTCAGGGTCAGTAATGACAATGACCACATCTCAAAGTCCTGTCAGCACCCCTAGCTCCCCCAGTCATGATGAAGAAAAATTAGGTCTCCAGGTAGGCTGAGGCTCCTAAAAGGAAAGTTAGGAAGAAACAGGAGTCACTGTTTGACAAGAGAAAATAAAAGATTTGCTTTAGAGAACACTGTACTAGATGCAAAATATCAGATTAAAGAGCTTAGGTCAAGGATGAAAACAAGGGGAATCCTACTTTTAGCTTCTACTCTGAAAAACCCAGCCTTGAGAGCTGGGCAGAAGCAGCTGAACCAGAAGGCTCTAAGATGTTAAATTCTCCACAAACAGTAGGTGGCATCAAAGACCACTTCATCCCTTGCTTAGGCCTTTACTGGAAGCAAGACTGTCATTTTTTAAAAAGTGTCAGCTAAAAAAATTTTTTTTTCAATTTTTACAATTATTTTTTTAAAAAGTAAGTTCTTATAAGTTTAACCTGTAAGTTCTCTTTGGGCCCTTCCTCATCATGTCCTTTTCCTTCTCCTCTCACAAGTAAACTTGGAATTTTGTATTTATTATCCCCTTATTTGTATCCATATATTCTGTATCCTTAAAAAAAAATATTTTTATTGTTCAGTCTATTTTTTGATAAAAATGCAATGATAAATGGTGACTTGCTTTTGTTGCCCAACATTATGTTCTGAAGATTCCACTCAGGTTGTTCCATGTAGCCAAAGTTCATTCATTTTAACTACTTTGTAGTCCTCCATTTTTAGACCATACCAACATTTATTTATCCATTCTACTACTGGTGAATATTTGGGTTGTTTACAGTTAACCGTCCCGCTTTGAGCACTAACTGTATGTGTTTCCTCATGCACATTTGCAAGAGTTTCAGGTATGACTATCTTTAACCTTACCAGATGAGGCCAAATTGTTTTTCATAGTAGCTGTACCAATTTACACTCCCACCAGCAATGTAAAGTATTCCAGTTATTCCGTATCCTTGTCAACATTTGCTACGGTCAGACTTTAAATGTATCAAATGTAGGTTTAATTTATATTTCTCTGATTATTAATGAGGTTCACCATCATTTCATAGTTTACTGGTCAACAGGGTTTCCTCTTCTGTGAAGAACCTAGTTGAGTGTTTCCCCATCTTTCTACTGGATTATTTATCTTCTTACTACTTTGTAGAAGTTCTTTATGTGTTCTGGAAACTCATTCTTTATCAGTTATAAGTGTTACAAGTATTTTTTACCAAGTTTTTGGCCTGCCCCTTCATTTTCTTTATATTATTTATTTATGAACAAAAGTTTTGCATTTTAATGTAGTCAAGTTGATCAATCTTTCCCTTTATAAACATTTTAAGTCTTAAGAACACCTTCTTATGTGAGATCATAGTATATTTTCCTACATTATTGTCTCTATATTTTTTCCTTTAAATTTCAGTGTTTACATCAACTGGGACTGATTTTTGGTATGAGACAGGAATTCAATTTCATTTATTCCCATGGGGTTACCCAATTGTCTGAGCTCTATTTATTGTAAAGACCATCTTCTACCCCAGCAAAACTACAACAGCATTTGTCACAAATAGGTTTCCCTTTACATATGAATCTGCTTCTGGGTTCTCTATTTTATTCCGCTGGTCAATCTATTCCAGTGCCAATACAAAACTGTCTTAATTACTAAACTTTATAATGACTCTTTATACTGGTAAGGCGGGTCTCCTCACCTTGTTCTTCTTCTTCAGGAATGTCTTGGCTATTCTTGAATCTTTTCTCCTCCATATTAATTTTAGAATCAGCTTGTCAAGTTCCACAAAAAACCTGTTGGGATTTTTATTGGAATTGCATTGAATCTATATATCAGTTTGGGGAGAATTGACAACTTTACAATACTGAGCCTTCTAATCCATTGATCCTATTTCTTTCACTAATTTAGGTTTTTTTCTTTAATGTTTTCAACCATTTTTATAATTTTCTCCAAAGAGTTTGTAAATATTTTACTAAATTTATTCCTAGGTACTTCACATTTTGGATGCTATTGTAAATGGCATCTTTTAAAAATTATTAGATTTTCTGATTGTGGCTTATAAACAGAAAATGCATTCATTTTTATGCTGTTTTTGTATTTATCAACCCTGTTAAAATAACATTAATTCTAATAATTTATTTGATGAGTCTTTGGATTTCTCTGGGACAATAATCTCCTCTGTGAAAAAAACTGATTTTTGTCTCTTCCTTTCCAATCCGTAATACCTTTCATTTCTTTTCTTGCCTTACTGTGTTAACATCTCCAGTATAGTACTGAATCTCATTCACTTTAAAGTTTGAATCCCCTTCCAAATACTTTGGCCACAGTCACCAGTGCCTGAACACTCTGCTGTGATGGGGAGCCTACTACTTTCCAAGGCAGTTCCCCTGATCTTGGAACAGTTCTGTTTAGAAGGACTTAAAACCCAGATACACAATTTGTTTTCCCCTTGTACTGACTAGTGTAAAACCCAGGAGGTCAGCTGGTACCTTCTCTGCCCCTTGGAAATCCTGAACTCCCAATTCCCTGGACTGTTGAATTCTAAAGCCCTTGACATAGGTACTGATAATTTCCATAGGCCTTTGGCTCTGATATATTTATCTGGAGACAACTCATCAATGCAGAGACTATTCTGCCTCTGATTCACTCAGATGCCACACAGTTCTGTCACCAAATTACACATAAATGCTTCTTTACCTGGAAATCCAAGAATTAAGCTGTCTCTACTAAAGATGCAGGGTCCTGCGTGGGTTAAGGGGTTTCACATTTCACAATTCACAGATTATGACCGCCTCACAGCCTCTAGTTCTTTCCCTAGCTGTCTCCTATCCCCTTCATCTCAGAAGCTAACTAAAGTCTATTTATTTATTTATTAAACCTTAAACATGTTTTAGGGACCTCAATAAGTGGCTTTTCAAAGTGTTTCTTTTAAACAAATTCAGTGCTTCCTTCTGAGACAAATGCTGGTCAGTAAAATGTTCCAGCTTATAACTTTAGGACAAAAGTTCCATTACCCACAACTTTCAACCAGTGGGGTTTCATAGAAATGTTACACACTCCCCATTTAGTCTGTCAGATATCCGAAAACAGCTGTCATTTCCTATGCTTATTGTTTCTTCAGCTGTTCACCCCCACAGTCCAGTTTTTCCTCCAAAACAACTTCCCATTTAATGATATTCCTTTTCACAGAGACCTGACCACAAGACTCTTGGCACAGTTCAAGCTGGGGACACCAACTCTATTCTATATGCCATCTATACATTAAAGCATAATGGATACTACGCTAAAGCTAATAAGCTTGAATAGCTTTGTTTACTATATTAAAAAAACTTTTAAAAGTTTTTTTCTCTTCTTCTTTTTGGCTGCACTGCGAGGCACGCAGATCTCAGCTCCCCAAACAGGGATCAAACCTGCACCCCCTGCAGTGGAAGCATGGAGTGTTAACCACTGGACCACCAGGGAAGCCCCTTTTAAGTTTTTAATGTCTGCTTTTAAAAATGTTATTTAAAAATATGCTTGTTGTAAAAGAAAGTCAAATAATTCAGTAGAAAGTGGAAGTTCCCTATCATGTCTCTCCTGTCTTCTACCCGTCCTTGTAGGCAACCACTGCTCAGTTCACAGTATTCCTCCAGACTTAAAAAAAAAAAAAAAAAAAAAAAAGGCATTAACACACTCAAATGCAGACATACATAGATTTTTTTTAAAAAAGGGGATTATACCATGTAAAGTCCCCTGGAATATGTTTTTTCCCATATTTTTCTATGTCAACACATTTATTTTAATGACAGTACAGAATTTCATAATAGATGCAAGAAATTATTTAGCCATTCTGCTATTTGATAGATAAATATTTTCCACTTTATTTTCTTTGCTATTATAAGTAATGCTACAATGAACATCCTTGTACAAATATATATTTTGTTTTCTGATAGAGTCCCATAAGTTAGGTCAGAGAGCATAAGCATTTAAAATTTGGTTGATACTGCCAAATCATCCTTCCAATGCTGTATCAATTTAAACTTCCCCTACCTGTGTGTAAGAGTTTCTTTATCCCCATACCCCTACCCATACTTGATATCAATCTTATAAAATTTTAAAATCTAACAGGCCCAAAATAATGGTTAGTTTTAATCTGGATATCCGGATTACTAAATATAGTTGAGCTTCTTTTCCTATGATTATAGACCATTTGTTTTTCACCTCTGAACTGCCAATTTTTCTCCTGCAATGTTTACTTTTTTCTCACAGGTTTGGAGAAGCTCTATATATTATGGAAAATTCTCTGTCTACCTGTGGCAAATAGTTTCTCCCAGTTGGCCACTTCCTTATGGTGTTATTTTTCAGAGATGCTTAACATCTTAATATATTTATTCTTTCAATCTATTCTATTCTAGCTTCTGAATCTTGTGTTTTGCTTAGAAAGGCCTTCCTCACCCCATGATTACAAGAATATTATTCTATGATAGTGGACACAAATTAGTGTATTTGTCCTATGTGTTAACTCTCCTCTTTCCTGCCAGGGCTGACCGATGCAAGCACAGTCACACCTGACCTACATTTGCTACCAACTAGTTCTCTTTTCCAGGATTTTGAAACCCAGGAAGAAGCAGAGGCTTCCCTAGAGGGCCCAGACCCACCAGAATAGGACCTGCTCTGTCCAAAGGCTGGTAGTCTATCTCATCTTTTGATTCTGCCAGCTTCCCCACTTCTTTGCTTGAGTTGACTTCTCTTGTTTTTAAGTAAAAGACCTTAACTCACTTAGCAGTTAGTAACAGAGAGTGGGGTTGTAGATGAGATACTGATGGGGAAAATACGGGTGATGTGAACCTGATTACCGAGTTCAGATGAAGGCAAAGGAACTGTCAACCAACTTGCATTATGGGAAAGCGCAAGCCACTCATACCTCACAACTGTAAAACAGTTACTTCATATTGGCTTGCAATCACCTGGGACATGCTCTAGCTGATGGTAAAGGAGTTGGGGGAGGGGGAGTGCCAATTAAAAGGACATGAGAAATGCTGAAACCAAGGAATAGGATTATTTCTGACAATTTTAGATAGTAAAACAAGAAAAGGCCCAGCTCCAAAATCAAATACTTATCTCCAAAGACAGCACAAAATTCAGGGCCCTTCTATGACTGTGCTATATGTATTTTGCTGAACCAAAAGTTAAAGTTTCAGAATTTTGCTGGTTGTTAAATGTTAATGCCAATGGAATTCACATCTCTCCTTGGCTGGTCATGTGAAAGACACGGCTTTAAAGTGAGATAATTGAAATGATGCAGAAAGGAAACAGAGGAGTTGGGGAAAGCCAACTTCTAAAAATCTCTATTGTGCTCTCTACTGCATCCTGCTTTCATGATGAAAACTGCCTCACAACCCAGCTCTCATTGCTCATGGATAATCAGGATGCAAGCATAACACGATCTGGAGGGTAAAATACATAAAGAAGGTAGAAAAGCAAAGAACTAACACCCAGAAGAAACTGCAGGAATTCACTGAGTTGGATCACCAAAAACCATAGGAATAGCTGTTGATATACATTTTGAGGATGTTAGACCAAGGAGGGGTCTAATTCTAATTTTTGAATACGGCTAGATTTCTAGTTATGGTACGGTTATCTGAACTTCTGCAGTTAGCGTAACCGCTCAGGGAACTGGCCACGGTTCTAATGGTGGGGTGGTCAGTAGGAACCTGGACAGAATGCTGGGTTCAGCTAGGTAACAAAGAAAAGCCAGAAAGCCCTTGGCACAAAGTAGAGGAAATCAGTGTTACAGGGGATCCAACAGCCTCAACCTTCTCACTGACACCTTCATCATGTCCTTGATGCATGCCTCACTAGAGGGTGTACATGGGTGAGGAAAGCACCCGCATCTTTTAGAAGAAGGAACTGACTTCAAAAAGGGATTCTTGATCTTAGTGGGAAGAAAAAAGCCTCAGAGGCCACAGTTCACCAGGGCTCAGACTTCTCTGAGGTGGATAATTTGTTGTGAAGCTCCCAATAATGGAAATGGGAGGCAGCCAGCTCAGGTCAGTTGAGGGGGCCTGACTAGACTCTCATGCTAGAGAAGGGCTCCTTCTCATCCAACTCTCAGGCCTGAGTCAGTTCACAGACCTAGAACCCTTCAATGATGGGCACATGTAAGAAAGAACACTGCCACAGCACATCAACACTCCTATACCATGAACCTTTCTCCTCATTTTCCCTTAAGAATCTGCAGGCATTTACCACGGTAACCACTGGGTAAAGGCAAATACATCTTTTGGGGTCTACTGGGTTCTGGCCTTCAGATAACTAATTCCTGGGAACCCAGAATGCTATAATTTCATGCTAGTTTGAATGGAGCCTTTGTAGCCCAGGAGATGGAAGGATTTTTGGCTTGAAGTGGTCTCATGTTAGGAGCTACCTATTTTCCCAATGTATGGCTGGAATGGAATTCTACAGCAACGAGTAGGAATAACCACATTGGTCCCCTAACCCTTTGGATAGATACCATTCCAGTAGCTAGAGCAAATGCAAGCTGCTGGAGCAGTCATCTCCCTTTACCAAAAGGCTAGGTCCCTAGATGAGTCACAGAGCTCCTAAGTGCTACAGGAGACTTAAAAGTTGTGGGATAATGATGAGATAATCCATTTAGATGTGTGAGTTTAGTGATGGCATGAAGCAAGTGCTCAATAACTACTAATATTAGCTATTCTGATGCTTCCTATTACTCTCCATGCAAGTTACCAAACAGATAAGCTGACAGTTTTTAAGAATGTCAGTATAATGTCATACATGAACCATGTGGAGCTGCAGATTTGCAGTTGCTTTTCCAGATGTTACATTTCCTACAGATTAATATAACCCGTGGTACCTGGAATTTTGCTATTAATGAGGCAAGTACGCTTATTTTTTCCTTTATGATGCACAAGGACTACATGAAGCAGTTTCCCTTTCTCATGGCAGGAGCAGCTTCAGTGATAAATCATCTTGACCTCTCTCTGCTGTGAACTGGTTCATTGGGATTTTGTCTCACTGTTTCACAGGACATCACCCTCACAACTATATAGTGGCCTGCCACCTTGGCCAAGTTTTCTGAAAGTCAAAAGCCAGCAGCACGTCAGGATATCCCCTCCAACGTAAAGGGTAAGTTGCCACTCCTTGCCCCCACGCCCTCCCCACCGCCCACTTCAAAGAGGAGGAGTGATGCTTGCTGGGTCATTATGGATTTTGGAGACAGCATGCGTATACCACATGCTGGTGTCCTATTCTGACTCATTTATTGAGTGATCTGAAAAGAGAAGGCTCTCTAGCTGATCCAGGCCATAGAGAAATTAGCTCTGGTAGATTCTACGGGGCCCTAAGTGTCTGTGGTTCAGGCTGAGCAGGAGAATCATGATGAAAAACCTTAGGATTTGGGGACAAGACCATGATCCTGTCAGCAAGATTATGTTCCTAGCTTAGCACTGGGGTCTGGTAGAGACTGTAAGCCTGACCATGGGACACTAGATATCCATATGACGTCAACTGCCCGTCATAAACTAAGTATTATGTGATTCAATAAGCTATAAATTGGGACATGTCCAGAATTCAGCTGAAACTGATGTGTACAGAACGCGTGCCACACACCCACTCCTTCAATAGATTCCTCTAACTTCCTGATGATATAAACAGTTGACTAAAGGAGAAAAAAGTCCAGCCTAGTGTACAAATGGCTCTGTGAGACATGCTAGCTTATTCTGGAAGCAGATTGCTATGGGATAATCTACTTAAGGTATGGCTCTGAATGAGTATAAAAGAGAAATCCGTCTGGTGAACAGAACTTCAAGCAAGGTATCACACCATCCACTTCACTGGATGTTAGGATCTAAGCTGATCCCTGGGTAGTAGATAACTGGGACAAAAAAGACAGAAAATATTTATGCTCCATGTGTATGCTCACTGAATGGCACTCACTGCAAGAACCCAGGAGATGTTGGTCGGCCCTTTCCCTCACCACCCCAGTGCTGGCCCAATGAGCCCATGAACATAGTGGCCATGATACCACGGCAATTGATTGTCACAATACCTATCTGAATTTGCCTACCATGCCTCTTAGGAACACCACCCCTATCCAGGTATTCACTGGAATGCCTTATCATGGGATCTCAGGGAATCACCTCTAAACAAAGAACTCATTTCACAGAAAAAAGTACAGCCACCAGGTCACATACCCATCACCACCCATCACCCAGAAGTAGCCTGCATCATATTTAAAAAACAGCAGAGTGCCTACTGGAGACCTAGCTATAGTGTTGAGGCTGAGGTGCTATCCTGTGGGATGAGGTGAATGTTCATAATCAATAATGAGCATTAAATGGTGTTTTTCTAACAGCCAGAAAAAAGAGTCCAAGTTATTACCTTAACTCTTGCCTGGTAAATGGTCTTCTGCTTCACCTCTTGCTTCCCTCCCATCTCTTCTCCACATTGTAGCTAGTGATTTTCTCAGAGTACAAATCTGACCACATCACTCTCCACTCCCCCAAGCCCTTCAGAGGCGGAGCAGATATGAGTGGTAACCCACCCACCCAATAAACATTCCTCCTTGCTACTAGAGCTCCCATTCTGTGGGTTAACTGCCTATCCTCTACATGACACTGGAATAATCTGGATTGGTCTCAGCCAGTTGCAGTAAGGCTATTTCTCCCTTGCTTATGACTAGTTTAAGAAGGAATATGTGACCAGGGAAGTCTCCAGAAGCTTTTGGGAAAGTTTTCCTCACGAATAAAAGGAGACATACAGGAAGAAACAGTCATTCTCTTCCCACTGGACCTTGTTTACCCCCATGTGGTGCCTAGAACTGGGACAGCCATTATTTTTTGGGGGGGCGGGTCACGCTGCATGGCTTATGGGATCTTAGTACCCCAACCAGGGATTGAACCCGGGTCCTCAGCAGTGAAAGCACGAAGTCCTAACCACTGGACCGCCAGGGAATTCCCTGGGCAGTCATTTTGGCAACATGAGGAAAGCCAGCCTAAGAGACAGGACTGACACATGGCTGAGTGGAAAGATATGAAGGAGACAGAGTTTAACAATGCCCAAGTTGATGAATTAGCCAACTCTGGAACTGTTCCTGTGTCCTTAAATCCATTCCCCTTTCCCTAATCATTACCACTTTACATCAATCTATCAGCGACTCTGGTCTTAACTGCTGCAGCCCCTAACTGTATTTCCTGCTTCTATCCTGGTCTCCCCATGGGCTATTCTCTAACCAGTAGTCTGAGTCATTTTTTCCAAATTACAAATCTGGTTGGTCTGTGGCTTCCCACTTCTCTCATGACGTTCTACAAGATCTACAGTCTGGCCCAGTCTTCTACATTTTCTTCTCTTACTACTCCCTTAAGTCTCTGCCCTTCAGCCACTCACAGTCCTTCATTATTTTTTGAATGTGCCCTTCCCTCACCCACCCTCACTACTGACAGATTGTTCCTGATATTCCCAGTGCCTGGAATGTTCCCCAACCCCCTTTCCCCAATGCCTTTGCCTATGATTAGGTCTCAATTAAAATATCATTTTTAAAGGAAGTTCTGAACTGGTGGACTGGAATAATCAACTGGTAGATTCACAAACATGTTCTGCTTCCTTGAGAGAGTTATAAAACATGCAAATGTAAATACTACCGAAGATGAGGCCTGCGCTCTGCAGTCTGCCATGGTCCTCATTTTCCACAATGACCTATTCCTAATGTCTACTTAAGATACCCTGTGACCCCTGGCTCTAGACTCTAAAAGGCCACCTCTTAATATAGGTTCCTATGCCTCTGCACCAGTTCTTCATGTTCTATATTGTTGTTTGAACTTACACAGCAAGTTCCCTGAGTGTAGGGACTAGATCTGCTTTTGCTCCCCAGCAAATCCCTGGCACCTTGCACATATCAGATGCTTGATAAGTATTTATTAAACAAAAGTAACAGATGCAATGATGAATGAATGGATAGATGGGTAGAAGAGGGAGGTATGGCAAATCTTTTTGCATTTCCTATCCATGGTCACATAGGAAAGGAGTCAGATGAACCTGGTAAAAAATTTCTCACCTCTTAACCCATTAGAAACCTGTTTTCTACCCCATGATTCAAAAGGTTTGACCTTAGGTCTGCCTTCCTCCCTGCTGACACACCAGCCTCAGCAAAGAACTCACGTTGAATTCCTCTCTGAAGAGCTTATTGTCATCAGCCATTCTCCGGTTAATCTCCTCTTCCAGCTTGTCCACGGGCAGGGGTGGATACTTCCTGTTGGTGCTTGGGGACCTGGCCAGAAGTGGTACGCTCTGGGGTTCTGCAGTGCATAAGGGGGAAGGTTGGTCAGGTGCCCTGGGGACACAGCCCTTCTCTGGAGACTAAATTAGGGGTTCTATCTCATTGGTCAGGCATCCAAAAACTAGGGCTGCTTTCAAGTCTCTTTTTTCCTTTCCTTTCAGGATGGGGAAACTCCTATTTTCTTGATTTTTCTTCTCTGTGAAGGTTCCCCATGTAATTTAGGGGTGTCTTACCCACATCCTCAGTGCGGCCATTGGATAAGCGGAACGAATTGGAGTGGCTCCCAGCTTGCTTGTATTTCTTAAACCTAATGAGAAAACGTTCATAGTGAAACACTAAGCACAGAGTCAGGAGAGACCAATCATTGGCTTTGTAGCTCCACTTACTGATTCAGCCTTTTAAAATATCCTTTACCAAAAAACAGGCTCTTTTAGAGACAGGTTCTGCACACACGGAAGCAGCTCCAGTGGTGACTGAGCACCTCATTGTGCTCTTGCTCACCCTCAGCACACTAGAATCCAACCCAGAGAACCCCACAGTATGTTCTGGCTTGAATGGCTCCTCTGTGCAGCTCCAGTTCCAGGATTAGCTGCAGATCATAGCCACACCAGGTGGAAGTAGGATGCGTGGGTAGAATACAGTGGGGGGAGATAAGAGTATCAAACAAAAATCCTGGTACTTCCCTGGTGTAACCAGGGAGAAGCCCAGAGCTTCAGACTGGGTTGGCACAGGTCTGGCCACAAGTCTCCTGCAGAAAGGTGGAGACACACAACAAACTGTAGGGGTGTACAAGGTTTCCCTCTCTTTATCCCTGCAGAAGAAGAGAGGGAGCCCAGAGTAGCTTAAGCCAAAAATAAGGGTAGAGTTAAACCCAATTAGTCAGGGTGGAGACTTCAGCAGGAGGAGAACAAATGCACCTTCTTTTTCCCTCCCTTGGGTTTCCCTTCCTGGCTTTGGTACCTGTTTGAAGAGTAATACCTACAAGACCCTGGAAGAAAGTCAGAAAGAGAAACTCTGTAGCTCACATGGTTCAGTTCAGCATGCCTGAGTCAGGGGCCCTAGAAGGGTTTGGGGACAAAGCCCCAACTAGAAATAAAGTAGACCTTTACTGAACACATAATCTTCACTGGGGTGCTTTCAGGGGTTGTTTCAATAGGGCTAGATCTGAAGATCTTAAAACGCCTATTAGTAACAACAGACTGTGACTTCTTCCCTCAACCTCTAAACCACGGTCCTGGATTTTAGGGTGAACTGGAGTTGAGGGACTGGACTTGGGACAGATGGAAGCAAAGGAGAGGGGCTAGGTGTTAAGGAAGACTATGTAAAACTTTAAAACATTTCTAAGCAGAATTTTAATCTTAGGAGTGCTACCATGAGTCATTCCCCTCTATCCCATTCACTGTCTTTATCCTACTGTCTTCTGGACTGTGTGGGCTTATTGAGACCCTGGGGTATTGAAACAGAGTCCAAGAGAATGCAGAAGCATTAGCACGCTCACCTTAACATGTACAAAACTATGATAATAAACACGATCACTAGCAGAGAGGACAGGGCCACCATCACTGCAATAATTGGCGTCTCATCTGAAATCAAGAGAACAAAACATGTTATTATCATTGTATGTAATGGAGGGCTCAAGTTGGCTGCTCAGGGAAACACCCAAATGAGGAAGAAGGGCTCCTCCAAATGCTTATGTAGATGGCTGGGCATGGAGAGGGAGAGAGGGAGAGAAGGAGGGGGGGGGGGGGGGGGGGGAGGGGGGGGGGGGGAGGGAGAGGGAGAGAGAGAGAGAGAGAGAGAGAGAGAGAGAGAGAGAGAGAGAGAGAGAGAGAGAGAGGGAGGGAGGGAGGGAGAAAAGAGACACCTTCCACTGCCAGCCCAGGGCTATTGGGTGAAGAGGAGGGTACAGTAGGGTAAGAGCCCAGGGTGACATGCCCACCCCATCTCTGACTTATCATACATATGTTTATTTTGTGTCTCCCTGCATTACAATGAAAGCTCTTTGAAGGTAGAGACTGTTTCTTTCATTGCTATAGAGCCTAAAACAAAATCAGTGCTCAGCACGTAAGAAATACTCAAATATTTCATAGAGTATTCATCATTCCTAATTGCAAGCTGGGTGTGCAGGGCCAACAATGTACTTTCTCCCAGGCTCAGTGCGCTCCATCTAGAGGAAGATGGGAGAGAAAGGAAAAATGACAATTTTCCTATCATAAATCCAAATGGTTTCCTGGCACAGAGAATACTGTTCCTGATTAAAGCAAGGACACATTATTAGATCCTTAAGTACCCAGTGTCAAAAAACGCTGGGTACTCTTTTCTCCCTCTTTCCACAGCTACCTTTTACCGGGACCCCAACTACAGTGACATCTGGCTTGGAGATACAGCAACTCTGCCCTCCATTCCATAGGGCCTGGGTTCCTTTCCACCCGACACTGAACCTCATGGCAGCTGACCAGGTGCCACCTCATCCTCTTCCTGCACTCTCAAGCCCCCATCACGAACTACACAACCAGCCTGAATTTGTAACTATCTTCTCCTTTTTCCATCTTTCCTAGCAGCACCACTTTTCATCCTCTTTAGCAGATCCCCCCATGTAAAGGTCAATCCTGTCACATATGTTCTGTATTACATCTATTACTGTCACCTCAAAGACCTGTCTTCCTGACCTCATTTACCCTCCTCCAACCACAAACAGCCAGCCCCATGTCTCTCTTCACAGTTAACTTCTCACAACGGTTGTCTTATTTAACAGTTGTTTTCTCCAACCCCTTACCTCTGGGTACTCCTTAATCTATTTTGCTCTGACTCCTACCCTCAGTGAGCCATTTAAATTGCTCATCAAGGACACCAACAAATGGTATATTGTCAAATCCAATGGAAACATTCCCATCCTCATCTAATTCAACTTCTTAGCAGCATTCATTCAAAAAATATTTATGGGGACTTTCCTGTTGGCACAGAGGTTGAGAATCCGCCTGCTGGTACAGGGGACATGGGTTCGATCTCTGGTCCGGGAAGATCCCACATGCCTCAGAGCGACTAGGCCCGTGTGCCACAACTACTGAGTCTGTGCTCTAGAGCCCGCGAGCCACAACTATTGAGCTCACGCACCACAACTACTGAAGCCCGCGTGCCTAGAGCCTGTGCTCTGCAACAAGAGCAGCCCCCGCAACTAGAGAAAGCCCATGCGCAGCAATGGAGACCCAATGCAGCCAAAAATAAATAAATTTACAAAAAAATTTATGGGGCTTCCCTGGTGGTGCAGTGGTTGAGAGTCCGCCTGCCGATGCAGGGGACACGGGCTCGTGCCCCAGTCTGGGAAGATCCCACATGCCGCAGAGCGGCTGGGCCCGTGAGCCATGGCCGCTGAGCCTGCGCGTCCGGAGCCTGTGCTCCGCAATGAGAGAGGCCACAACAGTGAGAGGCCTGTGAACCGCAAAAAAAAAAAAAAAAAAAAAAATTTATGGACCAGCAACTGTATGCCAGGCACTGTTCCAGACACTGGGAATAGAGAATTGATTAAACAGACAAGCGACAGACAGCTGACATTCTGGGGGAAGTGGGAGAAAACTGTTCATAAACAATTTCAGACAGGGGCAAGACATATGAAAAAAAGAAGGGTAAAGAGATAGAGAGTGATGGGTTTTGGGGAGGGGGAATTGGTTGGCTATGTTAGAGTAGTTTGGGAAGGTCTGAAGTGGTTATACTGAGCCATTACTTAGAGTGGTCTAAATAATGTGAATAAGTGAACCACAAAAAGATCTGTGCAAAGAGCTTTCTAGGCACAGGGAACAGCAAAGCATAAGAGCCCTCAGGAATTTGGTGAGTTCAAGAAATAGCACAAAGACCAGTTTTCATACAAGATGTGGCTGGAGATGTGGGCAGAAGCCAGAAGACTTAGGGCTTTGCAGGCCATGGTAATGAGTGTGGATTTAGTTCTGAATGTGATGAGAAACACTATGTGACTGGAAGGGTTTGAATAGGAGAGAGATATAAATGGATTTACATTCTTTTAAAAGATCAGCTAGTTAAATTGACTCATAAGCAGCAGTCATGAGGTAGGAGGTAATCCAGCAGAACGTGATGTCATGCAAGCCAAGAAGAGAATTTTTCAAGAAGGAGGGAGTAGTCAACTCAATCAAATACTCAATCAACAGATTCAGTAGGATGAAAACAGAGATGTGAAATTGGATTTGACAAGAGGGCAGTTATTGGTGACCTTCTCAAGAGTGGTTTCAGTTAAGCAGCTGTTGAGGAAGACCAAATGAAGTGAAATAAAGATGGAAAGAAGAGACAGTGAGATACTGACCCCTTATTTGAGGTGAGGACTTTTATCGTAAAGAGATTCAGAGAAAAGCAGCAGCTGGAGGGAGAAGTGAGGTAGAAAGTTTGTTTTTAAAGAGATGGGAGATATTATACAATGCTTCTTTGTTGATGGCAATTTTCAAACATACCCTGGTATGTGGATCTCATACTAAAATGAGCATTCAAACGGGCTGACTACGCCCTCCTCTCTTTTTAAAAAATTTATTTATTTTTGGCTGCGTTGGGTCTTCGCTGGTGCGCGCAGGCCTTCTCTAGCTGCGGCGAGCGGGGGCTACTCTTCGTTGCAGTGCATGGGCTTCTCATTGCTGTGGCTTCTCTTGTTGTAAAGCACGGGCTTTAGGTGCACGGGCTTCAGCAGCTGTGGCAGGCGGGCTCAGCAGTTGTGGCTCGCGGGCTCTAGAGCGCAGGCTCACTAGTTGTGGCAGACGGGCTTAGCTGCTCCGCAGCATGTGGGATCTTCCTGGACCAGGTCTCGAACCCATGTCCCCTGCACTGGCAGGCAGATTCTTAACCACTGCACCACCAGGGAAGTCCCTCCCTCCTCTTTGAAGAACTTTCCTCTCTTGGTTTCTACAACAAAGCACTCTTCTGATTTTATGTCTTGTCTCCTTCAAATTATTTTCCCTTGTCAGTTGTTGCTCTTCTAACACAGATCTCTAAACGTCTGATTTCCTCAGGGCTCTGTTCTTGGCGCTCTTCTCTATATGCTATCTAGTTGATCAGATCAGGCTGGAAGCTCAAGTGATATGCTAGCAATTCCCACATTTGCACTGCTTGGTCAGACCTCTCTTCGAACTCTTCTGAAACTATAATGTCACCTCTACTTTAAATTTCACAGGCAATGCAAACTTCCTGGGTCTAAAAAAATTTCCCTCACTGGTGATTCAGTAGCTAGTACTGCCACCCATCCACCCTGTTGCTCAAGCAAGAAATGTGGAAATCCCCTTAGTTTCTTCCCCATGCTTAGCTTCTATATCCAACCCAGCTGCAAGTAATGTTGTAGCACTAAAACCAACACCTCAAATTTGTCTGCCTTTTTTCTACTCTGTTGCCATCACTCTAGTCTAAATCTCTGTCCTCTCTCAACTGAATCACGGTAAGCTGCTATCCCCTGCCAGTCCATTTTCCAGAAAGCAGGGAGAGTGATCTCGAAGAAAGCAAATCAGATCACGTTCCCCTCTTATGTAAAAACCTTTCAATGGTTTCCCAAGCCTTTAGAATGAAATCTAATATCCTTACCCTGGCCAATAACAACCTCCCCCATTTAGCCCCTGCTTTCTCTATCTCCTCCCACTCTTTCCTTGCTCACTGAACTTGAGCCACTGGCATCCTTCCATGCTGGGTTCACTCTTTCCTTGGGCCTTTGAACATGTTATTCCTTCTGCTGTATATAGCCTCCCTCTGTTCTTTGCCTGGCTAACTCCTAGTCATCCAGTTCTCATTTCAAGTGTTACTTTTACCAGAGAGGTCTTTTCTGACTTAACATTAAATTAGGTAAGCCTTAGTTTCCTTATTTGTAAAATCAGTTATTCTAAAGATTAAATGAGATCATCCATGTAAAGCTCTTGCCACAGTAACTTGCACACATTATGTACACAGTCAGTGTTAGCTATTATTGTTTTTTATTAGTCTCACAGAGCACTCTGTTATTTCTCTTGATAATACCCTCACACTTCGTAATTATATATTTATTTGAGTATAGCTGATTATGAGTGTCCTTCCTTTACACCATAAATTCCACAAAGGCAAGGATTATATACCTGCTTTGCTTCTCACCATATACCTAACACCTAGCACAGAATTTCACACACAGTGGGCACTAAACAAATACTGGATGGACTACACTGAGCGAATGAATAAAATAATTAATGATTTATCACTAAATATGTCTTTGTTCAATGCCACTCACAGAGGGCTGTATACCAGGTATTAAAAGAAGGTAATTAGGGCTTCCCTGGTGGCGCAGTGGTTGAGAGTCCGCCTGCCGATGCAGGGGACATGGGTTCGTGCCCTGGTCTGGGAGGATTCCGCATGCCGCGGAGCGGCTGGGCCCGTGAGCCACGGCCGCTGGGCCTATGTGTCTGGAGCCTGTGCTCCACAACGGGAGAGGCCACAGCAGTGAGAGGCCTGTGTACCGAAGGAAAAAAAAAAAAAGAAGGTAATTAGAGACATCTGGCTCAAGACAGGGGGCTGAATCCATAATTTTATTTCTTTCTCTTCCCAAAAGGACACTGAAATGATAGAAGAAACAAAAATACGAATGAAATAAAAATTGCATCTGGGGCTTCCCTGGTGGCACGGTGGTTAAGAATCCGCCTGCCAATGCAGGGGACACAGGTTCGAGCCCTGGTCTGGGAAGATCCCACATGTCGTGGAGCAACTAAGCCTGTGCACCACAACTAGTGAGTCTGCGCTCTAGAGCCCACGAGCCACAACTACTGAGCCCACGTGCCACAGCTATTGAAGCCCGTGTACCTAGAGCCTATGCTCCACAACAAGAGAAGCCACCGCACCACAATGAAGAGTAGCCCCTGCTTGCTGCAACTAGAGAAAGCCCTCGTGCAGCAATGAAGACCCAATGTAGCCAAAAATAAATAAATTTATTAAAAAAGAAAAAAATCTTAAAAAAAAAAAAGCACATCTGGAAGGCAGCAAAGAGTGGCATCAGCAGACCAGAAACTTTGAGGGATTTGTGGACAACAAAGCAGATGGGATTGGACTGCCGAAGAGATCAATCACAGCTGAAGAGCCTCCAAGTTAAAAGGTAAGTACTAGTTCCATCAATCTGAGCCTAGAAACACCTCAAGTTCAGCGTCAAACCAGGACTGGGGATGAAAGTAGGTCTTGGGGTAGTAGGGTGTTTAACCAAAGGCTTGCCAACGCAGTCCGTACACCCACAGGATGAGCAACAAGCTGTGGTGTCTCATCTGGGCTCAGTTTGAAAAACAGCATTCTATACAGAGTGGGGGTGTGCTGATGGCTTCTTTACTAAAAAATATATATAAAAAATATAAGCTGCATATACATTTTTTAACTTGTTATTATGGAAAACTTTCAAACTTACACAGGAGTAAAAGAACACTACAGTAAATCCCTATGCACTGACCATTTCACTTTGACAATATTACCAGATGCCAGTGTTTTCATCTATACCAGGGTTGGGTTTCTCAGCCACACACTAATAACATTTTGGGATAGGTAATTCTCTGCTGTGGGGGGCTCTCGTGTGCACTGTAGGATGTTTAACATCATCTCTGGTCTCTAGCTACTAGATGCCAGTAGCAAACCCTTAACTGTGATGACCAAAATCACCTTCAGACGTTGCCAAATGTCTTCTTGGGGGGGGAATCACCCTGAGCTGAGAACCACTGGATTATATTAAGGCAAATCTGAGACATATCATTTCAACTGTATTTACTTCAGTATGTGGCACTAAGAGATAAGGATTCTTAACATAATCACAATACCTTTACCTTATTTAAAAAGCAACACTGTAGCCCCTGCTACCGGCAACTAGAGAAAGCCCCTGTGCAGCAACAAAGACCCAACAGCTGCCCCCCACCCCAAAAAAAGCAACACTAATTCCTTGATATAATCTAATATTCTAATATTCAGTTACTGTTTAAGTATTCCTGATAGTCTCATAAATGCTTGTTTTGCTTTGGTTAAAATTGGCATCCAGAGAGGATGCTCATGACTGCCACACTAGGTCCACAGAGGGTTTCCTGGGTGGGCCCTAAAGACAGAGGAAGAACAAGAGTGGTACCTGAGGTAATTCTAGGCCACAAGACACGAAGGAGGGGAAAAGAAAGGCAGTTCCGCCTAGAGGATAACTGTGTCCAACTTCCTAAACAATGACTGAACCCCTAGTTTAGGATATGTTCCTGTTTGTCTTCCTGAAGGGACACCTACTGTGAGTACATTCCAATCAACTCAGTGCTCCAGAGCAAAGCTCAACCAGAGCCCTACAGGAGACCTTCACAAATACCAACGACAGCAGAGGCAGTATAAGAAATAGAATAAATCTTTAAAAATATACTGCAATTTATGCAAGAGGACCCTGCATCGATTAAAAAAAAAAGCCACTATAAAATGAGGAGCAATCTCATACCTATCAGGAAAAAAAAAGTCCCAGAAAATAACAGATGCTGGCCAGGATGTGGAGAAATTGGAACCCTGTGCACTGTTGGTGGAAATGTAAAATGGTGTAGCTGCTGTGGAAAACAGTATGGCGGTTCCACAAAAAATTAAAAATAGAATTATCATATGATCCAGCAATTCCACTTCTGGGTATATGCCCAAAAGAATATCCATTTTCATAACTAAACATGGGTTTAGTCACAACAGCTAAAATGCAGAAGCAACCAAATGTCCTTTGACAGATGCATGGATAAGCAAAATGTGGTATACGTGTACAATGAAATATTTTTAGTCTTAAAAAGGAAGGAAACATATGCTACAATATAAGGATGAACCTTGAAGACAATATACTAAGTGAATAAGCCAGTCACAAAAAGACAAACACTGTATGATTCCATTTATATGAGGTACCCAGAGCAGTGAAATTCACAGAAAGTTTAAGGTATATATTATGATGATCTGACTTACATACATCATGAAATGATTATCAAAATAAATTTAGTGAACATCGGTGATCTGATACAGATACAAAATTAAATAGAAAAATTTTTTCTCGTGATGATAACTCTTACGATTTACTCTTAACAACTTTCGTATTTAACATACAGCAGTGTTAATTATGTTTATCATGTTGTTCATTACATCCCTAGTACTTATTTATCTTATAACTGGAGGTTTGTATCTTCTGACTGCCTTTATCCAATTCCCCCTACTGCTACCCCCTGCCTCTGGTGACCATAAATCTGATCTCTTTCTCTATGAGTTGGTTGGTTGGTTGGTTGGTCGGAAAAACATTTTAACTCTCCCAAGCTTTCAGGCCAGAAGAGTCCTCTATCATAAAAGTCAGATTTTACCTCTTGACATCTGAATTACACCCATGTTCTTAATACAGTTAAAGACAATACAGATAGTAAAGATGTTCCCAGGCCTGTGTGAGGGAAGGAGACTCAGATCTATTAATAAAGTAGGAGAGAATTTACAGCTCCCTGTGTCAAATCTCAGACTTGGAGACAGGCTCAGAATCCAGTCACCCTCCTAGGGCTCCTCCCAAAATGGACGGACTCATCATATCATTGTGCTTAGCCTTGTCCTGATCTGGGCCCTCTGGAGATGTGGCCTTGCATGATGCAGGCAAGGCAGGAACAGTGGTCCATTCCCTGCCACTCCCACCCCTACGCCCCACTCCCCAACCACCCATTCTACCAGAAGTTCACTCCCTAGACTCAGACCAGAGGACAGCATTTTAAAAATACTAAAATGGTGTTCTGGGACAAGACTTGTCTATTTGCTTATATCCCCTTTCCAAGAAAACAAAGGGTCATGTTATTTTAAGGGCTCACATGTAGACAGGTGAATCACTCAAGGACTTAAGACACACGTTGGTCAACCGCAAAAATACTCAGTGAAGGGACTTCCTTGGTGGCACAGTGGTTAAGAATCCGCCTGCTGGGGCTTCCCTGGTGGCGCAGTGGTTGAGAGTCCGCCTGCCGATGCACGGGACATGGGTTCATGCCCCGGTCTGGGCTAGGCCCGTGAGCCATGGCCGCTGAGCCTGCGCGTCCAGAGCCTGTGCTCCGCAACGGGAGAGGCCACAACAGTGAGAGGCCCGCATACCGCAAAAAAATAAAAGTAAAAAAAATAAAGAATCCGCCTGCCAATGCAGGGGACACGGGTTCCATCCCTGGTCCAGGAAGATCCCACATGCCACGGAGCAACTAAGCCCATGCACCACAACTACTAAAGCTCACGTGCCCTAGAGCCCACACACCGCAACTACTGAGCCCATGCGCCGCAACTACTGAAGCCCGCATGCTCTAGGGCCTGTGTGCCACAACTACTGAGCCCGTGTGCTGCAACTACTGAAGCCCGTGCACCTAGAGCCCATGCTCTGCAACAAGAGAAGCCACCGCAATGAGAAGCCCGCACACCGCAACGGCTGCTTGTCGCAACTAGAGAAAGCCCGCGCATAGCAATGAAGACCCAGTGCAGCCAAAAAAAAAAAAAAAAAATCAGTGAAGTAAAAGCCATACTCCTCTAGCCTCACTTCCTAAGGCCCATTTTTTTTGTCGTCTTCACACTTTTTGGTAGAAATATTTATCAACACTCAAAGGCAAAGTTGTTTTAAGTGCTTCTTATAGGTTGTTAAGTGCTCTAAAAACAGCAAAAGTCATCAAAAGTTGCCTCAAGTGCCCAAACATCTGGGATGAACCCAATCACTGTTGTCTTGGGCCAAATTACCATTTGGAAACCTTAATTTCTATTGCCCATCCATCTTCCCTAGGGCCTCTGGAGTTATCTTTCTAAAACAAATATCTGACCATGTCACTTCCTTCCTTAACATCACCAGGAGACACCCTGAGCTCAATGTACTGCTGTTGAGGCTACCTCTGACCACTTCCCACTTCATGCACGTCAACCATGCACAGCTCCTCAAACACATGACTGGCTCTTTCACGTCTCCTTGCTTTTACCCTGTCTCGTGCATCCTC